>NC_068385.1:13542191-14289691 GCF_023724105.1 Carassius gibelio
AAATATTTGCAGTAAAATATCCCAAAACCACTTGGCTAGTGTTATATATTTTTGTCTAGCTAAACAGTGACATGGGGCAGTGCACTCGCCTGTCAATGACGTTAGTTAACCTTTGTTACCACCTTTACTGATGTAGAAACCACATGAAAACAGTGTCGTGGACAAAAGCGGAAATAGTGCCTAGCGTCCAGCAAACCACTAGCTTGCTTCAAGCAGTTCCTTATTTACTACTTCTTGCACGTTTTATGGTGGATTGTGTTACTTATTTATGGAACATAATTACTGTTTACCATCTGCCGCTGGTTCTGTCGACAAGGACAGCTCCCGTAAACGTAAGCGTACAGGCCAACCAAACAACCCAAGAAGAGTTTGGGACTAGAGGAGAGAAAGAGCGAGGATCAATATCGGTGTTGCATTTTCTAGATGGAGAGAGTTTTACGACAAACTTCAACTAGAAAGTGATGCTGATCTCGCTTGTGTTTTACTCGACGGCTGTGTTGTTTTGATTCATATCTTTACAGAAACATATGCTATTATAACGATCAACAATATTAGTATTATGGGGCATACACGGCAAACACGGGGCATCTCGTGTCTAGACAGACTTGAGGATGCATCTGATCCATAGTCTGATCTAACCTTTGCATTGACTTTGAATGTAATCTACTCGCGCAAATCGTTGAACTTGCATTAAATCCCTGATTTATCTCTACATCTGATTGATGGCCTTCAGCGGTTGGGTAGAAGACAACAAATCCCATCATTCCACGCTCCTCCTTAGCATCGTCAAACCATGCGATTGTTATTGTTTTGATAGTGTGCCCTCTAGTGGTAGGTCCTACAACCTGTACCTTTAAACAATACTTCAGAGAGAACTTAATATTTAAATAGTGATTTACTTAATATTTGCGAGTGTTCTGGGGTTCAGGTTTGCACTCATCGGATGAACGCATGCACAAATCTTCTCACAGCGCGAGCTTGCGTCCTTTGGCTCTTAAATGTTTAAACTGACAAAGCTTAAATGAGTTCAGTTTAAACACATATTAACATGTGCTGTTCATGTCTCATTTGTGCGTGTGTGCTATCAGCATCCGCGTGATGACGGAAAAAATTACTGTTCATATTCCAGCATAAGACATTAACAAGAGTGAATGATTTGTCCAGGTCTTGGTTTTTTTTTTTTTTTTTTTTTTTTTTTTTCTAATTGCTGTTGTTGTAATGTCTGGGAATCCAGAATGTGCATCCATCAACAGAAACATATATTAGTTGAACCCAGTTTGTTTTACATCCTATTTATAGAAAACCATATTACAGATGCTTTGTCAGATTTAAAGGGTTAGTTCACCCAAATATTAAAATTATGTCATTAATAACTCACCATCATGTCGTTCCAAACCCATAAGACTTCCGTTCATCTTCAGAATACAATTTAAGATATTTTAGATTTAGTCCGAGAGCTTTCTGTCCCTCCATTGAAAGTGTAAGCACGGTATAACTGTCCATGTCCAGAAAAGTAATAAAAACATCATCAAAGTAGTCCATGTGACATCAGAGGGTCGGTTAGTATTTTGGTCCAAAAATAGCAAAAACTACGGTCTGTTGTGAGCTTATAGTTTAGAATGTCCAAGGCATATAGTTTCAGCGGGAAAGTGTTTCTTTGTCCCAAAGAAAGATGTTTGACTGGCATGATTAACTGGTAACCCAAATTATGGTAGATATAGTATGATGCATTTTAGGATCACATAGTGTACATAATTGTTTGAGGAATAAAAAGCTGATCATTTTGATAACAAGGACGAAACATGTAGGAGATCTTAAATCAGGGATACACTCAAATACCTGAATATAAGCATTGAGAGTCTAATACAAATAAAGAATTGTAACTAGGCTACTACAATAGTAAACATACAAACAATACATGCATATACCAGATACATTTGTAACTGATTAATTATAGTCTAAATAAATAAAAGTGTGTGTGATGTGTATTATGAGAATGTGAGTTGGCTGCTCAGCAAGGCCCCTTTGGTGTTTGGCATCGAGGGCTATCTAGTTTTCCTGGAATGTGTTTGAAGTCAGATGGGGTGATCTGTTTGGTATCTTCCTCATTCCTTTGGACCATCAGCTTGGGTGTTAACCTTGGTCAAGTTCAGCATTGTATCAGCCTGGGTCCCTCTTTTCTGGTGGCTCCATTTGAAGGTTCGAGGAAGGCAAGCTGTGCACCTGTTCATGGACCTTTGCATCCCATTGACTCTGTTAAACAGGACAAAGGCAAAGCCGACAGTTAGGGTGTACCCGATTGCTGTGGTGAAGCAAAGTGCCGTACCGGCGGAGGTCCAGGATTGGGTGATGGGAAAGGTTGTCTGGACAGGCAACCAAGACCTTGCTAGGAGGACTGTGTCGATTGGGGTGATGTCAATCGTCTGGGACCCCCTTTTCTCAATGTTCAGTTCCAATTCAGGTTCAAGAGTGAGATTGTGGTCCTCGAAGAAAGCTCAGATTGGTACTCTTCACTTTAAAGGTGGTACAGATCCCCAAGATGGAGGATGACACCTTTGGCCACTTGAATCCACATACTCTGGTTGGGCAGGCTGACACGGGTGACAGTGTCATGCTGGTCATAGGTCATTGTGGCGTTATGGATGGGCCTGTTAACAAGCCACTAATTTCCCAAAATCTCTGCTTGCGTTTCTGTGACTTGTGTGTGAGGCTTGGCCTCAGCCGGGCAGAGTGTCTCTCTTTGTATGGGTTGTAAACTGAAGACTCTCTGTCTCTGTCTGTTGAGCTGAACAGTGACCCCTTTTTGTATATGCTGGGACTGCAGTCTTATGTATTCACAAGAGTAAATGTCTGGTAAGGTCTTGGCATAAAGTTATCACACTTGACAGGGCTTCTCCAGGGCGTTGCGATATCTGAGCGAAACAGGAAGTAGCAGGTTGAGCTTTGGTTATTTTACTTCAGGTTAAAACACAGGTATCCTTGGCAGTCACCATGGTTGACAACAAAACCTCATTGGGAAGCTCTTGCACTTGCATGTGAAGGCAGGTCTGGTGTTTGCTTGATGCATGCTTTGAAGAGTGTGAGGCTCAAGGCCATATTCCCATGGCTGGCAGTGAGATTTTCTCGTGAACCCAGTGACCCAACAGTCTATCTGGTAAACTGTTTGGCTAAACTGGCAAGGGTTTTGCACTTCAGCCTTGAGTTTCAGCTGTCTCAAGTTCAGCAAAGGGTCAGTGTGATCCAGCAGCTCTTTATCAATAAGAAGGTGGTATTTGTGTTTGACTGCATGTTTAGTGCACACCTTTGGGGCTTTAAGAGTTTCTGAGCTTTATAATGGGGTCTATCAAAGAGTTATAGGTGACATAAAATTTTGATTTACTTCAGTGTCACCAGAGCTCCAAGTTTCGCCTTGTTTTCCAACATGCCCCACTTTTTGATTGGGTTCCTCAGGAGTATTGATACTGGGTTTGTGTGGTGAATGGTATGCTGAAAGGTGTTGGATCATTCTGGATGTGCAGCCATCAACTTAAGTGGTTGGTTGATGCCATCACTTGGTGATGGAATGGCTGGCCCTGTGGTCAGTGGCTGGTTAGCAAAGATCTGGGTTGTGGGCTGGTCTGACCTTGAGACTGGGTTCTCGCGACCAGCTGAGATGTCAAACCTGATCTTTGTGACCTGGCAGTGCACTTCAGACAAGTTGGCTGGCTGGAAAGGTGAACATTCCTGCACTGGAGCCCAATTCTATGAATGCTCCTAGTCCATTTGTGTTGTGTACACTGGGTGTACAGTCACATGGAGCTCATGGTCAGATGAAGTGGAGTGGGCCATGTGTGTATTTTGGCCTGTCTGGGTACTATGACCGTCTGGATTTAGGATGGATGTCTCTATGGTGAGAGACTGTTGGTCGTGATCTGGGCATTTTTCTTTGTATGAGGGCATTCTGGTAGGTTATTTGATTCTTATGCCGCTCATAGTTAAAAGAAGTCTGCTGGTCTGTTTCTGTCAGTTCTGGTACTGTGCAGAGATAGGCAGCATTTTAACTGTCTCTTTGGAGACAGCGCTGTGTTATCTGTAGGCCAATGTACTGCGGATTTTGGGTGGAGGGAAGGTTCTGGAGTTGCAACCTTCCTCCCTTGTTGCCTGTTCTGTCATCTGCTGTAGACTCATTGTTGTAGTAGACTCGTAGTTTTCGTTTTAGTAATCTGCTTTGACAGTTTCCGTCTGCTGATACAGGATGTTGTGTGCCTCAAGGTTGGGGGTGATCCTGAGCAGATAGTCTGTCTTGTGTGGTCATGATATGATGGCCACGTGATAGATGTGGGTATTAAGAACATGACTAATGCAATTAACAGGTTGACAGCTAGAGAGGTAAATGCTGATAATGACTGGGGATGGAATTGGTTTAAAGTTTTATGGCAGAAAGCAGAATATATTTGGTTAATTGCAGTCTCAGCACTGGCCATGTTTTTTTTTTTTTTTTTTGCTATGTGGCCTTATGTAGTGGGAATGATCAGAAGAGCTGTAAATTCAACCGTGAATCTTCAGTAGTTCATCAGATGGTAATGTACAATATCTTGTGTGAAAGTAAGAATAATGTGAGTTTCTTCTACAGAAGAAACATAGTTTTTTTTTTCTTTTTTTTCTTTTTTTTACATATAATCAAATATAAGAGTTATTGTTTCCTCTCTTGTTTTATTTATATTTCTTATGTTAGGAATGACTAAAAAAATATTACTTATTACTTATGAGAGTGATGGTGTTTTAAATCTTAGTGAATTTACATGATTGATGTAAACTATAAGGGTAATGTGTTCAAAAATGTATCTACATTAGTCAATATAAGTGATCAATAATGATCAAAAGGGAGGAGTGTAATGGAATTTGCATTGGTTGCATTCATCTCATTTAAGTATCTTTTTAAACATACAATGATCATCAAGGTAGTTTATAGTCCATAGGGACATTGAGTTCTTTTGTGTAACTTGTGCAAGTAACTACTTTAGGTTGAAAAATAACATTTAAGGGGAAACTGTACTAGGGACAGGCAGTTTTGAGAATAACCAGATATCTACCATGTAATGTACATGGGATGTGCTTGTGTTATGGGGTGATGTGCACTGAGCAACATGATTGGCTAAAAGGTCCTAATCTGTCCTTCAATGTATCTTTTTGTATACTATAAAACGTGGTCTATGTGTTATCTCTTTGCACACAGACTCAAGCTGTGTGTAAACCAGATCATTCTCTGCAGAGAACTTTATAATGACCAAACTGGGTTTGGTTTTTCTTTCTCAGTCTTCACAATTATGTTATTGCTTTATTAAGTCAGAATTTCCACAACACATTGAATAAAAAAAAAAAAAAAAAAAAAAAAAAAAAAAAAAAGAAATTAATGTCCATGAGTGTATTTTCATGTTTTTACTTTGAATATTCCAACCAGACGTGATAAAGTAACTATGTTTGATTTTTGGGACATGCTTTTTTACATTTAGCTGTTGCAAAATCATTCAGTTTTGAAAATCAAGTTGTTTATTTATTTGTTTTGCCAGAAAGAAGTGATTTTTATTTTTATTTTTATTGTCTCTTCTAACAAAAAATATATTATTTAAAACCATCCAAATCCAAGATTCGCAGTAGAGATGAACAAAACAAGGTTCAAATTAACCACTTAACCAATGATTGCTCAAAATTGCAGGGACTGCGTCAGACTTTGCTAAGATGAATGCAATGAGTATGTAAGCCATACTTTTTTTCAAGAAGTAAAGTAAAAAATCAGGAGATTAGAGGTAATGAAATAAAAACAATGCTATACTAATTAATGTTTACTTCAGCATTATTTAATATTCTGCCTTGACATAAAAAAATAGCCATAGCGTATTATTGCAGGTAGCAGGAAATACATTTTAATCGGCCATTGAATATTACACAACAGATTTTGGGTGTTTTTGAGAAGCCACGTTTACCGTTATTGTGTGGGCAGAGAACAAATGAGACGAATGCAAACAGTAACTTACAGTTGGTTACTCTCCCACTCAATTTGAGTAGGTGTATGTACCTCTGGAAGATAATTATCAGTTTCTGTAGTACACTATTTGTCTACAGAGAGTTAAAGGTCAGTAGCTGTGCATTTCTATGTAGATGAAGATAAGAGTTTGAGTATGTTTTCAGAAGATCACATGTGTACACTTTGTACTTTAAAGATTTCAGTTGGGTTCTGGCATGCCATTGACTAAGAATTGAATGCTTCAACATCTCTTTTAACTGCAAATAAAAAGACTATTTAGATCATTTACATGCTTGGACATTCCAATATTCAAAATTTAAGTTGTTCAACTCAAAATTAGATTGTGAGGGACATTCATATAGAACTAAATGTTTTTCATATTTACTTTGTGCAAGAGTACAGCTTCTGTACAGTATCTCTTTACCTGAGATTACTTGTAATATTTGGATGCTTGTTCTTTATTTAACTCATCGTTACAAATTACTGTTTGGACAAACCAACCAATGCACATTAGCACAAGTTTTTCAAACTGCATTGCCTACATGGTTGAATCATTAATCAGATGATCAATACAACTTTTTTTGAAGGACCTCCTTTAGAATGAGAGTCAGTTTATAAGAGACAGTCCAGTTAATCTCACAGTCACTGGTCATCATGGATCTGAATGTTAGTCGCTGTTGGAAATGGCTTCTTCTGGTCTCTTTCCTCATTGTCTGTGTGAATGGACAAACATCAGGGCCGTAAGTTTTTAATGATTTCTGCTGAATATACTGTAGGAAGTTATTCTAGGGACAATGAGAAATATTTTGTTTTCTAGGTCTGATAAATTATTAGAATACCTAATCATTGTGCAGGTTAAGTTGTGATTTCTCCTGTATTTAATTAACTGATCTGTGCTTCAAAATAGATGTTTGCTGTTTAATGGACAACTTAAAGCATGTATAAGGAATATTTTTATCTATTGCCTTGAACAATATTGTGTAATTATTATCTTTCAATAGATATTTCATGGTGACGTTCCCTGCAGTTATTGAGTCTGGATCTGAGGCCAAACTGTGTGCAAGTCTTCTCAAGCCCAATGAAAGCCTTGTGATGAACATTTATCTGGTTCATGGTGAAAATAGCACTTTACTGCTACAGGAGAAAGCTGAGGAAGAGTTTCACAACTGCTTTAACTTCAAGGTCCGTCATTAGAATATTATAATGAATATGTTTGTGTCATCATAATGCATCTAGGTTTTTTTTTTTTGTTTTTTTTGTTTTTTGATAACATGTTTGCAGAGGTTGTGAATACAGCATATTTCTTCTCATCAGGCTCCTCTTGTAGAAGCAGAATCAGTGCAGAGAATGAAGGTAGAACTTCACGGAGATGCTTTCAAGATGACTGAAGAGAGAAAAGTCATGTTCAAGCCTTACAATCCTCTGACCTTTATCCAGACTGATAAACCCATCTATATTCCAGGACAGACAGGTGAGCTGTGAATGTTTCAAAGGTAAACCTCAGTAAATAATGCCGGTGTCATTGACATCTAAACCCTGATCACAGCTGATTCAGCTGATTCAGCACATAGAAGTAAAGCATGTTATCATGAAATTAACTGATATAATCATAGATGAAACATTACTAATGTTGCAAGATGGTATTTAAGCGGATGGTATTTAAGTAAACAGTTCAATGTGTTTGTAAACAGAAAACAGGAGCAGATAAGGATGAGGGGTTCACTGCTAACTTCTTTAACACAAGAATGGCCATCTAGTGTGTTTGTAAGAAATCCCCTCACATCCAAACCTATATTCAGCCTTAATAATGTCATTACCAAATTTTTTTAAAATATAAATCACTATATTAATCTTTTTATAGGATATAGGGATACATGGACATGTGACAAACCTTTCATGACTGTCTGGAATACCTGATTCTAATGGGTCAATGGGGCAAAGTGTCAAATATTTTTTTTTAAATGACGGCACAAAAAAAAAAAGGCTTAAAAGTTATTTAGCTCTAAATGATGAACTTTCTCCTCCACTCTTGTCGTTTAATGTGATAAGACTTTACAGGTTCATTTGCGTCATCTTTGATATTACTTTAGCGACTATCACTAATATGGTTACAACTGATGCAAATAGATTCTTGCATGTCCTCCAGGACAAAAGCAGAGTTTATAATACACATTTCTGTTTTCACAGTGAACTTCAGAGTTGTTACCGTGGATACAAAATTTGCACCACTTGATCAGCAGGTCGGATGTTTGTTTTTTCTTGAATTTTTTAATTGTCCCTCATTTTGTTTTGTTGAATGCATTATTAATAAACAACACATTTCCAGCTAAATCATTTTAATATCCTAATTGATTGAATTATTATTATTTGCTCTTTTGCAGTATGGTTCAATCGTGCTTGAGGTAAGAACACAAATCCTTCTTCTGTACAGTCATAACAAGTACACTTTTGAAATCCTGTTAACGCTGCTGATATTCTGTTAAAATTGTAGTTATTGTATTTTCAGTAATTATAGGCTACATTAATTCATTAATGGTCAGGATATGTGTAGCTGACTTGAGCTAAATATCTGAACTGTGTCTTTGCGATAAAATAGGACAGTCAGAATAACAGAATTGGTCAGTGGACAAATGTTTCTTCATCAAGGTGGATTTTGCAGCGTTCTTATGAATTAAACCCAGAGGCACGTCAAGGTGTGTACAGACTCAGGGTTTATATTGGTGAAAGGATGATCTCACATGATTTTGAGGTGAAAAAATATGGTAAGTCATAAAAACAAACGATTTATAATATTGTGTGCGATTACTTTTATGAGTGATATCTTTGTTAATTTCTAATTTGATTACTAATAAGTCTAATTTCTGCCTCCTGACTTCAAGTTTTACCTAAGTTTGAAGTTACTGTACAAAGCCCAGATAAAGTCAGTGTTGATGAAGACGAACTGTTAATTGAGGTTTGCGGAAAGTGAGTGGTCTATTTTATTTCCTGCATTAAGAGAGCAGTGTTTTCTTCCATTTTTACTTACTATAACCCCCAACCTATTATTTTAGTTTCTTAACTCAGCCCTGGGCTGTATATCTGTTGCTTGTACCTTTTTCACAGATACACTTATGGGCAGCCGGTACCTGGTAAATCATGGGTGAAAGTGTGCCGTAATTTTCTGACCTATGTTCTTACCATCGATAGCAATCCAGTATGTTTAGAGGAAACCACTGAGGTATGAAATGCAAATAAAGTAATGGTACATATGTCTTCTCTTTAGCCAAGTAAACTACTCTTTAATGTTTGTTCATTTACTACAATTAGATAAAAAAGACAGGCTGTGCCACCCATACCTTAGATGCATCAGTCTTTTTCAACTCCACACTAAACTATAATCTGGAGAATTCTCTTAAAGTTGAAGCAATAGTTACAGAAGAAGGAACAGGTGAGTTGTTGGATTTGGTCAGATCCCTGTTACCTACATTTCTTGATTTTCATTTTTTTATGTTTTATTTTTATTTTGTTTGAATAAATAATAATTTGCTCTTTTAACAATTTGCAGAGATCACCATGAAAAAATATAAATCTGTGTCCGTCACTTATGAAATTGGCAAAGTTACACTCACTGACCTGCCCAAAACATATGAACACGGATCAGTTATTGAAGGAAAAGTAGGTCTAAAATCAGTTTGTCTCAATTTAATAACACTGATTTGTGCATAATTATTCCATCATTTGTTCCTTAAATCTCTTCTTTTCAACAGATCAAACTCTCAAATTTCAAAGATGCACCAATTCAAAACAAAGTGGTTTATCTTTTTGAGGGTGAAACTTGGTCCTCAAATCTGCTCCTAAATCTCACAACAGACAGCGATGGTTTCGCCAGCTTCTCTCTTAATACATCCAGTCTTTCTGAGAGGGATATTAATCTGATAGTATGATCGCTTTATTTACCTAGTTCTCTTTTGTGTTCGCTGAAGAGTTCAGTTGCTTGAGTAATTGTAGTTGCTTTGTTTTTCAGGCAAGTGTGTATCCAGAGCCTCATTATGATAGTTATGATAGTCCGGAAACACCTTACATCTCTATGGATAGAAAAACTGTTCAGCTTTTCCAGCCTGCCACTCCATACACCCCAACATTAAGTGAACTGATTATAGAGAATATTGAGCAACCATTAAAGTGTGATGCTGAGTTGACAACGACCATCAAGTATTATTTTATTGGAGAGACTGCTGAAGACTTCAAAACTGACATTGTCTATATGGTGAGAACATGTGCAGAATGTACATTAGTCCACTGATGCCTTCATTGTTTGTTAACAGCATTAACTGGCTGCACTGGTCAGTTTGTCATGGAAGTGTCATCTGTCTATTTCAGGTCTTGTCCAGAGGAGTCATCGTTCATCATGGATCTGAGAAGGTTGAAGTGAAGTCTTCTAATGGAGCAGCAAGTGGCACAGTGTCGTTCAAACTGTCTGTTGGTGCAGATCTGGCTCCTGCAGTGCAGATTCTGGCCTACTGTGTTCTGCCCAGTGAAAATGTGGCTGCTCATAGCACAAAATTTGATGTTGAAAAATGTTTCAGTAACAAGGTATGTATTTTGATATGCATTGAGATGTATTTCTGGCTCAGTCCTAAAATAAATTATATTTACTCTCATTAAAGGTTTCACTACAGTTTTCTCCTGCTAAAGCAGTTCCTGGAGAGAAAAACACTCTCCAGCTCTCAGCTCAGCCTGGTTCACTGTGTGGCCTCAGTGCTGTAGATCAGAGCGTCCTGATCATGGAGTCCAGAAAACGTCTGAATACTGAAAAGGTGTGAGAACAGACCATCCTCAGAAACTGTGATCCATCAGTATTTATGATGACATCCCGATCTCAGGAGATTGAACATTAATCTTCATTATTTCCCACTTTATTCGTGAAAAGGGGGGGGGGGGGGGGGGTATATGAATTATTTAGCGTTGAAATTTTTGAAATCAGTGTGAATGTGGTCTCATCACAGATCTTCAACCTGCTGCCAGTGCAATCGGTGTCAGATTATCCTTACAGTCTTGAAGATGAGCGAGAGTGTCTGCATGTGAGACCCCGTAGAGCTCTGCCAACAGACAACGCCTATGAATCTTTAAAGGTAGGTGGATTATATGAGTGACAGTGCAGTAAATAATGACTGGTATATATTGATTTGGTATATTCTGTTTATTCATAAGTAAATCCATAAAAGCCCTCTTTTTTGACAATTAAATGTGTAATTTTGTTACCGTTTGACAGAGAGTCGGATTGAAGATGGCAACAAATTTGGCTGTGCGAGTCCCTCAGTGTCTGTCATACAGAGGCCTGACTTATTTCAGACAAGATGGTTTCAGTAAATGAAGCATTATTATTATTTATGCTGTAATAAAATATGAAGGTGTTTGTTTTGAAATGTATTTCATACATAAAATGTTCCATTTGAAATTCACATCTACAACTAGAGTGGTGTAGTAGGAAAAGGCAAACATTTTTCTGGGGTATTTAGTTTTTCCATTTTTTATTTTGAATCGTTATTATTTTTGTAAAAAAAAAAAAAAAAAAAGAAAAAAAAAAAAAAACCTACATCTTTTTTTTATATATAAAATGAAAGTTGATGCATTAACTTTGACAGCCCTAAAACACTAAAACTAAAATTACTAATCAAAATTATCTGAAAGTAAAACACTTTGACAAGCAACCCTAAAATGAAGTTCTAAAATGAATCTTTGTATTATAATGATGATCTGTCTTCAATTTGCTATTTTACTCACCACAGTATATAAACTTGATTATTTGGATGTGCTGTCAATATACATATTTCCACATTTACTATAAATATCACCTTTTTTCAGGGATGTATCATCATCCTATTGCAATGTCAGTAGACTATGCGGTTTCTGCTACATCTAGCAGAGATTCCCCAGAAGTGACGATTCGGAGAGTTTTTCCAGAAACATGGATCTGGGAACTTGCTGAAGTGGGGTCTGTGAAAAATAATCAGTACATTTGACATCATATTTGAAATATATCTTAAATATATTATATTCCCTCAAGGCAAGACGAAAAAAAAAAAAAAATCTAACTTTGCAGATTCTGAGTTTTTTTCTGTGCTGAATGTTATATATAACACAGAACAAATTGATGCTTAATGGCAGAGTCAGAATCAAATAGACTTTTTGTTGTAATTCCACAACAGGGACTCTGGATCAGCTCAGGTTCCTGTCACGGTTCCTGACACCATCACCTCTTGGGAGACGGAGGCTTTCTGTCTGTCCTCCGAAGGTCTGGGTCTGGCTCCTCCTGTTCAGCTGACAGTTTTCCAGCCCTTCTTCCTGGAGCTCTCTCTGCCTTACTCCATAATCCGCGGGGAGATCTTTGAGCTGAAGGCCACGGTCTTCAACTATCTTTCTAAGTGCATCATGGTGAGACTTCAGACCCAGTCTTATCCAATCACATCAAATGTGTCACTAATCATGTGTTTGATTGACAGGTTAAAGTGACTCCAGCTCCTTCATCAGACTACACTCTCAAAGCCTCCGCCGATGATCAGGATTCATCCTGTCTGTGTGCTAATGGAAGAAAAACCTATAAATGGATCCTCACTCCTTCTGTTCTTGGTGAGTTTCCCATCTGAATCATTGTTTCTCAGTGTTTGTGTCTTATATCTTCACGTACATGTCTTGTGTTGTAGGAATCATGAATATTACAGTCAGTGCAGAGGCAGAGGCGTCCCAGACTGTGTGTGACAATGAGATTGTGAGCGTGCCAGAGAGAGGACGCATTGACACAGTCACACGAAGTCTGCTTGTGCAGGTCAGCTCTCGTCAAACGGCTCTCAGACATCATTTATCCATGATCCTAAAGCTGCTTACTTCAGTTTGATGTGCTAATGTAATTGTTTTATGCTGCAGGCTGAAGGAACTGAAAAGACAGAGACCTACAGCTGGTTACTCTGTCCAAAGGGTTTGTCTACAAATACTGAATATGTTTTCATGTATAAGCACCGATAATGCTGGGATCCTTTGAATTGTGTTTAGTTTTTAGGGGTTCAAGCTAAAGTTTAGATTAATGTCGTTTTTTGGTATGTTTGTTCTGTAAAGACTTATTAGCCTAATAATTTCTAAACACAAACCATATAATAATATAACCAACATATGCTTATTCTGTATGTCATATATATATATATATATATATATATATATATATATATATATATATATATATATATAAGGGGTGTAACGATACGCGTTATGTACCGAACGGTTCGTTGGAAAAATTAATTATATTTGGGGGAAAAAAAGTGAAATATAATGATATGCGTTCAACAAGGTAGCCCAATAACCCAAACGATGAACAGGCAACGCCCCTGACACCCCCGAAAAAGAAAAAAAAACACCAACTTATATGTTTATGTTAGGCTACTCAGTCAGGTGCTCGCTCACTCAGTACGCGCTGAGTGAGCGAGCAGTTCATGCACGGTACGTAGTGGCCAATGCATTTAACAGACCAGAAATAGAAGATCCTCCAATAACCAACAGGTCTGGTGTTTGGGTGCACTTTGGATTCCCTGTAAGCCATGGTGATTGTAAAAGAGTGGTGGATGAAAAAACAACGGTATGTCACATCTACATGACAAAAGGTAGGCTACTCCAGCAAAAAAAAAATAAAAAACACCAGCGGAAATACTTGAAACATGTCACCTCATTTATGCCGACATCACCTTAGTGTGTTAGTATCTGGGAAAAGACGAAAAAAAGGTGAAACATACATGCAACAAACTATCCCTGCAGTATTTAGGCAGACATTTCCAAAGGATTCAAACAGGGCAAAAGGTTAATTTACGTTATAGCCGCGGATGTGAGACCTTACTATTTACCATTCATTCTATCATCACCATTATAGCTTACAGGGAATCCAAAGTGCACCCAAACACCAGACCTGTTGGTTATTGGAGGATCTTCTTTTTCTGGTCTGTTAAACGCATTAGCCATTTTGCAACGAGCCTTCAGCGCGTACTGAGTGAGCGAGTGCATATAGTGGAAAACGTCCCTAGGTTACGTATGTAACCCTAGTTCCTCGAGGGAACGAGACGCTGCGTCGAGCGCTTTTGGGGAACGCCTTTGGGAAGAACAACTCAGAATATCGTGTGCAATCAGTCCAATGGAAGAGCGTGGGCAGCGACCAGGAAGCTATAAAGGCACCTGCCACACAGCTGACTTCAGCTTCGAGTAGGGAAGCAAGCGCAGGCAGGGGTGCCGGCAGTATGGCTCTGCGACGCAGCGTCTCGTTCCCTCGAGGAACTAGGGTTACATACGTAACCTAGGGACGTTCCTCTTCGGGAACTCGAGCTGCGTCAAGCGCTTTTGGGGAACGATGTGCCAACGCTGCCAGACTACCAAACCCCTGCCTAGTGTGTATCCGAAGAGCACAGCTAAGGCGAGAGGACAGAAGAGCCAGGAGCGGCTTGCATATCAAGATTGTAAAATCTGGTGAATGTAGAGGGCGTGGACCACCCCGCAGCGTTGCAGATGTCCAAGAGGGACACACCTGCTAGAAAGGCCTTAGAGGCAGCCATACTCCGTGTAGAGTGAGCCTTGGCTCCCAAAGAAAGGGGAAGACCAGAGGACTCATAGGACTCGTTGATAGCCTCGACTATCCAACGACTAAGGGTCTGCTTAGAGGCAGGGGAACCCTTTTTAAGAGGACCGTAGTAAACAAGCAATTGGTCAGGTTTTCTCCACAACAGCTCTGTGGACGTATGCGTCCAGTCCTCAAACTGGACACATACAATTTAGCTTCTCCTGGTCTGGCTCCCAAAGGGAGGAGGACAGAAGGCCTGCAGTACTATGGGTTGTGGCGTAACAGAGGGAACTTTAGGAACGTAACCTGCTCGAGGGTATAAAAATGCTTTGGCCATACCAGGGGCAAAGTCTAAGTTGGTAGGGGCCACCGAGGGGGCCTGCCAGAAATATTCATGAATCGGCTCAAACGGAGCTTTACAAAGAGCCTCTAACACCACAACCAAGTCCCAGGGGGGAACACGGGACAGTACTGGAGGTCTCAGCCTCAGCACACCGTAGAGGAAACATGTAACTAGGGGGTGTCTACCCACTGACTGACCGTTGAAAGGGACGTGGTAAGCAGCTATGGCCGCCACATACACCTTTAACCCTCTGGGGACGGATTGGGCGGTACCGCCCAAAATGGCATACTTTTACAAATGTGCAGTTATCTCAAAAACTATTAATGCTAGAGAGATGCGGTTCATCATTTTTTTTGCCATCTTCCTCAGAT
Organism: Carassius gibelio; assembly: GCF_023724105.1. Classification (NCBI taxonomy): domain Eukaryota; kingdom Metazoa; phylum Chordata; class Actinopteri; order Cypriniformes; family Cyprinidae; genus Carassius; species Carassius gibelio. Next base: position 13,557,482 of record NC_068385.1, read on the forward strand.
TCCGCTGAAAACTGGTGTCTAGTTTGTATATTAAACACTTCCCTTATTGCGCAATACCACTGCGTAAACAGGCCAATGAAAACGATTGTGTTAGGCAGATTCAACATGCAACAGCCAATGGAAAAATTGCCGCTGGGAGGAGTCTTTTTCTAACCCAATCAGAGGAAGGTTATGTCTTCTAGCCATTCAGAGGACTCTGTAGCTCTGCTGTAGCCTTGTAAAAGCTGACTGGACTATAGTAAAAGACATGTAATCAATAAGCGTTTAGAGAATCAGCATCAGGTGGAGAAAGCAGATCGGAGTGTTACAGAGAGCGATCGGAGTATTAGCGAGCACAAAGGGCTAAATTCGAGCGATCGGAGAATCAGCATCACGTGGAGAAAGCAGAAAGCGACCGGAGTGTTAGCGAGCACAAAGAGATAAATTCGAGAGAGATACAGCATTATTACAGAATTGTTTTATCAAAATGGCAAGCAGTAAAAGATTTACGGCAGAACAAGCTCTGGAACAATTACTGGAAAGGCCTGGAGAGGCCTTTCTTTGCTAACTGGCATGCCTAGGACTGTTTTAAAAAAAAGTTAATTATTTAATTGTTCTTTACACATTTGATTAAACAATAACACATTTCTGTCAAGCAAAGAGTTTGAAAAAATATATTTTCTTTGTTCAAAAACTGTTCTATATTGTGTGTTTTTCAGTAATAAATGACAAAAATCTAATTTTCGTTTTTGAAATTCTCTAGATTATTGTAAAATTTTTCACTCATACTTCCTTTATATAAACATATTGCATGCATGCTTATGGTAGCTTAGGGTCTTCTGAATCCATAGATACCAAACACAGGGTGTTCCATCTCCTTTACGTATGATTTATAAGCCCAAATATAAAAATAGAGAAAACAGACCAAAAAGGGCTTAGTCTCAAAAATAAAAACTGTTTGTAAATAAAGTTAATTATTTAATTGTTCTTTACACATTTGATTTAACATTAACCCATTTCTGTCAAGCAAAGAGTTTGAAAAATATATTTTTGGGTCAAAAACTTTTAACTATTGTTGTGTGAGGTAGGATTTTAAGTAATAAATGACAAAAATCTAATTTTCGTCTTTGAAATTCTCTAGTTTATTGTACAATTTTTCACTCATACTTCCTTTATAGACATATTGCATGCTTATGGTAGCTTAGGGTCATCTGAATCCATTGATACCAAATACATGGTGGTCCATCCTCATTACATATGGTTTATAAGCCAAATGTAAAAATAGAGAAAACGGACCAAAAAGGGCTTAGTCCCCTAAGGGTTAAGGTGGAGTGAGTTAACCCCGCAGAGAGCCTAGCTTGGAGAAACTCCAGAACTGTACCAACTGGGCAGTTAACAGGGTCAAGCTGGCGGTCTCTGCACCATGAGGAGAAGGGTTTCAACCTCAGGGCGTACAGTTTCCTCGTAGAGGGAGCTCAGGATTGGAGTGTGGGGGTCTCAACAACCTCGGTTGGGAGACCGGAAGCTATGAGCTGTGCCCCCTCAGGGGCTACACAGACAACTTCCACAACTCCGGGCGACGGTGAATATTTTGCCCTACGCCTGAGAGAGCAGATCTGTCCTGATCAGAATCACCCATGGAGAGCCGTCGAGGAGAGAGATCAGATCTGCGAGCCATACTGCGCCCGGCCAGAACGGGGCTACTAATAGAAGATGGACCCCGTCCCGGCGTACCCTCGCCAGAACTCCCGGGAGCAGAGCGATAGGGGGAAAAGCGTACAGACGAAGCCTCGGCCAGGTCTGTACCATAGCGTCCAGTCCCAGAGGAGCTGGATGAACTAGAGAGAAACAGAGGGGACATTGCGATATCTCTTGAGTCGCAAAGAGGTCCAAAAACTCTCCATATCTACTTCACCACCTTGGGATGAAGCCCCCGGGTCTCGGCCCGTGTCTTGACAGTATGTCTGCTCCCACAGTCAATCTCCCAGGAATATACACTGCTCCGAACAAGAGGAGTTTGTCCTGGGACCACAGAAGGATCTGGTGTGCCAGCTTGTACAAGGAGCACGAATGTTGATCTCTCTGCTGACTGATATAAGAGATCGCCAATTTGTTGTCGGTGCCCACCAACACATGGTGACCTCTCAGGTCTGGGAGGAAATATTTCAATGCTCGATGCACTGCTAGCATCTTTAGACAACTGGTATGCCATGTCAGATGGCGACCGCTCCACAGACCACGGGCAGGGTGGCCACTCATGACCGCACCCCAACCGGTGAGGGACGCGTCTGTCGCTAGCGTTACACGGCGACCAAGAGCTCCCAACACCGGGCCCTGATTCAAGAACCAAGGTTTCTTCCATATGTCTAAGGCACGAAGGCTTTGCCGCGTGACCTGAATATTTCGGAAAAGATTTCCCCTCGGGGAAAACCCCTTGGTCTTGAGCCACCACTGTAGGGGCCTCATGTGCAGGAGGCCAAAAGGTATCACGTTGGACGCAGCTCCCATGAGCCCTAACAGTCTCTGAAACTGCTTGACAGTGAGTGACTGGCCTTCTTCGACTCTCTTGACTGATGTGAGGGATCGACTCGATCCGAGCAGAAGACATATGCGCCTGCATCTTGGTCGAATCCCATACTACGCCTAGATAGTGGTTCTCTGAAATGGAGAAAGTACACTCTTCTTGGCATTCAGTCTCAAACCCAGCTCCCCCATATGGGCGAGAATGACACCTTGATGTCGAACCGCCATCTGCTCTGATTGAGCTAGAATCAACCAATCGTCGATATAATTTAGAATGCGGATGCCCTGCATACGGAGGGATACCAGAGCCACATCTACACATTTCATGAACGTGCGGGGTGAGAGTGCAAGGCCGAAGGGAAGTACTCGATATTGGTAGGCTTTGCCCCCAAAAGCGAACCTCAGAGACTTCCTGTGTTGTGGCAGGATGGATATTTGGAAGTATGCGTCTTTGAGATCTATTGCGACAAACCAGTCCTCGGATCTGATTTGAGCTACATCCTGTTTGACAGTGAGCATTTTGAACTTCAGTGACATAACTGAGAGGTTTAGATGACGTAAGTCTAAGATCGGACGCAACCCCCCCATCCTTCTTTGGAACTATGAAATACCGGCTGTAAAACCCGGATTCCCTGTCTAGAGGAGGTACCACCTCGATGGCCGCCTTCCTTATTAGGGTATTCACTTCTTGTTCCATCACCAGAGCCTGCTGGGGGCCGACTACTGTCGGTGTAACCCCATTGAATGTCGGCGGTGGATGGCCGAACTGAATGCGATAGCCTCTTTCTACCGTGTGCAGGACCCATTGAGATACATTTGGCAGTAGTTTTCACGCTGCTAACTGATGTACTAAGGGAATCAGTCTCTCGAGACTGACCTCTGGTGTAAGAGGCCCCCGAAGGGGTGGCGAGCGTCTCAGCTCCGCTATGCTCACGGGCGGAAATAACTGAGAGCAGTGCTCGCTGAAAGCGGCTGCGCCCTGAAACTCTGGCAGGGTTGGCAGACCCAGCTCCCGAGGGCACTGGTGAGACGGGCACCGTATAATGAGGTGGACACCGCTCTACCCCAGTAGGGGCCGCCCTCTGTAGCCGTGACTGAAATGCGTCATGACTTCTTGGCCGTGGACCTCCCAGCCTGACATCGGATTCGGATTAGGCTGAGAAGTCGCAGGCCCAAAGCGTTGCTCTGTCTGTACATGGAGGGGCTGCTCCCGCCCAGCAGTCACTCCAGTACATCTAACTTCACATGTTCAATAACTGTCATTATATTCCTCAGAATTTAATGCAATCAAACAATCAGACAAGTAAACACGGTCTGGATTGTGATACAATTCACATTGAAGTGATATATTGAACTTCTTGAAGTTAGATAATGGTCATTAGATTCCTCAGAATCTAATTAAATTCAGCAATCAGACAAGTAAACACGGTCTAGATTGAGATAAAGTACACATTGAAGTGCTGACTTCTCAAAGTCATTATATTCCTCAGAATTTTAAACAATCAAAACAATCAGACAAGTAAACACGGTCTGGATTGTGACAAAGTACACATTGAAGTGATAGAACTAACTCCTCCTTTTTAAATGGAGTTTAAACAACCAGACAAGCGGTCGGGTATGGAAAATTCACATCAAAACTGAAAATGATGTAATACAAGCGTTGCCTCGACAGTGCGCGAATAATTAGTCACACAAACAATATTAATCCCCTCGGAGACTTAAATAGCTGCTCGTATATTGTTAGGCATAACACTGTTTATTGTATATGCTTATGCAACTTTATGTTTGTGCAACTAAAAGCTCGGCGACGCCCTCCGTATCAATCTCCTCGGAGAAAGAAAAGACGGAGCGTCAAGCCCGATGCTCGGGGGGGAAGAACCGAAGCTCGGGCTTCCGAACCCCGGAATCGGGCAGATCTGATGGGTAAGGTAGGAGATAAGGACTTGCCCGTCTCCATTCCCTCCAACAGATCAATCTGCGAACCCAATGAATGCCGGTGCCGTTCCGCCTCGGCGAAAGCGGGACCGGTATCGCGAGGAACGCTGGCGAAGGCTCCCTCCCTCGAGAGCCGACTCAGCGTGCTTCGATCCCAGGCAAACCACGCATAGACTGTTTGTATCCCCACCCGTGATGTACGTGGGCAGGGAAGAACAAACAATCCATAGCGCGATCTGGAATCGCCCTTCAAATGTCGTGTCTTTGCTTTGCTCTTAGGCATTATGTTGTTTATTGGGACAGACAACAATAAATAAGACTCACAAGACAAACTTTAGACATGCACACACAGAACGCTTGCTGAAAGACGCGAAGCTGAAGTCAGCTGTGTGGCAGGTGCCTTTATTGAGATTGAGGAGTCACGTGCCGATTAGGGTTGATATGGGAGGGGTCTGAGCCGGTCGGCCCTGATGGAAGGATACGCCATCTGTTGCCAGGGGCAATGCCTTCAGAAATTCACAGAGGCGCGACTAAACATTTCAGAGCGCTTTCATTTTTGAGCATTTATTTTGTCGGCGGAACAGATCGAGACGGATCTACGAATACGCGAAAGAAAAGGAAGAAAGTAAAGCAATGCAAAAACGTAAGGCGAAAGAAAGTGGACCTTACAGGAACAAGCTCACACCAAGTGCAAAACAGCGGTGTTTGGAGAAGCTCTCAGGCAGCTCCCTGCAGCGGCACAGAGACCTAAACAATTTACCTTAGTGCACACATATGGACATTGGGAATTATATTGTTTACGATGTAAGTCACTTTGCATTCACGCTGTTAATGGCTTAATCTAACCCGGACATTTACATCTCGCAATCACACATTTAACTACCCTAGCTAACCCAGAACTGGTTTGTCCACTTTGCAGCCCCCAACAAAAAAAACCTGGTACAGTATGTGTCATTGGGTTAAAATCAAATTATAACTAAACATACACAGCTTTAGCCTACATCAAAATATGTAGGAAATTTTCGTATACATTGAACATCTTGTTACAATCTAGTGTTCATTCGCACTTAATTACTTTGCATTTAGAATGCACTTCTTGACCAAAATGACAAAGTAATTACAATACACTAAAACGCATGTGAATAAACTTACTTTGGCCAGTACAACACTGTTTTCTTCACCTGCTGTAAATGGACCCAGCCACAGCAGAAAGCCTCGTAACTTTCCAAACACTTGTGGCTTTTAAACTCATGCATTGTGTAGTAACTTAAACCAAAAAATATATAATTCCCAATGTCCATGTGTGTGCATGGAGGTAAATGGTCCAGGTCTCTGTGCTGCTGCAGGGAGCTCGTATGGGTCGATATTTTGTATGCTTGAGAGCTTCTCCAAATACCGCTGTTTTGCGCTTGGTGTAACCTAAAAAAAAACTGTATTCCATTGCTCCTATGTTTTCCATATGTATCGTGTGAGGTACTGCAGCAGTTTTTAACGCAGCAGTAATTTCCAGGCATGGTAAAACAGTGCAGAATTGCGAGAACCTCCTCTTAACAACACATGTAAACAATCCTGTTTCGCCGCCGGTATCCTTCCAACGTGGCGGAGACTGTGATATCGAGGGAGGGGCTTTGTGCTATGACGACAACTTCTCATTCTCAATAGCTTCCTGGTCGCTGCGTCAGGAAGTTTAGGAATGCGGGTTTTAAGAACATGCTTAATGTAATTGAGCCCCGTTACAATATTCCTTCACGAGCCCATTTCAGCCAGACCGTAATTCCTGCTTTGTTCCAAAAAACATAAGCCCTATAGAGAACCAATTGAGTAAAAACACACTCAATATAAAGAGTTATAGAGTTCCATATAACAAGTTACATCTTTGTATTTGTTCATAACTACTACAACAATATAACATTTTCCTTTTTTTTTAATAAGGAGCTGTTTTTGTTTTATACAGTATGCTGCTAAGAAAACACAATAGAAGATTGGTAAAGAATAGCTCGATCATTATTCAATGTAAAAAAAAAAAACCATACTTTATTAGTTTGAATAAATAAAACTTTTTTTTTTAAAGCAAAGAAAATTTATCTGCCAATTTTTTCATTTTGCTGCATCTAAAACGTACCGAACCAAACCGTGACACCAGTGTATCGTATCGAACCGTGAATTTTGTGAACCGTTACACCCCTAATAAATATATATATATATATATATATATATATATATATATATATATATATATATACAGTACAGACCAAAAGTTTGGACACACCTTCTCATTCAAAGAGTTTTCTTTATTTTCATGACTATGAAAATTGTAGATTCACACTGAAGGCATCAAAACTGTGAATTAACACGTGGAATTATATATAGAATTATATACATAACAAAAAAGTGTGAAACAACTGAAAATATGTCATATTCTAGGTTTTTAAAAGTACAGTAGCCACCTTTTACTTTGATTACTGCTTTGCACACTCTTGGCATTCTCTTGATGAGCTTTAAGAGGTAGTCACCTGAAATGGTCTTCCAACAGTCTTGAAGGAGTTCCCCGAGAGATGCTTAGCACTTGTTGGCCCTTTTGCCTTCCGTCTGCGGTCCAGCTCACCCCTAAACCATCTCAATTGGGTTCAGGTCTGGTGACTGTGGAGGCCAGGTCATCTGGCGCAGCAGCCCATCACTCTCCTTCTTGGTCAAATAGCCCTTGATGCCTTCAGTGTGACTCTACAATTTTCATAGTCACGAAAATAAAGAAAACTCTTTGAATGAGAAGGTGTGTCCAAACTTTTGGTCTGTATCGTATATATATATATATATATATATATATATATATATATATATATATATATATATGATATTTTAATAGAGAAAGCTCAAATTTGTCAACCTTTCATGACAACTAGTTGTGCCAAACTTGTGGCTATTTTTTTCTTCTTTTTACAATGTGCTTGAATCAAAATTTCTGCCTATGATCTTTTTTATTATTAATGGGACTTCACAGATGATATTAGAATGTTCTTTTATAGCATTACTGTGCTGATCATTGATGTGTGTTTCTGTCTCTCTGGTTCACAGGTGACAGTCTCTCAGAGGAAGTGAATCTGACTCTTCCTAAAGATGTGATAGAGGGATCAGCCAGATCCTCTGTTTCAGTCATTGGTAACATTTACATACACAAGCAGAAATTAGTAAATGAGTACAGAAATTAGTACATATTCAATCAGAAAATGAAGATTTTTGTTTGGATTTCAAAAATGTATTGTTATATTTGTGTAGGAGACATATTGGGTCGTGCAATGAGAAATCTTAACGGATTATTACGGATGCCATATGGCTGTGGAGAACAAAACATGGCTATTCTTTCTCCAAATATTTACATTCTGCAGTATCTGGAAAACACGGAGCAGCTCACTTCAGCCATCCGAGAGAGAGCCACCGGCTTCCTTAAGAGCGGTGAGAGAAACCAATCATGTCAAGAAAATACTGAGACTGATAACAAACTGCTCATTTTTCAACACACCTGAATGTCATTCAATTAACTGAATAGTCAGACACATTGTCACCCCAAACAAACTGTTATAGTGAACTATTATCACACTAAACAGGATACCAGAGACAACTGAACTACAAGCATTATGATGGTGCATACAGCACATTTGGACATGGTGTTGGAAATACATGGTAAATTTGTTTAAACTCTTTTGTTAATTAAGTTTTGTTAGTAATCTAAATAACATAGTAAAAAAAAAAAAAAAAAAAAAATTCTATCTGCTCAAATAATTTGTTTTGAGAGATTTGTTTTCTTTTTCATTTAAACATCTGATTTCGTTTTTAAATTAAATCTTCCAAACCACCAGGTTGACTGCTTTTGTCCTGAGGTCTTTTGGCAAAGCACAGAAATACATATTTATTGATCCACAAATTATTCAGAGTGCAAAGCAATGGTTAATAAGCAGACGGGATTCAGAAGGCTGTTTTATTCAACAGGGAAGACTGTTCAACAACAGAATGAAGGTCTGTCTCTCTATCTATCTACCTATAAAAGTGTAAATGTATTTTTTTATATTTAAGCTTCAATGTTAATATTAACATTTAGCATCTAGATTAACTTTCCTCTAACAGTTTTGAGGGTGTTACTTTATTTATCTCTGTTTCTTCTTCATTTCAGGGTGGAGTGAATGATAATGTGACCATGACTGCCTACATTACTGCATCATTACTTGAACTGGAAACTCCAGTCACAGTAAGTTCATCTACAGGAAACACACTATAGACTCATAGAAAAACACTCACAGCAGCTGTTTCTCTGATTTTTGTCTCAGGATCCTGTCGTCACTAAAGGTTTGTCTTGCCTGAGGTCCGTCATTGAGAATGTCAAAAGCACTTACACCACTGCTCTGCTAGCGTACACTTTCAGTCTGGCTAGAGACACAGACACTCGACTGCAGCTTTTTAAGCAACTGGAGGATGTTGCTATTTCAGAGGGTAAGACATCTGTTTCCAGTGACTTTCTGTTATCTTTTATGACTGCACTATTGTTTTTGTCATGCTCATTGAGTTACTGTTGTATCTTTTGTCCATGTGTCCTAAAGGGTCTCATCTCCACTGGTCTCAGTCTGCATCTGCTGATGACTCTGATGACTCTCTGGCAGTGGAGATCAGCTCATATGTGCTGCTAGCTGTTCTCTCTGCAGATTCACTCACTACAGCTGATCTGGGCTTTGCTAACAGGATTGTCAGCTGGCTTGTGAAGCAGCAGAATGCCTATGGAGGATTCTCCTCCACACAGGTGACTCAAACTACTCAAATCAGACACGTGATTGCTGAATAACAGGTGAATGTCACATTACTGAACACATTTATTTCTCAGGACACAGTGGTGGCTCTTCAGGCTCTGTCTTTGTATGCCACTAAAGTGTTCAGCTCTGACGGCTTCAGCACAGTGACTGTACAGTCAGCAGGAGACACTCACCTCTTTGATGTCAATCAGGACAACAAGTTACTGTATCAGGAGAAGCAGCTGCAGAACGTTCCAGCCAAATACAGCATTGAAGTCAAGGGCTCAACCTGTGTGTCTGTGCAGGTCTGTAGTGTGTTCAGCTTCACTGACTCACTTCCTCTTAGCATTTTGTGGTTCTTTTGCTGTGAGATGGATTATAAATGTGTTTTTGTTTGTGTTGTCTTTCTCAGGTGGCTCAGTTCTACAACATTCCCACTCCTACTGAAAATAAAACATTCAGCATTGATGCTAAGATTGAGGGAGACTGCAAAACATTGGGACAAAATTTCATCTTGAAATTCACTGTCAAGTAAGAGCACATACTTTCCATGTGTGTGTGTGTGTGTGAATATATATATATATATGAAGGCTGCCATCAGCTAAAGATTTTCCTAGTTGACTACTAGTCATTCATTTAAGCAATTGTCAACTAATCGCACCTGTATGAAATTAATTTAATGTTTGACAGGACAGAGACTATCTCTTGTCTATTATCTACAAGTCTTCTACCAAGGTACCAAAGCAAATAACACTTGTTTTGAAAAATGAGAAGAGAAAATGTTGTCTGACAAGACATTACAAGACATTAAAGCTATAAATCATAACTCTGGAGTAACTCATGGAATATTGTTCAATTTGTAGACAATAGTGTGACCAGATCGCAAAAGCAATTCAAAGCCGACAAATGGCTTTAATGTATGGTTTCATGTAGATCTCTCATTTGGCATGAATCCAAATGTTTCCATAGTTGTGATGTAACATGTAATTGCTAACCTTATTTAAAAGGGGTTACCATATGTGGTACTTGGTCAAAGGAGGTTGTCAAGTTGACTAACGATTAGTCTGCTATTAGAGGGGATCCCTAATATATATATTATAAAGCATAATTTTCACTAACAGATTTTTTTTTTTTTTTATATGAGGCATTTAAGAACCATTCCTTTCCATTTGCTTTTTCCAGATATGATGGTCTACAGGAAAGTACTAACATGGTCATTGTGGATATTAAACTCTTGTCTGGATTCACAGCTGATACATCAATGGTGAATTTGAGTGTTTCATCACAAAATTGTAAAATGTAAAGAGGTCAGTATTTAAAGATTAACCAGCACTTCTTCCACACAGCTCAGAACTTCTTCTGCAGGGTATGCAACACTTGTGGAGCGGGTCGATGCTAAAGATGATCATGTCATTGTGTATTTGAAAGAGGTGAGAGAACAGCAACGTTCATATTTTATGTAGGTCAATTCATAAACATTTTATCCATAGTGTCATGACTGAGGAGACTGTTTCCTCCCACAGATCCCAAAAAATATTCCAATGAGTTACCACATACAAATGAAACAGGTTCTTCCAGTGAAGAATCTCAAGCCAGCTGTGGTGAAAGTGTATGATTACTACCAAACAAGTAAGATTTTATATGCCAGTGTTGAATGTTTTTATCATGTAATGTAGATTTTTTTTCTCCATGTGCAAGTTTCCATTGTTGTATAAATGTTAACATTCATCTTTTTCTTCAGGTGATCAGTCAGAGACTGAATACTCCTTCCACTGTCAATGAAGCGGCAGATCTGAAGCACATCAGCTCCTAGTTCAGCTTGGAAAAATATGTATAAACGCTCAAATGTTTAATATTATGATGTTTATTCTTTATCCTGGGCACAATTTTTTTCAATCCATCAACACAAATATGAACACAACCCTAAATCTGACTTTATGGTTATGTCTTTTTAAATCTTGGCTTATCAAATCACAACATGTGTTTCATAAAAGTTTTGAAAACAATAATGGTGAACAGGTTGAAATTTATTAAAATTTAAGTGTAGAACCATCGTGCTCTTGCAACATTTCAGAATCAGATGTTTTATGATTGTTCTATCTCAGCTCATCTTAAAACACTAAAGACAATAATTTATACCATTGTAGATCCTTCTGCTCTAGAATATTTGTGTTATCCTTTTATTGATTGAACAGTATCAACCAACAGCAATATTCTTTTTTTTTTTTTTTTTTACGAAAACCAGGTGGTTAGAAACTTAGAGAAGACCATTCCCACCATTGAATTAAAATAAAAAATGTAATCGTGACTTTTTATCTCACAATTCAGACTTTTTTTATTCTTGCAACTGCAAGTTTCTGAAGCCAGAATTGTGACACGTGACTTTGTCGCACAAAACTGCAAGTTTTCTTAATTCCATTCTGACTTTATGATTCACAAGTTTATATCGCAGTTCTGAGAATTAGAAAACATCAGAATTGTTTGACAAAAAATAAACCGCCCATAAATCTTTTTTTATTTATTGGTGGAAATGGGCTTCCTTCTATAGAAATGTTACACATCCCATCACTGTCAAGTAATAAGGAGAAAACCAGAAGAACAGAATAAGTTAAACCTTGTGCTTTTCCTGATCCATTACCTTAATCAATGTATTCCACAAACCGGTTTTCTTTTTAGAAAAGTTTCAGGTTCAGATTCAAAAAATCAATTCATCGGTTCCTGACGTCATAAAAGCAATGATGTCACCAGACATTTATTTTCTAATAACTCAATGCCATGTTTTATCAATGAAACATTCAAATAAAGTCATTTGTGCCAACACATATTGAAACATTAAAATAAAATATGTGAATGCATATTGCTGATTGCTTTTCATTCACTAATCTTAATGGCATCAGTGGTCATTTTCATTCCTGGATCCTTTATGCCAGATTATGGCCCTGTCCCAAATGGAACACTTCATGCTCATTTGCGGTCTTTAATGGACTTACAATGGCCACTGTGTGAACGTGTCCCTGAAGTCCACAAGACCATAGTGCAGGGATTCTCAAATCTGGCCCATGAGATCCATTTTCCTGTATAGTTTAGCTCTAACCCTAATCAAACACGCCTGAGTATGTCTTCAGGATCATTATAAAATCAGAGGCAGGTGAGTTTGATCAGAGTTGGAGTTAAACTTTGTAGTGCATTCGCCCTGCCATAGGGTGTCCCATTTGTCATTTTAGCCTTCAGAAGTGCTGGCGAGCCCCCCCCCTGCGGCCATTACACGCCCTTGATCTGCACTTCTGACAAGCCTGCACTGGGGCGAGCTCCGCAGCAGACTTCTAGCTGATGTAACAGAAATGAGTCGAACCAGACAAATTAAAGAGTCTATCAAAGCTGTTTTGGAACACGAGCCGAATTCCTCAGGAAGTCATAAAACATTCTGTGCCACAAGTCCCAAGCAAGATGAGCAACCAACTTGTTAACACAGCAGCTTTCAACATAAACACCACTAGAACAATTATTTACAATTTCAATTCGAAGAAGAGAAATTTGGTGTCAAATGTGTGGTTCGTAATCGAAATGCAACGCTGGACATCACATGTAAACCCATGAGATCGAGTTAAACACTTCCATTGACTTCCCCCCACCTAGCAGAACCAGACTGAAATTCCTAAGGGGGGGACCCTCTGGTCTTCACCGAACATCCCTATGTCAGAGAATGACAAAGAAACTGTCTTTTGTACATATATGGACCACAATGAACTCCAAAATGACTTCTAAATGAATATCATTCCATCGCTTAACTCCATATTCATTTATACGTTACCCACATGTAACGGTGGTGGCCGCCCTAGCTTAAATTTTTTAAAGAAAATGTTCGGGCGCCAGACAAGATAAATCCTGTCAAATTATAAATTAACCCAGGATAGCAAAAACTAAGAAACCACCTGTTACAATAATAATACTACTAATAATAAACAGTCCAAGGAAAATTTCATATGAGAAATTTATTCCATGAGTGCATGAAAGAAAAAGAAAAAAATCATCATGACAAAAGATCATATAAAAAAAAACAAAGTTCACAGCTTTTCACTTTTCACACGTGATCTTAGCTTGCCGTGTAGAAAACCGTGTCATTCTATCATGTCCGAGTTCATTCATATAATGACCATAGAGAGAGAGAGAGAGAGAGAAAACATGAAATAAAACTGGTTCAGATTTAAGAAACAATAACAATAAATCAAACAACAGTCTTAGAGCAAAAATAACATTTGCATAATCATGAAAATAAAATAAATAAAAAACATACAGAATTCACGGATGGGAATTTAACATGAGTGGGCATGTGTGAAGTAATGTATGAAATGGGGTGGCGTACAAGTAGGCTACTGACCAGGTTTGCAAATAAGAAGGAAGCTGAGGTTGCACGTCGTCATCAGACACTTGGACAGGAGGATAAACGGGCAGCTTTTCGTTGAACATTTCATCCATATAGACGGTCTGGAAACGTCATGCTTAAGTTTAGTCAAACTCCATGCTGCTCAAACATCATTTACAGGGAATAATACTCAAAGCGGCCATACTTTTTCTCTTCACTGGAATCCATTAAATCCGAAACATGCAACAGTAAACCTTTCAACGCAAACTTTGATGACGCACCTCTCTCAGGTACGTCACATCTCCTTTATATTCTCCATTCTTCCGCTGTTAATTGAAAACTCTGCCTAAATCATTTCAATTGAAAACGAAAGTAAACAAAAAGGTACGGTGGCCGAAGTTTTCCACTGCCACACACACATTCGACTATCATGTATAATCACTTATTGTGTATGTCTATCCTAACTATAGGATACATAGTCATGTCTAGTATTGATCTAATTGAATCTGCTTGCTTGATATTGTCCTGACAATCATTTATTTGTCAAATATATCATAACCTGGTAATAGGAATCATGTCCAAAATTAGACCCTGCAAGGCAGGAAAATTCGGCCTACATGCTTGGTAAGATAAACATATGATTTATGATACCCCCGAGCCAAGACAATATCTGATTGGTCAAGACAACATTTGAGGTGTGGCCAACAGGCCAGTTTAAATACTTAGGACACCATAAAATTGTTGCTTTTAGTCTCTAGCTGCCATGTTTTTTCTCATCACTATTCTTTGAGCGCGGTTTCAGCGTGCTTCAGCCTGCATGCCTGCTGCTACTTAGCCACGAAGAGAAGGAACACAACCTTGTCTCATCAAACGTTATTTCTTTTCTTTTCCGTTTGTGAGTTTCGTGTTCTGAGTTAAGTTTTGTAACGTCGAGTCTCCGACGCCTGACCTCGGATGCCCGTTCAACTTCAACCAGCGCACACAACTTTGCACCTTCAGCCAACGCCCAACAACCACGGGCTTCCTAAGACGTCACTTCAGCGACTACTGAACTTCCAGCCAATCAGCGACACCGGGATAGCCCTTTCAACGGGACTCCCTTTCACAGTAAACCAAAGCAATGTACCCTCAGACATTTGTGCTGGTGTATCTAATATAATTTTAACCCCATTGAGGAACCTAAATGCGAGTGTTAATTACGTGATTGATGGTTGTTCATGTCTATGCAATTTAACGTATTGCTGTAAACTTGGGATTCCATATTTCCATTCTCTTAAACTCATCTTTCCCTAACTTTCGGTCTTCCTGCAACTTGTGTGAATGTGTGAGTGCGTGCGTTTATGTGTTAGATTAGTTTATATGTCTTAGATTTATCTAATAAAGCCTTATTCATATTGAAAAGAGAAGTATATTGTGTTTTGTGCTTACAAGTTAAAACTTGTAAAACTGCCGATCTTGTAACTGTGCTAATTGATAGTGTTTTCACTATAGTTTGGATATTAATATCCAGCGCAGATTTGATGTTGAACGGCTCGTTCAGTGAATCGCAGGGCATCTCAGTGATCAGCCGTGAAACAGTTATTCTGTTCAAATTCCCTTTAAATTATTAAATGATTCCCTTTGAGCTAAATTGACCTGTTTCCATTACACCAACAGTCAAAGTGGCATTACGCCGCATGACACATACATCTCCCGGAAATGCTGTATAAATCAGCCAATCCGATGATGACTTCGAAACACACACACACACACGTGTATGCCGTATGCATCAGATGTTCAGCCAACGGTCTGTGGACATGACGTCTGAGGCTGAGATTTTGTCAGATACGACTGACTAGTATTGACTAACCTACAATTTATAAGAGAAGATTCCTAATAAAAGATTTATAAGCATATCTCTGGTAAACTATGTTTTGCTTGTTATAAAGAAACTTTATCTATCAGACTCATTCAAGTCCTTAGTGATCAGTGTTGGGTAAGTTACTCAAAAAAGTAATCCACTACAAATGACTAATTACTTCTTTAAAAATGTAATTTGATTACATTACTGATTACTGCATTTAAAAAGGTAATCAGATTAATAATTACTTTACTTTCAATTCTACTTTTACTTTTCAAGTTATCAAACCTAAAAAAAAAAAAAAAAAAAAAAAATACACTGCAAGGAGAAACTCTAGTTCTTTCATTAGTTTAATATTGACCGAAAAAACACATAATACATTTATAGCCTACATTCCCAAATTCTACAAAACCTTTTTGCATTTTTCTGTGTTTTTTTTGCGCAGTGCTTAGCACTGTTATGGAACCGATGTTGTTTGGGGGGTTGGCAATAGTAGGGTGGGAAGGATGTGTGGTTCTGATGTCAACTTTTCACAAGTCAAGTCACAACGGTTTGTGAAAACAGCTACTTTATGCAGGCAGTGTGCATTTTACTGTGGACTGACTGTTTTGAAACTTATATATGACGTGATGTGACATACATACCCATACTCAGAATTCATGCTCTGCATTTAACCCATCCAAAGAGCACACACACACTGCGGCACCCAGGGATGCTGCGGCACCCAGGGAGCAGTTGGGAGATCATTGCCTTGCTCAAGGGCACCTCGGTTGTGGTATTGTCAGTACATACAAAATTCCTACAACACGATGTCACTCGGGGAGCATTTGATAATGGGGAGATGTCACCGCAATTCCGGCCTCTGATCGTAAATGCTCTCTGGCCGTTGTTGGGATGATGCAGCTGTAAATGCTCTGCATGGATGTGCTTCAGCTGTGCTTGCACATCTTTACGCACCACCCGCGGCTACCGCCGCTGGTTTATAATAAAACAATACGCACTACTCTCAATAACAGCTGCAAATGTATTAATATTTTCAATGTATATATTAAATATACAAATACATATACATTTATCAAATGCTTTTTTCAAAAGTGACTTACAAATGTGAAGCACTAAATTCAATTCACAACTGTTTGTATTCTTTCAAATAATTCCATGGTTTTACCACAGCATTTGCAGTAAAACCATAGTAAAAAAACAAAATCAACCATAGTTTTACTACAGTGAACATGATTTAACTATGACTGCTGCAGTAATACCATAGTAAGTAAAAAAAAAAAAAAAAAAACATTAGTAGGCTACAGCATTTGAAGTAAAACCATAACTAAATGCTCTCTGGCCGTTGTTGGGATGATACACTGTACTCGATGGCGCCGCAGATGGCTGCTTCAGTGCTTGGCTCTCCAGTGTTTGTGCTGTTTTTGTTTGTTTTTCCTGTTTTTTGTTTAACAAACACGATCAGTTTCACCAGAGATGAACTGCTGAACATTCGGCAGAACACACCACAAGATCTTTTACCGGATTTCAATTATTCAGACGTTTTACTGAACGTTGTTATCGGAGGAGCGGCGGCGCTGATCAAGCGCTTCAGGACGCGCAGACAGGGGAAGCGAGCGGGAGCGCTCGTCAGACTCAGGAAGCGCGGATTTCGAACGCCGCTGCTCTGTGTTTCACGGAAACCTGGCTGAATGACGCCATACCGGACAGCGCGCTCCATCTGCCGGGCTTTCAGCTGTTCAGAGCGGATCGGGAATCAGAATCAACTAGGAAATTGTGCGGCGGCGGGACATGCTTTTACATCAGTGAACGGTGGTGTACAGATGTAACTGTGTTAAAGAAGATGTGCTGTCCTGATCTAGAAATGCAGTTTGTCAACTGCAAGCCGTTCTATTCGCCGCGGGAGTTTCACTCGTTCATTCTGGTAAGTGTTTACATCCCTCCGCAAGCGCATGTGAGCTCAGCTTTACAGAAATTCGCTGATCAGATCACAGACACAGAACAACAACACCCGGACTCTGTTTTAATCATTCTTGGGGACTTTAACAAAGCCAATCTCTCCCGTGAACTGCCAAAATACAGACAGCATCTTACATGTCCCACCAGAGACAGTAATGTATTGGATCACTGTTACACCACAATAAAGGATGCATATCACTCTGTTCCACGAGCAGCTTTGGGACGTTCTGATCACTGTCTGGTTCATCTTATACCGTCCTACAGGCAGAAACTAAAATCTGCTAAACCTGTAGTAAGGACTGTGAAGAGATGGACCAGCGAAACAGAGCAGGATTTACAATCTTGTTTTGAACTCACTGATTGGAGTGTTTTTGAAGCTGCTACCACCGATCTGGACGAACTCACAGAGACCGTAACATCCTATATTAGTTTCTGTGAGGATATATGCATTCCTACCAGGACTTATTTAACATTCAACAATGATAAGCCATGGTTTACAGTAAAACTCAGACATCTTCGTCAGGCCAAAGAGGATGCCTACAGAAATGGGGACAGGGTCTTGTACAATCAGGCCAGGAATACACTGAACAAAGAGATCAGAGCGGCTAAAAAGACCTACGCTAAAAAGTTGGAAGACCAGTTTACTTCCAACGACTCAACTTCAGTGTGGAGAGGTCTAAGAGCCATCACGAACTACAAGACACCATCCCTTTGCACTGAGGCTAATCAACGACTTGCTAACGACCTGAATGAGTTTTATTGTAGATTTGAAACCCCCAACACCCATTTTGACCATCTCCCTACACAACCATTAACACATCCTGCAATCCCACCCTCCACACCTCCTGCTCTTCAAATCTGTGAAGATGCTGTGCGCCAGGTCTTCAAGAAGAACAAAAGAAGAAAAGCACCAGGCCCAGATGGTGTTACACCAGCCTGTCTGAAAATCTGTGCTGACCAGCTGGCCCCCATCTTTTCACAGATCTTCAACAGATCCCTGGAGTTGTGGGAAGTGCCTTCCTGCTTCAAACGCTCCACCATCATCCCCATCCCAAAGAAACCCAAGATAGCAGAACTTAACGACTACAGACCTGTGGCTCTAACGTCTGTCGTCATGAAGTCGTTTGAAAAACTGGTTCTGGCTTATCTGAAGGACATCACTGGACCCTTACTGGACCCCCTGCAGTTTGCTTACCGAGCAAACAGGTCCGTGGATGATGCAATCAACATGGGATTGCACTTCATCCTGCAACATCTGGACAAAACAGGGACTTATGTGAGGATCCTATTTGTGGACTTTAGTTCGGCATTCAACACCATCATCCCAACAGCCCTTCAGACCAAACTGACCCAGCTCACCAGCTTTCTGACAGATAGGCAACAGTTAGTGAGACTGGGGAAATTCACATCAAACAGCTGCTCCACCAACACTGGTGCCCCTCAGGGATGCGTCCTCTCCCCTCTGCTTTTCTCCCTGTACACCAACGACTGCACCTCTAAAGAATCTTCTGTAAAGCTCCTGAAGTTTGCAGACGACACTACAGTCATCGGCCTCATCCAGGACGGTGATGAGTCTGCTTACAGACAAGAGGTTGAGCAGCTGGCTGTCTGGTGCAGTCTTAACAACCTGGAGCTGAACACGCTCAAAACAGTGGAGATGATCGTGGACTTTAGGAGAAACCCCCCTGCACTTTCCCCACTCACCATCATGAACAGCACTGTGACTGCAGTGGAGTCATTTAGATTCCTGGGAACTACCATCTCTCAGGACCTGAAGTGGGACAATCACATTGACTCCATTGTTAAAAAGGCCCAGCAAAGGTTGTATTTCCTTCGCCAGCTGAGGAAGTTTAACCTGCCACAGGAGCTGCTAAAACAGTTCTACTCGGCCGTCATTGAGTCTGTCCTCTGTACTTCAATAACTGTTTGGTTTGGTTCAGCAACAAAATCAGACATCAGAAGACTACAGAGAACTGTTCGGACTGCTGAAAGGATAATTGGTGGTCCCCTGCCCTCCCTTCAAGAACTGTATACATTCAGAGTGAGGAAAATGGCTCAGAAAATCACTCTGGATCCCTCACATCCAAGTCACCCCATCTTTGAACTTTTGCCATCTGGCCGGCGCCTCAGCGCCGCAAACACCAGAACAGCAAGGCACAAGAACAGTTTCTTCCCCCAGGCAATCTACCTCATGAACAGTTAAATGTTCCCTACTTATGCTTATAAACGTGCAATATTCTAATATTTATTTGTTAACCCTCCATCCTAGAACATTCCTGCATCTCACTCAATCCTATTCCATTATCATTTATAGCACAATTGTTTATACACTTATTTATTTGCCAATTTGTAAATCATTTTTTTTTTATTTTTTTTTTTTTGTGTGTTGTTGTCTCTGTGTAATGGAAGCTTATGTCACTAAAACAAATTCCTTGTATGCGTAAGCATACTTGGCAATAAAGCTCATTCTGATTCTGATTCTGAACTACAAAATTTACCATAATTTCAAAAACTATGGTTACTATAGTCATGATTACCACGGTTTAACTGTACTATTACTACAATATAATCATAGTAGAACCATGGCATCAAATCCAGATTATGATCTTACAATTTACCCTTTAATCAGCCAGAAATTACTGATTGAGACTCACTGAGGGAAGAGTATCTTCTCCCAACAAAGTATGACAGCAGCTCAAAAATAAGACATGTGTTTAGTACTATTACTAATTGATTTCTATTGCAACATCAGAATTTTCTTAGCAAAAACTGAGTTATAATAATACATGAGTTACTGTACATTAACAAAATAAAAACTGGGCATATGTCTCAGGTAATGCATGTAACCATGGTTCCTCAAGGGAACGAGAGTCTGCATCGGAGGACGCTTTGGGAACGCCCTTCAGTGTGACTGGCCCTGAATCATGTGTGTAATCAGTCCAGTTGATGGGCAAGATGTCATAGACGGTTGATGAGTGAGACCAGCAAGCTTAAAAGCATGTGGCAAAGCCTGTATTTAGCCTCTAGGAATGAGGCAAGTGCCGGAAGATGCCAGAATTGTGGCACTGCGATGCAGTGTCTCGTTCCCTGGAGGAACCATGGTTACATGCGTAACCTGAGACGTTCCTCTTCAGGAACTCGAGCTGCATTGGAGGACGCTTAGGGAACGAGAATGCCCATGCTGCCAGACTTTCATATCTCTGCCTAGTGTGGAAGAGCACACCTAAAGTGAGAGAAGGAGCCAGGAGCCTGACAAGTAATCAGGGACATCCTGTCCAATACCCAAACATCAGAAGGAGTGAGTCTTGACCCCCAAGAGAGGGGAGATCAGAGGACTAGAGGGTTTAGGATAGTATCTTGATCCATCGCTTAGCATAAGCGTCTTCTGGCCTAAAGCCTAAGCTTCAGTGCACCATGGAGGAAACATGTAACCAGAGGGTGTCTGCCCATTGCATGGGCACCGAGAGGGGCCCGGTAGGCCACAATTGCCGTCACATAGACCTTCAGGGTGGAGTGGGTCCACCCTGTGCAGAGAAGGGTCTGCAGAAACTCCAGAACTGTCCTAACCGGGCAGTTAACTGGGTCGAGCTAGCGGTCTCACAACCAGGAGGTGAAACTTTTCCACCTCAAGGTGTAAAGTTTCCTCATGGAGGGAGCTCTGGATTGGAGGATGGTCTCAGCGACCTCTGTTGAGAGACCGGAAGCTAGGAGTTGTTACCTCATCAGAGCAGAGGTTCGCTTTCTGCCTGTGATAGGAGATCTCTCCTGAGGGGAACCTCCCATGTAGTGCCTTCAAAGATAGAAATCAGGTTTGAGATCCATACTCGGCCTGGCCAGAATGGGTCTACTAACAGTAGAAGGACCCCATCCTGGCGCACTCTCTCCAGAACTACCAGGAGCATAGCAATCAGGGGAAAGGCATACATATGAAGCCTCTGCCATGTCTATACCCTGGTATCCAGCCCCAATAGAGCTGGAAGAGTCAGAGAGAGATGAGTAATGAGTCACTGAATTGAGGCGAAGGAGAACAGAACTGGATCTGTGGCCTCTCACTACAGTGTGCAGGACCCATTGAGACACATTTGGCAGTAGTTTTCATGCTAGACTCTCAAAGCTGAAGTCTCCTATTAAAAAAGATGTTCCTCAGAACCACATCGTCTGCTAGGAAGATAGACCAGAGCCTGTTCGGGGCAGGACCCAATGTAGCACTTGGCAGGGGCTCCCACACTATCTTGTGACCTCCTAAAGGAACCAGTCTTGCGAGACTGGCCTCTGGTGCACCTAGAGTGGCTAGCTCGGTGCCCAGAAGTGGCGGACCAGCAGGGGGCGACCATATCAGCTGCTCTAGAGACCTCCATAAAGGCAGAGAGCCTCTTAGTACTGCTACATTTCTGGGCAGTAACTGAGAGAAGCGCTCGTCGGAGACTGCTGCGCGCTGGAACACCGGCAGGTTTGGCAAATCGATCTCCTGAGGGCACTGAGGAGAGACGGGCACTGTGTAATGTGGTGACCACCGCTTTTCCCCAGAGGGAGCTGGCCCTCAAAAAGTCCTAGGCCTTAGGCGTCAAGATATTTACAAGGAAGACTTTCCATTGAGTATGACAGACCACAGAACCGCCTTCTGCTAGAAGCCTTCGGCCTGGGAGTGCCAATCTAACTTTAGACTCTGTGGAGTATGAGAAGTGAAACCCCCAGCACAAGGGGCTGGAACACGGTAGGGTGTGTGACTGCTCCGCCCAGCAGCCCTTGCTGATGACGAGAGGTAAACACATGTTCTCACTCGAGAAATTATATCCCAAGAGCCCCCTTACTTCTTATAGTCAGATAAATATTTAATTTTATTCCTCAGAATTAAATTTAGTCAAACAACCAGATGAGTAAACACGGTCTGGTGTAGAAAAATTCACATCAAAAGGATGTAATATATGCTTTGCCGTGGCAGCATGCAAGTTTTTTTTTCACTCAGTCACACAAACAACATCAATCTCCACAGAGAAAAATTAATGCTGCAGCATTTCTTCCCCCCTCTCAGAGGGGGAAGAAACCGCAGTGCGGTCTTCCAAGCCTCGAGAACAAGCTCAAGATCTAGGGAACACAGTTGGAGATAGAACGAGCCGTCTCCATCCCGTCCGTTAGATCATGTGCAATCCCTGTGATCTCAGTCGCCGCCGTACATCAGCAGCAGCAGGTCCGCAACCGCAAGATCTAACGAACGGACACACTCCTCCTCTAAGAGAGCCTTCTGAGAGTGAAGCAAAGCAGTAACAAATGCTTGCATCGCAGCCATCAACTCTCTCAAGAGTTAATTCTGCGTGCTTCACTCTCAAGCAGACAACACACAAACTACCCATTTTTTCTTTGCAGGCAGGGAAAACACACAGCCTGAACACTGCCTGCTCTCACCCAAAGCTTCTCTTGACTGAAGCTTTGGCATAATGGAGCTTATCAGTGGACAAACAACTTTAAATAAGACTC
Organism: Carassius gibelio; assembly: GCF_023724105.1. Taxonomy (NCBI): domain Eukaryota; kingdom Metazoa; phylum Chordata; class Actinopteri; order Cypriniformes; family Cyprinidae; genus Carassius; species Carassius gibelio. The sequence goes on from NC_068385.1 coordinate 13,580,331, forward strand.
ACAAACAGATAGTGATTGACAAGCACACAGATCGCTTGCTGAAAGACAGAAGGCTTAATGCCGGCTTTGCCGCACGTGTTTTTAAGGTTCCTGGTCTCAGACGTCACCCGCCTATGACGTCTCGCCCATCCATTGGACTGATTACACACGATTCAGGGCCTGTCATGCTGAAGGGCATTTCCAAAGCATCCTCTGGCACAGCTTAAGTTCCCAATGAGGAACAATAACTACAGCAGATTAAATGGTATAAATTATATGATACAAATTCTAAAATCCTTTCTGATAAAATCTTTTAAAAGTAACTTGTCTAGAACTAGTCTTGTTCAGTTAAACAATATCCTTCAAAATTATTAAAGGGTATGTTCAACAATTTTTAATCCACTTTGTATTGTTACAATGTTGGTAATGTCACGTGGAGGGTTGGGATGAACTCAAGCACAGACAGGATGCACAAAACACAGGGTTTAATGAGGACAAAAGGGGAAAACAAAACCCACAAGGGGGAAAACCACGACTAGGGAAAACTAGGATAATTTAACAAGACTAGGAAAACACAATAAACAAAAGACTCTTAACACAGGAACTCTAATGACAGGTAAACAATCACGGGTAGACAACGTCTCTTCAATGAGTAACAAAGTGTAACAATGAACCGCACAAGACAGTGAACACAAGGGGATATAAATAGGGAGACTAATAATGACATAACAGGTGGCACAGGTAAATCAATAATGACAAAACTAGGGTAACAAGGGGGCGGGGCAAGGAAACGAGACAACACAAGCACATGGCCCAATGACCAGGCCATGTGCTTGCACACAAAACACGTGTCTGTCATGATCCTACCTCAAGACTAGAGAAAAATAAAGGACACGAGGGCAGAATCATGACAGGTAATATATGTAAAAGAAAAATGTTTATTCTTTATCAGAGATACCCAGTTTACTTGTCAGCAAAGTTCTGATACATGACACAAAACACAGATTTTGTCATTTTGATATATTTTTTTGTCTTTTTATGTCTTTTTTTATTTGGCAATTTGTCAAAACTCATTTCATTTTGCATCATCCTGGGGAATGTTTTTAAATCTGAAGTATCTCTGTACATTCTTACAATGCAAACAGCCTTTTTTATGTCTGGAATTTCCCCTAACGTTACTTATAAAAAAAAGCTATGTTCATTACAGTAGTGAACATCATGAACATGATAAACATCAGACGAACACCACCTCAACATATAACAAATGACAAGTGCTCATTCTGTAATATGAAGAAAGATTTATGCTTTGTATACACATAGCCCACCTTTATTCACCTTGAATAGTAATTAATTTTTTATTTACAGTTTTTCTCAGTCACTTTGGTGCATTTTTCAAAACAGAAATGAAATTCTCCAAACTACTTGTACAACCTCCACATCATCTAGTCATTTATACACATCATAAAACCAGTTTCTCATTCTTTTGAACAAGTTGCGATTGCTTTTGTACATTCATGCAATTGATTATGCATGTTTATCGGCAGTTTCCCTACATTATCAGTTGCTCATGTCATGTTGCTCAAAACGTATTGCATAGTTTTCTGTGCAACAGTCTTACCACTCAAAACATCTAGTCTTTAGTTCATCGTATAAGTCATTAAATGCAAAATGGTTAATCTAGTTGTCAAAAACTGCCTAGCACACTTTTTATATTTATTTTTACACATTATTATTAGACTTTTTGTACATTTGGCATGAATTGTCCAAGTGAATCTTGACTTATGAAGAGAATGTAGATGATAAACCAATGATAAACCCTTTCTCTGAAATAGCTCAAAGGTTCATCTCATGAATCTTCAGTTGAAAAGCTTATACTGTATAGACAGAGGACAACACAAGAGTTACACATTCTGAAAATGGACTTATTTTCATATTTGTGTCCATATTTGTTTTTCCTTTTCTATATCACAATGACATTGTAAAGGTTTTTTTTTTGGTCAGACTTTGTAAAAGTGTAACTGGGAATTCTATCCAGTCTCTTTCAGTCAATATCCCACATACAGTAATGTGTAAATGTGTACGTTTGAAATGGATATATGGCATACATAAGCATATGGCATATTGTTCAATACAGTAGTTTACATCAGATCATCCGTCCAGAGTAAACTGTTATATTGACAACATGACTAAGCAATTTGACTGTCTTATCCGTAAACTATGACACAAGGACTTGTCATTCTGATGGCACTGATATGTTCATTGACACAGATATTTATTTTTGAGAGATGAACTAAGGATTTTGAGCAGGAGACTGGCTTTTGCAGGTAATTCATGGTGATTTGCTATTTGTACGAGTTGTTTTGAGAAATGCACTTTATGTTTTGCAAATTGTGAGTTTGATTCGAGAAATGTACTAAAGCGACTGAGAAAAACTGTAATTTTGTTAAAGTGTTTTTTTTTTTTTCGTACAGTAGGCGCCAACTTTAAATGTTTCAACAATGATTTCGTTAACAGCATTCATTTTGAAGCAGGTATTGATTTAAATGGTGGTTAAATTAACTATTAAATAGGCATACAACATTTTACATGGAAACATAATGCTAGTAAACATTATATTATTCCCACGATTCTGAAGAGTCTGAAATAGATGTTGTTCAGTCAGGACATTAAAAATATACACATCATAATTTATTCAGATAAATAACTGACTAGTACATAAAGTACAGACATGAAGCAGTCAATATTGTAAGTTAAGCTTTTCATTTCAACAGAGCAAGTAAAAGAGGCAATTGTATTATTCATTGTATATTCAAATCCATTTCTGATACTAATACGTTCATGTTTAATAATTGCTGAATAATTATGTACATAAAGAAATAGGTTTTATTTTGTGTTGGATCAGTTACCTGTGTTGGCAGTGCACAGCAGACACACCCACCTAAACATTTTAAATATATCGCTTAGCTGCCCAAAAGAAAAACATAAACATTGCAGATAGCATATGAAGCAAAAACGAATGCCGTTTGACTGATTTGCTTCAAATCAGGTGATTTTAGGTGAGCGGTTCGCATGTGACTCAATAGTGCTCTCTGCCGGTAGGGATAAGTAAGATGGCAAATTGAACTTACGGTGGCTTCACTGTCTCTTGGTGGTTTAGTACGGTGCCTTGGAAAGGTACGGAAGTTCTAAGCGGCCATGCATTATAATTTTTTTCCCTTTTTGTTTTCTCGTTATAACGACTTATTTTTCTCGTTATCTCGACATAACGAAGTTCGTTTTCTCGTTATAACGACTTATTTTTCTCGTTATTTCGACATAACGAAAGTTTGTTTTCTCCTTATAAGGACATGACAGTTTTACTGTTGCTATAGTAACGAACTCAACTTTGACAGGCATCTGATGAACAACCATGCAGGCGCTCTTACTGTAGCCTATATTTCAGCAAATTTAGCTTCGCCTAGGCAATAACGGCTACAATATACTGTATATAAATAAAGGCTGATCAATCACTGTTGATTTTTCCAAAGACAGTACAACTAACGTTTTGTTTTTGTAATTAACATATTTAAATGGCAACACCGCGAAATTAGAGCTGCTTGGATTAAACTCACTTTTCTTTTTCCCTTTATTTGAAATAAAACTATATATAATTTGTAATTTGTAGTAGTCATTATGTGGCAGATATCATGTGTGTTACAAGCTTCTGTTTGAAAAGAGCGTCCATTGTGTAGGAATACGTGTAGTGTGTGTGTGTGTGTGTGTGTGTGTGTGTGTGTGTGTGTGTGTGTGTGTGTGTGTGTGTGGAAAAAAACCGATTACAACATTATAGAACAAAACTGAATTAAATTAGCCTATGGATTTTACATATACATCACATTTCTCATCAATATGGTTAACAAAGATTAGTAATAAGGACAAAAAGCACATCAGCCTACATCGTTAAATCCCGTCCTGTAGATAAACAGAATACAGTGATGTCAACCTTGGTTTTGATAAGCAGTTATTTTATGACACAGAAATTATTCATAAAGTTCAATAAAAAAAAAATAAAATAAAAAAAAAAAAAAAAAAAAATAAATAAATAAATGTTTATTTTCAATTCTGTAAAAAAAAAAAAAATTTATGACACAGAACTAGTTGGTGGTGTACTTAATACACAAATATTCATATTGATTCAAGCGTTTAACATTTATGAATTAATTAAATGTCAGTAATGAAGACTGCACAAATTATAGCGATCACGAGGAAGGTCCGCGTACAGTAAAGTGGATAGTGTACAGGTCTATAGTGCCACCTACCGGTGCAGTTTTGTAACTTCTTAGAGAAAATTAAGTCGTTATAACGAGAAAACAAGAAGAAAAAATATTATAATGCATGTCCGCTTAGAACTTCCGTAGTACGGACATGGTTGGTTCACTTAGTTTTGTCATGGCCACGACTAATATGCTGGCCACGAGATATTAATTTGTGGGAACGTGGCCTTTAGATGCTATGTTGAGGGAACGAAATCCATTTCTTGTGGCCACATGACTTCTTATGTTGAGGGAACGACATGTTTTTCTAGTGACCACGAGTTTAATGCGTAAACAAACCTGCATGACCATAGCACCTCAGGATTTTCAGAGATGTGTTCATTCATATTTTATTTTGAATTACGAAAATTATTATTTATTCTAGAAAATATTTCATTATTAAATTATTATATTCTTGGCTGCTGGAATTTATTACATGTGGTAGTCAGCATTCAAATGAAGTTTATATTGAATACATGTTACATAAATAAGAAAACATTTTTATCGACCATACAGTTTTGTCCATTAACTGATTTTCTTTTCCCCGTAATATTTGAATAGACCTTTTTCATGGAACGCGAAATTTGCTTTGTGCAAATGGAGGATGCATTTAATTTGGCGTTACAGAGTTATTTGGACAGCTCTGAAATGACAGTAGTAATCTGTTTTACTTACTTTTAGCATCCATAATGTCAACAAGCAATGGCAACATTAGTTTGCGGTGGCAGCAAGATCAAGACTATTTAACAAAGACCGTATGACAATGTAACTTTGTCTGTTCCACATCCTACGAAGTTGACCAGTCCCAGCAAACATTGGTCCGACGGCGACGTCGTGTGGCCGGCCAAAAATAGTCGCGGTGGGACGGCATAAATCGGTTGAAATATGTAACACAGAAAATTTCCTAAAAACGCATTCACATACGTTTGTTCATATGTATAGTTCTATTGGGTTGCATGTATAATTGTTACTTTGACTTTTAGCTGCGTGTAGTTCAATATTTACCCTCGTTGAGAATCGGTTGTGAGATGACGTCACTAGGTGACGTTTTTTACACGTGCATTACACGTCCATCATGACCCTCAATGAAATGCTTGTTAAATATACAAAAGCTGTGCTTACACCTTATTAATACTGCAATAATTAAAGTGCACCAAGAAGTTTTTAAGAGATTTTAAAGAGGTTGTGATTAGACGTCCACTGACGTCTTTTACACGTCTCTTCAAGCAAGACTATCAGGAAAAAAAAACGTTTTTTTTAATGAAATACATTATTTGAATACAAAGTACATTTATTTATCTTGTTTAAATAAATTGTAATCATAACGTGCCCAGTGTGGTTAAGTGATTGCAAAGCCACACTGATCATTATTTAAACCTGTTTTATGTATTCGCTGTTATTTTCATGGAGTGTATGCATATACATGTAAAACATGGCGGTTGTGGGGTAATGCAAAAGAGAGTAGATGGAGAAGTGTTTACGGATTTTAAAAAGACAAGATTAATGGAAATAGTTTGGAGATTTGAATTATGTATTTATGTATAAAATATAAGGATTTATTTATTTATTTATTTATTTATTTATTTATTTATTTATTTATTTATTTATTTATTCTTTTATAGTTGAACCATGTACGTTTCCAGAGACAATTTCACACTCCAGACCAGTAGGTGGCGGGCATGCACCTTTTACGGTGGTTTGCCAATCCGCCTGAAAACTCAAAAGAAGATGATTATCTCGCGCCCGCGCGATACGTTAGTCAAGCGTTCACCTGGAACACACAACCACGAGGAGAGGAGCAATTGAAGAGGGAGTTGTGTCTCTATATATTTATACTGTATAAAACATACTGTTGGGTAAGTACATCTTGTATTATTTGATTAACGTGCTCGAGTTTTACGTGTTTGACACGAAGGAAACGAGATCAATTTATGCCCACATTCATTGTCAACTGAAATTCACTGAGTATGGCTAAAATCAGCTAACGTTAGTAGGCTAAACATTACTTTGATTTTATACATGGTACAACATAGTATAAAGTATTTTTAATGATAGTCAACATAACTACTGTAAAATATTAATGTAGCCGTTTGAGATTTTCTTTCAGAAAGTAAATTATCTGAAAGAGAATGAAATGTTTAGCATGATTCTAACATGTATGTTTTCAGTAACTGCTTTAAAAAATATTTTGTAATTTTAGAGTTGCTTATCATGTCCTCTGAGTACCAAAAGAAGTGGAGACGACGAAGGGCAAGGGTTGATGCCTTAGTGGAACATGATAGCAGCTCTGAATCCGAGGGGCCAGTGGAGCCAGCCTTGGTGGGGGAGGGCAGTCCACTCATGGAGGGATCAACATGTGATGAATTACAAACTATGGAGGGCTGTAGTTCTTCTATCAGCACAGTAACAGTGTCCATTATGGGTGATACTGATGAAGAACACAATTATGACACCGACTCTACTGAAACAGAGTCTGAGCAGTTGAATGACACTTCACATTCAACTGATGAAACACCTTCTCTCCATGTAGACTTGGCTAGTTGGGCTACTGCTACAAACCAGACCCACAAGGCACTAAATGAGCTTCTTTGTGTGCTCAGACGCCATGGCCATAGACTTCCCAAAGATGCTAGAAGCCTTCTTGATACTCCACAAGGAGTGCCAGTTCATAATAAATGCAATGGACAGTATATTTATTATGGTATTGAGCGTTACCTTCTTGAACACATTTCAAAAGAGACAATGCCAGGACAAGTTGAAATGTGCTTTAATGTGGATGGCGTGCCATTGTTTAAATCAAGTCAAATGTGTTTCTGGCCCATTCTTGGTCAATTTCCGAACTGTCAGCCATTTATTGTAGCTCTGTATTATGGATCCAGCAAGCCTGACCCTGTTGAGGACTTTTTACATGATTTCTTAGAGGAGTTGCAACAACTCATCCAAACTGGAGTTTCATTCCAGAATTTGGTTCACACCGTTACAGTGAAGGCGATCATCTGTGATGCACAAGCCAGGTCATTTCTAAAATGTATAAAAAGTCACAATAGTCTTCATGGATGTGAGCGATGTGTTGCAGTAGCACAAATGATCGAAAGGAGGGTAGTTTACTTGATGAAGGGTACTTCTGAAGGAAGAACCGATGAGGTATTCAACCGAGCTGGATACCCTGACCATCAAAAACAAATATCACCTCTTGTTAGAGCTGGTATTTTGTGTGTGAAACAGTTCCCCCTTGACTACATGCACCTAGTATGTCTTGGAGCCATGAAAAGGCTGCTGACATACTTGTGGCGTGGGCCAGTTATCTGTCGACTGAGTAAGGCTCAGAGAGAACAGGTACAAATGAACATTAGTACGTTGAAACAAGCTTTGCCTGCAGAGTTTTCAAGGCAGCCAAGAAGCATGGAAGACTTGGACAGGTGGAAAGCTACTGAGCTACGTCAGTTCATGCTCTACACAGGACCCTTGATCTTGAAAGATGTGCTTTCTAATGACCAGTACCACCACTTTCTTTGTCTGAGTGTTGGCATGAGCATTCTTTTGGATGAATCGGATGAGAAGAGAGAGTCCTATCTAGGATATGCACACAACATTCTGGAGCATTTTGTGGATGGCTCTGTGGATTTTTATGGACCTACCTTTCCAACATACAACATTCATTCCATCAAACATTTGTCAGACGATGCTGCAAACTTCCACAGCTCCTTGAATGATATTTCATGTTTTCCGTTTGAGAACCACTTACAAGTTATCAAAAAATTGGTGAGAAGTGGCAAACAACCGCTAGTGCAAGTCACAAAAAGACTTGCTGAAAGACAATGTACTGAAAGACATGCCAGACGATCTCAAAGTACAACAAAGCTAACAGCAAAGATGCCTGACAACTGTGTGTTCCTTATGGATAATGCAGTGGGATTTATTCAAGAGAAACGAAGCGATGGAACACTAAGGATGGATGTGTTTAGGGAAACTGACTGTGACAGTCTCTTTGAAAAGCCATGTAACTCAAAGCTCTTCAACATTATGCTTGTCAGCAGTGACTTGACAATGGCAAAGCGAATACTGATAAACAGAGAAAGCATCTACAAAAAGGCTGTGTGTCTTCCTTACAAACAAGGTTACGCTATATTGCCTCTGTTGCACAAACCAGAATGACTAGACTTGGTAATAAACAATTTTTTATAATATTTTAAATGTTTCTTCAGTAAGATTTGGAAAGGTTCTTAACACACTATTTAGTGAAAACATTAAATCCACCTGATTAGATTTTAGTTGACGGTGGTCATCATGATGTGACTTGGGTGTAATTAATACAACAATTAACATTCTTTTGTGTTTATACAATTACTAGCATGTATGATGCAAAATTATGTCCAATTGCTTTTCCATTGTTGGAATAAATGTACGGAATTTAATGTTTAAAATTTCAACTCTGGTTAAAAAAAAAGTTTAACTCTGCCCTGTTGTTTTATCTTTTAGGTAATGGACAATCGTGGCGAAGCAAAAAGAACTAGAAAGAGGAAAATCTTCACTGACTTTGTTAATGGTACATTAAATCATCATTTGTTAATGCAGTCTTTCATATATGAACCTGAGACTTTCACACAAATGTATTTGTTTTCAAATTTAGACTTGGACCTTGAAAACGACAGTGACATGACTGACATTGAGTTAACCCAGCTTAGTCAAAGTCTTCTGCCAGTAAAAAAACGTGAGTTACCGACTTTTATGTTATTGTGTGTCTTTAGCGTAGTAATAAATATTCCCTTTGTAGAATTTTACATTATAGAAATTTTCAGGGGAAAAAGTTATTTGCCATGGAATTACAATTTGATTGCGTAATCATTGCACATGTAAAATGTTAAATACTGTTTTGTATTAAAAGTTCAGCATAATTGTTTGATTAATTCACTTTGCTTTTGTTTTGTACAAAGGTAAAACCGAACCTAATCCAAAAATAAATAAACAAGATGTTAAAAGGACTGTGTCCTATCCAGATCCTCCTCCAAAATATAAACATCCAAATCCCAAGCCAGGTAAATGCCTCAGTTTGAAATTACATTTAAACCAATTGGAGTTGTTATTGGGGGGTTGTTAATATCAGTTATTACAATTTCATTTCATATACATTTGAAAGGTCAACACAAACCAAATGAAGCTGTTGCAAATTCTACAAACAATAAAAAAAAAGAAGGTATGGCAAACTGTAGAAATGGATTGTGTATACATATGCAGTAAACAGCTTTTTGTAATGTTCTAATTTTTCATATTTTTTCATATGTCCTCTTTGTGCTAAAGATCAACTTTTGTGTCCAACACACTTGGATGAGACGTGCCCGACCCCTGTCTTTGTCTTCCCTACGTTAAGTTGTATGTTTGTGACTCCTTTGCATAATATAAAAAAGAATCATGCTTTCAAAAATGACTTTAATATATATTTTGATATGAAACTCAAATGTGTATGTAAATTGTTTTGGTGTATTTTGTTTACACAGGTGATAGCACACTTCTTGACAGTCAACATCGGTATCAAGATGGTGTGATTGATCTATTGTCACGCTATCAGTCTCTGTTTCCTGGGTGTCCCCTAGTGAGCGCACTTCTCCTTAGGCACTTCACCATAGGCACTTTAATTCCGCTTGTCTGGTCATGTCGTCACAGTAATTGCACTCCAATTAAATCGCACAGGTGTTGACTATCCTTAGTCATTAGTCTCCCTATATAGAGCTGTCTTTCTCTGTCGTCTTTATGGAGTCCTTACCCTATGTGTCTCATGCTCTCGTTCCCCCAGACTTCCTCTACCTTCTCGTTCTTCCGAGTTCCCCGTTTCATCCGGTTCCCTTTTTGTTTGGTTTGTCTCTCAAGACAGTTTTATTTTGTATTTAACCTGTTTGTGCAATAAACCTTACCTGCTATTGGATCTTACCCTTTCCTTGTGTTTTTCCCTTAACCCAACCGTGACAGAAGGACTCCATCATGCCTAGATCCAGCGGTGTGAGATTTCGAATCTGTTCCCCAGCCACCATGGAGGAACGGAGGAGGAGATTCCGGAACTTAACCACCCTTCATCAAAAGGGAAGCGAGGTGGGTGGCCTGGCGCAATTGTTTTGGACTTTGGCAGTCGGGTTAGGTTACAATGATGCAGCACTTAAAGATTTGTTTAATAATTGCCTGGATGATCCTTTACCTCAATGGGAGATGAAGGGGTTAGAGATCCTGGACTTTTGGGGGTTTACCAAATACCTGCACCATCGTGCTCAGTGGGATGCAACAACCACACCAGAAGTTCCAGACAAGACTGCCACCTGCCCAGCGCCACCGCACAAGATGGCCGCCAGCCCAGCGCCACAGTACAAGATGGCCGCCAGCCCAGCGCCACAGCACAAGATGGCCGCCAGCCCAGCGCCACAGCACAAGATGGCCGCCAGCCTAGCACCACAGCACAGGATTGTCGCCAGCCCAGAGCCACAGCTTAAGATGGACGACTCAACGCCTGAGTCTCCAGACAAGGTGCCGCCGACTCGCCATCGTGGAGGACGGAGGAGGAGGAGACAGGCGTCGACCGTCCCTCAAGGCCTGGAGAAAGTCCCAGAGGCCGAGGCTGTTCCCGAGGCGGAGCCCGATGCAGTTCCCGAGGCGGAGCCCGATGCAGTTCCCGAGGCGGAGCCCGATGCAGTTCCCGAGGCGGAGACCGGTGCAGTTCCCGAGGCGGAGCCCGATGCAGTTCCCGATGCAGTTCCCGAGGCGGTGCCCGATGCCGAGGCGGTGCCCGATGCCGAGGCGGTGCCCGATGCTGTTGCCGATGCAGTTCCCGAGGCGGTACCCGATGCCGAGGCGGTACCCGATGCCGAGGCGGTGCCCGATGCCGAGGCGGTGCCCGATGCCGAGGCGGTGCCCGATGCCGAGGCGGTGCCCGATGCCGATGCAGTTCCCGAGGCGGTGCCCGATGCCGAGGCGGTGCCCGATGCCGAGGCGGTGCCCGATGCCGATGCGGTGCCCGATGCCGAGGCGGAGCCCGATGCTGTTCCCGATGCCGATGCAGTTCCCGAGGCGGTGCCCGATGCCGAGGCGGTGCCCGATGCCGAGGCGGTGCCCGATGCTGTTCCCGATGCCGAGGCGGTACCCGATGCCGAGGCGGTACCCGATGCCGAGGCGGTGCCCGATGCCGTTCCCGAGGCGGTGCCCGATGCCGAGGCGGTGCCCGATGCTGTTCCCGAGGCCGATGCTGTTCCCGAGGCCGATGCTGTTCCCGAGGCCGATGCTGTTCCCGAGGCCGATGCTGTTCCCGAGGCGGTGCCCGATGCTGTTCCAGAGGCCGATGCTGTTCCCGATGCAGTTCCCGAGGCTGTTCCCGATGCCGATGCAGTTCCCGAGGCGGTGCCCGATGCCGAGGCGGAGCCCGATGCTGTTCCCGATGCAGTTCCCGAGGCGGTGCCCGATGCCGAGGCGGTGCCCGATGCGGTGCCCGATGCCGAGGCGGAGCCCGATGCTGTTCCAGAGGCCGATGCCGATGCTGTTCCCGATGCAGTTCCCGAGGCGGTGCCCGAGGCTGTTCCCGATGCCGATGCAGTTCCCGAGGCGGTGCCCGATGCCGAGGCGGTGCCCGATGCCGAGGCGGTGCCCGATGCTGTTCCAGAGGCCGATGCGGTGCCCGATGCCGAGGCGGTGCCCGATGCTGTTCCAGAGGCCGATGCGGTGCTCGATGCCGAGGCGGAGCCCGATGCTGTTCCAGAGGTCGAGGCCGATGCTGTTCCCGAGGCCGATGCTGTTCCCGAGGCCGATGCTGTTCCCGAGGCCGATGCTGTTCCCGAGGCGGTGCCCGAGGCTGTTCCAGAGGCCGATGCCGAGGCGGTGCCCGATGCCGAGGCGGTGCCCGATGCCGAGGCGGTGCCCGATGCTGTTCCAGAGGCCGACGCGGTGCCCGATGCTGTTCCAGAGGCCGATGCGGTGCCCGATGCCGAGGCGGAGCCCGATGCTGTTCCCGAGGCCGATGCTGTTGCCGAGGCGGTGCCCGAGGCTGATGCGGTGCCCGATGCCGAGGCGGAGCCCGATGCTGTTCCAGAGGCCGATGCCGATGCTGTTCCCGATGCAGTTCCCGAGGCGGTGCCCGAGGCTGTTCCCGATGCCGATGCAGTTCCCGAGGCGGTGCCCGATGCCGAGGCGGTGCCCGATGCCGAGGCGGTGCCCGATGCTGTTCCAGAGGCCGATGCGGTGCCCGATGCCGAGGCGGTGCCCGATGCTGTTCCAGAGGCCGATGCGGTGCCCGATGCCGAGGCGGTGCCCGATGCTGTTCCAGAGGCCGATGCGGTGCCCGATGCCGAGGCGGTGCCCGATGCTGTTCCAGAGGCCGATGCGGTGCCCGATGCCGAGGCGGAGCCCGATGCTGTTCCCGAGGCGGTGCCCGAGGCTGTTCCAGAGGCCGATGCCGAGGCGGTGCCCGATGCCGAGGCGGTGCCCGATGCCGAGGCGGTGCCCGATGCCGTTCCAGAGGCCGACGCGGTGCCCGATGCTGTTCCAGAGGCCGATGCGGTGCCCGATGCCGAGGCGGAGCCCGATGCCGTTCCCGAGGCCGATGCTGTTCCCGAGGCCGAGGCGGTGCCCGAGGCCGTTCCAGAGGCCGATGCCGAGGCGGTGCCCGAGGCGGTGCCCGATGCTGTTCCGGAGGCCGAGGCGGTGCCCAAGGCCGAGGCGGTGTCCGATGCTTTTCCGGAGGCCGAGGCGGGGCCCGAAACCTTTCCCGATGCGGTGCCGGAGGCCGTTCCCGATGCAGTGCCCGAGACCACTTCGCCCTGGGGGACTCCGACGGTGACCATGAGAACGTGGTGGTCATCCGCTCCGCCCTGGGGGACTCCGGCGGTGACCAAGAGGACGTGGTGGTCATCCGCTCCGCCCTGGGGGACTTCGGCCGCGACCACGTGGAGGTGGTGGCCTTCCGCTCCGCCCTGGGGGGGCTTCTGCTTTGACCACATGGGGGTGATGGCCCTCTGTTCCGCCCGGGTGGGCATCACCTAATGTCCTCCATTTACCAATGTTTTTGTTTTCATTTGTTTTTTGTTTTTTCTATTTTCCTCTGTTGGACCTGGCCCTCCGTCCCTCCCCTCTTTCCTTCCGCCGGTCCACCACCCTCCTGGACTCCTTGTTTTGTGTTACACCTTCCTGTCTCTACCTTTCCATCACGTCTGGTTGTTTCCGTCTCTTTTCTTCCATTTTACCTGGTTGTCCTGTCTTTGTCTCTGTCTCTCCATTCCACCTGGTTGTTTGTCTCTGTTTTCTGACCCTCCGTCCCTCCCCCTAGTCCGCCTCCGCTTCACCTCCCTCCTACCTCTTTTTCTGTTGGGTTTTCCGGGGTTTCAGGTGGAGCATCTGGTAGCTGCTCCGTAGGGGAGGGGGTAATGTCACGCTATCAGTCTCTGTTTCCTGGGTGTCCCCTAGTGAGCGCACTTCTCCTTAGGCACTTCACCATAGGCACTTTAATTCCGCTTGTCTGGTCATGTCGTCACAGTAATTGCACTCCAATTAAATCGCACAGGTGTTGACTATCCTTAGTCATTAGTCTCCCTATATAGAGCTGTCTTTCTCTGTCGTCTTTATGGAGTCCTTACCCTATGTGTCTCATGCTCTCGTTCCCCCAGACTTCCTCTACCTTCTCGTTCTTCCGAGTTCCCCGTTTCATCCGGTTCCCTTTTTGTTTGGTTTGTCTCTCAAGACAGTTTTATTTTGTATTTAACCTGTTTGTGCAATAAACCTTACCTGCTATTGGATCTTACCCTTTCCTTGTGTTTTTCCCTTAACCCAACCGTGACATCTATACCCTACAACAATCAATGACACCATGAGACGTACGTGCTACTGATGCTGTCTGTTATTTTATTGCTGCATCCCTGAGTGCATTCCCACACTATACAAACACATTGCTTGCATTCACTTTTGCCTTTAATTTGTAATTCTCATTTAGAAGTAATAATGTATTACATGAGTCAGAATTTTGACTGAATATCAACACAATATCCAAAAACATTGATTTTAAAAAGTGATATATTTTAATATTTTAGACTACAGCGTAATATAAAAAAAAAACATTTTGCATCTGTATGTTTATTGTACTTAATGAAATAACATGGAAGGTGTAATTTGTCTCTCAGGTTCCAATAATGAACAGCCATCTTCCAGACAGATACATCATGAATCGTTCTACAGGCCATCGTGGACTACCGAAAGAGGCATAGTATTGTTTTCTTGTTTAATGTCATACACCTAAAGATAATTTTTTTTTTTTTTTTTGGTAATTCGTTTGTTATGCTGTTTTTCATTCATTAATATGTCCTTTCTGACTTTAACTTATTTTTCACACCTTTTGTTTTTAATGTCTATATAGTATTGTCTACAGTCCAAAATTCTGGATTGACGCCCCAGTCCCAGAGGGCACCCCAGTACCAAAGGATGCCCCAGTCCCAGTGCCAGAGGACGCCCCAGTGCCAGAGGACGCCCCAGTCCCAGAGGGCTCCCCAGTACCAAAGGATGCCCCAGTCCCAGGGCCAGAGGACGCCCCAGTGCCAGAGGACGCCCCAGTACCAAAGGATGCCCCAGTCCCAGTGCCAGAGGACGCCCCAGTCCCAGAGGAAGCCCCAGTCCCAGTCCCAGAGGACGCCCCAGTCCCAGTCCCGGAGGACGCCCCAGTCCCAGTCCCGGAGGACGCCCCAGTCCCAGTCCCGGAGGACGCCCCAGTCCCAGTCCCGGAGGACGCCCCAGTCCCAGTCCCGGAGGACGCCCCAGTCCCAGTCCCGGAGGACGCCCCAGTCCCGGAGGACGCCCCAGTCCCAGAGGGCATCCCAGTGTATGTGAGAACTTTACAGTCACATCTTAATTTAAATGGATTCTATCTTAGTGACAATACAGCTTAGCGTATAAAAACATACATTTCTCTGAATCACTGAATTCTCTGAAGTTAATAGTTACAAATACAGAGCTTAAGTCTGTCAATGCTCAACAAGAAAAAGCACAGCCAGAAGATTTCATAACTAATGCGGTATTATACTGTGAGGTGACTTACTGTTAATATTTACACTTCCATAAAATTAACTTTTAATAATAATAATAAATAAATAAACATTTTTAAAGTTTATAGTACTAAATGAAGTTACATTTAATGTGCAATTTGTCTCTCAGGTTCACATAATGAACATCCATCTGCCAGACGGAGAATTCATGAATCGTTCTCCAGGCCATCTGGGAGAACCGAAAGAGGCATAGTATTGTTTTACTTTACTAACATTGTATTTGTTTAATGTCATCCACATAAATATAATTTTTTTAGTAATTGTACAGTAATGGTGTTCATTCACTAGTGTGTCCTTTCTTACCTTTACTAACATGATGTATTAAGTACATGTATGTATTATTTTATACACTTTTGTTTTTAATGTCTATTCAGTATTGTCACTTGTCCCAAATTCTTCACTGGCGTCCCAGTCCCAGAGGGCATCCCAATGAATGTGAAAATTTTACTGTCACATCTTATTTTTAACGGATTCTACCTAAGTGACAACACAGCTTAGCATATAAACATATACATTTCTCTGTATCAGAGTTAATAGTTACAAATACAGAGCTTATAATGTCTGTCATTGCTAAGACCTAAAAGTACAGCCAGATGATTTCATAATTAATGCAGTATTATACTGTGAAGAGACTTACTGTTAATATTTACACTTCCATAAAATTAACTTATTTGTCCAGGTGTGGTAACACACAACGAAAAAGTAGCAGGAAGGAGACTACCTGATTCTTCAGCTATGGCCTCAGCTTCAAATGCAAGAAGTAAGAAATGCTGTATGACTGTATATTTTGCATTATGAATATAAGTAAATCCTGACTGTATGTAAAGAATTAATCTTCTGTTTAAAACTTGGAAGTCCTCACAGGCATATATGCAAGACAACCGTTAGCCTCCCCTTTTCATTGATGTACCTTAAATTGATGACACGCAGATGCTAAAGTGAATAATTGTAGTTCAAATTTAAATATCACAAAGTTTAAATTGAACACTAATTTAAGAATGTGACATTAAAAAAAATTATATCCTTGTAAAATTGTTACTATTTGGTCATTGTGTATACCTATAATTAAAACGTTCAAATTCAGAAATACTACTTACATTTTTGAATTTTGGTGCAATTTGTATCACAGGTTCACATAACAAACAGCCGTCTTCCAGAGAGAGAAATCATGAATCATTCTCCAGGCCATCTGCGGCAACCGAAAGAGGCATAGTATTGTTTTCTTGTTTAATTCCATCGACATAAAGAGGATTTTTAATTAATCGGACACTTATGGTGTTCAATAATTAATGTGTCCTTTTTTACCTTAAATAACTTTATTTTTCACACCAATACTGAATACTATTCAGTATTGTCTCCTGTCCCAAATTCTTCGCGGACACCCCAGTGTATGTGAGAACTTTAGTCGCATCTTATTTTAAACGCAGTCCACCTTAGTGACAACACAGATCAATATACACTAGCAGTCAAAAGTTTGGAAACTACTAATTGTTTGTTTTTACAAACCGGACAGTATGTTTGTTCCAGCCATGGGGTTGTCCTATCCACAACTGAATTAACATTTTGCAATTTTTTTTTCCAATAGGTGTTACCAGACCCTCAAAGAGCGCCTACCCCATGTCAACCACAAGTAAGAAATATTATATGTGGTGGTTTTAAAACACTGACCAGTAAAATAAAATGCAAATGCAATTTTTGTTAGAAGTACTAGTTTATGGTTTTGTATTGAATGACAGTAAGTGTTTTTGCTCCCTGTTAATTCAGTCTTGCACTTCAGTTTTCACAATCTTATTTTTACCTGAAATCAGCAGGCAAACAAGACTGGGTAAAAGTGTCCAAATAAACTGTAAAATATTATGCTCTGCATAAACTCTAAATGTGACTGCAAGTGTCATAATAAAAATTTTCTAATTATTCAGGTGTCCAGTTGTGTGTACATATTACTCTAATTTTTGTTTCAGAATTTCAAAGGAAGGTGTTTTCAATGTTGTTCGATTTGAAAGATCAACTTAAGCAAATAGTTGGCATTCTGGATCCTGGCAGGTCTACAACATCTCTAAAGAAGATGGATTCAGAGAGTGACCTAAAACTCTTTGAATAATCCATAAAAGATGTTGATGTCAAGTTGATCTGCGTAAGTTTTGACATAGAGAATATGTATATATGTATTTGTATATATTTTTTTCCAACAGTCTGTCTAAAGCAATGTTTCAATTGTTTTCACATTTAGGTCCAGCAACTGTCCAGGGTCGGTGGACATTCTGTTCGAGACTGTGTGAACAAAGTTATGAACAGGTATGTATTTCCCTTGAATTGTGTAATCTTGCATAATATTTCAGAGAAATATATCTTGATTATCACCATAATTAACCCAGCCATTTATATAACTTCAATTCAGGATTTAATCTGTCACACATCACTTGTTCAGAAGTTGTGATATGTCTGTACTGGCTAATAGAGTCAGGCATACTGAAAACAATAAATCAAAACATAATTTCAGTGTAAGCAATGAATGATATTCATTACTTGTCACCAAAATCTATGGATGAGGATATAGTTCATAGCACTTGTTACATGATAGAGGAGTAGTTGTGAAAGTGTAAGTTTTAACATTGCATGCAATTGCTACCCTGCCCATTACTGTTAATTGTGATTTGACCATTTTAGGTTATTTTTCTAAGGTGATGTAATCTTAAATTGCTTTCACAGAATGATGACAAATGGTCTAATGGCGAAGTTCAATATGAGGGGTGGTGGACAGCTTGAAAAAAAGCCGTTTAAAGCCACACTTTTATATGATGTCATTCAAGGTAATTTGGGGAATATGTCAGTATTAGAAAAATCTATTGTTCATTGTATATTGATGTAATTTGTATTGGTACGCTTTATTCAGGGGACATCACAGCTCACCTGTCTTTCTTACCACTTTCTCACAGTTACACACTTAGTTAAGGGTCTTTCTCAAGGGCACCACAGTGGTATTGAAGATGAAGAGGGGACAAATGACAAATGTTTACACCAACTAATCTAACACCCCATTTAAAGCAGAATGTTTTATACAATAAAATCTAATCCATGTTTATTACCTTTTTCTAATGTTTCATTCATGATTCAATTATCTTGTGCCAAGGTTTAATTTTTTAATTTTTTTATTTTTTTTACAATTAGCTGTAGACCATAAAGATATTTTGAAAATACTTGCATATCATTTACCTCAAATTTCTTTTTTTATTTATTTTAAAAATGTGTTCTCTCCCCTCAGATGCTGTGAAGAGGTGGAGCCCAAATACTACCGACTCAGAAATAGATGCAGCAATGGCGGAACACCTAAAGCATGCTCCAGGAAGAGCTGGGGGTGGAGGATACAAAAACTAAGCGGAACCACTATAATGTGTTTAAGGGATAGTTCACCCAAAAATGAAAATGTTAATTTTCTCAACCTCATGTTTCAAACCTGTATAACTTTCTAATTTCTATTTAACACAAATATACTTGGAAGAATGTAATCAAGCAGATCTTGCCTCCCGTTAACTATCATAATTTTTCCTACAATAGTAGTTCATGGGTTTTGAGATCTGACATTACAAACATTCTTCCAAATATCTTTGTGTTCAGCAGATCATAGAAAGGTATACAGGTTTGAAACATGAGGGTGAGTAAATGACAGAAATTTAATTTTTGGGTGAACTATCCCTTTATTTAATTCAGTATTTTGTAATTGTTTTAGTTTGGTCAACAGATGCTAAACCGTTCCAAAAAAAATAAAATATGCTTTATCATAACATGATTCTTTTTTTATTATGTCCACAAATAATGTGTTCTTTGTGATGTACACTTGATTAAAACTTTTTAGGTACGTTAAGGTCTGACTGGACCGATTTTGAACCTTTTGTCAAGTTAAACCTCAAAGGATAATTGCCTTTCACGATGTTACACAATGGGTGTGTGATTATTTTATAAGCAGGCTTATATATATATATATATATACACACATACATACACTTAAACTATGCAGAAACACATTTAAAAATCCGTTAGACAACGACGTCCAGAAATCGACGCATTTAGACGTCCAGAAGACGACACATCTAGACGTCCAGGGACGTGCAGAAAAGACGTGCAGTTCACGTCCAGAAGACGTCAAAGACGTCGGTTCAACTTTCATTTTGGAACTATTTTTCAACCATGACGGGACGTCTCGGACGGACGTCTTTTCAACGGTCAAAAGACGTCCGAATGTTTGCTGGGGTGCCACGTTTGATGATATGAAAAAATGGCCAGCAGTCACATATGTTGACAAATTTAATTATCTTGTTTTGTCTGAGGGTGTGGATGGTCGAGGAACTTAGAAATTATAAAAGTACCAAAGCATACAGTTATCTACACAGTAACAAAATTGGATGAATTCTTTGCCATAAACATCAGCTGTTCACATTACTAAAGGCGGAGGTAGAGCCGAGTTAGGCTATAAATAAACCAAATCACATCGCGTGGGTTATGGTTCAAAATAAGGGAGTAGTGGAAACAGCTGGATGCTCCCGTGTAGCTGGTCCCGACATGTCTTGTACCCATGTGTAACGATAGATCACAGGAGAAGAGAGATCCAATATTAGTGTGTTTTATTGGGTAATCCAAAAATCAATATCCAAAACAAGCTGTGGGTCAAAAACCATGAAAGCAGTCCAAAAAAAAAAGAACAAGAAAAACACAAGAAACCAGAAAACACAAGGGACTGCGAGAAAACCGGGTGACGGAAAACAAGGACTCCATGAAACAGAATGAAAACAGACCAGACAGGTGAAATTCTGATACATGACACAAAACACAGATTTTGTAATTTTTATATATTTTTATGTCTTTTTTTATTTGGCAATTTGTCAAAACTCATTTAATTTTGCATCATCCTTGCATCAACAAGCTGTTCTGTTATTTGTGAAGAAAAATGCAAAGTCATCAGCTGTAAGAGACGATGGAGGAGGAGGTGGATTAAGAAGAGAAGAGAAAGTTTTGAAGAGTGTCTGAGCGTCACAACAGTTGTTAACTTTGTTGTGGTGGTATGTTGTTTTAGCACTGAAGACATTTGCAGAGAAAGAAGAGAGGAGAGACTGATACACACTGAAGTCTGTAGAGTTTCTTGATCTGCAGCCCTGAGTTTAGAGCGATGTTCACGAAGAACATCAGACAGCCAGGGGGCAGATGGGGTGGTGCGTGCTGGTCTAGAAGACAGTGGGCAAAAGTTATCCAAGCAAGAGATTGGAGTGGAGCAAAGACAGTAGCACTGTCCAGAGCTGAAAACTGAGAGAGTGAAGGAAGTGATGATGAAACCACAGAAGATAGACAAGATGGAGAGAGTGAGCGTAGGTTCTGTCGAAAGGTGACCTGCGTTGGAGGGTGTGTCGCTTCAGGATTAAGTGCTAGGTTAGCAATAATGAGGAAGTGGTCTGAGGTGTGAAGTGGAGCAACTAAAAAGTTGTCCACGGAGCAACAGTGTGTGTAGATGAGGTCGAGTTGGTTGCCTGATTTGTGAGTCGCTGTAGTAGACACTCGCTTGAGATCAAATGAGGCTAGCAGAGTGTTGAAGGCAGAGGCCTGGGGTATATCAAGGTGGATGTTGAAGTGACCAAGCAGTACCAGAGGAGTACCATCTTCAGGAACGTTTGATAGCAGCACATCCAACTCCTCCAAGAAGTTTCCCAATTGACCTGGGGGACGATAAAGGACCTCAAAGTGGATTTTAACAGGGTGGGTTACAGTAATTACATGTGATTCAAATGAAACCAGATCAAATTTCCATTCTTTTGATATAAGGAGACCAGTACCTCCACACCTCGCAGTCGTACGAGGAGTGTGGGATCAAGTGAAATTAGTGGAGAGGGCTGTGGGAGTGGCAGTGTCTTCAGGTTTGATTCAAGTCTCAGTTAGTGCCATGAGGATGAGACCGGAATGAGTAGCAATAGAAGAAATTAAGTCTGCTTTGTTAACAGCAGACTGGTAGTTCCAGAGACCAACTGGAATAGAGAGCGTAGTAGTAGAGATCAGAAGGACAGGCCATAGATTTGTCGGATAGGCCTTCCTTCGACGTACATTGCGTGGTTTTCTAGTGTTATTAGTGATAGTAGAGATCTGAAAGCACATAGTGAGTAAAAATAACTTAAATAAGTAAAAACCTGACTCCAAAAAAGTTGGAACACTGCACAAATTGTGAATAAAAACAGAATGCAATGATGTGGAATTTTCAAATTTCAATATTTTATTCAGAATAAAACATAGATGACATATCAAATTTTTTAACTGAGAAAATTAATCATTTTAGGGGAAAAAAATAAGTCTATTTTAAATTTCATGGCATCAACACATCTCAAAAAAGTTGGGACAAGGCCATGTCTACCACTGTGTGGCATCCCCTCTTCTTTTTATAACAGTCTGTAAACGTCTGGGGACTGAGGAGACAAGTTGCTCAAGTTTAGGGATAGAAATGTTGTCCCATTCTTGTCTTATACAGGCTTCTAGTTGCTCAGCTGTCTTGTTGCATCTTCCTCTTTATGATGCACCCTATATGTTTTCTATGGTTGAAAGATCTGGACTGCAAGATGGCCATTTCAGTAGCCAGATTATTCTTCTACACAGCCACAATGTTGTAATTTGTGCAGTATGTGGTCTGGCATTGTCATGTTGGAAAATACAAGGTCTTCCCTGAAAGAGACAACGTCTGGATGGGAGCATATGTTGTTTTAGAACTTGGATATACCTTTCAGCATTGATGGTGCCTTTCCAGATGTGTAAGCCGCCCATGCCACATGCAGTCATGCAACCCCATACCATCAGAGTAGCAGGCTTCTGAACTGATTGCTGATAACAAATTGGGTTGTCCTTGTCCTCTTTAGTCCGGATGACATGGCATCCCAGTTTTCCAAAAAGAACTTCAAATTTTGATTCGTCTGACCACAGAACAGTTTTCCACTTTGCCACAGTCCATTTTAAATGAGCCTTGGCCCAGAGAATATGTCTGCGATTCTGGATCATGTTTAGATATGGCTTCTTTTTTTTCTTTAGTTTTCTTGAGTTTTAGCTAGCAACCGCGAATGGCACCGTGGATTGTGTTCACCGACAATGTTAAGGGCCTTGACCCTTACGCACAGATATCGTTCCAGATTCTCTGAATCTTTGGATGATATTATGCACTTTAGATGATAATAACTTCAAACTCTTTGCAATTTTTCTCTGAGAAACTCCTTTCTGATATTGCTCCACTATTTTTCCCCGCAGCATTGGGGGAATTGGTGATCCTCTGCCCATCTTGACTTCTTAGAGACAATGCCACTCATGTTGCCAATTGACCTAATTTGCAAATTGGTCCTCCAGCTGCTCCTTATATGTACATTGAACTTTCCCGGCTTCTTATTGCTACCTGTCCCAACCTTTTTGGAATGTGTTGCTCTCAAGAAATCCAAAATGAGCCAATATTTTGAATGACATTTCAAAATGTCTCAATTTCAACATTTTATATTTTATCTATATTCTATTGTGAATAAAATATAAGTTCATGAGATTTGTAAATTGTTCCATTACATTTTTACTCACAATTTGTACAGTGTCCCAACTTTTTTGGAATCGGGTTTGTATTTGAGAACAAGCTATACAAAAAGTAAAGAAAGGGTAGAAAAGCAATACTCAAGTGCCTCGTCAGTGTCCTTGCTCTGTGGAGTTGCGCAGGTAGAGTCGATGTCTTTGCACTCGTTGTTCTTCACACGAGGGCTGCCGCTGCCATGGTGAAAACTAAAATTTTTATATTTGCTTGATTACCTGTTATTAAAGTCAGCTGGCCATGCCTCACTATTAAGCAGTCCCGTGATAGGTACACGCAAAACCAAGCGCTACTTCACGTATTTACCAGGGTAAGACACACAGTAAATAAAACAACGTTTCCTAGCAATGACGATCATGCAGTAGTCTAATGAGAAAAAGAGGCAAAACACTTACAAACTGTTTTTCTTATCTGTTGCTCAACTGTTTCTTCTGAAAAGGGCTTCTAAAACAGCTAATTAAGTACTTTCACTTGTTTTGGCCACGCTTCACTATTTAGCAGACCGAAACTGGGCAGTCCCGCAATAGATAAATGCAAAACCAAGTGCCACTTCAGCACGTAAGTTTAATCTTTTTAAGGCTGTTTAATCTTTTTAATTTATTTTATTAAAGCTTTCGTTTAGTATTATTTATTTTTATGTTTACATAGGTTTGTAAATCGTACTTTGCATTTAATGCCACTTCTTTTTATGCAATATTGACATTCTATGTACTTTTATCTTTGGTACCTTGGCATTAATATAAAAAAAAAAAAAAAAAAAAGAACTAATCAATTCTCTTTCCAGCTCAGACTGCATTGACTGAAACAGGTGAACTAGACTAATTCCAGTACAGAGCCTATAAAATTTTGCGCATGAACGATTGAACGAATCACTCCCGTAGACGACTCTTTCCCGAGTCATGTTAAAGATTCATTCAAAATGAACGAATCGTTCAAGAACGACCCACCACTACCATTCAGTTGGATTGTAATTTGCAGCTGTGTTAGAAAACTTTGGAAAAAAGAAGCAATGCATAATTCTGTAAAAAAAAAAAAAAAAAAAAAAAATCCTTGCACTGAGCAGAACTGGTTTGTTCTGTAAAGCCGGGAAACACTACTGTCAGGCCAGTTATGAATGTCATTTGAGCTCTGTCAGTGTTTTTAGTCAGCGTTTGGTGTGCAGTGTCTAAAGAATTTAAGACCAGCTGTTGCCAGTCGTCTTCACAAAGATTAGCCTATTTTTTTTTTATATAGGCCTATATACATAAGTTTAACTGCACCTGTTTCATTATTTTTAGACCATTTAAATGATGAATTGAATAATAATAAAACAAAAATATAAATCACAAACATTACATTTCTGAATAAAACTATTTTATACACTTGAGTTATATCTAATTTGGCCTTTTCAATTAATGTAGGCATGTTACATTCTTTCGATTATTAGGCCTATTCATATTAAGTTAGCCTACTTTAATTCTTAAATTAATATAACAATTATTTTGCCCCACAATAATTTCATAGTGCATTAGCGCAAAACTGATGTGCTGCAAGGAAAAGATTAGGCTAGCTTACTCCTCATCTAATTTTTTCAAAAAGGTCTTTCAAAACAGGTTTATTTATTATAGGCCTATAATTAAAATAATTAACAATGCAATCATAATCATCATCATCAACATCCAAAAAAACTTTTTTTTTAAATGAAAAAACACAAAATATAATCTTATTGATTTATTTTTAAATGTATTTATTATTATTTTATTATTATTATTTTTTTTTTTTTTTTTGCAGTAGCCTATATGTTTGAGCCACAAGAGATATAACAGCAGCAGTTCAGTCAGTATACTGTTTGAGTAAATGAATTACTCCGGGATATTGGTTTGTTTTAACTCAGAGGGAGTATCAGCCACATTAAAAAAAAAAGTTAACAGCTTAAGTAATTTGTGGATTAATGCTTATTGAAGACGTGAACTGTTTTAAACAAATTAAATTCGATTTGGTGAACTGGTTCAAGAAGATCCGGTTACATCGAATGATTCGTTCGCGAACTGGATATCACTAAACTGCAGTGTGTTTTGAAATAGACAATGCTGAATAAAGTCGTAGTTTTTGCTATTTTTGGACCAAAATGTATTTCCGATGCTTCAAAAAATTCTAACTGACCCTCTGATGTCACATGGACTACTTTGATGATGTTTTTCTTACCCTTCTGGACATGGACAGTATATCATGCACACAGTTTCAATGGAGGGACTGAGAGCTCTCGGACTAAATCTAAAATATCTGTGTTCCGAAGATGAACGGAGGTCTCACGGGTTTTGAACGACATGAGGGTGAGTTATTAATAGAATTATTTAGATTTTTGGGTGAACTAACCCTTTAATAAATAAGTACTGGTATTTAATCAAAAAGTACTGTATCTAATGAATAAATATTAGTACCTAATAAATAAGTACTAGTATCTACTGAATAAGTACTAGTATCTAATTAATAAGTACTAGTAAAGTTAAATTAGATACTAGTTCAGTTTATAGCTTAATTGTTACGACGGCTTGCCATAAAGCGCCACCCAGTGGAACCAAATATTTCAGGAACTGAATATATTGTAACAGCGGCCTTGTGGATTCCATGTCGGATCCAGCTATCCTACAGGACAGGTATACGCACTTTTGGTGGTGCTACTGTCTGGCTATGCTCATCACACTACTAACCTTCCTCGCAGTTGCTGTTATTTATTTTATTTTTTTACTGAACGCTCGAAATACATTCTTTATGTAGCAATTTACAATAATAATAGACTTCAATACATAAACTAACATTAACTAATCGAACTTTATTGTAAAATGTCACAATTACCAGTTAATAAAGTATATATATGTTCACAAAACACTGTGAAATAGAAAAGAAAGCAGGTGAGCATGGTTTGGCGTGGCAGCCAATACAAATAATAACCGTTTCCTTACATAAATACTGCGTTTGGACCAGATCGTTTGCAGAATCAATTGCTTCTGAAAGTATTATCTTTTTCTATATAGTAGTGTAGTAGTTGGCTATCTCCGTGTCGTACGTGGCTTTGAAGTTTTAAGCATGAAGTTTTATTAACATTGCTTATTTACAGCTGTTCGAAATCATTTAATTTTGAAAAAAAAAAAAATTATTTGTATTTTTTATTTAATTTTTTTTACCAGGAAAGAAGTGGTTTTGATGAACAAAGTTTTGAAAGAAACAAAAGTCACTTTTAACAACAAATATTTAATTTAAACCATTCAATTCCATGATTCGCAGTAGAGATAAACAGAACAAGGTTCAAAATAACCACTAAACCACCGATTGCTCAAATTTTCAGGGATTCCGTCAAACCTTGCAAAGATGAATGCAATGAGTATGTAATCCATACAATTTTTTTTTCCAGAAATAAAGTTAAAGATCAGGAGATTAGAGGTAATGACATAAGAACAGTGCTATACCAATTAATATTTACTTAATATTCTGGCTCGACATAAAAAAATAGCCATAGCGTATAATTGCAGGTAGCAGGAAGTGCATTTGAATTGCATATTTAATATTACACAACATATTTTGGGTATTTTTGAGTAGCCACGTTTACCATTATTGTGTGGGCAGAGAACAAATGAGACGAATGCAAACAGTAACTTACAGTTGGTTACTCTCCCACTCAATTTGAGTAGGTGTATGTACCTCTGGAAGATAATTATCAGTTTCTGTAGTACACTATTTGTCTACACAGAGTAAAAGGTCAGTAGCTGTGCATTTCTATGTAGATGGAGATAAGAGTTTGAGTATGTTTTCAGAAGATCACATGTGTACACTTACTTTGTACTTTAAAGATTTAAGTTGAGTTCTTGCATGCCATTGACTAAGAATTGAATGCTTCAACATCTCTTTTAACTGCAAAAAAAAAAGTATTGAAAATTTAAATTGTTCAACTCAGAATTAGATTGTGAGGGACATTCATAAAGAACTGAATTTTTTTTAATGTTTATTTTGTGCAAGAGTACAGCTTCTGTACAGTATCTCTTTACCTGAGATTGCTTGTAATATTTCGATGCTTGTTCTTTATTTAACTCATTGTTACAAATTAATGTTTGGACAAACCAACCAATGCACATTAGCACAAGTTTTTCAAACTGCATTGCCTACATGGTTGAATCATTAATCAGATGATCAATACAACTTTGTTTGAAGGACCTCCTTTAGAATGAGAGTCCGTTTATAAGAGACAGTCCAGTTAATCTCACGGTCACTGGTCATCATGGATCTGAATGTTAGCCGCTGTTGGAAATGGCTCCTTCTGGTCTCTTTCCTCATTGTCTGTGTGAATGGACAAACATCAGGGCCGTAAGTTTTTAATGATTTCTGTTAAATATACTGTAGGAAGATATTCTGTTTTAATAGCAAAATCATAACATTTTTTAAATTTAAATATTTTTTTATTTTCCATTCTTTGAAGAGAACTAACATGAGTATTTGGTGGCCATTTTTTTAACGAGAACAGAATATTCAAATGATAATAATTAACCTTTAAATATTGCAAATACTTAAATATTTATCTTGGGCATTAAAATCTTTTTCAATGGAAAATGAAATTTTTTGATGCCACTGTAACTTTTGAGTACGGAAGTTCTAAGCGGCCATGCATTATAATTTTTTTTTTCCTTTTTGTTTTCTCGTTATAACGACTTAATTTTCTCGTTATCTTGACATAATGAAGTTCGTTTTCTCGTTATAACGACTTATTTTTCTCATTATCTCGACATAATGAAAGTTTGTTTTCTCATTATAACGACATGACAGTTTTACTGTTGCTATAGTATTAGTAACGAACTCAACTTTGACAGGCATCTGATGGACAACCATGCAGGGGCTATACTGTAGCCTATATTTCGCCTAGGTAATAATGTCTACAATACTGTATATAAATAAAGGCTGATCAATCACTGTTGATTTTTCCAGAGACAGTACAACGAACATTTTTTTTTTGTAATTAACATGTTTAAATGGCAACACCGCGAAATTAGAGCTGCTTGGATTAAACTCACTTTTCATTTTCCCTTTATTTGAAATAAAATTATATATAATTTGTAATTTTTAGTAGTCATTATATGATCTGGCAGATATCATGTGTGTTACAAGCTTCTGTTTGAAAAGAGCGTCCATGTGTACATGTAGACTACCTATGTGTGTATGTGTGTAGAAAAAAACGATTACAACATTATAGAACAAAACTGAATTAAATAAGCCTATGGATTTTACATATATATCACATTTCTCATTAATATGGTTAACAATAAAGATTAGTAATAAGGAAAAGAAGCACATCAGCCTACATCGTTAAATCCCGTCCTACTGTAGATAAACAGAATACAGTGATGTCAACCTTGGTTTTGATAAGCAGTTATTTTATGACACAGAACGCGTTGGTGAAACTCATGCATCTAGCAGGAACTTAATACACAAAATATTCATATTGATTCAAGCATTTAACATTTATGAATTAATTAAATGTCAGTAATGAAGACTGCACAAATTATAGCGATCACGAGGAAGGTCCGCGTACAGTAAAGTGGACAGTGTACAACACCCCGTCAGTTATATTCAGGTCTATAGTGCCACCTGCTGGCGCAGTTTTGTAACTTCTTCGAGAAAACTAGTTCGTTATAACGAGAAAACGAACTTCGTTATGTCGAGAAAACGAACTCTGTTATGTCGAGAAAACGAGAAAATGAAGTCGTTATAACGAGAAAACGAGAAGAAAAAATATTATAATGCATGGCCGCTTAGAACTTCCGTATTTGAGGGACAACTAGATTTTTTTTTTTTTCTAGGTCTGATAAATTATTAGAATACCTAATCATTGTGCAGGTTAAGTTGTGATTTCTCCTTTATTAATTTACAGTTTTTCTCAGTCGCTTTGGTACATTTCTCTAATCATTCTTGAGATTTGCAAAACAGTAAGTGCATTTCTCAAAACAACTCGTACAAATATCAAAACACAATGGATGACCTGCAAAAGCCAGTCTCTTGCTCAAAATCCTTAGTTCATCTCTCAAAAATAAATATCTGTGTCAATGAACATGTCAGTGCCATCAGAATGACAAGTCCTTGTGTCATAGTTTACGGATAAGACAGTCAAATTGCTTAGTCATGTTGTCAATTTAACAGTGGAGGGATGTTCTGATGTAAACTACTGTATTGAACAGTATGCCATATGCTTATGTATGCCATATATCCATTTCAAAACTACACATTTACACATTACTGTTTGTGGGATGTTGATTGAAAGAGACTGGATAGAATTCCCAGTTACACTTTTACTAGTGGTCTGACCAAAAAAATAAAAAAATAAAAAATACTTTTACAATGCCATTGTGATATAGAAAAGGAAATATGGGAACAAAGATGAAAATAATTCCATTTTCAGAATTTGTAACTCTTGTGTTGTCCTTTGTCTATACAGTATAAGCTTTCCTACTGAAGATTCATGAGATGAACCTTTGAGCTATTTCAGAGAAATGGTTTATCATTGGTTTATCATCTACATTCTCTTCATTAGTAAAGATTCACTTGCACAATTCATGCCAAATTGACAAAACATCTAATAATAGTGTGTAAAAATACAAATAAAAAGTGTGCTTGGCAGTTTATGACAACTAGATTAACCATTTTGCATTTAATGACTTATACTATGAACTAAAGACTAGATGTTTTGGGGGGTAAGACTATTGCACAGAAAACTGTATAATACATTTTGAGCAACATGACATTAGCAACTGATAATGTAGGAAACCGCAGATAAATGTGCCTAATCAATTGCATGAATGTACAATAGCAATCGCAACTTGTTCAAAAGAATGAGAAACTGGTTTTATGATGTGTATTAATGACTAGATGATGTGGAGGTTGCACAAGTAGTTTTGAAAATTGCATTTCTGTTTTGAAAAATGCACCAAAGTGACTGAGAAAAACTGTAACTGATCTGGGCTTCAATATAAATGTTTGCTGTTTAACGGACAACTTAAAGCACGTGTAAGGAATGTTTGTACTATTGCCTTGAACAATATTGTGTAATTATTATCTTTCAATAGATATTTCATGGTGACGTTTCCTGCAGTAATCGAGTCTGGATCTGAGGCCAAACTGTGTGCAAGTCTTCTCAAGCCCAATGAAAGCCTTGTGATGAACATTTATCTGGTTCATGGTGAAAATAGCACTTTACTGCTACAGGAGAAAGCTGAGGAAGAGTTTCACAACTGCTTTAACTTCAGGGTCTGTCATTAGCATATTATAATGAATATTTATAGTTTGTGTCATATTGCATCTAGGGTTTTTTTTTTTTTTTTTGATAACATGTTTGCAGAGGTTGTGAATACAGCATATTTCTTCTCATCAGGCTCCTCTTGTAGAAGCAGAATCAGTGCAGAAAATGAAGGTAGAACTTCACGGAGATGCTTTCAAGATGACTGAAGAGAGAAAAGTCATGTTCAAGCCTTACAATCCTCTGACCTTTATCCAGACTGATAAACCCATCTATAATCCAGGACAGACAGGTGAGCTGTGAATGTTTCAAAGGTAAACCTCAGTAAATAATGCCGGTGTCATTGACATCTAAACCCTGATCACAGCTGATTCAGCTGATTCAGCACATAGAAGTAAAGCATGTTATCATGAAATTAACTGATATAATCATAGATGAAACATGACTAATGTTGCAAGATGGTATTTAAGCGGATGGTATTTAAGTAAACAGTTCAATGGGTTTGTAAACAGAAAACAGGAGCAGATAAGGATGAGGGGTTCACTGCTAACTGCTTTAACACAAGAATGGCCAAAGAAATCCCCTCATCTAAACCTATATTCAGCCTAAATCATGTAATTACCAAAACATGATGATATTAATCACTATATGACTCTTTTTATAGGATATAGAGGTACTTGGACATGCAAAACATCTTTCACAGCTGTCTGAAATACCTGATTCTAATGGGTCAATGGGGCAAAGTGTCAAATATTTTTTATATTTTTATATTATTATATTTTTTGTAAAATGACAGCAAAAAAAAACACACACAAACGAAAAACAGCCAGTTTAAGTCACAGGTTTGGCTCAAATGCGCAATCACATTACTGCAGAATTTGTCAGTACTATACTGTATATTTGAGTCCTTAATACGGTTAAGTTCACACATAGCCTACATTCGATTATTTACGTGAGTGAGAACCGCATTCTACAACTAAACTCACTTTTTCAATGAAGTCCTGCAGGGTGAACGCAACCGAATTGAAAGACTAGTTGTCACGGCATACAATGCAGCTTTGTGCTGCACATACGCATGTGTAGCATGTGTTTTTGGTTTTTATGTGTGGAATCCGTAACTTACAGAGCCACAGATATGTGTCGGGTCTCTGGGCTAATCACCTGCCTTTTGGGTTTGTGGCTGAGTTTTTTTTGTTGTGTGTATTGTGAGTTTGGATGATGTGACAGCTCGTCACGTGTGTCTGTTTGATTGATTCCCCGCCCTCCTTGTTTCTCCGCTTGTTACCTAGATTGTTTGCCACCTGGTCCCTGTTACCTCTAAATATCTTCCCTTTATAGTTCCCTGTGTTTCTCTGTCTTTTGTCAGACTGATGTTACTCGTACCAATAGCTCAGATCTTCAAGTTTGTCAGTGTACTCACCTAGTCATGTCGTGTCTTGTCATCAGGCTCCAGTGCTCATAGCTGTTAACCCCTACCTCCTTTCACTCTACAGCTCTCATCATTACCCTGGTCTCGGCTGTCGAGCAAGGATCCGCTCAGTTTAGTCATCCGACCCACCGCCTTCACCTCTCCGGCCTTTGTTACGGCCGATGTCAGTCGTCGCTGCCCTCTTCTTCTCTCGATTGGGTGACCGCATTCCTAGTCCATGCGTGTTTCCATATGTGTTATTGGGAATTTCTCGTAGTATTATTGGGTCAACATGCCACCCAGTTCAACACCACCATGCAAGATGTGGACGCTCTTAATGCTCGAGTCACTGAGTTCCTAACACGGGTAAAGAGCCTTCAGCGGGAGGCGAAGAGCCGGGGTTCTGTTCTTCGCACCGGTATGTCCCAGGATCCCGAGCCACATGCCAACAATCTGCCGGTCAATGATGGTGTTCAAGCCTGTCAAGCCTTTCTCTCCCAGTGTTCGCTGGTGTTTTCTCTGCAGCCCCGACGTTACGCCAATGAAAAGGCCAAGGTGGCTTATGTCCTCACACTTCTTTCGGCCTGTGACCGCGAATGGGAAATCGCCATGTGTAGATCACGGGCTCCTTGTTGTGCCACCTTTGCGGATTTCAGTCAAGAGATGGCCAAGTTGTTTGATAGCTCAGCTCAGCTCAGGGTGATGAGGCATGGATCAGTTGTCGCGGCTGTCACAGAGGAAGAACTCAGTCACAGATTATGCCATACAGTTCCAGACATTAGCCGCGGTGTGTGGCTGGAATGAGAGTGCGCTGCGTGCATGTTTTCCCGAGGAGCTGCCATTGCCGACGAACTTGCTGCCATAGAGCTTCCGCGGGAGCTGGATAACCTGATAAATCTTGCACTCTGTGTGGAGGGCTGTCTCAGCTGTCGCTGCAAACATCAGCAAACTCCCACTCTGTGGCACCACTTGGAGTCCTCTTCGTCCAGTGCATACACCCTTCAGCTCTCGGAAGAGGAACCCATGCAACTGGGTCATCTCCGGCTTATGCTGCAACAGAAGCAGGAGCTTCTGTCTTTGGGGGTGTGTCAATATTGTGGCAAGGGAGACCACTTCGCTCTTCATTGCCCGTTAAAAGCCAGGGCCCACCAGTGAGGCGGAGAGTCCTGGTGGGCACTTTTCACGGTTCAAGCTCTCCAGCAGCAGGCACGCTTCTGCCATTTCAACTCTCCTTTCAGGGTAGTTCACACGCTGAATTCGCCCTTGTGGATTCGGGGGCTGAGGGGAACTTCCTCGATGCTGCTTCTGCTCACTGTTGGAACATTCTGCTTATTCCTCTGGCTATTCCCATGTCCGCATGGTCATTAGCGGGCAGTCCCCTTACCACCATTACCCATGTCACACCCAGTGTTAGCCTTTACATTTCTGGCAAACATTGTGAGCAGATTGAACTGTATATTATCGATTCCCCTAAGGCTCCACTAATACTGGGACATTAGTGGTTGCATAAGCAATAACCCTCACATTTACTTGGTTAGTAATTCAGTTTTAGCCTGGAGTCAGTCTTGTCATGTGTTGTGTTTGGTTGCTGCTTTTCCTCCTGTCTCTGTTTCTTGTGTTTCCTCTGATCTGACTGGTGTCCCGGCTGAGTACTATGATCTTCGGGCAGTCTTCAGTTAGGCTCGGGCTACCTCGCTACCTCTGCATCGCCCTTACGACTGTGCCATTGACCTTCTCCCGGGCTCTTATATAGGGTCTCCTATATTCCCTTTTGTGTCCTGAAAGAGAGGCCATGGACAAGTATATACATGAATCACTTCAGGCTGGGCTCATCCGCCATTCTTCCTCTCCCGCTGGTGCGGGGTTTTTCAATACAGTATTGATTACCGAGGTTTGAATGACATTGTAATGATATAAAACTTCATAATCATCGGAGTCGGGAACCGGCGGACAATCAAAATGAAGCTTTAATAACAATATAAACACAAAACAGCGCGACAGCCCCTTGCGGACGACTGCCGCGCACAAACAAAACTAAAACACAGAATAAAACCCACGCCTGGTCTTCTCTTGTCCTTCATTGTCGTCGCTCCTCTTTTGTATCCTTCCAATTTCCTCCGTGGGATGCGAGACCGGCGAGTGGAGCAGGTGTCACTAATTTCCCAATCACTCCACTGGCCTCGCACCGTTCCCACGGCTCTCTGCCCCACCCCACTCGTCCCTACCCTACCTTTAATGTCTTCTGCTTTTTGTTTTTTTGGATGTTTTTTTTTATTGTGAGTTTGTATGATTTGACAGCTCACCACGTGTGTCTGTTTGATTGATTCCCAGCCCTCCTTGTTTCTCCGCTTGTTATCAAGATTGTTTGCCACCTGGTCCCTGTTACCTCTAAATATCTTCCCTTTATAGTTCCCTGTGTTTCTCTGTCTTTTGTCAGACTGATGTTACTTGTACCAACAGCTCAGATCTTCTAGTTTGTCAGTGTACTCACCTTGTCATGTTGTGTCTTGTCATCAGGCTCCAGTGCTCGTATCTGTTAACCTCTACTTCTTTCATGTGAACGCAGTTTCCTAAGAAGTCTTCGAGATCTCATCATTACCCTGGACTCGGATGTCGAGCAAGCAGTCGCTCAGTTTAGCGATCCGACCCACCGGCCTCAGCTCTCTGGCCGTTGTTATGGCTAATGTCAGTCGCTGCTGCCCTCTTCCTCTCTCGATCGGGTGACGGCATTCCTCGTCCATGCGAGCTGACTGTGGAATGATCATTTATCTGCTCTGTCTCTTCGGGTTAATTAAGGCTCTGTGTAATCCGCAACTGAATCCAGCCTGTTTCCCTTGACAATATGAGCTGTCTGTCATCTGAAGGATTTAGATCCAGTCCCTCTTAGTTATTTAGATCTAAATTATGAACTTTTTCCTCCACTGAACTCTTGTCATTTAATGTGATACGTCTTTACAGTTTCATTTACGTTGTCATCTTTGATATTACTTTAGTGACTATCACTAATGTGGTTACAACTGATGCAAATAGATTCTTGCATGTCCTCCAGCCTTAT
The DNA here is from genome assembly GCF_023724105.1 of Carassius gibelio. Classification (NCBI taxonomy): domain Eukaryota; kingdom Metazoa; phylum Chordata; class Actinopteri; order Cypriniformes; family Cyprinidae; genus Carassius; species Carassius gibelio. The sequence continues at coordinate 13,614,962 of NC_068385.1, forward strand.
GTGCTCTTAAATTTGATTCTTCTCAGTAAGAAGGCCTATTTTGTTAAATAGTTCGGGTTTATTTTTATGCTTTAATGACTGTCGGACTACATAAAAGATTAACACGTTAAAAGCAGAGTTTATAATACACATTTCTGTTTTCACAGTGAACTTCAGAGTTGTTACCGTGGATACAAAATTTGCACCACTTGATCAGCAGGTCAGATGTGTTTTGTCTTGAATTTTTATCTCCCTCATTTTCTTTTGCATTGTTGAATGCATTATTAATAAACAACACATTTCCAGCTAAATCATTTTAATATCCTAATTGATTTAATTAATATTATTTGATCTTTTGCAGTATGGTTCAATTGTGCTTGAGGTAAGAACACAAATCCTTCTTCTGTACAGTCATAACAAGTACACTTTTGAAATCCTGCTGATATTCTCTTTTCAGTAATTATAGGCTACATTACTTCATCAATGGTAAGGATATGTGTAGCTGACTTGAGCTAAATATCTGAACTGTGTCTTTGCGATTAAATAGGACAGTCAAAATAACAGAATTGGTCAGTGGACAAATGTTTCTTCATCAAGGTGGATTTTGCAGCGTTCTTATGAATTAAACCCAGAGGCACGTCAAGGTGTGTACAGACTCAGGGTTTATATTGGTGAAAGGATGATCTCACATGATTTTGAGGTGAAAAAATATGGTAAGTCATAAAAACAAACGATTTATAATATTGTGTGCGATTACTTTTATGAGTGATATCTTTGTATATTCATTTCTAATTTGACTACTAATAAGTCTTATTTCTGCCTTTCTGCCTAGTTTTGCCTAAGTTTGAAGTTACTGTACAAAGCCCAGATAAAGTCAGTGTTGATGAAGTCGAACTGTTAATTGAGGTTTGCGGAAAGTGAGTGGTCTATTTTATTTCCTGCATTAAGAGAGGAGTGTTTTCTTCCATTTTTACTTATTATAACCCCCAAACTATTATATTAGTTTCTTAACTCAGCCCTGGGCTGTATATCTGTTGCTTGTACCTTTTTCACAGATACACTTATGGGCAGCCTGTACCTGGTAAATCATGGGTGAAAGTGTGCCATAATTTTCTGACCTATTTTCTTACCTTCAATAGCAATCCAGTATGTTTAGAGGAAACCACTGAGGTATGGAATGCAAATATAGTAATGGTACATATGTCTTCAGTTTATCCAAGTAAACTACTCCTTAATGTTTGTTCATTTACTACAATTAGATAAAAAAGACAGGCTGTGCCACCCATACCTTAGATGCATCAGTCTTTTTCAACTCCACACTAAACTATAATCTGGAGAATTCTCTTGAAGTTGAAGCAATGGTTACAGAAGAAGGAACAGGTGAGTTGTTGGATTTGGTCAGATCCCTGTTACCTACATTTCTTGATTTTCATTTTTTTATGTTTTATTTTTATTTTGTTTGAATAAATAATAATTTGCTCTTTTAACAATTTACAGAGATCACCATGAAAAAATATAAATCTGTGTCCCTCACTAATGAAATTGGCAAAGTTACACTCACTGACCTGCCCAAAACATATGAACATGGATCAGTTATTGAAGGAAAAGTAGGTCTCAATTTAATAACACTGATTTGTGCATAAATATCCCATCATTTGTTCCTTAAATCTCTTCTTTTCAACAGATCAAACTCTCAAATTTCAAAGATGCACCAATTCAAAACAAAGTGGTTTATCTTTTAATGAGTGAAACTTGGTCCTCAAATCTGCTCCTAAATCTCACAACAGACAGCGATGGTTTCGCCAGCTTCTCTCTTAATACATCCAGTCTTCCTGAAGGGGATATTAATCTGATAGTATGATCACTTTATTTACCTAGTTCTCTTTTGTGTTCGCTGAAGAGTTCAGTTGCTTGAGTAATTGTAGTTGCTTTGTTTTTCAGGCAAGTGTGTATCCAGAGCTTCGTTATGATAGTTACAAAACACCTTACATCTCTATGGATAAAAAAACTGTTCAGCTTTTCCAGCCTGCCACATACACCCCAACATTAAGTGAACTGATTATAGAGAATATTGAGCAACCATTAAAGTGTGATGCTGAGTTGACAATGACCATCAAGTATTATTTTATTGGAGAGACTGCTGAAGACTTCAAAACTGACATTGTCTATATGGTGAGAACATGTGCAGAATGTACATTAGTCCACTGATGCCTTCATTGTTTGTTAACAGCATTAACTGGCTGCACTGGTCAGTTTGTCATGGAAGTGTCATCTGTCTATTTCAGGTCTTGTCCAGAGGAGTGATCGTTCATCATGGATCTGAGAAGGTTGAAGTGAAGTCTTCTAATGGAGCAGCAAGTGGCACAGTGTCGTTCAAACTGTCTGTTGGTGCAGATCTGGCTCCTGCAGTGCAGATTCTGGCCTACTGTGCTCTGCCCAGTGAAAATGTGGCTGCTCATAGCACAACATTTGATGTTGAAAAATGTTTCAGTAACAAGGTATGTATTGAGATATTTAGTGAGATGTATTTCTGGCTCAGTCCTAAAATAAAATATATTTACTCTCATTAAAGGTTTCGCTACAGTTTTCTTCTGCTAAAGCAGTTCCTGGAGAGAAAAACACTCTCCAGCTCTCAGCTCAGCCTGGTTCACTGTGTGGCCTCAGTGCTGTAGATCAGAGCGTCCTGATCATGGAGTCCGGAAAACGTCTGAATACTGAAAAGGTGTGAGAACAGACCATCCTCAGAAATTGTGATCCATCAGTATTTATGATGACATCCCGATCTCAGGAGATTGAACATTAATCTTCATTCTTTCCCATTATATTCGTGAAAAAAGCTGAGGGGGGGGGGGGTATATGAATTATTAAGTGTTGAAATTTTAGAAATCAGTGTGAATGTGGTCTCATCACAGATCTTCAACCTGCTGCCAGTGCAATCGGTGTCAGATTATCCTTACAGTCTTGAAGATGAGCGAAAGTGTCTGCATGTGAGCCAACGTCGAGCTCTGCCAACAGACAACGCCTATGAATCTTTAAAGGTAGGTGGATTATATGAGTGACAGTGCAGTAAATAATGACTGGGATATACTGATTCGGTATATTCTGTTTAATTATAAGTTAATCCATAAAAGCCCTCTTTTTTTGACAATTAATTGTGCAATTTTATTACCGTTTGACAGAGAGTCGGATTGAAGATGGCAACAAATTTGGCTGTGCGAGTCCTTCTGTGTCTGACATACAAAGGCCTGATTTATGGTATTGGTACATGTACCATTATTATAATTTATGCTGTAATATGAAGGTGTTTGTTTTGAAATGTATTTAATACATAAAATATGTTCAATTTGAAATTCACATTCACAACTAGAGTGGTGTAGTCACAAAAGGCAAAACATTTCTGGGGTAATTAGTTTTTTCATTTTTTCATTTTGAATTGTTATTATAAAAAAAAAAAAAAAACTTTGACAACCCTAAAAAACTAAGACTACAATTACTAATCAAAATAAACTGGAAGTAAAACACTGGTCCAAGAAACCCGCTGAAAGAAAATTATCTTTGTATTATAATGATGATCTGTCTTCCATTCGCTGTTTTACTCACAACATGATTATTTGGATTTGCTGTCAATGTACATATTCCCACATTTACTATAAATATTACTTTTTTTCAGAGATACTTCATCCTCCTTGTCATGCATTGTCAGAGCCAGTGATGCATTCACTAGTCAGCGATAATTTTCATACATCTAGCAGAGATTCCCCAGAAGTGACGATTCGGACAGTTTTTCCAGAAACATGGATCTGGGAACTTGCTGAAGTGGGGTCTGTGAAACATAATCAGTACATTTGACATCATATTTGAAACATAACTCGTCAAGATGACAAAAAAAATCTTACTTTGCAGATTCTGAGTTTTTTTCTGTGCTGAATGTTATATATAACACAGAACAAATTGATGCTTAAAGGCAGAGTCAGAATCAAATAGACCTTTTGTTGTAATTCCACAACAGGGACTCTGGATCAGCTCAGGTTCCTGTCACAGTTCCTGACACCATCACCTCTTGGGAGACGGAGGCTTTCTGTCTGTCCTCCGAAGGTCTGGGTCTGGCTCCTCCTGCTCAGCTGACAGTTTTCCAGCCCTTCTTCCTGGAGCTCTCTCTGCCTTACTCCATCATCCGCGGGGAGATCTTTGAGCTGAAGGCCACGGTCTTCAACTATCTTTCTAAGTGCATCATGGTGAGACTTCAGACCCAGTCTTATCCAATCACATCAAATGTGTCACTAATCATGTGTTTGATTGACAGGTTAAAGTGACTCCCACTCCTTCATCAGACTACACTCTCAAAGCCTCCGCCGATGATCAGGATTCATCTTGTCTGTGTGCTAATGGAAGAAAAACCTTTAAATGGATCCTCACTCCTTCTGTTCTTGGTGAGTTTCCCATCTGAATCATTGTTTCTCAGTGTTTGTGTCTTACATCTTCACGTACATGTCTTGTGTTGTAGGAATCATGAATATTACAGTCAGTGCAGAGGCAGAGGCGTCCCAGACCGTGTGTGACAATGAGATTGTGAGCGTGCCAGAGAGAGGACGCATTGACACAGTCACACGAAGTCTGCTTGTGCAGGTCAGCACTCGTCAAACGGCTCTCAGACATCATTTATCCATGATCCTAAAGCTGCTTATGTCAGTTTGATGTGCTAATGTAATTGTTTTATGCTGCAGGCTGAAGGAACTGAAAAGACAGAGACCTACAGCTGGTTACTCTGTCCAAAGGGTTTGTCTGCAAATATTTAATATATTTTGGTCTATAAGCACCGATAATGCTGGAATCCTTTGGATGGTGTTTAGTTTTTAGTGGTCCAAGCAAGTTTTAAACTCCCCAAAAGTTGCTCAAAGAATTTAGATTAATGTCATTTTTTGGTATGTTTGTTCTGTAAAGACTAATTAGACTAATAATTTCTAAACACAAACTTTATGATAATATAACCTTTCATATGACAACTAGTTGTGCCAAATTTCAAACTTGTGTCTATTTTTTTCTTCGTTTTACAAAGTGCTTGAATCGAAATTTCTGCCTATGATCTTTTTTATTATTAATGGGACTTTGATATTAGAATGTTCTTTTATAGCATTACTGTGCTGATCACTGATGTGTGTTTCTGTCTCTCTGGTTCACAGGTGACAGTCTCTCAGAGGAAGTGAATCTGACTCTTCCTAAAGATGTGATAGAGGGATCAGCCAGATCCTCTGTTTCAGTCATTGGTAACATTTACATACACAAGCAGAAATTAGTAAATGAGTACAGAAATTAGTACATATTCAATCTGAAAATAAGAGTTTGTGTTTGGATTTCAAAAGGGTATTGTTATATTTGTGTTTGGTTTGTAGGAGACATATTGGGTCGTGCATTGAGGAATCTTAACGGATTATTACGGATGCCGTACGGCTGTGGAGAACAAAACATGGCTATTCTTTCTCCCAATATTTACATTCTGCAGTATCTGGAAAACACGGAGCAGCTCACTTCAGCCATCCGAGAGAGAGCCACCGGCTTCCTTAAGAGCGGTGAGAGAAACCAATCATGTCAAGAAAATACTGAGACTAATAACAAACTGCTCATTTTTCAACACACCTGAATGTCATTCAATTAAGCTGAATAGTCAGACACATTGTGTCACCCCAAAAAAACTGTTATAGTGAACTATTATCACACTAAACAGGATACCAGAGACAACTGAACTACAAGCATTATGATGGTGCATACAGCACATTTGGATATGGTGATGGAAATACATGGTAAATATTTTTACACTCTTTTGTTAAGTAAGTTTTGTTAGTAATCTAAATAACATAGTAAAAACAAAAAACAAAAATTCTATCTGTTCAAATAATCAGTTTTGAGAGATTTTTTTTATTTTTCATTTAAACATCTGATTTCATTTTTAAAGTAAATCTTCCAAACCACCAGGTTGACTGCTTTTGTCCTGAGGTCTTTTGGCAAAGCACAGAAATACATATTTATTGATCCACAAATTATTCAGAGTGCAAAGCAATGGTTAATAAGCAGACGGGATTCAGAAGGCTGTTTTATTCAACAGGGAAGACTGTTCCACAACAGAATGAAGGTCTGTCTCTCTATCTATCTACCTGTAAAAGTGTAAATGTATTTGTTGAGTGTGTTACTTTATTTATCTCTGTTTCTCCTTCATTGCAGGGTGGAGTGAATGATAATGTGACCATGACTGCCTACATTACTGCATCATTACTTGAACTGGAAACTCCAGTCACAGTAAGTTCATCTACAGGAAACACACTATAGACTCATGGAAAAATGAAACTCACATCAGCTGTTTCTCTGATTTTTGTCTCAGGATCCTGTTGTCACTAAAGGTTTGTCTTGCCTGAGGTCCGTCATTGAGAATGTCGAAAACACTTACACCACTGCTCTGCTCACGTACACTTTCAGTCTGGCTAGAGATACGGACACTCGACTGCAGCTTTTTAAGAAACTGGAGGATGTTGCTATTTCAGAGGGTAAGAGATTTTTTTCCAGTGACTTTCTGTTATCTTTTATGACTGCACTATTGTTTTTGTCATGCTCATTGAGTTACTGTTGTCTCTTTTGTCCATGTGTCCTAAAGGGTCTCATCTCCACTGGTCTCAGTCTGCATCTGCTGATGACTCTGATTCTCTGGCAGTGGAGATCAGCTCATATGTGCTGCTAGCTGTTCTCTCTGCAGATTCACTCACTACAGCTGACCTGGGCTTTGCTAACAGGATTGTCAGCTGGCTCGTGAAGCAGCAGAATGCCTATGGAGGATTCTCCTCCACACAGGTGACTCAAACTACTCAAATCAGACACGTGATTGCTGAATAACAGGTGAATGTCACATTACTGAACACATTTATTTCTCAGGACACAGTGGTGGCTCTTCAGGCTCTGTCTTTGTACGCCACTAAAGTGTTCAGCTCTGACGGCTTCAGCACAGTGACTGTACAGTCAGCAGGAGACACTCACCTCTTTGATATCAATCAGGACAACAAGTTACTGTATCAGGAGAAGCAGCTGCAGAACGTTCCAGCCAAATACAGCATTGAAGTCAAGGGCTCAACCTGTGTGTCTGTGCAGGTCTGTAGTGTGTTCAGCTTCACTGACTCACTTTCTCTTAGCATTTTGTGGTTCTTTTGCTGTGAGATGGATTATAAATGTGTTTTTGTTTGTGTTGTCTTCCTCAGGTGGCTCAGTTCTACAACATTCCCACTCCTACTGAAAATAAAACATTGAGCATTGATGCTAAGATCGAGGGAGACTGCAAAACATTGGGACAAAATTTCATCTTGAAATTCACTGTCAAGTAAGAACACATACTTTCCGTGTGTGTGTGTGTGTAAATTATATATATATATATATGAAGACTGCCATCAGCTAAAGATTTTCCTAGTTGACTACTAGGCGTTCATTTAAGCTGTTGTCAACTAATCGCACCTGTATGAAATTAATTTAATGTTTGACAGGACAGAGACTATCTCTTGTCTATTATCTACAAGTCTTCTACCAAGGTACCAAAGCAAATAACTCTTGTTGTGAAAGATGTAAAGAGAAAATGTTGTTTTCCACATATACAAGACATTAAAGCTATAACTCATAACTCTGGAGTAACTCATGGAATATTTTTCAATTTGTAGACAATAGTGTGACCAGATCGCAAAAGCAATTCAAAGCCGACAAATTGCTTTAATGTATGGTTTCATGTAGATCTCTCATTTGGCATGAATCCAAATGTTTCCATAGTTGTGATGTAACATGTAATTGCTAACCTTATTTAAAAGGGGTTACCATACGTGGTACTTGGTCAAAGGAGGTTGTCAAGTTGACTAACGATTAGTCTGCTATTAGAGGGGATCCCTAATATATATATTATAAAGCATAATTTTCACTAACACTTTTTTTTTTTATATATATGAGGCAATTAAGAACCATTCCTTTCCATTTGCTTTTTCCAGATATGATGGTCTACAGAAAAGTACTAACATGGTCATTGTGGATATTAAACTCTTGTCTGGATTCACAGCTGATACATCAATGGTGAATTTGAGTGCTTCATCACAAATTTGTAAAATGTAAAGAGGTCAGTATTTAAGGATTAACCAGCACTTCTTCCACACAGCTCATAACTTCTTCTGCAGGGTATGCAACACTTGTGGAGCGGGTCGATGCTAAAGATGATCATGTCATTGTGTATTTGAAAGAGGTGAGAGAACAGCAACGTTCATATTTTATGTTGTTTAGGTCAATTAATAAACATTTTATCCATAGTGTTATGACTGAGGAGACCGTTTCCTCCCACAGATCCCAAAAAACATTCCAATGAGTTACCAAATACAAATGAAACAGGTTCTTCCAGTGAAGAATCTCAAGCCAGCTGTGGTGAAAGTGTATGATTACTACCAAACAAGTAAGATTTTATATGCCAGTGTTGAATGTTTTTATCATGTAATGTAGATTTTTTTTTCTCCATGTGCAAGTTTCCCTTGTTGTATAAATGTTAACATTCTTCTTTTTCTTCAGGTGATCAGTCAGAGACTGAATACTCCTTCCACTGTCAATGAAGCGGCAGATCTGAAGCACATCAGCTCCTAGTTCAGCTTGGAAAAAGATGTTTAATCATTCAAATATTTAATATTATGATGTTTATTCTTTATCCTGGGCACAATTATTTTCAGTCCGTCAACACAAACCTGAACACAACCCTAAATCTGACTTTATGGTCATGTCTTTTTAAATCTTGACTAATCAAATCACAATGTGTTTCATAAAAGTTTTGAAAACAATAATGGTGAACTGGTTGAAATTTATTAAAATTTAAGTGTAGAACCATCGTGCTCTTGCAACGTGATGGTTGTTTTATCTCAGCTCTGCTTTTTGATCATCTTAAAACACTAAGACAATAATTTATACCATTCCTTCTGCTCTAGAATATTTGTGTTATCCTTTTATTGATTGAACAGTATCAACCAACAACAATATATATATATATTTTTTTTTTTTACAAAAACCAGGTGGTTAGAAACTTATAGAAGACCATTCCCACCATTGAATTAAAATAAAAAATGTAATCGTGACTTTTTATCTCACAATTCAGACTTTTTTTATTCTTGCAACTGCAAGTTTCTGAAGCCAGAATTGTGACACGTGACTTTGTCGCACAAAACTGCAAGTTTTCTTAATTCCATTCTGACTTTATGATTCACAAGTTTATATCACAGTTCTGAGAATTAGAAAACATCAGAATTGTTAGACAAAAAATAAACCGCCCATAAATCTTTTTTTATTTATTGATGGAAATGGGCTTCCTTCCATAGAAATGTTACACATCCCATCACTGTCAAGTAATAAGGAGAAAACCAGAAGAACAGAAGCATATATGAGAAAGAATGTTAAACCTTGTGCTTTTCCTGATACAATACCTTAATCAAAGTATTCCACAAACCGGTTTTCTTTTCAGAAAAGTTCAGTGTTGTCAAAAGTACTGGCATTCATTACTCAAGTAGAAGTATAGATACTAGGGTTTAAAAAGACTTTTGTAGAAGTTGAAGTATCAACTCAAGCTTTTTACTCAAGTAAAAGTGTAAAAGTACTGGTTTAAAAAACTACTTAAAGCATAAAAGTAAAAGTAATGTAAGGGGAAAAAAATGCCATTAAGAACAAAACTTAGGCTGCACCACAGGGGCCTATTGTGCACTACCCCACCTCCTCAAAAAACATTTTTCTAAAGGCCATAGGCCATAATGACTATAATGTTATATTAAAATGTTCATGCTGAAAAATTTGGGATGCACTAGGCTTCCTGTTTCAGCCGCATATATGAAAATACAAAAATGGAAGCTTTAGCCTAAGTTCTGCCAGGAAGACTCAATCACTTCGTCACTAATTACCTTCATCATTATCCAATCACGTCTTTATACTCCTGTATAAAAGATCGTACTTACACATGTTTGAGTTCGCAGATGCCAACGCGCCAACAAAAGCAGATTCCGACGCGATTGTACTTGCTCAAGCTGTCGTGTTTATTCATCTACTTGCTGTAATTAAGTTCGTGCCCCGCAAACTATCAAGAGTTCGACGTTCCTCTAAGATGCACACGGATCGTTGGCTTAGCTCTGTGTCGCGGTGATTATCTGCAGTCGTTTGTGTTCTTCTTCTTCTTCTGAATTTTTTATGGCGGTTGGCAAACCAGCTTATGGTGCATTACCGCCACCTACCAAACTGGAGTGTGGAGCTCAGACAAGCAAGGAAATGAAAAAAAAAAATAAAAATAAAATAATAATAATAAAAAAAAAAAAAAAAAAAAAAAAAAAAACTAAATTATCCCGTATAACCCTATGTCTTTAATAAATTTAATAATGGCTCTATACTTCTTCCATTGCTCAAAATTACATTCCAAAAAGCTTTGTATATTGTAAGTGTTAATGTCCAATTTTTCCATTTCTTGAATAAGCAATATTCTTTCATTTTCGTACTGTTGACATGAAAATAAAATATGCTCTATTGTCTCTGATTCATCACAATTTCTACATTTACCTGTTGCATGCTTTCCTATTTTAAAAAGGGAATGATTTAGTCCAGAATGTCCAATTCTAAGACGTGAAATGATAATATCTTCCTTCCTGTTCTTATATACACTTCTTCCATTTCCTACAAGTTGTTGGATGCTATTAAGATGTCTGCCCTTGCTATCAACATCCCATGCTTCTTGCCATTTACTATGAGTGACTTCTTTCACTTTAGCCTGAACCTCTTTTTTACTAAGAGCCACTTGTATGTCAACATCTGCATGATTTAAAGCTTGCTTAGCTAGTTTGTCAGCCACTTCATTAGCCTCTACTCCCACATGAGCAGGGACCCACAGAAACATAATAAGACTAGTATTACTATTTCTCAATAAACTTGCTAGAATATCAAAAATAATATCTTGCCTAGTTGATTTTAGTCCACTTGCAAGGCTTGAAAGTGCTGCATAAGAATCAGAACAGATGACTGCTAACCTAGGTTTTACATCCTCCACCCAATGAAGTGCTACCAGAATGGCAATAAGTTCTGCTGTATACACCGATACATTATCAGTTAATCTTTTGCTGATATCACATTGAAATTTAGGGATATGCACTGCAGAAGCAGTTCTTCCAGAGGCAGGATCTTTAGAACCATCTGTGTATATGTGCAACCACGATGTATAGCTTTGATCTATATATTGCTGTGCAATAATGTTCTTGGGGATATCCTTGTCATTGTTAATTTGCGTTTGAATTTGAAAATCAACTAATGGTTTTGGGAATATCCATGGTGGAATATTAGATACAGACACTATTGGGCTAACTTCTAATCCATCAATACCAGCTTCTAATGCTTCCCTGTTAGCAGTCCATCCAAAGCTTTTAATAGTCTTATTCCCATGTTCCCAGCATTCTTTCAAAACTCCTTTTACTGGATGACTTTCCTTATGCCCTTTTATATTAACCCAGTAATTCATTCTAAGCTTATACCTTCGCAGGTAAAGAGGAGCTTCTCCAAGTTCTACCTGCAAGGCTGCAATGGGAGATGTTTTGAAGGCACCACAACAAATTCTTAGAGCTTGACTTTGTATAGTTTCAATCTTTTTAAGTAAGGTTTCAGATGCAAATCCATAGATAATACTTCCATAATCCAGGCTTGACCTGATTAATGTACAGTATATTCTTTTCAGTGATATTCTGCAAGCTCCCCATTCAACCCCTGATAAACATCGTAGTATATTAACTCCTGTTTTACACTTCTCTATTAACTTTTTAGCATGAGTAGCAAAAGTCAATCTTTGATCCATCCATACTCCAAGGTATTTAACTGCTGAAACTTGCTCCAGGTCCTGTTTGTATAATTTCAATTTAACAACTGGTATTCTTTTCTTTTTTGTAAAGCAAATAACTTGAGTTTTTGCTACTGACAACCTAAAGCCCCAGTTATTTGCCCAAGCTTCAGTCGTTTGTGTTGGATGATTTACAAGCTTTTCTCGGCAGAGGATGTGAACATTGGCGGAGTTCCGTGTGCTTCCAGGCCAGGGTTGCCAGGTTCTCAAAACCACCAGTTACTACTATTTAAAAAAAAAAAAAAAAAAAAAAAAAAAAAAATAGCCCAATCGCGTTCAAAAGGGATTTATCGGTAGAATTCACATTCTAGGGCTATATATAACACTATTGGGGTCACCTCAAACCCAGGACAGAAAAGGCAACCCACAAAAAAAAAAAAAAAAATACGGTCTTGGCAACGCTGGTGCTTTCCGAGATGTCGCGTCAGTGCTGCTTGGGTCTCAACACCTGAAAAGACTTTGGTCTCAATCAACAAATATTCATCTGTACGCTCACGTGAACCTGCAGCAATGAAGTTTCTCCGGACCAGCAGACAGAATTAAGGCTGCCAGTCTCTTCGGCATCTCGCCTCCATCACTTCACAAGTCTACAGCATTATAAGTATCATTTTGTTCTATGCACTTGCAGCGCCTGGGCATTAATTTATTCTCTGCAAGGATTTATACTTGCACGTTCAAATAAAACACTGGGCGTTTCGTGCTTGTTTATTGACTTGCACAGCATAATTAAGATGTTGATCATAGTGCATGCCATTTTCTGAATTTCTTCGTAATGAGGCACTTTAAGGCTCATCATAAACGCTACAATCTTTATACTGATAAAGATTTTTCGCATTTCTTAAAAAAAAAAAAAAAAAAAAAAAGCTCTGTCTAGCACACTTGAGATTCGCTGTTTTAATCCTATGCTTTAATATTTGTTTATTCAGTCTTTCATTTGCGTTATTCCTGAAAGTTCATACTCTAATGGGATTCTATGGTTGCAGATGCAGGGAACCGCTGCTCTCACCTCATCTTTACATGGCTTACTCTTGGGCTAGTGAATTATGAACACTGGATCTACCAAGCTGATGCGTATATGGACCCTTCTTTTGAGTCGTAGGTAAGATTCGGCTCAATGCTCCGTCAGCAGGGATATAACTCCACGTGACACGAGTTGCTGCTGACCTTATTTCAGAGTAGTGACATATCTCCAGTTTAAACCGAATATTAATTAGCAGGCATGGTTTGTTTGCACTCCTGGTCTCCGTCTCAAGGCGCGGTCGCACTTGACTTTAAACATGCGAAATTATTTCGAACGCCACTGCCAATATGGGCGGGAGCAAGATAAAACCGTCTCCCCTCAATTATCACAAGATGGATTATTATGTTTGCTAGCACTGTGTCTTTTGCAACGGCGTCGAAAGCGTTTTATTATATTGTAACGTTACTCTGTATCTCTCTATAAATATATACACCCTAAGGGGAGGAGGGGGAGAAGAAAGAGAGAAAAAAAAAAATAAATAAATAAATAAAAAAATAAAACGTTGTCATTCCAATGTATCACCTGTTCCCGTCGACACTACAAACCATGCAGCTTTTCTTTTATAAATCTTTTAATGTATTATAAACTAGGACGCTGTGCAACAGCTAAAGTATATAGCGCTTCCTTTTTGAATTTTGTACAGAGGCCATGCAGCAATGTATCGCTCTTCTACTGGTCCACATCCTCACGTTATGCAAATTCCCTGGTCAGAGTTCACCAAACTTGAACTTTGGAACGCAGCGAAATGCAAAATTTTCGCATAAGCTTGCGTTTCCGGTCCGACGCATTCGCACGCGTATGAATGGAAGTCAATGGAGAGAAAAGTGCAGTGTGACCGCCCCTCACTCATAACTAACTAACGGCCGGAGGGGCGCGTGAAGTAGGTTCTGCTCATGCTGTCAAACTGACGTCATCAGAAAATTATTCGTTACAGGGCGGAAATATTCAGAATTTGATAAGATTGCTAAGACAAACAATGCTTAATTGTTTACATCAAGATTATCAATGTGTGCTAGTAAGTCAATTCGATTTATGCGTATTTTAAACTTAACCTCTGATACCTCAACTTAATATTATAAAAAAAAAAAAAAAAAAAAAAAATTGGGGAGTGACAGTTAAGGGGTTAAGCTACAATCAAGGCTTGTTTATATTCGCGCATCTACTGGTGTTGGTTCATCACTCTTACTCGGCTGTCGCGGCTTTCACTTTACACTTTTAAACTTTCAGACAGCTGTGCCCTCAGCCAACCCGGATTCTTCAGTCTGCCCTCCGTTAGCAGACATAATACTAAACGAAGTGCTTACGTCAGCTGGAAATCACATTTCTAAGGCGTCGCTCCCTCTACAATCAAGCCTACACGTTTGCATGGTCCGCTTCTAATGTTTTTCCTTCCAATTTTGCGTTCCTATTCTAATTTCGACCGTTGCTCCTTTCTTGTCAAAAAAAAAAAAAACGCAATCTTTATTTCTCTATTCGCAGACTCCTTGCCAGCATCTAATCCACGCTAAATTTTATAATCAAATTTTCAAGCCTTTGGTTATTCAGTTCTATTACTACTTGAGGGGTTAGCTAAATCTTCCAACAAATTAAAGATAAATGTCTGCCTATTACCCTGCCCATATTGCAAAATGAATTACTTCAATCTGCTACGGCCTTCCTTCAAAGTACCTCAATATTCTTCTGGAGGCAGTTTTTATCTGCTTTCTACAGGTTATGCTTCCAGGGGAATTCACTTCAAACCAATCAATTTGATCCTGCTCGCGGCATTTCCTTCAGATCTATGATTCGGACCAAAAATTCTTCACACTCTCCTCAAGCACTCAAAAACCGATGTGCAAGGTTCTGGTGTCACCTTAACAATTCTAAAATCAATAATCCTGTCCCTTCTCTGCATGGTGAAATTTCTTAAAAATCCGACCTAGAATTTCTAAAACGCACCAGCTCTATTTTTCCTAACGGAGCCCCCTTTCCAAGGCTGTTTAGAACTCACTTAACCACTGTTCTCAAAGCTGCAGCCTATCTACTGGCCATTCATTCAGAATTGGGGCAGCTACTTCAGCAGCTGAATGAGGGATCTCTACATCAGCTGTTAAGATCATGGGCAGATGGTCTTCCTAAGCATTTGAATCATACATCAGACCTGATTCAAAACCATTATTGAAGCTCAGCAAGCTCTCCTGTAACTAATCAGGTAAATTCATGCAATTACTGGTGGTGGTGTTACTATATCTGTATGGTCTTTCAAGGCCTGTCTGTGTCTGCCTATCGTGACTATTTCTGTACGGTCTATCGAGACCTGTCCGTGTCCGGCTATCATGGCTATTTTTCTGTATGGTCTATCAAGGCCTGTCCCATGTCTGCCTATTGTGGCTATCTGTGTCTGGCCTATCGTGGCTATTTCTGTACGGTCTATCGAGACCTGTCCGTGTCCGGCTATCATGGCTATTTTTCTGTACGGTCTATCAAGGCCTGTCCCATGTCTGCCTATTGTGGCTATCTGTGTCTGGCCTATCGTGGCTATTTCTGTACGGTCTATCGAGACCTGTCCGTGTCCGGCTATCATGGCTATTTTTCTGTATGGTCTATCAAGGCCTGTCCCATGTCTGCCTATTGTGGCTGTCTGTGTCTGCCTATCGTGGCTATTTCTGTACGGTCTATCGAGACCTGTCCATGTCCGGCTATCATGGCTATTTTTCTGTACGGTCTATCAAGGCCTGTCCCATGTCTGCCTATTGTGGCTATCTGTGTCTGGCCTATCGTGGCTATTTCTGTACGGTCTATCGAGGCCTATCTGTGTCTGGCTATAATGGCTATTTCTGTACGGCCTATCGAGGCCTGTCCGTGTCTGCCTATCGTGGCTGTCTGTGTCTGGCCTATCGTGGCTATTTCTGTACGGCCTATCAAGGCCTGTCCGTGTCCGGCCATCATGGCTATTTTTCTGTATGATCTATTGAGGCCTGTCCTGTGTCTGCCTATTGTGGCTATTTCTGTATGGCCTATTGAGGCCTGTCTGCGTCTGCCATTGTGGCTGTCTGCGTCTGGCCTATCGTGGCTAATCATGGTCTATCGAGGCCTGTCTTGCGTCTGCCTATCGTGGCTGTCTGCGTCTGGCCTATTGTGGCTATTTATGTACGGTCTATCGAGGCCTGTCTGTGTTGGCTATCATGGCTATTTCTGTACGGTCTATCGAGGCCTGTCCGTGTCTGCCTATCGTGGCTGTCTGCGTCTGGCCTATCGTGGCTATTTCTGTTGGTCTATCGAGGCCTGTCCGTGTCTGGCTATCATGGCTATTTTTCTGTATGGTCTATCAAGGCCTATCTGTGTCTGGCCATCATGGCTATTTCTGTACGGTCTATCTAGGCCTGTCTGCGTCTGCCTATTGTGGCTGTCTGTGTCTGGCCTATCGTGGCTATTTATGTACGGTCTATCAAGGCCTGTCTGTTTCTGCCTATCATGGCTATTCTGTATGGTCTATCGAGGCCTGTCTGCGTCTGCCTATCGTGGCTGTCTGTGTCTGGCCTATCGTGGCTATTTATGTACGGTCTATCAAGGCCTGTCTGTTTCTGCCTATCATGGCTATTTCTGTACGGTCTATCTAGGCCTGTCTGCGTCTGCCTATTGTGGCTGTCTGTGTCTGGCCTATCGTGGCTATTTATGTATGGTCTATCAAGGCCTGTCTGTTTCTGCCTATCATGGCTATTCTGTATGGTCTATCGAGGCCTGTCTGCGTCTGCCTATCGTGGCTGTCTGCGTCTGGCCTATCGTGGCTATTTATGTACGGTCTATTGGGGCCTGTCCGTGTCTGCCTATCGTGGCTGTCTGCGTCTGGCCTATCGTGGCTATTTATGTACGGTCTATTGGGGCCTGTCCGTGTCTGCCTATCGTGGCTGTCTGCGTCTGGCCTATCGTGGCTATTTATGTTCGGCCAATTGGGGCCTGTCCGCGTTTGCCTATCGTGGCTGTCCGCGTCTGGCCTATCGTGGCCATTTATGTTCGGCCTATCGAGGCCTGTCCGTGTCTGCCTATCGTGGCTATTTCTGTTGGTCTATCGAGGCCTGTCTGTGTCTGCCTATCGTGGCATTTCTGTTGGTCTATCGAGGCCTGTCTGTGTCTGCCTATCGTGGCTATTTCTGTTGGTCTATCAAGGCCTGTCTGTGTCTGCCTATCGTGGCTATTTCTGTTGGTCTATCGAGGCCTGTCTGTGTCTGCCTATCGTGGCTGTTTCTGTTGGTCTATCGAGGCCTGTCTTTGTCTGCCTATCGTGGCTATTTCTGTTGGTCTAACGAGGCCTGTCCGTGCCTGCCTATCGTGGCTGTCTGTGTCCTGCCTATCGTTGCTGTCTGTGTCTGGCCTATTTCTGTAAAACTTAAGAAGTTTAATCTAACGTCATTATACTGGTCATGCTAACTCTCTTTCTATTTCTTCCAGGAACCTTAGGATTCACAACTGGTGGGTATACTTCATCTACTTTTTTTGGGGGGGAAGGCTGGCCCCGTCTGGAGGTCTCATAATCCACCTAATTTTGGGGGTCTGCTGCGCCCCTGCCTTCGTCTTCAGGCAGGAAATGCAGATTCGCTACCCTCGGATTACGAACCATGGACGGGGCCTTCCGCCAAAGAAATTTATAATTGTGCTCGCTGAGCTGTCAATAAATGTATGCTTCGTACATTCCTCTATCTCCCGAGTCTTTCTGGTAGAAATGGAAGCTTTAGCCTAAGTTCTGCCAGGAAGACTCAATCACTTCGTCACTAATTACCTTCATCATTATCCAATCACGTCTTTATACTCCTGTATAAAAGATCGTACTTACACATGTTTGAGTTCGCAGATGCCAACGCGACAACAACCTCCACCCTCCCCACCACCACCAGGATGGTCCTGTCCTTACCTTCCGGGGGGGTCTGCTGCGCCCCTGCCTTCGTCTTCAGGCAGGAAATGCAGATTCGCTACCCTCGGATTACGAACCATGGACGGGGCCTTCCGCCAAAGAAATTTATAATTGTGCTCGCTGAGCTGTCAATAAATGTATGCTTCGTACATTCCTCTATCTCCCGAGTCTTTCTGGTAGAAATGGTGTGCACATCCCAAACATCCAATTAGGACGCAGGTGCAAGACAACTAAATGATATAGACAAATAAAGAAGTGAAGTCTGAACACTGAAAACTACTGCTCCAGAGGAATTAAATCAAGCAACGTTTCGACCTTCAGGTCTTCATCAGCCGCATAAGACTTTGTCTTGCGGTATGGCACATTTTAATATTTGCTTTTATGAAAGGGCAATAAGAAGAGAAAGAGTTTTCAAAGATCGTTCAAACCCATTAGAAGTCCTTTCTGAAAAGGAACTGCTGGAGAAGCTAAGGTTTCCTAGACATGCAATACAAGAACTAGCAATTGACTTGGAGGAGCATTTGAGGCCTGAAACTTCAAGAAATTTCAGCATCTCTCCACTTCTACAAGTATGTCTAGCTCTACGCTTCTCTGCCACAGGATGTTTTATAAACACAGCTGCAGACTTAATTGGGGTACACAAGTCTACAGCATCAAGAATTATTCATCGGGTTGCCTGTGCACTGTCAGGAAGACTTCCACTTTATCCGACTGATGTCTCTACCTTGAACAAGGTGAAGGCAGATTTTTTCAACATTGCAGGATTTCCAAATGTAGTTGGAGCCATTGATGGAACAAACATTAGGATTCAAGCACCTTCAACTCATGAGCCATTGTTCGTTAATAGGAAAGGCTATCACAGTATTAACGTGCAGGCTATTTGTGATGCCAAACTAAGAGTGCTCAACTGTGTTGCTCGTTGGCCAGGATCAACCCATGACTCTAGAATTTTAGTGAATTCCCAAATTCATGATGCATTTGAGAGAGGAGAATTGCATGGTGTGCTCTTGGGTGACTCTGGTTATCCACTAAAACCCTGGCTACTCACACCTTTCTTAAATCCAGTCAGTGTGCCTCAAGCTCGGTACAACACAGCCCATACCAAAACAAGAAATGTTATTGAAAGGTGTTTTGGAGTCCTGAAACGAAGATTTCATTGTCTGCATGCAGAGCTCAAAATGAAACCAGAAAAAGTCTGCAACATTATCTGTGCATGCGTTGTTTTGCACAACATGGCAAGGTAATAAATATGTTTTTAACTGTAATTAAAACTCCTAGCTACATATTCCCCAATGATTTTAAATTAAATGAGTAAAATATCATTTTCCATTTAATAGAGATCTTGCACTCCCAGACTTGGAGCATGACCAAATTTGTGAAGAACCCACTTTGGAGATTACTGAGGCAGGAGGGGAAGATGGATCTGGGCGTTACATTCGACAGATGATTGTAGAAAACATTTTCTCAGTTTGACTGAGAACAATGAAAGAATTTATACTTTTAAATTAAGTGGACATATTATAATTTATTAATTGAGACAATACTTACAAAATATTTGATGCATAGTATCAGTACAATCAGCTGAAATATGATATAATCTTCAAATCACTACACATTCTTCAAAATTCTTCAAATCTCTTAAATATCTCTAAAGATTCTGTATGTAAACATTACATATGTAAATTCAAAATTAAATACCAGTACTTATTAAATAGACAATTGTTTGATTAGTTATTGGACAATGTTCGATGAGATCTATAGTTCATGTCCAAGTTTTTGTAGCTCCAACTTTAGCTTAGTTTTCTCTAATTCTAGTTTTTGTATTTCTAATTTTAGTTTAGTCTCTTCCAGTGTTAATATTTGATATTGTTTTTCAAGTATATTGTTCATGGTTATCTTGCTTGGAGCATCTTTCTGTCTCTCGGTGTCTGAGCCACTTCCCACAGGTGCCATTTGGGTGCTGTCCAAATCGTCATCTTTAAAAATAAATTTAAAAAAGAACAAGAACAACATTAGCAAAATTTGAAAAGTAACAGGCACTGTATTTTTTGTTGTACTTTTTTTCTGATAAAATGCACTACATGCTACTTCACCCTTTTGTAGTTCATTCATTTTAGACAAAACACACAAAACAATTACTTAGCTATGTAAACTGGGACACTGCATAGACTTCTGTTTTTTTTTTGTGTGTCACAGGCTATGTGAAC
Source organism: Carassius gibelio (assembly GCF_023724105.1). Taxonomy (NCBI): domain Eukaryota; kingdom Metazoa; phylum Chordata; class Actinopteri; order Cypriniformes; family Cyprinidae; genus Carassius; species Carassius gibelio. The sequence continues at coordinate 13,634,962 of NC_068385.1, forward strand.
ACACAAAAAATTTGTGAAACATTGAACAGGTTAAATGGTCTTTATTGACAAAAGTAGTCTGATTATATATAATCTGAAAACACTGTCCTGCAGCAACTAGCCTAGTGATTGCACAGCACGTGATTTCCCCTAACCTGTGTCCACTTATTGTATTTTATAATATTTGTATTTTATCGTAACCGTTTTAAGCAATAAAGTAGCCTACTCGATGCTAGTACTGCATCTTGAATAAGTCCGCTTAGCGTCGTGCCTTCAGCCGTGACTAAATAAATAGGCTACAGCACAGCCGCTTGTGCGTTATTGCTTACTTAAACACTGTTAATCTGTTTTAAACTAAAAACATTGTTGTGAGGAATAGTAGAGGGCTGAAAGATTGAAAGCATAGCTTACCTTCACTTTGTGTTGTTTGGTCATCCTGGCTTGTAACAGGAGCTTCGTCATTTTGAGAGACCAATGTCAGTGTCACCTCGCAGTCAACTATAAGATAATAAGTGTTACTCAATCTAAAACAGAGCAGTAACCTACAGTGTTTAAAATGAAGCAAAAACAATAACCATCGAAACATTATTACTCACGAGACTGTCCAAGCGGGGTTGATGTGACAGCGGTATGAGACTGTGTATCTTTCACCGCTGTGGGTAACGTCGGCCCGGATACTCCGCTCTCCCTCCCCCCGGGGATTCCCCAAAACATCGGAGATTCGTCTCCGTATATTTCGATGATCATTTCCGTTGTCTTTTTCAATTTAGGAGATGGTCCTCCCCCCGTTGCTGGGTTTTTTCGCTTAAAAATTTCCTTTTTTGCCTCTTGAACCATATTTTTAAACCGTTTTTGAACATCTTTGACGGATCGGTTGACAGATGGGTTGACACTGTTAACTCTTTCCGTAATTGTCCAAGCTTTGTGTTTTTTGCTATTGCCGTTGTAATCGTTAAATTTGTTCATTAGAGTCGATTTAGCAGCATTGTATTCCTCTAATATACAAATATTTTCCGCAAAGGAAAACTGTGACGAGCGCGAACTATCGGCCATTTTGTTTAAGTTGTTTAGCGTCTTATTTTTCCCACAAATCACTGCGATTTAGACTCCCTGCTAACAACATTACGTAACTGTTACGTAACTGCGACGTAATCTGGTGACCAAAGTTTCGTCGTGGCGACGTAACTAGTTACGTCGTGGCAACCGGAAAAGTGAAAGGTGCGTATACGTCGCCACAACGTAACTTTGTGACGTTGCCAGTAAGTAACTGCGACGTCGTGGCAACGTCGCGGATCGGTGGTCGTGTGCTGGTAATCAGTTGGTCATTTTTTTATAATTATTCTATGGGCGGACATGCAGCACTTGAACCTAATTTATGTCCTCATATGCCCAAACTAATTTAAAGGCTGTTTCAGTAGCTGTGAATGATGAATACTCAAAATGAATTCAGTTAATTTATTAACAAGCAAATATGAACAGTAATACACCCAGATTATTAATAAAAACAGGATATACAGCGACATATGAATGAAAGCATTCAGCCCAAACAGAAGCACATAGATTGAGATATATTAATAATAAATACATTTCCATATATTTAAATATCTATACCCTTCTGTAAGCATCCGGGGTCAAAACATTATGCACAAACATGCAAGTCTTAGTAAGCACTCAGCACATTGCATTTAAATATTATCATTAACAATAAACACATTTATCAACTAATCACAAGCTCCCACAATAATACATCAGCTAATCACACCCTTAACCAAACCACTACAAATAATTCATTGAAAATAATATGCAATAGCTTATGAACAGATGTATTATACCAAATCAAGTTTAATGAATCTCACACCTATCATACAGCATTATGGCCAGTTCACACTGCCACAAAAATATATCTAAATATATATATAATATATCTTACTTTCTCTATTCTTGCAATATTCATGTGTTCGTGTCCCCGAGTAATATCTGCATTCCCCGAAGTCTGAAGAGAACACAATATGCTAGTAGACAGCAATCCTCGTGAGAGAGAGGTCTGGTGTGGAAGGTGGATCTGGAACTGACTTCTCTTGATTATCTGTCTTCACAAATTGCCCTGAAATACAGTTCAAACATTAACAATGATTGTTATAAATGTAATGTAAGGATCTTACATTCATAATGCTCATTTTGGAAATATAGTTAATATCAGTAATATGCAGCATGCACGATACAAGGAAGTGGTCAGTAACAACACTTTGAGGTATGATATCTATATCAGTAAGGCTACCTTTAAGAAAAAATAAAATGAATAAATTAAGTTGTGTTATGCATTCAAATAGTTAGACATGCTAAAATACAGAATTTGTTAACAATAATAATAAAAAATAATATGCTGGGGAAAAAATAAACATTTCATAGGGCCCTAAACATGTTTTTTTTTTTTTACTTTTAATAAATTGGTGTGAAAATGCATGTTCTACGAAAAAGGAGTAGAGAAAAATGAAATATTTATTTTATCATTGAGGATTTCTTTAAAAAAAAAAAAAAATCTCGTCTCGCTCTCATGAACTCAGTCTCGTGTCTCGTCTCGTCTTGTGGGATAAGTGTCTCGTCACACCCCTAGTAGCCAGAGCAAGAGATACATTAGATTTCTTTTGCATGTCTGACAGTGTAACATTAAGCTGAAGTATTTCTAATGAGTTAAACCTGTATCCTGTTTTCTGGGTAACATTGAGAATATCACTATATATTGTTGCAACACCTCCACCACGACCAGTCTGACAGGGCTCATGCTTATAACAGTAGTTTGATGGAGTTTAGACTAATGCTAAATCAAAAATGCCTATCAAAATTAACACTGGAACAAACACAATCTTTATTGATTGGACAGCACAAGTACTTCTATTTGAGCATGTAGAACAAAAGTCATCATAGCAGTTATTTGAGAATTGGCTTACTAGTCACATGGAGCGAAGTGTCCTGGAGATGTTGTCCAACAGGAGATCTAAAAAGCCTAGCTCCCAGAAAAGATTCCAATTATTAACAAAAAGCAGTTTCTGTTCTTTACACCATGACAATAACCATTCATTTAAAGCAAAAAGTCTGCTGAACCTTTCATGTCCTCATCTATATATGGGAAGTGGTCCTGACACGATGATCATCATGCAGGTGATGTGCTGCGCACCATCTCGATCAGGCTCCTGAAGTCCCTCTTCAGCGTCTCTGTCTGCCGCAGCATTGTGTCGTTAACGCCGGCGTGAAGCATGTCCACTCCGATGCTCCCCTCACCCTTCAGGATCATGGAAATCTGTGTAGAAATATGAAGAACATAAGCACCAGGAAAACAGTGAGTGTGGACTTTACCTTCAGCTAATATAGCACGAACGTGCCAGACGATGGAGTCTCCGATGATCACAACGTTGTGTTCTGTCTCACGAAGTGGAGCGAATCGGGTTCTGGTGGAGATCCTGAAGACCGGAGGCGGCGGATGGAGAGAGGTCGTCGCCCAGGGCCTGGTTCATGTCTTACACTGTGAAATAGGGTGAAGGACATCTGGGAAGATCGCATCCTGGATACACCGGGAACCACACAGAGTAGAGGTGGTAGGAGGGTTAGCTGTATACTTACCCTGGACTTATGAGCATCAACCCATGAATATTTCCAGCATAGCTCTCCACTTGCTCATCTGGGCCTGCTTCTCCACGATATCATGGATCTGTTTCTTCACGGCCTCCAGCTCCTTATTAGAAATAAACAAACTAGAGAATAGGGGAAATGCAGAAAAGAAAAACAGTAATATGGAAAACATACAAAAATATCTTAAGATACCGGAATTCACATGTTTAGATTTTAGAGATGCATGATGATATATTGTAAAAAATAAATATTAAGTTATTTAATAAGCTTTCTCGGATCACCTGTGTTTTCTATCTCTGTCAGCATCTCCCATTAGACACTTTTTTGGAACTTCCCCTCTGTTTTAGAGGGTTTTTAAGACACTCCTGAAATCACTGTAAAAAATGTTTTATTAATATTTGTTTACAATGATAAATCAGAACAAGCTTGAAACAGTGGTTTGAAATAGTTTCAGCCCATTTTAGACCGTAAGTGACGTCACTGATAGACTCTACAGTGCAGACTTTTAGGTTAAATTAATTAGCTTAACTTTACTTCATTTGTCTATTGACAAATTACCATCAAAAACATTTACAAAGCAATCAAAACCGATCCTTTACGCATAAGATGTAATTAAAAGCCCAGACTTTCATTAATAAGAGCTCAAATCTAATATGCTATAACGTTAATTATGTTTCTATGCTAGCGTAATACTTGATAGCAGACATTTCAAGAAAAATACCATAATCACAGAGGTATAAATATTAATAAAAAGTACTTAAAGTAGACTGTGGATAATATTAACGTGTTACTTAACAAATCTGTCGCAGTTGTTGACCTTTTCTTTGGTATAACTGACGAGAAACAGAGAAAATGTCAGACGAGACCTCTCCTCTCCTCTCTAGCAGCTGATGTGTACGCGGTTGCCATGGTAACTCAACGGCTAGAAGGCCAATAAAAACAATAAAATAATAAAAAAAGGTTTTAGCGACGTTAGACTTTTGTTTTTACTTTGTTTTATACATTTTATCAACCCATTTATTTATTATAAATTGTAAGACTCACCTCAGAAAGCTAAATTCTCCTGTCAGACACAGTTGAAGTGAAAAGTGCCTCAAACAAACGCGCTGTCCTTCTGATACAACAGTCTCTGCTGCAGATGAGATGATGAGCCAGTCTGTGTCATTATTTCACGTTATAACTCCATACGAGATAAAAAGTTTCACAACTCTTTTCTTGTGCGCGCGGTGCGTCAGTTGTGGAAGCGCGCGCCTGTATGTCACGTCATTAAAAGCTTAAAAGCATGTCCATATTCTGACTTGTTGAAAATAAACATATTTTATCTTTAAGGAACGTTTAATCTTGTGTCTGACGTTTAAATCACACTTTTTAAATAGCTCTATACTCAGAGAGCATATAAAGAACGTACAAAAAATATGGTAATGATATTACGTGCATACGACGTTGTAGTTACGTTGCCAGTAAGTCATGAAGTTACCAATATATTACCAATAGAGGACCTATCTGGGACGTTCTTGGTTATCTGGTCACGTTGGAAGGACGTACTGACGACGTTGTGAGTTGGTAATGTGATGGTAATAAAATTACGGGAATGCGACGTCGTAGTTACGTTGTCAATTGGTAAGTCATGGTATTACCAAAAATTACCAGTACGTTACGTAACTGTTACGTCGTGTGTTAGCAGGGCTGTCTTAATAAAGATAGGTGTGAGCTTATTTTATGCAATGGTCTTTCTTCAGTGACTTTAGTTAGTCAGACTATTTCTTAGACACAGTCTTAAGATAATGACTATGTTTATGCAACCGGCCCCTGAATCAGATAACTTGATGACTGACACCTCACCAAGTCTGTATGATAACATCGCAGGTCAGACTCAAGCTAATGAAGTAGTGCAGCTCTTTCAGGAAGGGTGACCAGACGTCCCGAAAAATTCGGGAGAGTCCCGAAATCTAAACTGTTGTCCCGACTCCCGAATCTGGCCCTAATTGTCCCGAAAATTATACTAAAGTAAAATCTTGAGTATTTATTGTCTGATAAACATTAAAAACTGTCTACGGAGGCTGAGTCGTCCTGCAGCCCCCGCCGGCTGCTCATTGGCTGCAGCATCTTTTTTCTAAGTTCTAAAAAAATACCGTAGGCGGCTAGGCACAAATTTAGATATTCATTTATCTAGTTAATCTATAGCCTATGCACAAAGACAATATGATCTTTTTGTCCCCTTTTTGTTTTAAGGCTTGATGAAGAGAGCGCAATTGCTGCAGCCGCGAGGAGGACAGTGATGCACGCGCACAGGAGTGATTGACAGTTCGCGGCACTGTGTACAAAAAATACTCCGCTACACAATTATTTCGTTATTTTCGTTTAAGCTTATTAACGTTAGCGTTACAGAAAGGTCTGATTTACGCACTGTTACAACAGTCATTGTTTTTTATTTTTATTTTACAATGACATTTGTTCATGATTTTAATGTTGCTGTTTCTTGTGGCAGACTAAAGAGTATGACAATAGTTGATCTTTGAATAAAAATGTGTTTAGTTAAGGTTTGAAAGTACCGTTAATAAAGTACCGGCACCTCTTTTGGGCCACTTAAAGTACTGGTTGTGGTTGTCGGTAGACTAATAAGGCTCTGTGCAGTAACTGCCGCTCCACCTGAACCAGTGTTGCCAAGTCTGCGGTTGATTTTCATGTCCGCGGTTTGAAGCAATACCAATAACGTGATATTTAGCCCCTAAAATGCTAATTTTACCAGGGAAACCCTTCCCAAAAATTTATATTTTAACCCAGGGAAGCAATTTTTATCGGGGAACCTCCCGGAAACGCGATTGGGCTAGTTTTTAAGCAGCAACTGGGCAGGATTTGTTGTGAAAACCTGGCAACCCTGATCTGAATGCACATGCTGGAGATATACTTCTAATTACAGGAGCGTCTTTACTGATGAAAGGTGCATGAAAATCTCATTCGATTTTTTGCACAGCCCTATGTATCATGACCATGGACTTGGGTAAAGTTGGTTTTATATTCGCACATTCGCCACTTTTCCCCCATTTTCGCGTTCAATAACTTTCAAATTATATGTGCAAAAAAGTTTTTCTTGGCATATTCTGATCAACGACATCATTGTGAACCAGACAGAATGGTTTCAAAATCGATCAAAATGGCCAAATATTGTTTTTATGGCATATTTAGAAGCGAATGTCCGCTGAATGTCCAACGTAGTGCTGGCTATTCGTTAGGCACCGTCTAAAAAGTTCGATGTTTTTTTTTCATTGTGTGCGAACAGACAAGTATTCTTGAGCCAACCACAAATGTGCCAGCAAATATCACTTACATGATGTCTTCTAATGCTATAGGTTTTCCCTGAGCAACAATATAAATTATACAGATGGTGTTTGGAGATATGTTTAAGAATTAAAAAATAATAAACGTACATAAAGTATAATTTATTGTATAATTTTACAATTCAGACAAGTGGAAAATCAAGTGTAATCTCCTGAACATAGTTAATGGCATAGTTAAACAACATTTTTATATATTTATTTACCTCAAAATGAACATGAACTGTGTTGATGTGTTGGTTTTAACAATGACATATGATTTCTTTTAATAGGTTTTAAAAGCATGGGTCAACTTCTCCGAAGCAAGTTGGAACATCTTGTCTGGATCATACAGAACATACTACAGCCGTGTCTTGCATTTTATTCACCCTTGTTGTTTTTTTCTGATTTTAAGTATAATAAAGACGTAACAGTGTAACAGAGTTCTCCAGGTGTTGATTGGAAAAAATGGCTGAACTCTTTGATGTTTTTCTGTTTTATGAAATCTTTGTTTAACATTAAACTCTCACAATTGAGAGTTGCATTGATTAATGTCTGCAATCCTGCAAAATTTTTACTTTGCCTGGTACTGAATCCATCAGATTATTGACAAGTATTCAGAAATCATGACAGCAAACACAATGTTGATTTTGGGTGAACATTTCAAAAACTATGGCAAAACTTTCTTCAAGATGGATTATAAAGAATTTGTGCTTCACATATTTAATTTGACCATCACTGTTTTTATGGGATTCCTCAATGACAAGTCACTCACTTCAACAGCTTTTGAAAGAAGGGAACATGCTAAAGTAGCAATATATTTATGTGACCCAAGTTAACATAAATCCAGTCTTGTATTGTAGATGTATGTAGTGTAGACATTGAAAAAGATCCATACCTATGCACTTGTCCATTGACACAAATTCCAGTTCAATAACTTAAAAAAAGGCTGACATTGATGCAAAACAGGCTGCTAAATATTTATGTGACCTTGTAGAACATATCAGAAGTCTTGAAATACAAGTATTGGCCATAAAACATGCATATGCAGCATCACTGTGTTTCTTTATAGACACACCATAACATCACTTCCAGTTCAATACGTCTGCCAAAAAGGCTCACACTGTTAACAATGAAGTTGCTATTAATCTGACCTTCTTCATCATATCAGAAGTCATAAAAGAACAAGGATTTTCTCTAAATTATACATTTACCGCATCTCTTTATTGCTTCATAGACACACCATGACTTCACTTGCAGTTCAATACCTTCTTAAAAGAGGCTCACACAGTTACAAACCAAGTTGCTAAATAATTATCTGACCTGGTAGAGCATCCCAGAAGTCTGGAAATACAAGTATTGCCCATAAAACCTACATTTGCAGCAACCTTGTGTTTCTTCATAGACACACTATTAATTCACTTCCAGGGTAATTGCTTTCCAAAGAAGGCTAACTCTGTTACCAATCAAGTTGCTAAATAATTATCTGACCTGGTAGAGCATTCCAGAAGTCTGGAAATACAACTATTGCCCATAAAACCTACATTTGCAGTATCCATGTGATTCTTCATAGACACACCATTACTTCACTTGCAATTCAATACCTTCTTAAAAGAGGCTCACACAGTTACAAAACAAGCTGCTAAATAATTATCTGACCTGGTAGAGCATCCCAGAACTCTGGAAATACAAGTATTGCCCATGAAACCTACATTTGCAGTATCCATGTGATTCTTCATAGACACACCATTACTTCACTTGCAATTCAATACCTTCTTAAAAGAGGCTCACACAGTTACAAAATAAGCTGCTAAAGAATTATCTGACCTGGTAGAGCATCCCAGAAGTCTTGAAATACAAGTATTGCCCATGAAACCTACATTTGCAGCAACCTTGTGTTTCTTCATAGACACACTACTATTTCACTTCCAGGGTAATAGCTTTCCAAAGAAGGCTAACTCTGTTACCAATCAAGTTGCTAAATAATTATCTGACCTGGTAGAGCATCCCAGAAGTCTGGAAATACAAGTATTGCCCATGAAACCTACATTTGCAGTATCCATGTGATTCTTCATAGACACACCATTACTTCACTTGCAATTCAATACCTTCTTAAAAGAGGCTCACACAGTTACAAAACAAGCTGCTAAATAATTATCTGACCTGGTAGAGCATCCCAGAACTCTGGAAATACAAGTATTGCCCATAAAACCTACATTTGCAGTATCCATGTGATTCTTCATAGACACACCATTACTTCACTTGCAATTCAATACCTTCTTAAAAGAAGCTCACACAGTTACAAAACAAGCTGCTAAAGAATTATCTGACCTGGTAGAGCATCCCAGAAGTCTTGAAATACAAGTATTGCCCATGAAACCTACATTTGCAGCAACCTTGTGTTTCTTCATAGACACACTACTATTTCACTTCCAGGGTAATAGCTTTCCAAAGAAGGCTAACTCTGTTACCAATCAAGTTGCTAAATAATTATCTGACCTGGTAGAGCATCCCAGAAGTCTGGAAATACAAGTATTGCCCATGAAACCTACATTTGCAGTATCCATGTGATTCTTCATAGACACACCATTACTTCACTTCCAGTTCAATACCTTTCCAAAGAAGGCTATCACTGTTACCAATCAAGTTGCTAAATATTTATCTGACCTTCTTCATCATATCAAAAGTCTTAAAACAACAAGTATTTGCTCTTAATGATACATTTACAGCATCTTTGTATTTCTGTATAGAGACACTGACCCTCACTTCCAGTTCAATAACTTTTTAAAAGAGGCCCACACTGTTACAAAACAAGCTGCTAAATAAGTATGTGACCTTGTAGAACATATCAGAAGTCTTGAAATACAAGTATTGGCCATAAAACCTACATTTGCAGCATCCCTGTTTTTCTTCATAGACACACCATAACTTCACTTCCAGTTCAATACCTTTCCAAAGAAGGCTATCACTGTTACCAATCAAGTTGATAAATAATTATGTGACCTTGTAGAACATATCAGAAGTCTTGAAATACAAGTATTGGCCATAAAACCTACATTTGCAGCATACCTGTGATTCTTCATAGACACAGCATTACTTCACTTCCAGTGCAATAACTTTTTAAAAGAGGCTCACACTGTTACAAAACAAGCTGCTACATAATTTTATGACCCTCTTCAACATATCAGAAGTCAGGAAATACAAGTATTGGCCATAAAATATACATTTGCAGCATCACTATGATTCTTCATAGACACAGCATTACTTCACTTCCAGTGCAATACATTTTTAACAGAGGCTCACACTGTTACAAAACAAGCTGCTACATAATTATGTGACCTTGTAAAACATATCAGAAGTCTTGAAATACAAGTATTGGCCATAAAACCTACATTTGCAGCAACCCTGTGCTTCTTCATAGACACACCATAACATCACTTCCAGTTCAATACCTTTCCAAAGAAGGCTATCACTGTTACCAATCAAGTTGCTAAATATTTATCTGACCTTCTTCATCATATCAAAAGTTTTAAAAGAACAAGTATTTGCTCTTAATGATACATTTACAGCATCTCTGTATTTCTTTATAGAGACACTTACCCTCACTTCCAGTTCAATAACTTTTTAAGAGGCTCACACTGTTACAAAACAAGCTTAAAAGTCTTAAAAGTACAAGTATTTGCTCTAAAAGATACATTACAACATCCATGTAATATATACCATGTATATATATATATATATATATATATATATATATATATATATATATATATATATATATTTGCAGATGACACATATATATATATATAAACCATACAGAATATTGTACTAAGCATTAAACCTGAAACAAACTAGACATTTTTTAAATTTAAAGGAAAACTAGGCTATGTTTTATTGTATGCCACTGTCCATGGTCCTGATGCTACCTCTACCTTAACATTTCCATAATTTTGCAGTATTTGCCCAAGTTAACCCCAAATCACTTTGTTATTAAGCACACTCCAAAGGGCACACTATACCATGGGGATTGGCTTATGTATTACATTTAGTTGACTTTGAAAAGCAGCTATGCATATATGTATATATATATATGGGTGGAGGGGAGAGAGACACCAATTAACTTCTCAGCTGCTCTCACTTGCGTTGCAGAGTCTTTCAGCAGGATGCGTTGCAGGCGCCATACCACACAGTGATGCAGCTCGACAGGATGGTCTCGATGGTGCCTCTGTAGAAGGTGTACATGATCGGGGGTGGGGCTCTGGCTCATCTCAGTTTGCAGAGGAAGTAGAGACGCTGCTGTGATTTCTTGGCCAGTGCTTCTGTGTTTTCAGTCCAGGAGAGGTCCTCTGTGATGTGCACACCCGGGAACTTGGTGCTGCTCACTCTCTCCACAGTTGCACCATTGATGGTCAGAGGAACATGCTGAGTGTGTGCTCTCCTGAAGTCAACAACAATCTCCTTTGTCTTCTCCACATTCAGAGAGAGATTGTTGTCTAATGGGACCCACCACAGTCGTGTCATCTGCAAATTTAATAAAGAGGTTGTAGTTGTGTGATGGTATGCAGTCGTGGGTCAGCGGCTTGAAGAGGAGGGGGCTCAGCACACATCCTTGGGGGGCCCCAGTATTTAGTGTGATGGTGCTGGATGTGTTACTGCCGAACCGTACTGCCTGAGGCCTTCCAGTCAGAAAGTCCAACAGACAGTTGCACCGCAAAGTGTTAAGCCTAAGCTGGACCAGTTTTTACTGTAAATGAGCTGTTGAGGGATGATTGTGATGAAAGCTGAACTGAAGTTTATGAACAGCATTCTGACGTATGAGTCCTTTTTGTCTATATGTGTGAGTGCTGAGTGGACTCAGTGACGATGGCATTATCGGTAGACAGGTTGAACCGATATGCAAACTGGAAAGGGTCCAGGGAGGGGGGAGGGCAGACTTGATGTGGTGCATGACTAGCCTTTCAAAGCACTTCATGAGGATGGGAGTAAGTGCAACAGGATGGTAGTCATTGAAGCAGGATGGAGATGGCTTCTTCATGACTGGAATTAAGGATGGTAATTTTGAAGCTTGTGGGAACAACAGCCTGACTAAGTGAGATGTTGAAAATGTCTGTGAAGACATCAGTGAGTTCTGCTGCACAGTCTCTCAGTACATGCCCAGGAATGTTGCCTGGACCCGGAGCTTTGCGTGCGTTGATCCTGCTGAAGGATCTCCTCACGTTGTCTGGGGTCTGCGTTATCACCTGGTCACCGGGAGGAGGTGGAGTCTTCTGTGCAGTGGTGCTGTTTTGTTGCTCAAAGTGAGGGAAGAAGGTGTTCAGCTCATTCAGCAGAGAGGTGTTGTTGTCACAGGTCTGTGGTGGGGGCTTGTAGACCATAATGGTCTGTATCCCCTGCCACAGGCTCTGAGCGTCTCTGCTGTCACTGAATTGATGGGCTAACTTCCTGGAGTACTGTCTCTTAGCCTCTCTGATGCCGCAGGACAGGTTGGCCCTGGCTGTTCTCAAGCCCACCCCATCTCCTGCTCTGAAGGCAGTGTTCCATGTCTTCAGGAGTCTGTAGACTTCACCTGCCATCCACGGTTTCTGGTTGGCCCAGACAGTGATGTTTTTTTTTTTAATTCAGTGATGTCATCATCTCAGTTCAGTTTAAATAGTATCTGTGCAATCATTTGCAATCAAGTCAACGATATTGTTTTAAATGAAGTGTCCCCAACTAAACAAGCCAGAGGCGACAGTGGCAAGGAACCAAACCTCCATCGGTGACAGAATGGAGAAAAGACCTTGGGAGAGACCAGGCTCAGTCGGGGGGCCAGTTCTCATCTGACCAGACAAAACCAGCAGTTCAATCTCAGGTTGCAGCAAAGCCAGATTGGAAGAAGAATCATCTGTTTCCTGTGGTCTTGTCCTGGTGGTCCTCTGAGACAGGGTCTTTACAGTGGATCTGTATCAGTTGGGGCTGTAGTTGTCCTGGTCTCCGCTGTCTTTCAGGGCTGTAGAGGTCCTTTCTAGGTGCTGATCCACCATCTGGTCTGGATACGTTTTGGATCCGGGTGGCTGCAGTGACCCTCTGACTTGGATACAGACTGGATCTTGTGGCTACGGTGACCTCGGAATAAGAGATAAACTGACTAAGATTAGCGTAGATGCCATTCTTCTACCGCTGTAGCAAATACGTCGGGTGTTATGGGAAGTGTTCCCGGTTCCGGTTTACCTGAATCATAAGTAATAATTATAATTGATAAGAATGAAATATTAAAATAAAAGGAACAGGAAAACAGGCTTGGGGTTACATCATCTGAATACACCACAAAATTTTTGTCTGATTGGTACATGTAAAATGTATATATCTTATTTATATCTTATGTCCTACTAAGTCAACAATTCCACCCCCCCCCACCCGTAAAGGTCAGCGCAGGGTTGATATGACATGACAATGAGGTGATACAGATAAGCTCAGTTAAAAATACAGATGCAACTGTGGTTTCTTATCCTACATCCTGTTGAAACATTACTTAATGATAAGAAAATGTACCTTTTATGTGTCAACTGAAGAATATAAATAATATAAATGAGTAATCCTTGAGTACACCAAAAGACTAATATCAAACATAAACCAAACACTACAAAAGTAATTCCATAACATATCGAATACGCAAGACACCTTTATTGCTGTTTAAACACACTTTCAGCATAAGCTCCTATAAGAGCTTACCAAAAAAACGCTTGTTTTCAATTTACATATGAAGTCAACAGGCAGAAATGGCATAGTGAATACCCTGGTGCTTTGCTTCTCTGTTTGGCCTTTTTCTTATTTTCCACATACAGAGCAAAACACCTGTTTTGACACTGCAATTATTAGAAGATAGATAGGATTATAATCTGTGTGTCTAACATGGAAATAAACTGTTTGTTCAAAGTGCTTTATACCTGATGCCAGCAAAATGTCTATGGCCAACCTTTTCCAGTAGTGGCACATAATCTCCATGCAAGACAGCACACACATTCAGTACATATACAGGCCACTCTATTGGGTACAACTGTTCAATTGCATGGTAACACAAATTGCTAATCAGCCAATCACATGGCAGCAACTCAATAGATTTAGGAATCTAGATGAGGTGAAGACGACTTGCTGAAGTTCAAACCGAGCATCAGAATGAGGAAGAAAGGGGATTTAAGTGATTTTGAACGTGGAATGGTTGTTGGTGATAGATGGGCTGGTCTGAGTATTTAAAAAAAAAAAGTGGATCTACTAGGGTTTTCACGTGAAACCTTCTCTAGAGTTTACAGAGATTGTCCATTGAGCGGCAGCTGTGTGGACGAAAATACACTGTGGTGGTGTAATGGTGAGAGAGATATTTTCTTCGCACACTTTGGGCCCCTTAGTACCAACTGGAAATTGTTTAAATGCCATACCTGATTACTGTTGCTGACCATGTCCATCCCTTTTTGATAACAGTGTACCCATCTTCTGATAATGCACAATGTCACAAAGCTCAAATTATCTCATACTGGTTTATTGAACATGAAAATAAGTTCACTTAACTGTAATGGCCTCCACAGTCACCAGATCACCACATCATTATGTAGCAGCTTGTTTTATAACAGTGTGAGCCTCTTTTAAAAAGGTATTGTACTGGAAGTGAAGTTATGGTGTGTCTATGAAGCAACAAAGGGATGCTGCAAATGTATGTTTTACTGCCAATACTTGTATTTCCTGACTTCTGATATGTTTCTCAGGATCACATAATTATGTAGCAGCTTGTTCTGTAACCGTGTGAGCCTCTTTTAAAATGATATTGTACTAGAAGTGAAGGTATGGTGTGTCTATGAAGCAGGGATGCTGCAAATGTATGTTTTATGGCCAATACTTGTATTTCAAGACTTCTGATATGTTGAAGAGGGTCACGTAATGAGTTAGCAGCTTGTGTTGTACCCGTGTGAGCCTTCTTTGGAAAGGTATTGAACTGGAAGTGAAGTTATGGTGTGTCTTTGAAGAAACACAGGGATTCTGCAAATGTAGGTTTTATGGCCAATACTTGTATTTCAAGACTTCTGATATGTTCAACAAGGTCACATAATTATTTAGCAGCTTGTTTTGTAATGGTTTGACTCTCTTTTAACAAGGTATTGAACTGGAAGTGAATTTATGGTGTCTCTATGAAGAAACACAGGGATGCTGCAAATGTATGTTTAATGGCCAATACTTGTGTATTTCTGACTTCTGATATGTTGAAGATTGTGACATAATTATTTAGCAGCTTGTGGTGTAACCGTGTGAGCCTCTTTGGAAAGATATTGAACTGGAATTGAAGTTATGGTGTGTCTATGAAGAAACAAAGGGATTCTGCAAACATATGTTTTATGGCCAATACTTGTATTTCCTGACTTCTGATATGTTGAAGATTGTCACATAATTATTTAGCAGCTTGTTTTGTAACCATGTGAGCCTCTTTGAAAAAGATATTGTACTGGAAGTGAAGTTATGGTGTGTCTATGAAGCAACACAGGGATGCTACAAATGTATGTTTTATGGCCAATACTTGTATTTCCTGACTTCTGATATGTTGAAGATTGTCACATAATGATTTAACAGCTTGTGGTGTAACCGTGTGAAACTCTTTGGAAAGGTATTGAACTGGAATTGAAGTTATTGTGTGTCTATGAAGAAACAGGTATGCTGCAAATGTATGTTTTATGACCAATACTTGTATTTCAAGAATTTGTAACCGTCTAAGCCTCTTGTAGAAAGTTATTGAACTGGAAGGTGTCTCTCTAAAGGCACAACATGCAGGTGCATCTCAATAATTAGAATGTCGTGGAAATGCCATTTATTTCAGTAATTCAACTCAAATTGTGAAACTTGTGTATTAATTACATTTATAAATAAAATAAAAGTAGTTTAAGTCTTTGGATCTTTTAATTGTGATTATTTGGGCTCACATTTTACAAATACACACCAATTCACTAGCTTTACAAATTAGAATTCTTAATAGGACCAATAATAATAATAATAAATTAGTACAACAAGTATGTTCATTTACTGTACATGTACTCAATATTTGGGAGCGGTTCCTTTTGCTTTAATTTCTGCCTCAGTTCGGTGTGGCATGGAGATGAATAGTTTGTGGCACTGCTGAGGTGATATGGAAGCCCAGGTTTCTTTGGCAGTGGCCTTCACCTCATCTGCATTGTTTGGTCTTGTTTCATCTCAACAAATTAGAATATGGTGACATGCTAATCAGTTAATCAACTCAAAACACCTGGAAAGGTTTCCTGAGCCTTCAAAATGGTCTCTCAGTTTGGTTCACTAGGATACACAATCATTTTTGGCCCCTGCCTGCACTGCCAAAAGCACCAAAAGTTGGTTAAATGACAATGGTGTTGGTGTGCTTGACTGGCCAGCAAACTCACCAGACCTGAACCATATAATATGGAAGCATATGGGTAGCATTATTCAATTTGGGATGTAATATGCAAAATGACAATGCAATATGTAAAATGGCAATGCATTTCTGTATTTATATTTACATTTTCTAATACATTTGTGCAACGTTTGGTGCAAAATGAAAATGAAAATTAAATTACATAATTTTCATTTGCCATTTACTACACCAGTTTTAAAATGTAAAATTAATATTAATTTTAACGCTTTATAAGTTGCAAAATTAAAATGGAAATGTATTACAGAAATGATTAGATATGTCTAACATGTTAAAGCAAAAATTGTGGCAAAATGATCATTTAAATGCTATTTTTCTTAATTGCATTAACACTCACAGTCAAGACACTTACGACTGCATTTTCATTCGGTGTCCCGCAATGAATGTAGCAAAACTCAATGTGCACATTGAAAATGCATTCCGAGCCGATCACGTTTCCCCGCCCTCGCGCCACGTCAATCATTGTGTGAACAAGGCGGGGCTTACAGAAGGTCAGAGACTCAAATCTCAAGAAGAGGATTCAATCAAGTGAGACAACATGGACAAGACAGTTGGTCCGTGTATGTTTTGATCATTTCGGTTTATGGCTTCAATATTTCATTCGGACTTGTGGGCGGAGCTGAAACGCTGCTTTCATCTGTTTGGTCGAATCGGATCGGTTTTCATCTGACAGCCCTCAGCTGAAATGTCTGAAACTACACTCACTGTTAATTAGCATAATATTTGAATCAGATGTAGCTGGGCACATAATTCGTGCTGCTGAGACCTGCAAATTATTTCTAGGTTGTAGTATTGTATGAATATTGTCCCACTGATAAATACAGTGCAAATAGTTCTGTCCCTTTGGATAACAGTAAAGTGGAATTTAAAATCAATAATAGACTGAACAGTTCCATGTCTGTAACATTTACCACTCTCATCTTTTAAGTCATAAGGCACTAGGTATGTGTGTGTGTGTGTGTGTGTGTGTGACATTAATAAATAATTGTAAAAATGAATATAGTTACATTTCTAAATAAAAATAGTAAAATTAGCTCTATGCTGCTCAGTGCTCCTGTAGCCTACCCCAGAGCGCCCTCTCGCGGCTGTAGACGGTAATGTTTTCTCTTGGTCCTGAATAAATGTGACATATAGTCCAGTGCGACTTATATATGTTTTTTTCCTCGTCATGACGTATTTTTGGACTGATGCAACTTATACCGATACAGTTAACATTATTATTATTATTTATTATGAGAGTAATTGACACAGACTAGAACTTTAATGTTTCACCCAATTCAGCTCATATCTTTAGACTCGTCCGACTCGTGTTGCTTGTATAACTGGCCAGACTTACCTTCCCAAAAAAATCCTATTTAATTTTATTTCATAAATTTAACTATATTTATTTCCACTTTACTGTTATCCAAAGGGACAGAACTATTTGCACTGTTTTTATCAGTGGGACAATATTCATACAATACTACAACCTAGAAATAATTTGCAGGTCTCAGCAGCACGAATTATGTGCCCAGCTACATCTGATTCAAATATTATGCTAATTAACAGTGAGTGTAGTTTCAGACATTTCAGCTGAAGGCTGTCAGATGAAAACCGATCCGATTCGACCAATCAGATGAAAGCAGCGTTTCAGCTCCGCCCACAAGTCCGAATGAAATATTGAAGCCATAAACCGAAATGATCAAAACATACACGGACCAACTGTCTTGTCCATGTTGTCTCACTTGATTGAATCCTCTTCTTGAGATTTGAGTCTCTGACCTTCTGTAAGCCCCGCCTTGTTCACACAATGATTGACGTGGCGCGAGGGCGGGGACACGTGATCGGCTCGGAATGCATTTTCAATGTGCACATTGAGTTTTGCTACATTCATTGCGGGACACCGAATGAAAATGCAATCGTAAGTGTCTTGACTGTGAGTGTTAATGCAATTAAGAAAAATAGCATTTAAATGATCATTTTGCCACAGTTTTTGCTTTAACATGTTAGACATATCTAATCATTTCTGTAATACATTTCCATTTTAATTTTGCAACTTATAAAGCGTTAAAATTAATATTCATTTTACATTTTAAAACTGGTGTAGTAAATGGCAAATTAAAATTATGTAATTTAATTTTCATTTTCATTTTGCACCAAACGTTGCACAAATGTATTGGAAAATGTAAATGTAAATACAGAAATGCATTGCCATTTTACATATTGCATTGTCATTTTGCATATTACATCCCAAATTGAATAATGCTACCCATATGCTTCCATAATATGGAGAATCTATGGGCTATTGTCAAGGGGAAGATGAGAAACAAGAGACCAAAAATTGCAAATGAGCTGAAGGCCACTGTCAAAGAAACCTGGGCTTCTATACCACCCCAGCAGTGCCAAAAACTGATCACCTCCATGCCCCGCCAATTGAGGCAGTAATTAAAGCAAAAGGAGCCCCTACCAAGTATTTAAGTACATGTACAGTAAATGAACATACTTTCCAGAAGGCAAACAATTCACTAAAAATGTGTACTTATAAAGTATTCTAATTTGTCAAGATAGTGAATTGGTGGGTTTTTGTTAAATGTGAGCCAAAGTCATCACAATTAAAAGAACCAAAGACTACTTCAGTCTGTCTGCATTGAATTTATTTAATACACGAGTTTCACAATTTGAGTTGAATTACTGAAACAAATGAACTTTTCCACGAAATTCTAATGTATTGTGATGGACCTGTATAATACAGAGATGCTGTAAATGTATCTTTTAGAGAAAAAACTTTTAATTTCAAGACTTCTGATATGTTATAGAGGGTCAGAAAATTTTTTAGCTACTTGTTTTGTAACAATGTGAGCCTCTTTAAAAAAGTTATTGAACTGAAGGGGGTGTCTCTATGAAGAAAAACATACAGTATAATACAGGGACACTGCAAATGTATCTTTTAGAGCAAATAATTGTACTTTCAGTACTCCTGATATGACGAAGAGGGTCAGATAATTATTTAGCAGCTTGTTTTGTTTTGAGACTCCTTTAAAAAGTTATTGAACTGAAGGTGTGTAAATAGAGAAACTGAATACAGTGATGGTACTGTACTTTTTGAAAATCTATATTAAATACTTGTACATTAAAGACTTAATGTATGTAATTGAGAGTCAAATAAATATTTTGCAACTTAGCACTAGGTTCCTTCTTTCAAAAGCCGTTGAAGTGGATTGTGGAAAAGTCATTGTGGAAACCCATAAAAACAGTAATGGTACAAATGTAATATATATGTGAAGCACAAATTCTTATAAACCATCTTGAGGAAAGTTTTGCCATAGTTTTAGAAATGTTCATCCAAAATCAACATCGCGTTTGCTGTCATGATTTCTGAGTACTTGTCAATAATCTGATGGATTCAGTACCATGCAAAGTGACATTTCTGCAGGAATGTAAACATCAATCAATGCACATGAATTGTGAATTTAATGTTAAACAAAGATGTCATAAAACAGAAAAACAGAAAAGAATTCAGCCTTTTTGCATTTTCATTCAACACCTGGAGAACACTGTTACACTGTTAAGTCTTTATCATACTTAAAATCAGAAAAACAGAGGTGAATAAAACAGCAAGACATGGGCTTTAGTATGTTCTGTAGTGTCCAGACTAGATGTTCCAACTTGCTTCAGAGAAGTTGACCCATGCTTTCAAAACCTATTGAAATAAATCATATCATTGTTAAAACCAACAAATCAACACAGTTCTTATTCATTTGCAGGCAAATAAATAAAAACAGTTGTGTTTTTATTTATTTTTAATAGAAACACGTCATTTGTAGATAGTCCCTCAGATAGGCGATGACGTCACGACACTCCATAGAGGTAAGCGTGTTTATCAGCTTCTTTAAAACGTCGAGTTCGACATAAAAATTAGTGATGGGATTTATGGCTCTTTGAGGGGATCCGGATCTTCGCGATCCGTTCCTTTCAAAGAGCCGTTCAAAAGAATGGCTCTTTTGGCTCTTTTTAAATATTTAGTCAGTTTTAAGAAGCCAGCTTGGGGGCATCTCAGTTTATCCTGTAAATAATCACTGGGAGGTATTATGAGGTGAGATTTGTAGTCAAATAATTAAAGTGCAGATATCACACACCAATATCTGAGTTTGAATTATTCTGAAATATTGATTATTACCTCATTTCACATGTGTGGACTATATTCCATAGGGTTGCACAAATCCCTCTGCTTAGACAGTGACATCATTATTTTGATTTACCTTTAGTACAAAGTGTGTGTGTGTGTGTGTGTGTGTGTGTGTGTTTGTGTGTGTGTGTGTGTGTGTAAAACTATGCTGACTTATGTTATTCATACAATACCTACTCACAAATAAACATAAAAAACAAAGCCGGCTGCAATGAATCTCTGTGCAAAACAGCTTTTACTACAAACACTTCCACACAAGAACATTGTTATCACACAAGAACATTTTGATAGAAAACTATTTTTTTTTAAAGTAGATAAAATGGAAAAAAATAAAATGGAAATGTCTACATACTACATACTATTACTACTGTAAACTTTGCAAATAGGACATCAGCCCCTTCAAGTCAATGAACAATAACAAAGTGGGCTGCAATGAATGTCTGTGGAAAACAGCTTTTAGTGAAAAATTTCTATACAAGTACAGTATCACAAAAGAACATTTTTAATGATTTTAAAATAAGTTTTAAATGAACACAAAATGCAATGTAAATGCATGCACAACTAATAACTAATATCATCACGCTATAAAGGGTTGGCCTGCGCTGGGTGCGCCCCTCCCCCTATAACTGTTCTGTCTCCTGGAGGAGCTCATTTGTATGAATCTGTGTGAAACACGCATAGGAAAAAAGAACGATAGAAAGAACGGCTCCTCTCCAGTCGCGATTCGGCTCCCATCGTTCATGTTTATGAGCCGTTCAAAAGAATCGGTTCGTTCGCGAACGTCACAACTCTAATAAAAATGTGTTCTGATATGTACTCATCATGGTCGGTAATGATACTTGACCGAAAGTGTCTTTTTCAAGTGCATATTAACAAAGTTATTGAACGCGGAAGTCCGAATATCTGAATATAAAACCAACTTTACCCAAGTTAAGTAACTAACCTGCTCTGTCTAGTCTGTTGGTCTCCGTGTCCTCTTTGCTTCGTTTTTCTGTGCGTGAAAAAATTGATGTGTGGCGTGAAAGCGCGTGAAAAGAGTCAATTGCGTGTGTCTCACGGTGAATGCTTGAGAGTTGGCACATTAGTTCTCAAGCAGAATAAAGGACAGCCCTGCTAACACACGACGTAACAGTTATGTAACGTACTGGTAATTTTTGGTAATTCCATGACTTACCAATTGACAACGTAACTACGACGTCGCATTCCCGTAATTTTATTACCATCACATTACCAACTCACAACGTCGTCAGTACGTCCTTCCAACGTGACCAGATAACCAAGAACGTCCCAGATAGGTCCTCTATTGGTAATACGGTATATTGGTAACTTCATGACTTACTGGCAACGTAACTACAACGTCGTATGCACGTAATATCATTACAATATTTTTTGTACGTTCTTTATATGCTCTCTGAGTATAGGAGCTATTTAAAAAGTGTGATTAAACTTCAGACACAAGATTAAACGTTCCTTAAAGATAAAATATGTTTATTTTCAACAAGTCAGAATATGGACATGCTTTTAAGCTTTTAATGACGTGACATAGAGTCGCGCGCTTCCACAACTGACGCACCGCGCGCACAGTATTGACAAGAAAAGAGTTGTGAAACTTTCTATCTCGTATGGAGTTATAACGTGAAATAATGACACAGACTGGCTCATCATCTCATCTGCAGCAGAGACTGTTGTATCAGAAGGACAGCGCGTTTGTTTGACGCACTTTTCACTTCAACTGTGTCTGACAGGAGAATTTAGCTTTCTGAGGTGAGTCTTACAATTTATAATAAATAAGTGGGTTGATAAAATGTATAAAACAAAGTAAAAACAAAAGTCTAACGTCGCTAAAACCTTTTTTTATTATTTTATTGTTTTTATTGGCCTTCTAGCCGTTGAGTTACCATGGCAACCGCGTACACATCAGCTGCTGGAGAGGAGAGGACTCTGACATTTTTTCTGTTTCTCGTCTGTTATACCAAAGAAAAGACCAACAACTGCGACAGATTTGTTAAGTAACACGTTAATATTATCCACAGTCTACTTTAAGTACTTTTTATTAATATTTATACCTCTGTGATTATGGTATTTTTCTTGAAATGTCTGCTATCAAGTATTACGCTAGCATAGAAACATAATTAACGTTATAGCATATTAGATTTGAGCTCTTATTAATGAAAGTTTGGGCTTTTAATTACATCTTATGCGTAAAGGATCGGTTTTGATGGCTTTGTAAATGTTTTTGATGGTAATTTGTCAATAGATAAATGAAGTAAAGTTAAGCTAATTAATTTAACCTAAAAGTCTGCACTGTAGAGTCTATCAGTGACGTCACTTGCGGTCTAAAATGGGCTGAAACTATTTCAAACCACTGTTTCAAGCTTGTTCTGATTTATCATTGTAAACAAATATTGATAAAACATTTTTTACAGTGATTTCAGGAGTGTCTTAAAAACCCTCTAAAACAGAAGAGGGAAGTTCCAAGAAAATGTCTAATGAGAGCTGCTGACAGAGATAGAAAACACAGGTGATCCGAGAGAGCTTATTAAATAACTTCATATTTATTTTTTACAATATATCATCATGCATCTTTAAAATCTAAACATGTGAATTCCGGTATCTTAAGATGTTTTTGTATGTTTTCCATATTACTTTTTTTTCTTTTCTGCATTTCCCCTCACTAGTTTGTTTATTTCTAATAAGGAGCTGGAGGCCGTGAAGAAACAGATCCACGATATCGTGGAGAAGCAGGCCCAGATGAGCAAGTGGAGAGCTGTGCTGGAAATATTCAGGGGTTGATGCTCATAAGTCCAGGGTAAGTATACAGCTAACCCTCCTACCACCTCTACTCTGTGTGGTTCTCTGCAAAGGCCCGGTACCCAAGACACAATCTTCCCAGCTGTCCTTCACCGTATTTAACAGTGTAAGACATGAACCAGGCCCTGGGCGACGACCTCTCTCCATCCACCGCCTCCGGTCTTCAGGATCTCCACCAGAACCCGATTCGCTCCACTTGGTGAGACAGAACACAACGTTGTGATCATCGGAGACTCCATCATTCGGCACGTTCGTGCTATGTTAGCTGAAGGTAAAGTCCACACTCACTGCTTCCCTGGTGCTCATGTTCTTGATATTTCTACACAGATTCCCGTGATCCTGAAGGGTGAGGGGAGCATCGGAGTGGAAATGCTTCACGCCGGCGTTAACGACACAATGCTGCGGCAGACGGAGACACTGAAGAGAGACTTCAGGAGCCTGATCGAGACGGTGCACAGCACATCACCTGCATGATGATCATCGTGTCAGGACCACTTCCCATATATAGACGAGGACATGAAAGGTTCAGCAGACTTTTTGCTTTAAACGAATGGTTATTGTCATGGTGTAAAGAACAGAAACTGCTTTTTGTTAATAATTGGGATCTTTTCTGGGAGCGTCCTAGGCTTTTTAGATCTCCTGTTGGACAACATCTCCAGGACACGTCGCTCCATATGACTAGTAAGCCAATTCTCAAATAACTGCTATGATGAATTTTGTTCTACACGCTCAAATAGAAGTACTTGTGCTGTCCAATCAATAAAGATTGTGTTTGTTCCAGTGTTAATTTTGATAGGCATTTTTGATTTAGCATTAGTCTAAACTCCACCAAACTACTGTTATAAGCATGAGCCCCATCAGACTGGTCGTGTCGGAGGTGTTTTTTTTTAAAGAAATCCTCAATGATAAAATCAATATTTTTTTTTTCTCTAATCCTTTTTCGTTGAACATGCATTTTCACATCAATTTATTAAAAGTAAAAAAAAAAAAAAAAAACATGTTTAGGGCCCTATGAAATGTTTATTTTTTTTCCCCAGCATATTATTTTTTATTATTATTGTTAACAAATTCTGTATTTTAGCATGTCTAACTATTTGAATGCATAACACAACTTAATTTATTCATTTTATTTTTTTCTTAAAGGTAGCCTTACTGATATTGTAAATAACCATCAGTTATTTAATTAGTTTCCAGGATTTATATATTATTCTTATATTATTTAATTATATCCTTTCTTAATATTAGTCAACTGTTTGTTATATGTTATAATGTTATTTTACACTCTATAAGTTATTTAACCGATAGAGACTTTTATTTTGAAAGGCGGCTTGACGGAAGTCCTCAGGGCCCGCTCATGCACAGAGAGCGCGGAATACGGAGAAAGAGAGCGCGCAAAGACGGAGACTGCACACGGCGTTAGGAATTAAGGACACTTTTAAGTGAATTTATGCATCAGATTGTTGTTTTATTTTCAGTATTTTGTTTGCTTCAGTATTTCAAGTTTGTTGCTTGACACCTGGTTGGAAAGGAGAACAAGGTAGTTAAGTTCATTTATGCTCTTATATAACATAACACACATATATTGCATGTGTCTCTGTTGACATAATTTTATGTTGTTTAGGATGAATGTTAGTGTTAATTGCGTAATTTATTGCTGTAAGATTGATTGTTTTGTTTCATTTTTATGTATAAGATCTCATAATTTCCAATATTGTTTATTCATCTGTTTTAGCTCTTACGGTGTTGTGAAGTCTATAAGGACAATAAACACAAAAGGAAAGACCGTACAACATCAGTGAATGAGTTAAATCCTTTATTCTTCAACCGGGCTGTTACAGTAAGAGCTTGCCCTACTGATTCCATTTGCTGATGTAAATGATGACAGACGAGGGATCAAATTTGTGCACTCCTGTGAAGGAAATTGAAGTATTAAAGGCTGCACAAAACAAGGAAACAGATGATGAGATAGAAGATCGATCTGAAGTTGAAAAGAGAAATGAAGTACGTCGCTCTGTCCGTGAACGGGTTCCAACAGAAAAGATGCTCGCATATCAAAGAGAAGAGTCAGAAAAGGCAGAAAAAATGCTTATGCATGCATATGAAAAATGGAAGGATGAGGCTCGAAAGGCAAGAGGGCTGCTGAAAACAGACATCACTGAAAGCCAATTAGCGTCAATTATAGACATATTGGAAAATGAAAGAGAAACTGTAATGAATGCATACATAAAGGTTCGAAGTTATGCAACACCACCCACTGATACAAGGAGAAGAATTGATGCTTGCGATGCCGTGACAAAGGATATTGTAAAGATTGCTTATGAGAGGATCTCAGGTGTGGATGGAGACTTTGACAGTGAGCAAGTAAAGGGGCGTCTTCGTGAACTGCTTGATCGAGATTATGCTCGCTCCATCTATGGTTCTACGGTCTCACATATCAGCTCAAAGTCGAGTACGCCCATAAGTCAACCTTCAGTGAACTCCATCCTGATGGCTAAGCGAATAGAGGCAGCAGCAGAGCTTGCAGCAAAGGAAGCAGAATATGCAACAATAATGGAGGAAAAGGAACAAAGGGAAAAAATACAACTTCTAGAAGAGAAGCAAAGGAAAGAATTGGATGCTCAAAGGAGTGAGTTTGAAAGATTACAAGCAGTGAAAGAGGTAAGAGCTGCTAAAGCAAGACTAGAAGTGTATGACAAGGAAGAAACCACTCACTCTACTAACCAAAATGACGAGCTGCTACAGCCTGTAAGCATTTACACACACAAACCTGTGTATTCATCCTCAGTTAAGCCAACACTCAATGAAAGGGTTTCATCGCCAACACCCAATGTGAATGTGTCTTACCTTGCACAAGCTGTCCAAGACAGTATAACGTTAAACAGACTTCCTATGCCAGAGCCCACTGTTTTTACTGGTGACCCAATTCACTTCATAGAGTGGAAAGCTTCATTCCAATCACTCATCGACAAAAGACATATTTCCTCAGCAGATAAGTTATACTATTTGAAGAAGTATATTGCTGGGTCTGCTCTGAAAACTTTAGAAGGCATCTTTTACAGAAACGATGAGGAAGCTTACAAGGATGCATGGAAAAGACTTCAAGATCGATATGGACAGCCATTCACTATTCAAAGAGCATTTCGAGAGAAACTCGCAAACTGGCCCAGAATCCAGCCAAAGGACTCTGAAGGTCTCCGAAATTTCTCAGATTTCCTGACCACATGCAAGGACGCTATGCCTCATGTGAAGGGACTGGAAATACTGAATGACTGTGAGGAGAATAGGAAACTTGTGAGCAAAATTCCTGATTGGGCGGCTGCCCGCTGGAACCGCCAAGCCACACAAACACTGAGTGAGACACAAGATTTCCCATCTTTCCAAGATTTTGCACATTTCATGTCCATTGAGGCTGAGGTGGCCTGCAACCCAGTCACTTCCTTTCATGCCCTTCATGTTTCTGAAGCTAATAAGGAGAAACATAATCTCAAGGTTAGTAAGAACAAGGCCAGTGTCTTCCATACGAAGTTAGTCACGCAGCATGAGAATCCAAAGCTCACTAGTAAAATCACTAAACCATGTTTGTTCTGTCAAGGTAGTGAACATCAAATACATGATTGCTCTAAATTTACTGCAAGATCTCTTGAAGAGCGAAGACAATTCATAAAAGACACAAAGCTGTGCTATGGATGTTTGAGACTTGGTCACAATGCCAGAGACTGTCATTCCAGACATAGCTGTAACACCTGTAAGAGAAGACATCCAACCTGCTTACATGATGACGGCTTCATTAGAAAGTTAAAGTCTTCCTCTCTTCAAGGCCCAGAGAATGCACATGAGAAAGTCACAACGTCTTTAAGTGTAGAATCTGGATGCACATCTGCTAACACCTCAATGATTGTGCCAGTGTGGTTGTCCTCACAAAACAACCCAGTCTCTGAGAAACTTGTCTACGCTCTGTTAGACACACAAAGTGACACTGTCTTCATTGAATATGCAGTAAGTCAAAGTCTAAAGGTCGACTCATGCCCAGTGACACTTAAGCTCACCACTATGGTTGGGAAGGATTCATTGATATTAAGTGAAAGAGTTTCTGGTCTTAGAGTTAGAGGCTTTAATTCACCATTAGTACTAGACCTTCCCACTGCATATACTAAAGAATGTATTCCTGCGGATCGTGCCCACATCCCTACCAGAGAGTCAGCCAGGTGTTGGAAACATCTTGCTCCTCTGATAGACAAAATTCCCCCACTTCAAGACTGTGAGGTTGGTCTATTAATAGGATATAATTGTTCCAGAGCTTTGGCCCCCAGAGAAGTCATTCTTGGAGCAGAAAATGAGCCATATGCTGTTCGTACGGATCTTGGATGGAGCATTGTGGGCCCTTCCTTGACACATCATGAGTCACAAAGCAGTCTTACTATGTGTCACAGAGTATCTATCAAGGAGATTCCTCCTGTAACGCCAACTGACGTGATTAAAGTGTTGGAGTCAGATTTCAAAGATACTGAAGAAAAGACAAGAGTAGTGTCTCAAGATGACATTATGTTCTTGAACAAACTTGGAGAAAGTATCAGGATGAACAAAGACAGCCACTTGGAAATGCCTCTTCCATTCAAGAGAAGACCCTGTCTTCCAAATAATGAGCCTCTTGCGGTCACAAGACTTCAGCATCTAAAGCGGAGATTAATGAAGAACCAGGAGTACAGAGAGCATTATGTTAAGTTCATGGAAGATGTAATAGAGAATGGTGATGCAGAAAGAGTCATTAATGAAGGGAAGGAAGGAGAAAAATGGTACATACCTCATCACGGAGTGTATCACTCGAAGAAGCCAGGGAAATTGCGCGTGGTTTTTGACTGCTCTGCAAGATTCAAGGGAACATGCTTAAACGATCATCTTCTTGTAGGCCCTGACCTTATGAACAGCCTGACTGGCATTCTTTTGCGGTTCAGACAGTACCCTGTAGCCCTGATGTGTGATATTGCGAGGATGTTTCACCAGTTCCATGTTGACAAAGCTGATCGTGATTACTTGCGTTTTCTATGGTGGAGAAATGGAGATTTCAACTCACAGCCTCAAACGTTCCGCATGAGAGTACATCTGTTTGGTGCCTCATCGTCCCCCGGATGTGCTAATTATGGACTAAAGCATCTTGCAAGAGAAGGTGAACATCTGTATCCCCTAGGTTCACAATTTATTATGCAGGATTTCTACATGGATGATGGAGTCTCCAGTGTGGAAAGTGCAGAGAAGGCCATAAAGTTGGCTCAAGAAGCTCGCCAACTTTGTGCATTAGGAGGCTTAAGGTTGCATAAATTTGCATCCAATGACAAGGCAGTTTTGGAGACAATACCGCCTTCTGAGTGTACTGTAGATGTTACATCTGTCAATCTCTCCCTCACTGACCAGTCCTTGGAAAGAGCCCTGGGCATTTACTGGCATCTTGAACATGATCATTTCAAATTTCGTGTCATTATTAAAGACCAGCCAGCAACCCGTAGAGGTATACTGTCTACTGTGGCCTCGTTATTTGACCCCTTAGGGTTTCTCGCACCATTCTTGTTCAAAGGAAAGGCTGTTCTTCAAGAAATGTGCCGAAATGGCATGGGCTGGGACGATCCCTTACCTGATGATTTGCAGTTGGGTTGGGAGCACTGGAAGACCGATCTTCTTAACTTGGAGAAGATTCAGGTGCCTCGTTGTATTGTGCCTGCTGGGTTTGGGACAATCATGATGAGAGAGATTCATCACTTCTCAGATGCCAGCATGAGAGGATATGGCCAGTGCTCATACCTTAGGATCAAGAATGAGCAAGGCGACATCCATTGTTCTTTGCTCATGGCTAAATCTAGAGTAGCCCCGCTTAAGGTCACCACAATCCCTCGATTAGAGTTGACTGCTGCAGTTGTGTCAGTTGCAGTGAATGATATGTTGAAGGAAGAAATGAACCTTGGAGATGCAGAAGCATATTTCTGGACTGACTCTCGAGTAGTGTTAGGTTATATAAACAATGAAGCTCGTCGCTTCCACACGTTTGTCGCGAATCGAGTTCAGAGAATTCATCGCACCACAACTCCTCAGCAGTGGCGATACATTCCATCGGATGAAAATCCAGCCGATTATGCATCACGAGGTCTGAGTGTTAATGATCTGGTCACTTCCAGCTGGTTCAGAGGACCGGACATTTTGTGGGAACAGCAAATACCTTCCCCTGTGGATGTTAACCCACAACTTCCAATCGGTGACCCATAGGTCAAAAAGGCTCAATCACTTAACACACAAACATTACAGTATTCCTGCTTATCCAACCGTTTCACAAATATGTCCTCATGGTCCAAAGTCATCCAAGCAGTTGCACGCCTACTTCGTCGTGTCAGGAAGGACAAGTCCAGTGACCACAGTACAGTGGCAGAACGTGAGGATGCCAAGTGCATCATAATTAAGGACTTACAGAGTCAGATATATGCAGAAGAAATAGCCTTACTCCGTAAGGGCAAACAGCTCCCACGCAGCAGCAGGCTATACAATCTAAATGCCTTTGTTGATCACAACGGATTGCTCAAGGTGGGAGGAAGGCTTTGTGATGCTTCTGCCCCTAACTCTGTTAAACATCCAGTGTTAATTCCAAAGGAACATCACCTTACAAAACTTCTGATCGCTGATTGTCATGAAAAAACGGCACATCAAGGGAAGGGCTTGACTATCAATGAGATCAGATCAAGAGGATTTTGGATAACAGGAGTAAACAGGACTGTAGCATCCTTTATACGACAGTGTGTGAGATGTCGCAAGCTTCGCAGACCCACTGAAGAGCAAAAAATGGCTAACCTGCCCTCAGAGCGCATAGATCCATCCCCTCCATTCACATACAGCGGAATGGATGTTTTTGGTCCGTTCAACACTAGACAAGGCCGTAAATCGTACAAGAGGTATGGACTTATTTTTACTTGTTTCTGTTGCAGAGCCATCCATATTGAGATGCTGGATGACATGTCCACGGACGCCTTTATCAATGGTCTACGTTGTTTCATCGCTATAAGAGGAGCAGTAAATCAAATAAGGTGTGACCAAGGCACTAATTTCATTGGAGCCAAGAATGAACTCACCAAGGCCATGGAAGAGATTGACACCAACCGTCTGGTAACATTCTTAGCAGAAAAACAGTGTGACTTTGTCTTTAACGCTCCCCATGCAAGTCACACTGGCGGAGTTTGGGAGAGACAAATTAGAACTGTGAGAAGTGTTCTTCGTTCCACTCTGTCCCAGTCATCTGGAAGGTTAGATGATTCTTCTCTGCGAACATTTTTCTATGAAGCCATGGCCATTGTAAATAGCCGTCCACTCACTGTAGATAACTTAAGTGATCCCTGCAGTCCTGAGCCTCTAACTCCTAATCACCTCCTCACCCTGAAAACTACTCAAGCCTTACCACCCCCTGGGAAGTTTGTCAGAGAAGACCTATATGGTCGTAAGAGATGGCGCCATGTCCAATACTTAGCGGAACAGTTTTGGGGACGTTGGCGCAAGGAGTATGTGTCTAACATTGCAACAAGACAATGCTGGCTTTCACCAAGAAGGAACATGCAAGCTGGAGATATAGTCTTGGAGAAAGCAGACGATCTGCCCAGGAATGAGTGGCGCTTGGCAGAAGTTATTGAGACTGTCGTTGACAAAGATGGTTTGGTGAGAAGAGTAAAGATACGTTTTGGAGACAGAAATCTGGGAAAGGATGGTAAACGTCTGAACAAACCATCATTAGTTGAACGCCCAGTGCAGAAGCTGGTCCTGCTGCTGGAGGCACACTGAACATCCTGACATATCCTTTGATTTAAGCAGTTTATAGTAGAACAAGTTTCAGTTTGCTTTACATCTAGCCTTAAACATTGGTATTTTACTTTAGAAATCATTCGTGACTACAGTTTAAAATTTATAGTCACACATGATTGGTGGGAGTGTAAATAACCATCAGTTATTTAATTAGTTTCCAGGATTTATATATTATTCTTATATTATTTAATTATATCCTTTCTTAATATTAGTCAACTGTTTGTTATATGTTATAATGTTATTTTACACTCTATAAGTTATTTAACCGATAGAGACTTTTATTTTGAAAGGCGGCTTGACGGAAGTGCTCAGGGCCCGCTCATGCACAGAGAGCGCGGAATACGGAGAAAGAGAGCGCGCAAAGACGGAGACTGCACACGGCGTTAGGAATTAAGGACACTTTTAAGTGAATTTATGCATCAGATTGTTGTTTTATTTTCAGTATTTTGTTTGCTTTGAGTTTGTTGCTTGACACCTGGTTGGAAAGGAGAACAAGGTAGTTAAGTTCATTTATGCTCTTATATAACATAACACACATATATTGCATGTGTCTCTGTTGACATAATTTTATGTTGTTTAGGATGAATGTTAGTGTTAATTGCGTAATTTATTGCTGTAAGATTGATTGTTTTGTTTCATTTTTATGTATAAGATCTCATAATTTCCAATATTGTTTATTCATCTGTTTTAGCTCTTACGGTGTTGTGAAGTCTATAAGGACAATAAACACAAAAGGAAAGACCGTACAACATCAGTGAATGAGTTAAATCCTTTATTCTTCAACCGGGCTGTTACAGATATAGATATCATACCTCAAAGTGTAGTTACTGACCACTTCCTTGTATCGTGCATGCTGCATATTACTGAGATTAACTATATTTCCAAAATGAGCATTATGAATGTAAGATCCTTACATTACATTTATAACAATCATTGTTAATGTTTGAATTGTATTTCAGGGCAGTTTGTGAAGACAGATAAGTCAGTTCCAGATCCACCCTCCACACCAGACCTCTCTCTCACGAGGATTGCTGTCTACTAGCATATTGTGTTCTTCAGCTCTTCAGACTTCGGGGGATGCAGATATTACTCAGGGACACGAACACTTGAATATTGAAAGAATAGAGAAAGTAAGATATATTATATATATATTTAGATATATTTTTGTGGCAGTGTGTACTGGCCATAATGCTGTATGATAGGTGTGAGATTCATTAAACTTGATTTGGTATAATACATCTGTTCATAAGCTATTGCATATTATTTTCAATGAATTATTTGTAGTGGTTTGGTTAAGGGTGTGATTAGCTGATGTATTATTGTGGGAGCTTGTGATTAGTTGATGAATGTGTGCATTGTTAATTATAATATTTAAATGCAATGTGCTGAGTGCTTACTAAGACTTGCATGTTTGTGCATAATGTTTTGACCCTGGATGCTTACAGAAGGGTATAGATATTTAAATATATGGAAATGTATTTATTATTAATATATCTCAATCTATGTGCTTCTGTTTGGGCTGAATGCTTTCATTCATATGTCGCTGTATATCCTGTTTTTATTAATAATCTGGGTGTATTATTGTTCATATTTGCTTGTTAATAAATTAACTGAATTCATTTTGAGTATTCATCATTCACAGCTGCTGAAACATCCTTTTAAATTAGTTTGGGCATATGAGGACATAAATTAGGTTCAATTGCTGCATGTCCGCCCATAGAATAATTATAAAAAAAATGACCAACTGATTACCAGCACACGACCACCGATCCGCGACGTTGCCACGACGTCGCAGTTACTTACTGGCAACGTCACAAAGTTACGTTGTGGCGACGTATACGCACCTTTCACTTTTCCGGTTGCCACGACGTAACTAGTTACGTCGCCACGACGAAACTTTGGTCACCAGATTACGTCGCAGTTACGTAACAGTTACGTAATGTTGTTAGCAGGGAGGTTGATTATTGCTGTTTAGCGTTTGTATTAATCTATGATGTGTCCCTGTTTGCCTACAGGGACATAACAAAATAAATTAAAAGTGATACGTGGACCAAGGTGTCTGAGATTGTTCATTTTAAGTAAAGGATCCTAATATTTCGTCCACAAAAATATTTAATGAGGTTATAACTCCTTGTGGTTAGTCTGCACGAGATCAACAAGCTTGTTTGCTTTGCGGCCGCTTTAAATACAAAATAAGCATTCGATCTACGTTAGAGCGTCTGAGCGCTCACAAATCTTTCTGCAGCGTCGTGAGCAGAGCGGCAAGAGCGATTTTTGACGCTCTAGGTTAGGCCGGTGACACACTGGCTGCATGGCGTGAGCGCCGCGTGTCTGAAGCGTCCCAGAAGCGTGGCGGATTCTGTGTCTTTACACACCAGAAGCGTGCCTGATGCGGCGCTGGCGCGCTGCTGCTGTAGAGGGAAACCGTTGACAGACCGTCTCCCGCAGACGGTAAGCTCTAACCTGTTAACATGGGAGCCGAATTAAAAACCGACACGCCAAGCGGCTGAGACGCTCACGCCACGCAGCCAGTGTGTCACCGGCCTCAGGTACGTCACATCTCCTTTATATCCTCCATTCTTCTGCTGTTAATTGAAAACTCCGCCTAAATCATTTAAATTGAAAACGAAAGTAAAAAAAAAGGTACGGTGGCCGAAGTTTTCCACTGCCACACACATTCGACTATCATGTATAATCACTTATTGTGTATGTCTATCCTAACTATAGGATACATAGTCATGTCTAGTATTGATCTAATTGAATCTGCTTGCTTGATATTGTCCTGACAATCATTTATTTGTCAAATATATCATAACCTGGTAATAGGAATCATGTCCAAAATTAGACCCTGCAAGGCAGGAAAATTCGGACCACATGCTTGGTAAGATAAACATATGATTTATGATACCCCCGAGCCAAGACAATATCTGATTGGTCAAGACAACATTTGAGGTGTGGCCAACAGGCCAGTTTAAATACTTAGGACACCATAAAATTGTTGCTTTTAGTCTCTAGCTGTGTTTCTGCTATTAGCCATGTTTTTTGTCATCACTATTCTTTGAGCGGGGTTGCAGCGTGCTTCAGCCTGCATGCCTGCTGCTATTTAGCCACAAAGAGAAGGAACACAACCTTGTCTCGTCAAATAGTTATTTCTTTTCCGTTTGTGAGTTTCGTGTTCTGAGTTAAGTTTTGTAACGTCGAGTCTCCGACGCCTGACCTCGGATGCCCGTTCAACTTCAACCAGCGCACACGACTCTGCACCTTCATCCAACGCCCAACAACCACGGGCTTCCTAAGACGTCACTTCAGCGACTACTGAACTTCCAGCCAATCAGCGACACCGGGATACCCCTTTCAACGGGACTCCCTTTCACAGGAAACCAAGGCAATGTACCCTCAGACATTTGTGCTGGTGTATCTAATATAATTTTAACCCCATTGAGGAACTCAATGCGAGCATTAATTACGTGATTGATGGTTGTTCATGTCTATGCAATTTAACATATTGCTGTAAACTTGGGATTCCATATTTCCATTCTCTTAAACTCATCTTTCCCTAACTTTCTGTCTTCCTGCAACTTGTGTGAATGTGTGTGTGTGCATGCGTTTATGTGTTAGATTAGTTTATATGTCTTCGATTTATCTAATAAAGCCTTATTCATATTGAAAAGAGAAGTATCTTGTGTTTTGTGCTTACAAGTTAATGTCTTAAACTGCCGATCTTGTAACTATGGAGCCAGAAGAGTATCAATAAAGATAAATGCACACACTACAGTCACATATGCACACATAGGATTCATACATGCACACACATAATTCATAAATACACACACAGGATACACAAATACACACAAAATTCACAAATGCACACACAAAATTTAAAAAGCACAGAAGATTTACAAATGCATACAAAATTCAGAAATGCACACAAAATTCAGAAATACACACACAATTTAGAAATGCAAACAACATTTACAAATGCACTCAAGATTCACAAATGCACAGGACAAGATTCAGAAATGTATTTCTGATGCACACACACATATATCTTGATTTACAAACTGCTTGCTGTCTGTGAACTTCACTGCATTTGTGTGTGAATTTTGAGACTCCCTTGACTTGGCTCGACACACAAATGCCTTTTTTTAAACAGGGAATGATCTGCAACCAATCAGATATCTCCCTTGTTTTAGCCAATCACAAGAATGCACCCCACGTGGGGGATTGTTTACTTATAAGCCAATCAGCGAACGACTCACTTTCCTCACGCAGCGAACGACTCACTTTCCTCAGCGAACGACTCACTTACCTCACACAGCCGGCGACTCACTTTGCGCAGCCAGTGACCCACTTTGCGCAGCGAACGACTCACTATCCTCATGAGTCACGCAGCGAACGACTCACTTTCCTCACCCAGCGAGCGACTCACTTACCTCACGAGACACGCAGCGAACGACTCACTTTCCTCACCCAGCGAGCGACTCACTTTCCTCAGCGAACGATTCACTTTCCTCAGCGAACGATTCACTTTCCTCACGAGTCACGCAGCGAACGACTCACTTTCCTCACCCAGCGAACGACTCACTTTCCTCAGCGAACGATTCACTTTCCTCAGCGAACGATTCACTTTCCTCACGAGTCACGCAGCGAACGACTCACTTTCCTCACCCAGCGAGCGACTCACTTTCCTCAGCGAACGATTCACTTTCCTCAAGCAGCGAAGTTGAGCGAACGATTCACTTTCCTCACGCAGCGATCAACTCACTTTCCTAAGCGAACGACAGCCGGAGACCCACTTTTCGCAGCCAGAGAGCCACTTTCCTCTCGCAACGGACCACTGACTCTCTCTTCATGTAGGGACTGAATATTATAATTAAAGTGACTTCTATATTGCATCCAAAAGAATATTTAGATATATTTAAATATTCATAAAGGTTTAAACATTTTTTTTTTTTTACTTTCATTAAAATATTTCAATAAAATGAAATAATTGCCTATTGCAAATTTATGAATCCATGGTTAACTTTTTTTCTGCAGTCACTGGGCTATATGTATTGAGACATTTTTAAATTTATATTTAGTAAAAAATAATAAAAAATAAACCTGAATTGTAATCTAAACATTTGTATTTTCATACAATTTAATACAATTGCTGTGTGAACACGTTCATGTGATTGGCTTATAAGTAAACAATCCCCCCACATGGGGTGCATTCTTGTGATTGGCTAAAAGAAGGGAGATATCTGATTGGTTGCTGATCATTCCCTGTTTAAAAAAAAGCATTTGTGTGTCGAGCCAAGTCAGGGGAGTCTCAAAATTCACACACAAATGCAGTGAAGTTCACAGACCGCAAGCAGTTTGTGAATCAAGATATATGTGTGTGTGCATCAGAAATACATTTCTGAATCTTGTCCTGTGCATTTGTGAATCTTGTCCTGTGCATTTGTGAATCTTGAGTGCATTTGTAAATGTTGTTTGCATTTCTGAATTGTGTGTGTATTTCTGATTTTTGTGTGCATTTCTGAATTTTGTATGCATTTGTGAATCTTCTGTGCTTTTTAAATTTTGTGTGTGCATTTGTGAATTTTGTGCGAATTTGTGCATCTTGTGTGTGTATTTATGAATCATGTGTGTGCATATGTGAATGTAGTGTGTGCATTTATCTTTATTGAGACTCTTCTGGCTCCATATGTAACTGTGCTAATTGATAGTGTTTTCACTATAGTTTGGATATTAATATCCAGTGCAGATTTGATGTTGAACGGCTCGTTCAGTGAATCGCAGGGCATCTCAGTGATCAGCCGTGAAACAGTGATTCTGTTCAAATTCCCTTTAAATTATTAAATGATTCCCTTTGAGCTAAATTGACCTGTTTCCGTTACACCGACAGTCAAAGAGGCATTACGCCGCATGACACACACATCTCCCGGAAATCCTGTATAAATCAGCCAATCCGATTATGACTTCGAAACACACACACACACACGTGTATGCCGTATGCATCAGATGTTCAGCCAACGGTCTGTGGACATGACGTCTGAGGCTGAGATTTTGTCAGATACGACTGACTAGTATTGACTAACCTACAATTTATAAGAGAAGATTCCTAATAAAAGATTTATAAGCATATCTCTGGTAAACTATGTTTTGCTTGTTATAAAGAAACTTTATCTATCAGACTCATTCAAGTCCTTAGTGATCAGTGTTGGGTAAGTTACTCAAAAAAGTAATCCACTTCAAATGACTAATTACTTCTTTAAAAATGTAATTTGATTACATTACTGATTACCGCATTTAAAAAAGTAATCAGATTAATAATTACTTTACTTTCAATTCTACTTTTACTTTTCAAGTTATCAAACCTAAAAAAAAATAATAATACACCGCAAGGAGAAACTCTAGTTCTTTCATTAGTTTAATATTGACCGAAAAAATACATAATACATTTATAGCCTACATTCCCAAATTCTACAAAACCTTTTTGCATTTTTCTGTGTTTTTTTTGCGCAGTGCTCAGCACTGTTATGGAACCGATGTTGTTTGGGGGGTTGGCAATAGTAGGGTGGGAAGGATGTGTGGTTCTGATGTCAACTTTTTATGTAAGTCACAACGGTTTGTGAAAACAGCTACTTTATGCAGGCAGTGTGCATTTTACTGTGGCTTGACTGTTTTGAAACTTATATATGACGTGATGTGACATACATATCCATACTCAGAATTCATGCTCTGCATTTAACCCATCCAAAGAGCACACACACACTGCGAACACGCACCTGGAGCAGTGAGCAGCAATTTATGCTGCGGCACCCAGGGAGCAGTTGGGAGTTCAGTGCCTTGCTCAAGGGCACCTCGGTTGTGGTATTGCCGGGACATACAAAATTCCTACGACATGATGTCACTCTGGGAGCATTTGATAATAGGGAAGATGTCACCGCAATTCCGGCCTCTGATCGTAAATGCTCTCTGGCTGTTGTTGGGACAATGCAGCTGTAAATGCTCTGCATGGATGCGCTCCAGTTGTGCTTGCACATCTTTATGCACCACCCGCGGCTACCACCGCTGGTTTATAATAAAACAATACGCACTACTCTCAATAACAGCTGCAAATTTATTAATATTTTCAATGTATATATTAAATATACATTTATCAAATGCTTTTTTCAAAAGTGACTTACAAATGTGAAGCACTGAATTCAATTCACAACTGTTTGTATTCTTTCAAATAATTCCATGGTTTTACCACAGCATTTGCAGTAAAACCATAGTAAATAACAAAATCAACCATAATTTTACTACAATGAACATGATTTAACTATGACTGCTGCAGTAATACCATAGTAAGTAAAAAAAAAAAAAATATTAGTAGGCTACAGCATTTGAAGTAAAACCATAACTACAAAATTTACCATGATTTCAAAAACTATGGTTACTATAGTCATGATTACCACGGTTTAACTGTACTATTACTACAATATAATCATAGTAGAACCATGGCATCAAATCCAGATTATGATCTTACAATTTACCCTTTAATCAGCCAGAAATTACTGAGTGAGACTCACTGAGGGAAGAGTATCTTCTCCCAACAAAGTATGACAGCAGCTCAAAAATAAGACATGTGTTTAGTACTAGTACTAATTGATTTCTATTGCAACATCAGAATTTTCTTAGCAAAAACTGAGTTATAATAATACATGAGTTACTGTTCATTAACAAAATAAAAACTGGGCATATGTCTCAGGTTATGCATGTAACCATGGTTCCTCAAGGGAACGAGAGTCTGCATCGGGGACGCTTTGGGAACGCCCTTCAGTGTGACCGGCCCTGAATCATGTGTGTAATCAGTCCAGTTGATGGGCAAGATGTCATAGACGGGTGACGAGTGAGACCAGCAAGCTTAAAAGCATGTGTGGCAAAGCCTGCATTTAGCCTCTAGGAATGAAGCAAGTGCCGGAAGATGCCAGAAGTGTGGCACTGCGATGCAGTGTGTCGTTCCCTCGAGGAACCATGGTTACATGCGTAACCTGAGACGTTCCTCTTCAGGAACTCGAGCTGCATTGGAGGACGCTTTGGGAACGAGAATGCCCACGCTGCCAGACTTTCATATCTCTGCCTAGTGTGGAAGAGCACACCTAGAGTGGGAGAAGGAGCCAGGAGCCTGACAAGTAATCAGGGACATCCTGTCCAATAATACCCAAACATCAGAAGGAGTGAGTCTTGACCCCCAAGAAAGGGGAGATCAGAGGACTAGATGGTTTAGGATAGTATCTTGATCCATCGCTTAGCATAAGCGTCTTCTGGCCTAAAGCCTAAGCTTCAGTGCACCATGGAGGAAACATGTAACCAGAGGGTGTCTGCCCACTGCATGGGCACCGAGAGGGGCCCGGTAGGCCACAATGGCCGTCACATAGACCTTCAGGGTGGAGTGGGTCCACCCTGTGCAGAGAAGGGTCTGCAGGAACTCCAGAACTGTCCTAACCAGGCAGTTAACTGGGTCAAGCTAGCGGTCTCACAACCAGGAGGTGAAACTTTTTCACCTCAAGGTGTACAGTTTCCTCATGGAGGGAGCTCTGGATTGGAGGATGGTCTCAGCGACCTCTGTTGAGAGACCGGAAGCTAGGAGTTGTTACCTCATCAGAGCAGAGGTTCGCTTTCTGCCTGTGAGAGGAGATCTCTCCTGAGGGGAACCTCCCATGTAGTGCCTTCAAAGATAGAAATCAGGTTTGAGATCCATACTCGGCCTGGCCAGAATGGGTCTACTAACAGTAGAAGGACCCCATCCTGGCGCACTCTCTCCAGAACTACCAGGAGCAGAGCAATCAGGGGAAAGGCATACATATGAAGCCTCTGCCAAGTCTATACCCTGGTATCCAGCCCCAATAGAGCTGGAAGAGTCAGAGAGAGAGATGAGTAATGAGTCACTGAATTGAGGCGAAGGAGAACAGAACTGGATCTGTGGCCTCTCACTACAGTGTGCAGGACCCATTGAGACACATTTGGCAGTAGTTTTCATGCTAGACTCTCAAAGCTGAAGTCTCCTATTAAAAAAGATGTTCCTCAGAACCACATCGTCTGCTAGGAAGACTAGACCAGAGCCTGCTCGGGGCAGGACCCAATGTAGCACTTGGCAGGGGCTCCCACACTATCTTGTGACCTCCTAAGGGAACCAGTCTTGCGAGACTGGCCTCTGGTGCACCTAGAGTGGCTAGCTCGGTGCCCAGAAGTGGCGGACCAGCAGGGGGCGACCATATCAGCTGCTCTAGAGACCTCCATAAAGGTAGAGAGCCTCTTAGTACTGCTACATTTCTGGGCAGTAACTGAGAGAAGCGCTCGTCAGAGACCGCTGCGCGCTGGAACACCGGCAGGTTTGGCAAATCGATCTCCTGAGGGCACTGAGGAGAGACGGGCACTGTGTAATGTGGTGAACACCGCTTTTCCCCAGAGGGAGCTGGCCCTCAAAAAGTCCTAGGCCTTAGGCGTCAAGATATTTACAAGGAAGACTTTCCATTGAGTATGACAGACCACAGAACTGCCTTCTGCTAGAAGCCTTCGGCCTGGGAGTGCCAATCTAACTTTAGACTCTGTGGAGTATGAGAAGTGAAACCCCCAGCACAAGGGGCTGGAACACGGTAGGGTGTGTGACTGCTCCGCCCAGCAGCCCTTGCTGATGACGAGAGGTAAACACATGTTCTCACTCGAGAAATTATATCCCAAGAGCCCCCTTACTTCTTATAGTCAGATAAATATTTAATTTTATTCCTCAGAATTAAATTTAGTCAAACAACCAGATGAGTAAACACGGTCTGGTGTAGAAAAATTCACATCAAAAGGATGTAATATATGCGTTGCCGTGGCAGCATGCAAGTTTTTTTTTTTCACTCAGTCACACAAACAACATCAATCTCCACAGAGAAAAATTAATGCTGCAGCGGGGAAGAAACCGCAGTGCGGTCTTCCAAGCCTCGAGAACAAGCTCAAGATCTAGGGAACACAGTTGGAGATAGAACGAGCCGTCTCCAACCCGTCCGTTAGATCATGTGCAATCCCTGTGATCTCGGTCGCCGCCGTACATCAGCAGCAGCATGTCCGCAACCGCAAGATCTATCAAATGGACACACTCCTCCTCTAAGAGAGCCTTCTGAGAGTGAAGCAAAGCAGTAACAAATGCTTGCATCGCAGCCATCAACTCCCTCAAGAGTTAATTCTGCATGCTTCACTCTCAAGCAGACAACACACAAACTACCCATTTTTTCTTTGCAGGCAGGGAAAACACACAGCCTGAACACTGCATGCTCTCACCCAAAGCTTCTCTTGACGGAAGCTTTGGCATAATGGAGCTTATCAGTGGACAAACAACTTTAAATAAGACTCACAAACAGATAGTGACTGACAAGCACACAGATCGCTTGCTGAAAGACAGAAGGCTTAATGCCGGCTTTGCCGCACGTGTTTTTAAGGTTCCTGGTCTCAGACGTCACCCGCCTATGACGTCTCGCCCATCCATTGGACTGATTACACACGATTCAGGGCCTGTCCTTCCTTTCTGATAAAATCTTTTAAAAGTAACTTGTCTAGAACTAGTCTTGTTCA
This sequence comes from Carassius gibelio, assembly GCF_023724105.1. Lineage (NCBI taxonomy): Eukaryota > Metazoa > Chordata > Actinopteri > Cypriniformes > Cyprinidae > Carassius > Carassius gibelio. Next base: position 13,676,717 of record NC_068385.1, read on the forward strand.
GTTAAACAATATCCTTCAAAATTATTAAAGGGTATGTTCAACAATTTTTAATCCACTTTGTATTGTTACAATGTTGGTAATGTCACGTGGAGGGTTGGGATGAACTCAAGCACAGACAGGATGCACAAAACACAGGGTTTAATGAGGACAAAAGGGGAAAACAAAACCCACAAGGGGGAAAACCACGACTAGGGAAAACTAGGATAATTTAACAAGACTAGGAAGACACGATAAACAAAAGACTCTTAACACAGGAACTCTAATGACAGGTAAACAATCACGGGTAGACAACGTCTCTTCAATGAGTAACAAAGTGTAACAATGAACCGCACAAGACAGTGAACACAAGGGGATATAAATAGGGAGACTAATAATGACATAACAGGTGGCACAGGTAAATCAATAATGACAAAACTAGGGTAACAAGGGGGCGGGGCAAGGAAACGAGACAACACAAGCACATGGCCCAATGACCAGGCCATGTGCTTGCACACAAAACACGTGTCTGTCATGATCCTACCTCAAGACTAGAGAAAAATAAAGGACACGAGGGCAGAATCATGACAGGTAATATATGTAAAAGAAAAATGTTTATTCTTTAACAGAGATACCCAGTTTACTTGTCAGCAAAGTTCTGATACATGACACAAAACACAGATTTTGTCATTTTGATATATTTTTTTGTCTTTTTATGTCTTTTTTTATTTGGCAATTTGTCAAAACTCATTTCATTTTGCATCATCCTGGGGAATGTTTTTAAATCTGAAGTATCTCTGTACATTCTTACAATGCAAACAGCCTTTTTTATGTCTGGAATTTCCCCTAACGTTACTTATTAAAAAATAGCTATGTTCATTACAGTAGTGAACATCATGCACATGATAAACATCAGACGAACACCACCTCAACATATATATAACAAATGACAAGTGCTCATTCTAAAATATGAAGAAAGATTTATGCTTTGTATACACATAGCCCACCTTTATTCACCTTGAATAGTAATTAATTTTTTATTTAATTTTGTTAAAGTGTTTTTTTTTTTTTTTCGTACAGTAGGCGCCAACTTTAAATGTTTCAACAATGATTTCGTTAACAGCATTCATTTTGAAGCAGGTATTGATTTAAACAGTGGTTAAATTAACTATTAAATAGGCATACAACATTTTACATGGAAACGTGATGCTAGTAAACATTATATTATTCCCACGATTCTGAAGAGTCTGAAATAGATGTTGTTCAGTCAGGACATTAAAAATATACACATCATAATTTATTCAGATAAATAACTGACTAGTACATAAAGTACAGACATGAAGCAGTCAATATTGTAAGTTAAGCTTTTCATTTCAACAGAGCAAGTAAAAGAGGCAATTGTATTTCCCTTTCATAGGTCACTTCGATGCTGCGGTGACGTCACCACGTATGGGAACACCTTCGGTGTGACGAATGTCTGAAGCCCTATACCATCCCGCCAATCCTATTGGCCAAATGGCGCATGGCACCACCCTACGCATGCGCACGCATGATATACCTGGGTGCAGCGCGCCATTTCGCTCAGATTTCATTCCTTCAGGAATAGCGAATCATCTGTGCCCTATCATCTCGCGTTCTCCAGCGATTTTCTTCGAGCAGTGTTTAACTCCTCTTTCGCGGACGCGATGAGTCAACGAAAGGTAAGAGCCGTATAATGGGTTTATCACAGGGAGGCACTCATGAGAGATTCGTTTGCAGCCTCTCTACATGTTCTCTCTGTGATAGCCTACGGCTATGGTAAAATAAAGAAAAGTATCCGCGCTCTGGAGTCTATTTCTTCAGTCGCCTCGCGTCTAACCCCCACCGTTCGCTTCTGCGGTCGCCGAGGCCCCGCACGAGGTGTTGGTTAGGGGCGATATGTGCGGCTTGACTATGAATACAGTGATGCACTGGAGTTTTTCCACTTGCTCGCTCTTCCCTACTCGAGCGCGTTAATCAGAGCAGTTTTGCTTTTATACTATGTTGTCTAACCGCAGCTTCGAACTCAGAGTAGGCTCTGACCGGCATAAGCGGTTCTCTCCCTCCGAGCGGACAGGAGAAACGCGCTTCCCCTTCCTCAGTGTGCTATTATGTGGCTATCCGCGTGGTGGATAAACTACCCTTCTCACGGACCTCCACCAAGAGGTTTCGAGGTCCTGGAAGCAGCCTTTATCAGCGCATATCACGAACGGCGCGGGTTTTTGCCACGATTAAGTGACATGGCGGACTGCTATTATATAGCGATGCCGTTTGACTACCTCTCTAGCCGAACGGATCGCGCCAAACTCCGCCGCGACGTAGTCTCGTCGAAGACGTATCGAGTCGTGTCTATTTCGGCAATTTTATTCTCTTATTACGGTTCTTTACGAGAAGCCTCTCGTTCTTAACCCCCACACTCTAACATTGACTGTCTCGCAGCACAAGCACTTCGAGCGTCACTGAACTGAGCTGTTATTTGAGCTCCCCCTCAGACACTGCACAATTCAGTCTTCAGAGTTTGAGGAACGGCATAGAGACTGGCGAATATGGCCAGTTTATGACGGCTCACACAGCTGCCGCGTTCTCTCTAGCGGCGTGGCCCTATGTTTATCTTGTTGGATTAAATCCTGCCGTGGACACGCTTCAGGATTATACACAACGAAACGCAGCGAGTTTGACGCATGCGCTTTCCTTCTATGTTTGCCGGGGTCTGTGCCCTCCACTAAAGAGTGCTGTTGGACTGCTAATGCACATCCAATCCTCTCACTGCAGTCCCCACGCTCTAACATTGACTGTCTCGCAGCAAAGGCACCTCGAGCATCATTGGATTGAGCTATCATTTGAGCGCCCCCTCAGACACTCTGCACTATCCAGCCTTCAGAGTCTGAGGGACGCCACAAGAGGCTGGCAAATATGGCCAGTTTATGACGGCTCACACAGCTGCCACGTTCTCGCTAGTGGCGTGGCCCTATGTTTATCTTGTTGGATTAAATCCTGCCGTGGACACGCTTCAGGATGATACACAACAAAACGCAGCGAGTTTGACGCATGCGTTTTCCTTCTATGTTTGCCAGGGTCTGTGCCCTCCACTAGAGAGTGCTGTTGGACTGCTAATGCACATCCAACCCTCTCACTGCAGTCCCCATGCTCTAACATTGACTGTCTCGCAGCAAAGCCACCTCGAGCATCATTGGATTGAGCTATCATTTGAGCGCCCCCCCCCCCCCCCCCCCCCCAGACACTCTGCACAATCCAGCCTTCAGAGTTTGAGGGACGGCACAAAAGGCTGGCAAAGATGGCCAGTTTATGACTGCTCATACAGCTGCCACGTTCTCGCAATAGCGACGTGGCCCGATTTTTATCTTGGTGAATTAAATCCTGCCGTGGATACGCTTCAGGATTATACACAACGAAACGCAGCGAGTTTACGCATGCGCTTTCCTTCATGTTCGCCAGGGACTGTGCCCTCCACTATAGAGTGCTGTTGGACCGCTAATGCGCATCCAACACTCTCACTGCCGTCCCTACGCTCTAACATTGACTGTCTCGCAGCAAACAGCGCTTCGAGCTGTTGGATCGGGCTGTAACGCCAGGCGTAAATAAATAAATAAGTAATAATCCCTCAGACACTCTGCGCAATCCAGCTTTCAGATTTCGAGGGGCGATTCAAGGGTCTTACACAGACGACCCGTTTATGACGGCTCGCACAGCCGCCGTTTTAGTTAGCGGCAGAGCCTGATGTTCAATTCGTTGGTCTAATTCCTGCCGTGGACACGTTTCAGGATTATACACAACGGGACGCAATAGCTCTTATGCATACACTTCCCCTGTGCACGAATGCCGCAGGCTTTTCCGTGCACGGACATTTATGTGTATGACAGCGTTGCAGAAAGCGGAAATTTGAGACTGCTAGTTTTGTTTTGGGTCGCGTGGAACGCTTGCCTGGCATTTCTCAATGGGTGTTACGCACAATTGTCACGGATACACCAATTGTTTTTTTTTAGAGGCCCGCCTCTTTTCCGCTGAATTCTTTCCACGGTGGTAAACTGATGGTAATAGCAGTGTTGTGACAGGAGATGTCAACTCTGCTGAGCAAAGGGGCTATAGAAGACATACACCCCTCTCAGATGGAGGCAGGGTCTTACAGCTGTTGTTTGTAAAAAAATAAAATAAAAAAAAGAGACGGCGGATTGTGACCCCGTACTTCTCAAAATGCATGGATGTAGCTCTGGCCCCGTTGTGGCTCCAGGGCGTCCGTCTGTGAACCACTTAGACGATTGGCAGTGGCATTCCCCGTAATTTGTCTGAGGTTACTTCACATGCGCCCTTTTCAGTGGAAAAATGGGCGGAAAGACGAAATATTTCACCCCGTTGTCTTCCGCATCGGACGATTTCGGTGACACGGAGTTGTGTGATGTCGTTAAAACTATGGATGCCAACTGAATTTCTCCTACCAGGGTTCGGCTGGGGATTTGAGCTTTCCCAGAGACCGTCACGACGGATGCGTCTTTGACCGGTTGGGGAGCTGTTGTCAAGGGCTACCAGCCCATGGAGTGTGGACAGCTGCACAACGCAGTTGGTATATAAACCGGTTGGAATTACTGGCAGTTTTCTGGCTCTCCAGTAATTCGCGAATCTGCTGATCGGCAGTCTTGTGCTGCTCAGATCAGACAACACAGCGTTTGTCTCATACCTGAATCACTAGGAAGGATTACGCTCTCGCCCCCTGTGCAGGCTGGCGAGACATGTTCTTCTTTGGTCTCAGAACAAATTTCTGTCGATCCGAGTTGTTCATGTCCCCGGACGTTTGAACTTCGGAGCGGATATGCTATCCAGACAGGCTCTGGAACAGGGAAAATGGAGATTACACCCCTCAGACGGTGAATCTTTTATGGCGGATATTCGGCAAAGCGAAAGTGGGTTTATTCGCGTCGAACATGACTATGCATTGCCCGCTATGGTTCTCCCTATGCCCCCCATCGCCCCTGGGCGTGGATGCATTAGCTCACAGCTGGCCCAGGACCAGTCTGTATGCTTTTCCTCCGATTCGTTTGATCCCAGCGGTATTATGCAGAATACGGCGGGACAGAGTGGAACAGCTGCTGCTGGTGGCTCCGCGATGGCACACGCAGTCGTGGTTTGCGGATCTGATCAGTCTGCTAGCGGGCTCTCCGTGGGAGATTCCCCTCAGACAGGATTTATTATCACAAGCACAGGGGCTGATTTGGCACCCGAGGCCAGATCTGTGGAAACTGTGGGCGTGGTCACTGAGCGGAGTGCATTAGTATGTCCCGGTCTTTCTGTTGAAACCACTGAGACTATATTGAATTCTAGAGCAGCTTCTACGAGACGCTTATATGCTTTCAAGTGGAGACTGTTTACAGCCTGGTGTGGCAATCGTAATGTGGATCCAGTTTACTGCCCAGTGGCTTCAGTGCTGGAGTTCCTCCAGGATCGTTTTTCGGATGGCGTAACACCAGCCACTTTAAAGGTTTACGTGGCAGCCATTTCAGCTTACCACGAATACATAGGCGGTGCCTCTGTGGGGCGTCATCCACTAGTTTCTCGTTTCATACAGGGTACGCGACGGCTGAGGCCTTTCCGCCCTGTGCGAGTTCCTTCATGGGATTTATCCATTGTGTTGCTAGGTTTATCAGGGCATCCGTTTGAGCCCTTGGAGACTGTATCGGATAAATTCCTGACACTGAAGACACTTCTTCTCATGGCTTTATCCTCCCTCAAGAGAGTTGGGGATTTACAGGCTCTTTCTGTTTCACCCTCATGCATGGAATTTGCACCGGGCTCTGTGAAGGTGCTGCTGCGGCCCAGGCCTAACTATGTTCCTAAGGTCGCATCTAACCCCTTTCGCTTTCAGCATGTGGTCCTGGAAGCTTTTTCACCTGCTGAGGCTGGGTCAGGAGATCTAAGTCTTTGCCCTGTGAGAGCTTAAAGACTTATGTGGATCGTACAGCCCCTTGGCGTGAATCTGACCAGCTGTTTGTCCGTTTTGGACATAAAATTAAGGGCCATGCGGTTACAAAGCAGCGCATGTTTCATTGGCTGGTGGAGGCAATTTCTTTGGCCTATGAGGCGCGCGGACTCGCTTCGCCCTTGGAAGTTAAAGCTCATTCCACTCGAGCTGTGGCTTCTTCTCAAGCTTTTCTCAGTGGATCTTCTATGGATGATATCTGTGCTGCGGCAGGATGGTCCTTACCGAGCACTTTTATCAAGTCCTACAGTCTAGATGTGAGGATGGCTCCTGGCTCCCGGGTTCTCTCCGCTTGAGCAGATGCTTCCTCGGATCTCAGTTATCAGGTACGTCAGGCGTTTTGGTATATCGTTCCCATACGTGGTGACGTTACCGCAGCATCGAAGTGACCTATGAAAGGGAACATCTCGGTTACGTATGTAACCATGGTTCCCTGAATAGGGAACGAGATGCTGCGGTTCTGGCCGTTCCGTACCTTGATAATGTTCTTCATCTTCAGTCATGAAATCTGAGCGAAATGGCGCGCTGCACCCAGGTATATCATGCGTGCGCATGCGTAGGGTGGTGCCATGCGCCATTTGGCCAATAGGATTGGCGGGATGGTATAGGGCTTCAGACATTAGTCACACCGAAGGTGTTCCCATACGTGGTGACGTCACCGCAGCATCTCGTTCCCTATTCAGGGAACCATGGTTACATACGTAACCGAGATGTATTCATTGTATATTCAAATCCATTTCTGATACTAATACGTTCATGTTTAATAATTGCTGAATAATTATGTACATAAAGAAATAGGCTTTATTTTGTGTTGGATCAGTTACCTGTGTTGGCAGTGCACAGCAGACACACCCACCTAAACATTTTAAATATATCGCTTAGCTGCCCAAAAGAAAAACATAAACATTGCAGATAGCATATGAAGCAAAAACGAATGCCGTTTGACTGATTTGCTTCAAATCGGGTGATTTTAGGTGAGCAGTTCGCATGTGACTCAATAGTGCTCTCTGCCGGTAGGGATAAGTAAGATGGCAAATTGAACTTACGGTGGCTTCACTGTCTCTTGGTGGTTTAGTACGGTGCCTTGGAAAGGTACGGACATGGTTGGTTCACTTAGTTTTGTCATGGCCATGACTAATATGCTGGCCACGAGATATTAATTTGTGGGAACGTGGACTTTAGATGCTATGTTGAGGGAACGAAATCCATTTCTTGTGGCCACATGACTTCTTATGTTGAGGGAACGACATGTTTTTCTAGTGACCACGAGTTTAATGCGTAAACAAACCTGCATGACCATAGCACCTCAGGATTTTCAGAGATGTGTTCATTCATATTTTATTTTGAATTACTAAAATTATTATTTATTCTAGAAAATATTTCATTATTAAATTATTATATTCTTGGCTGCTGGAATTTATTACATGTGGTAGTCAGCATTCAAATGAAGTTTATATTGAATAAATGTTACATAAATAAGAAAACATTTTTATCGACCATACAGTTTTGTCCATTAACTGATTTTCTTTTCCCCGTAATATTTGAATAGACCTTTTTCATGGAACGCGAGTTATTTGGACAGCTCTGAAATGACAGTAGTAATCTGTTTTACTTACTTTTAGCATCCATAATGTCAACAAGCAATGGCAACATTAGTTTGCGGTGGCAGCAAGATCAAGACTATTTAACAAAGACCGTATGACAATGTAACTTTGTCTGTTCCACATCCTACGAAGTTGACCAGTGCCACCTCCTGGTTTGATGATATGAAAAAATGGCCAGCAGTCACATATGTTGACAAATTTAATTATCTTGTTTTGTCTGAGGGTGTGGATGGTTGAGGAACTTAGAAATGATAAAAGTACCAAAGCATACAGTTATCTACACAGTAACAAAATTGGATGAATTCTTTGCCATAAACATCAGCTGTTCACATTACTAAAGGCGGAGGTAGAGCCGAGTTAGGCTATAAATAAACCAAATCACATCATGTGGGTTATGGTTCAAAATAAGGGAGTAGTGGAAACAGCTGGATGCTCCCGTGTAGCTGGCCCCGACATGTCTTGTACCCATGTGTAACGATAGATCACAGGAGACGAGAGATCCAATATTAGTGTGTTTTATTGGGTAATCCAAAAATCAATATCCAAAACAAGCTATGGGTCAAAAACCATGAAAGCAGTCCAAAAAACAAAGAACAAGAAAAACACAAGAAACCAGAAAACACAAGGGACTGCGAGAAAACCGGGTGACGGAAAACAAGGACTCCATGAAACAGAATGAAAACAGACCGGACAAGTGAAATTCTGATACATGACACAAAACACAGATTTTGTAATTTTTATATATTTTTATGTCTTTTTTTATTTGGCAATTTGTCAAAACTCATTTAATTTTGCATCATCCTTGCATCAACAAGCTGTTCTGTTATTTGTGAAGAAAAATGCAAAGTCATCAGCTGTAAGAGTCGATGGAGGAGGAGGTGGATTAAGAAGAGAAGAGAAAGTTTTGAAGAGTGTCTGAGCGTCACAACAGTTGTTAACTTTGTTGTGGTGGTATGTTGTTTAACACTGAAGACATTTGCAGAGAAAGAAGAGAGGAGAGACTGATACACACTGAAGTCTGTAGAGTTTCTTGATCTGCAGCCCTGAGTTTAGAGCGATGTTCACGAAGAACATCAGACAGCCAGGGGGCAGATGGGGTGGTGCGTGCTGGTCTAGAAGACAGTGGGCAAAAGTTATCCAAGCAAGAGATTGGAGTGGAGCAAAGACAGTAGCACTGTCCAGAGCTGAAAACTGAGAGAGTGAAGGAAGTGATGATGAAACCACAGAAGATAGACAAGATGGAGAGAGTGAGCGTAGGTTCCGTCGAAAGGTGACCTGCGTTGGAGGGTGTGTCGCTTCAGGATTAAGTGCTAGGTTAGCAGTAATGAGGAAGTGGTCTGAGGTGTGAAGTGGAGCAACTAAAAAGTTGTCCACGGAGCAACAGTGTGTGTAGATGAGGTCGAGTTGGTTGCCTGATTTGTGAGTCGCTGTAGTAGACACTCGCTTGAGATCAATGAGGCAAGCAAAGTGTTGAAGGTAGAGGCCTGGGGTATATCTAGGTGGATGTTGAAGTGACCAAGCAGTACCAGAGGAGTACCATCTTCAGGAACGTTTGATAGCAGCACATCCAACTCCTCCAAGAAGTTTCCCAATTGACCTGGGGGAAGTGTATTTGGATTTTAACAGAGTGGGTTACAGTAATTACATGTGATTCAAATGAAACCAGATCAAATTTCCAGTCTTTTGATATAAGGAGACCAGTACCTCCACCCCTCGCAGTCGTACGAGGAGTGTGGGATCAAGTGAAATTAGTGGAGAGGCCTGCGGGAGTGGCAGTGTCTTCAGGTTTGATTCAAGTCTCAGTTAGTGCCATGAGGATGAGACCGGAATGAGTAGCAATAGAAGAAATTAAGTCTGCTTTGTTAACAGCAGACTGGTAGTTCCAGAGACCAACTGGAATAGAGAGCGTAGTAGTAGAGATCAGAAGGACAGGCCATAGATTTGTCGGATAGGCCTTCCTTCGACGTACATTGCGTGGTTTTCTAGTGTTAGTAGTGATAGTAGAGATCTGAAAGCACATAGTGAGTAAAAATAACCTAAATAAGTAAAAGCCTGACTCCAAAAAAGTTGGGACACTGCACAAATTGTGAATAAAAACAGAATGCAATGATGTGGAATTTTCAAATGACAATATTTTATTCAGAATACAACATAGATGACATATCAAATTTGAGAAAATTAATAATTTTAGGGGAAAAATAAGTCTATTTTAAATTTCATGGCATCAACATATCTCAAAAAAGTTGGGACAAGGCCATGTCTACCACTGTGTGGCATCCCCTCTTCTTTTTATAACAGTCTGTAAACGTCTGGGGACTGAGGAGACAAGTTGCTCAAGTTTGTCATGCAACCCCATACCATCAGAGTAGCAGGCTTCTGAACTGATTGCTGATAACAAATTGGGTTGTCCTTGTCCTCTTTAGTCCGGATGACATGGCATCCCAGTTTTCCAAAAAGAACTTCAAATTTTGATTCGCCTGACCACAGAACAGTTTTCCACTTTGCCACAGTCCATTTTAAATGAGCCTTGGCCCAGAGAAAATGTCTGCGATTCTGGATCATGTTTAGATATGGCTTCTTTTTTTTCTTTAGTTTTCTTGAGTTTTAGCTAGCAACCGCGAATGGCACCGTGGATTGTGTTCACCGACAATGTTAAGGGCCTTGACCCTTACGCACAGATATCGTTCCAGATTCTCTGAATCTTTGGATGATATTATGCACTTTAGATGATAATAACTTCAAACTCTTTGCAATTATTCTCTGAGAAACTCCTTTCTGATATTGCTCCACTATTTTTCCCCGCAGCATTGGGGGAATTGGTGATCCTCTGCCCATCTTGACTTCTTAGAGACAATGCCACTCATGTTGCCAATTGACCTAATTTGCAAATTGGTCCTCCAGCTGTTCCTTATATGTACATTGAAATTTCCCGGCTTCTTATTGCTACCTGTCCCAACCTTTTTGGAATGTGTTGCTCTCAAGAAATCTAAAATGAGCCAATATTTTGAATGACATTTCAAAATGTCTCAATTTCAACATTTTATATGTTATCTATATTCTATTGTGAATAAAATATAAGTTCATGAGATTTGTAAATTGTTCCATTACATTTTTACTCACAATTTGTACAGTGTCCCAACTTTTTTGGAATCGGGTTTGTATTTGAGAACAAGCTATACAAAAAGTAAAGAAAGGGTAGAAAAGCAATACTCAAGTGCCTTGTCAGTGTCCTTGCTCTGTGGAGTTGCGCAGGTAGAGTCGATGTCTTTGCACTCGTTGTTCTTCACACGAGGGCTGCCGCTGCCATGGTGAAAACTAAAATTTTTATATTTGCTTGATTACCTATTATTAAAGTCAGCTGGCCATGCCTCACTATTAAGCAGTCCCGTGATAGGTACACGCAAAACCAAGCGCTACTTCAGAACGTATTTACCAGGGTAAGACACACAGTAAATAAAACAACGTTTCCTAGCAATGACGATCATGCAGTAGTCTAATGAGAAAAAGAGGCAAAACACTTACAAACTGTTTTCCTTATCTGTTGCTCAACTGTTTCTTCTGAAAAGGGCTTCTAAAACAGCTAATTAAGTACTTTCACTTGTTTTGGCCACGCTTCACTATTTAGCAGACCGAAACTGGGCAGTCCCGCAATAGATAAATGCAAAACCAAGTGCCACTTCAGCACGTAAGTTTAATCTTTTTAAGGCTGTTTAATCTTTTTAATTTATTTTATTAAAGCTTTCGTTTAGTATTATTTATTTTTATGTTTACATAGGTTTGTAAATCGTACTTTGCATGTAATGCCACTTCTTTTTATGCAATATTGACATTCTATGTACTTTTATCTTTGGTACCTTGGCATTAATATAAAAAAAAATTAAAAAAAAAGAACTAATCAATTCTCTTTCCAGCTCAGACTGCATTGACTGAAACAGGTGAACTAGACTAATTCCAGTACAGAGCCTATAAAATTTTGCGCATGAACGATTGAATGAATCACTCCCGTAGACGACTCTTTCCCGAGTCATGTTAAAGATTCATTCAAAATGAACGAATTGTTCAAGAACGACCCAACACTACCATTCAGTTGGATTGTAATTTGCAGCTGTGTTAGAAAACTTTGGAAAAAAGAAGCAATGCATAATTCTGTAAAAAAACAAAAACAAAAAAAAAAACCTTGCACTGAGCAGAACTGGTTTGTTCTGTAAAGCCGGGAAACACTACTGTGAGGCTGGTTATGAATGTCATTTGAGCTCTGTCAGTGTATTTTAGTCAGCGTTTGGTGTGCAGTGTCTAAAGAATTTAAGACCAGCTGTTGCCAGTCGTCTTCACAAAGATTAGCCTATTATTTTAATATAGGCCTATATACATAAGTTTAACTGCACCTGTTTCATTATTTTTAGACCATTTAAATGATGAATTGAATAATAATAAAACAAAAATATAAATCACAAACATTACATTTCTGAATAAAACTATTTTATACACTTGAGTTATATCTAATTTGGCCTTTTCAATTAATGTAGGCATGTTACATTCTTTCGATTATTAGGCCTATTCATATTAAGTTAGCCTACTTTAATTCTTAAATTAATATAACAATTATTTTGCCCCACAATAATTTCATAGTGCATTAGCGCAAAACTGATGTGCTGCAAGGAAAAGATTAGGCTAGCTTACTCCTCATCTAATTTTTTCAAAAAGGTCTTTCAAAACAGGTTTATTTATTATAGGCCTATAATTAAAATAATTAACAATGCAATCATAATCATCATCATCAACATCCAAAAAAACTTTTTTTTAAATGAAAAAACACAAAATATAATCTTATTGATTTATTTTTAAATGTATTTATTATTATTTTATTATTATTATTATTATTATTTTTTTTTTTGCAGTATCCTATATGTTTGAGCCACAAGAGATATAACAGCAGCAGTTCAGTCAGTGTACTGTTTGAGTAAATGAATTACTCCGGGATATTGGTTTGTTTTAACTCAGAGGGAGTATCAGCCACATTAAAAAAAAAAGTTAACAGCTTAAGTAATTTGTGGATTAATGCTTATTGGAGACGTGAACTGTTTTAAACAAATTAAATTCGATTTGGTGAACTGGTTCAAGAAGATCCGGTTACATCGAATGATTCGTTCGCGAACTGGATATCACTAAACTGCAGTGTGTTTTGAAATAGACAATGCTGAATAAAGTCGTAGTTTTTGCTATTTTTGGACCAAAATGTATTTCCGATGCTTCAAAAAATTCTAACTGACCCTCTGATGTCACATGGACTACTTTGATGATGTTTTTCTTACCCTTCTGGACATGGACAGTATATCATGCACACAGTTTCAATGGAGGGACTGAGAGCTCTCGGACTAAATCTAAAATATCTGTGTTCCGAAGATGAACGGAGGTCTCACGGGTTTTGAACGACATGAGGGTGAGTTATTAATAGAATAATTTAGATTTTTGGGTAAACTAACCCTTTAATAAATAAGTACTGGTATTTAATCAAAAAATACTGTATCTAATGAATAAATATTAGTACCTAATAAATAAGTACTAGTATCTACTGAATAAGTACTAGTATCTAATTAATAAGTACTAGTAAAGTTAAATTAGATACTAGTTCAGTTTATAGCTTAATTGTTACGACGGCTTGCCATAAAGCGCCACCCAGTGGAACCAAATATTTCAGGAACTGAATATATTGTAACAGCGGCCTTGTGGATTCCATGTCGGATCCAGCTATCCTACCGGACAGGTATACGCACTTTTGGTGGTGCTACGTTACTGTCTGGCTATGCTCATCACACTACTAACCTTCCTCGCAGTTGCTGTTATGTATTTTATTTTTTTACTGAACGCTCGAAATAAATTTTTTATGTAGCACTTAATAATAATACAATAATAATAGACTTCAATACATAAACTAACATTAACTAATCGAACTTTATTGTAAAATGTCACAATGTTAATAAAGTATATATATGTTCACAAAACACTGTGAAATAGAAAAGAAAGCAGGTGAGCATGGTTTGGCGTGGCAGCCAATACAAATAATAACCGTTTCCTTACATAAATACTGCGTTTGGACCAGATCGTTTGCAGAATCAATTGCTTCTGAAAGTATTATCTTTTTCTATATAGTAGTGTAGTAGTTGGCTATCTCCGTGTCGTACGTGGCTTTGAAGTTTTAAGCATGAAGTTTTATTAACATTGCTTATTTACAGCTGTTCGAAATCATTTAATTTTGAAAAAAAAAAAAAAAGTTATTTGTATTTTTTATTTTTTTTATTTTACCAGGAAAGAAGTGGTTTTGATGAACAAAGTTTTGAAAGAAATAAAAGTCACTTTTAACAACAAATATTTAATTTAAACCATTCAATTCCATGATTCGCAGTAGAGATAAACAGAACAAGGTTCAAAATAACCACTAAACCACCGATTGCTCAAATTTTCAGGGATTCCGTCAAACCTTGCAAAGATGAATGCAATGAGTATGTAATCCATACAATTTTTTTTTCCAGAAATAAAGTTAAAGATCAGGAGATTAGAGGTAATGACATAAGAACAGTGCTATACCAATTAATATTTACTTAATATTCTGGCTCGACATAAAAAAATAGCCATAGCGTATAATTGCAGGTAGCAGGAAGTGCATTTGAATTGCATATTTAATATTACACAACATATTTTGGGTATTTTTGAGTAGCCACGTTTACCATTATTGTGTGGGCAGAGAACAAATGAGACGAATGCAAACAGTAACTTACAGTTGGTTACTCTCCCACTCAATTTGAGTAGGTGTATGTACCTCTGGAAGATAATTATCAGTTTCTGTAGTACACTATTTGTCTACACAGAGTTAAAGGTCAGTAGCTGTGCATTTCTATGTAGATGGAGATAAGAGTTTGAGTATGTTTTCAGAAGATCACATGTGTACACTTACTTTGTACTTTAAAGATTTAAGTTGAGTTCTTGCATGCCATTGACTAAGAATTGAATGCTTCAACATCTCTTTTAACTGCAAAAAAAAAAAAAAAAAAAGACTATTTAGATCGTTTATATGCTTGGACATTCCAGTATTGAAAATTTAAATTGTTCAACTCAGAATTAGATTGTGAGGGACATTCATAAAGAACTGAATTTTTTTTAATGTTTATTTTGTGCAAGAGTACAGCTTCTGTACAGTATCTCTTTACCTGAGATTGCTTGTAATATTTCGATGCTTGTTCTTTATTTAACTCATTGTTACAAATTAATGTTTGGACAAACCAACCAATGCACATTAGCACAAGTTTTTCAAACTGCATTGCCTACATGGTTGAATCATTAATCAGATGATCAATACAACTTTTTTTGAAGGACCTCCTTTAGAATGAGAGTCCGTTTATAAGAGACAGTCCAGTTAATCTCACGGTCACTGGTCATCATGGATCTGAATGTTAGCCGCTGTTGGAAATGGCTCCTTCTGGTCTCTTTCCTCATTGTCTGTGTGAATGGACAAACATCAGGGCCGTAAGTTTTTAATGATTTCTGTTAAATATACTGTAGGAAGATATTCTGTTTTAATAGCAAAATCATAACATTTTTTAAATTTAAATATTTTTTTATTTTCCATTCTTTGAAGAGAACTAACATGAGTATTTGGTGGCCATTTTTTTAACGAGAACAGAATATTCAAATGATAATAATTAACCTTTAAATATTGCAAATACTTAAATATTTATCTTGGGCATTAAAATCTTTTTCAATGGAAACTGAAATTTTTTGATGCCACTGTAACTTTTGAGTACGGAAGTTCTAAGCGGCCATGCATTATAATTTTTTTTCCTTTTTGTTTTCTCGTTATAACGACTTAATTTTCTCGTTATCTTGACATAATGAAGTTCGTTTTCTCGTTATAACGACTTATTTTTCTCATTATCTCGACATAACGAAAGTTTGTTTTCTCATTATAACGACATGACAGTTTTACTGTTGCTATAGTATTAGTAACGAACTCAACTTTGACAGGCATCTGATGGACAACCATGCAGGGGCTATACTGTAGCCTATATTTCGCCTAGGTAATAATGTCTACAATACTGTATATAAATAAAGGCTGATCAATCACTGTTGATTTTTCCAGAGACAGTACAACGAACATTTTTTTTTGTAATTAACATGTTTAAATGGCAACACCGCGAAATTAGAGCTGCTTGGATTAAACTCACTTTTCATTTTCCCTTTATTTGAAATAAAATTATATATAATTTGTAATTTTTAGTATTCATTATATGATCTGGCAGATATCATGTGTGTTACAAGCTTCTGTTTGAAAAGAGCGTCCGTGTGTACATGTAGGTAGTGTATGTGTGTGTGTGTAGAAAAAAACGATTACAACATTATAGAACAAAACTGAATTAAATAAGCCTATGGATTTTACATATATATCACATTTCTCATTAATATGGTTAACAATAAAGATTAGTAATAAGGAAAAGAAGCACATCAGCCTACATCGTTAAATCCCGTCCTACTGTAGATAAACAGAATACAGTGATGTCAACCTTGGTTTTTATAAGCAGTTATTTTATGACACAGAACGCGTTGGTGAAACTCATGCATCTAGCAGGAACTTAATACACAAAATATTCATATTGATTCAAGCATTTAACATTTATGAATTAATTAAATGTCAGTAATGAAGACTGCACAAATTATAGCGATCACGAGGAAGGTCCGCGTACAGTAAAGTGGACAGTGTACAACACCCCATCAGTTATATTCAGGTCTATAGTGCCACCTGCTGGCGCAGTTTTGTAACTTCTTCGAGAAAACTAGTTCGTTATAACGAGAAAACGAACTTCGTTATGTCGAGAAAACGAACTTTGTTATGTCGAGAAAACGAGAAAATGAAGTCGTTATAACGAGAAAACGAACTTCGTTATGTCGAGATAACGAGAAAATTAAGTCGTTATAACGAGAAAACGAGAAGAAAAAATATTATAATGCATGGCCGCTTAGAACTTCCGTATTTGAGGGACAACTAGAATTTTTTTTTTTCTAGGTCTGATAAATTATTAGAATACCTAATCATTGTGCAGGTTAAGTTGTGATTTCTCCTTTATTAATTTAACTGATCTGGGCTTCAATATAAATGTTTGCTGTTTAACGGACAACTTAAAGCACGTATAAGGAATGTTTGTACTATTGCCTTGAACAATATTGTGTAATTATTATCTTTCAATAGATATTTCATGGTGACGTTTCCTGCAGTAATCGAGTCTGGATCTGAGGCCAAACTGTGTGCAAGTCTTCTCAAGCCCAATAAAAGCCTTGTCATAAACATTTATCTGGTTCATGGAGAAAATAGCACTTTACTGCTACAGGAGAAAGCTGAGGAAGAGTTTCACAACTGCTTTAACTTCAGGGTCTGTCATTAGCATATTATAATGAATATTTATAGTTTGTGTCATATTGCATCTAGGGTTTTTTTTTTTTTTTTTTGATAACATGTTTGCAGAGGTTGTGAATACAGCATATTTCTTCTCATCAGGCTCCTCTTGTAGAAGCAGAATCAGTGCAGAGAATGAAGGTAGAACTTCACGGAGATGCTTTCAAGATGACTGAAGAGAGAAAAGTCATGTTCAAGCCTTACAATCCTCTGACCTTTATCCAGACTGATAAACCCATCTATAATCCAGGACAGACAGGTGAGCTGTGAATGTTTCAAAGGTAAACCTCAGTAAATAATGCCGGTGTCATTGACATCTAAACCCTGATCACAGCTGATTCAGCTGATTCAGCACATAGAAGTAAAGCATGTTATCATGAAATTAACTGATATAATCATAGATGAAACATTACTAATGTTGCAAGATGGTATTTAAGCGGATGGTATTTAAGTAAACAGTTCAATGGGTTTGTAAACAGAAAACAGGAGCAGATAAGGATGAGGGGTTCACTGCTAACTGCTTTAACACAAGAATGGCCAAAGAAATCCCCTCATCTAAACCTATATTCAGCCTAAATCATGTAATTACCAAAACATGATGATATTAATCACTATATGACTCTTTTTATAGGATATAGAGATACTTGGACATGCAAAACATCTTTCATAGCTGTCTGAAATACCTGATTCTAATGGGTCAATGGGGCAAAGTGTCAAATATTTTTTATATTTTTATATTATCATATTTTTTGTAAAATGACAGCAAAAAAACAAATCTATAACTAAACTCACTTTTTCAATTAAGTCCTGCAGGGTGAACGCAACCGAATTGAAAGACTAGTTGTCACCGCATACAGTGCAGCTTTGTGCTGCACACATGCATGTGTAGCATGTGTTTTGGTTTTTATGTGTGGAATCCGTAAATTACAGAGCCACAGATATGTGTCAGGTCTCTGGGCTAATCTGTTTGATTTGTTGAATCTGTTTGATCTGTCTGTGTCTGTTTGATTGATTCCCAGCCCTCCTTGTTTCTCCACTTGTTTTTAAGATTGTTTGCCACCTGGTCCCTGTTACCTCTAAATATCTTCCCTTTATAGTTCCCTGTGTTTCTCTGTCTGTTGTCAGACTGTTGTTACTCGTACCAACAGCTCAGATCTTCTAGTTTGTCAGTGTACTCACCTAGTCATGTTGTGTCTTGTCATCAGGCTCCAGTGCTCGTATCTGTTAACCTCTACTTCTTTCATGTGAATGCAGTTTCCTAAGAAGTCTTAGAGCTCTCATCATTACCCTGGTCTCGGCTGTCGAGCAAGCAGTCGCTCAGTTTAGCGATCCGACCCACCGGCCTCAGCTCTCCGGCCGTTGTTATGGCTAATGTCAGTCGCCGCTGCCCTCTTTCTCTCTTGATCGGGTGAAGGCATTCCTCGTCCATGCGAGCTGACTGTGTAACGATCATTTATCTGCTCTGTCTCTTCGGCTTAATAAAGGCTCTGTGTAATCCGCAACTGAATCCAGCCTGTTTCCCTTGACAATATGAGCTGTCTGTCATCTGAAGGATTTAGATCCAGTCCCTCTGAGTTATTTAGATCTAAATTATGAACTTTTTCCTCCACTGAACTCTTGTCATTTAATGTGATAAGACTTTAGTTTCATTTACGTTGTCATCTTTGATATTACTTTAGTCACTATTACTAATACGGTTTCAACAGATGCAAATAGATTCTTGCATGTCCTCCAGCCTTATGTGCTCTTAAATTTGATTCTTCTCAGTAAGAAGGCCTATTTGTTAAATAGTTCTGGTTTATTTTTATGCTATAATGACGGTCGGACTACATAAAAGATTAACACGTTAAAAGCAGAGTTTATAATACACATTTCTGTTTTCACAGTGAACTTCAGAGTTGTTACCGTGGATACAAAATTTGCACCACTTGATCAGCAGGTCAGATGTGTTTTGTCTTGAATTTTTATCTCCCTCATTTTCTTTTGCATTGTTGAATGCATTATTAATAAACAACACATTTCCAGCTAAATCATTTTAATATCCTTAGTCATTGAATTATTATTATTTGCTCTTTTGCAGTATGGTTCAATCGTGCTTGAGGTAAGAACACAAATCCTTCTTCTGTACAGTCATAACAAGTACACTTTTGAAATCCTGTTAATGCTGCTGAAATTCTGTTAAAATTGCAGTTATTGTATTTTCAGTAATTATAGGCTACATTAATTCATTAATGGTCAGGATATGTGTAGCTGACTTGAGCTAAATATCTGAACTGTGTCTTTGCGATTAAATAGGACAGTCAGAATAACAGAATTGGTCAGTGGACAAATGTTTCTTCATCAAGGTGGATTTTGCAGCGTTCTTATGAATTAAACCCAGAGGCTCGTCAAGGTGTGTACAGACTCAGGGTTTATATTGGTGAAAGGATGATCTCACATGATTTTGAGGTGAAAAAATATGGTAAGTCATAAAAACAAACGATTTATAATATTGTGTGCGATTACTTTTATGAGTGATATCTTTGTATATTAATTTCTAATTTGACTACTAATAAGTCTTATTTCTGCCTTTCTGCCTAGTTTTGCCTAAGTTTGAAGTTACTGTACAAAGCCCAGATAAAGTCAGTGTTGATGAAGACGAACTGTTAATTGAGGTTTGCGGAAAGTGAGTGGTCTATTTTATTTCCTGCATTAAGAGAGCAGTGTTTTCTTCCATTTTTACTTACTATAACCCCCAACCTAATATATTAGTTTCTTAACTCAGCCCTGGGCTGTATATCTGTTGCTTGTACCTTTTTCACAGATACACTTATGGGCAGCCTGTACCTGGTAAATCATGGGTGAAAGTGTGCCGTAACTTTCTGACCTATTTTCTTACCATCGATAGCAATCCAGTATGTTTAGAGGAAACCACTGAGGTATGTGAGTTAAAATGCAAATAAAGTAATGGTACATATGTCTTCTCTTTAGCCAAGTAAACTACTCTTTAATGTTTGTTCATTTACTACCATTAGATAAAAAAGACAGGCTGTGCCACCCATACCTTAGATGCATCAGTCTTTTTCAACTCCACACTAAACTATAATCTGGAGAATTCTATTAAAGTTGAAGCAATGGTTACAGAAGAAGGAACAGGTGAGTTGTTGGATTTGGTCAGATCCCTGTTACCTACATTTCTTGATTTTCATTTTTTTATGTTTTATTTTTATTTTGTTTGAATAAATAATAATTTGCTCTTTTAACAATTTACAGAGATCACCATGAAAAAATATAAATCTGTGTCCGTCACTTATGAAATTGGCAAAGTCACACTCACTGACCTGCCCAAAACATATGAACATGGATCAGTTATTGAAGGAAAAGTAGGTCTAAAATCAGTTTGTCTCAATTTAATAACACTGATTTGTGCATAAATATCCCATCATTTGTTCCTTAAATCTCTTCTTTTCAACAGATCAAACTCTCAAATTTCAAAGATGCACCAATTCAAAACAAAGTGGTTTATCTTTTTGACGGTGAAACTTGGTCCTCAAATCTGCTCCTAAATCTCACAACAGACAGCGATGGTTTCGCCAGCTTCTCTCTTAATACATCCAGTCTTCCTAAAAGGGATATTAATCTGATAGTATGATCACTTTATTAACCTAGTTCTCTTTTGTGTTCGCTGAAGAGTTCAGTTCCTTGAGTAATTGTAGTTGCTTTGTTTTTCAGGCAAGTGTGTATCCAGATCTTCGTTATGATAGTTACAAAACACCTTACATCTCTATGGATAGAAAAACTGTTCAGCTTTTCCAGCCTGCCACTCCATACACCCCAACATTAAGTGGACTGATTATAGAGAATATTGAGCAACCATTAAAGTGTGATGCTGAGTTGACAACGACCATCAAGTATAATTTTATTGGAGAGACTGCTGAAGACTTCAAAACTGACATTGTCTATATGGTGAGAACATGTGCAGAATGTACATTAGTCCACTGATGCCTTCATTGTTTGTTAACAGCATTAACTGGCTGCACTGGTCAGTTTGTCATGGAAGTGTCATCTGTCTATTTCAGGTCTTGTCCAGAGGAGTGATCGTTCATCATGGATCTGAGAAGGTTGAAGTGAAGTCTTCTAATGGAGCAGCAAGTGGCACAGTGTCGTTCAAACTGTCTGTTGGTGCAGATCTGGCTCCTGCAGTGCAGATTCTGGCCTACTGTGTTCTGCCCAGTGAAAATGTGGCTGCTGGTAGCACAAAATTTGATGTTGAAAAATGTTTCAGTAACAAGGTATGTATTGAGATATGTATTGAGATGTATTTCTGGCTCAGTCCTAAAATAAAATATATTTACTCTCATTACAGGTTTCGCTACAGTTTTCTCCTGCTAAAGCAGTTCCTGGAGAGAAAAGCACTCTCCAGCTCTCAGCTCAGCCTGGTTCACTGTGTGGCCTCAGTGCTGTAGATCAGAGCGTCCTGATCATGGAGTCCGGAAAACGTCTGAATACTGAAAAGGTGTGAGAACAGACCATCCTCAGAAACTGTGATCCATCAGTATTTATGATGACATCCCGATCTCAGGAGATTGAACATTAATCTTCATTCTTTCCCACTATATTCATGAAAGGGGGGGGGGGTATATATGAATTATTTAGTGTTGAAATTTTGGAAATCAGTGTGAATGTGGTCTCATCACAGATCTTCAACCTGCTGCCAGTGCAATCGGTGTCAGATTATCCTTACAGTCTTGAAGATGAGCGAGAGTGTCTGCATGTGAGACCCCGTCGAGCTCTGCCAACAGACAACACCTATGAATCTTTAAAGGTAGGTGTATTACATGAGTGACAGTGCAGTAAATAATGACTGGGATATATTGATTCGGTATATTCTGTTTATTCATAAGTAAATCCATAAAAGCCCTCTTTTTTGACAATTAAATGTGTAATTTTGTTACCGTTTTACAGAGAGTCGGATTGAAGATGGCAACAAATTTGGCTGTCCCTCAGTGTCTGTCATACAGAGGCCTGATTTATGTCAGACGAGATGGTTTCAGTAAATGAAGCATTATTATTATTTATGCTGTAATAAAATATGAAGGTGTTTGTTTTGAAATGTATTTCATATATAAAATGTTCCATTTGAAATTCACATCTACAACTAGAGTGGTGTAGTAGGAAAAGGCAAACATTTTTCTGGGGTAATTAGTTTTTCCATTTTTTATTTTGAATCGTTATTATTTTTGTAAAAAAACTAAAGAAAAACCTACATCTTTTTTTATATATAAAATGAAAGTTGATGCATTAACTTTGACAGCCCTAAAACACTAAAACTAAAATTACTAATCAAAATGATCTGAAAGTAAAACACTTTGCCAAGCAACCCTAAAATGAAGTTCTAAAATGAATCTTTATATTATAATGATGATCTGTCTTCCATTTGCTATTTTACTCACCACAGTATATAAACTTGATTACTTGGATGTGCTGTCAATATTTCCACATTTACTATAAATACCTATTGCAATGTCATTTTTTTTATTTTGAATAGTTATTATTTTAAAAAGAAGAAGGAAAAAAAGAACAAAAAACTTTGACAGTCCTAAAAAACTAAAACTACAATCATTAATCAAAATGAACTGGAAGTAAAACACTGGTCCAAGAAACCTGCTGAAAGAAAATTATCTTTTTATTATAATGATGATCTGTCTTCCATTTGCTGTTTTAATCACAACATGATTATTTGGATTTGCTGTCAATTTACATATTTCCACATTTACTATAAATGTCACTTTTTTTTCAGGGATATTTCATCATCCTATTGCATTGTCAGTGCCAGTGAGGCATTCACTAGTCAGCGATAATTTTCATACATCTAGCAGAGATTCCCCAGAAGTGACGATTCGGACAGTTTTTCCAGAAACATGGATCTGGGAACTTGCTGAAGTGGGGTCTGTGAAACATAATCAGTACATTTGACATCATATTTGAAACATATCTTTAATACATCATATTCCCTCGTCAAGATGACAAAAAAAATCTTACTTTGCAGATTCTGAGTTTTTTTCTGTGCTAAATGTTATATATAACACAGAACAAATGTATGCTTAAAGGCAGAGTCAGAATCAAATAGACCTTTTGTTGTAATTCCACAACAGGGACTCGGGATCAGCTCAGGTTCCTGTCACGGTTCCTGACACCATCACCTCTTGGGAGACGGAGGCTTTCTGTCTGTCCTCCGAAGGTCTGGGTCTGGCTCCTCCTGCTCAGCTGACAGTTTTCCAGCCCTTCTTCCTGGAGCTCTCTCTGCCTTACTCCATCATCCGCGGGGAGATCTTTGAGCTGAAGGCCACGGTCTTCAACTATCTTTCTAAGTGCATCATGGTGAGACTTCAGACCCAGTCTTATCCAATCACATCAAATATGCCACTAATCATGTGTTTGATTGACAGGTTAAAGTGACTCCAGCTCCTTCATCAGACTACACTCTCAAAGCCTCCGCCGATGATCAGGATTCATCTTGTCTGTGTGCTAATGGAAGAAAAACCTTTAAATGGATCCTCACTCCTTCTGTTCTTGGTGAGTTTCCCATCTGAATCATTGTTTCTCAGTGTTTGTGTCTTATATCTTCACGTACATGTCTTGTGTTGTAGGAATCATGAATATTACAGTCAGTGCAGAGGCAGAGGCGTCCCAGACCGTGTGTGACAATGAGATTGTGAGCGTGCCAGAGAGAGGACGCATTGACACAGTCACACGAAGTCTGCTTGTGCAGGTCAGCACTCGTCAAACGGCTCTCAGACATCATTTATCCATGATCCTAAAGCTGCTTACTTCAGTTTGATGTGCTAATGTAATTGTTTTATGCTGCAGGCTGAAGGAACTGAAAAGACAGAGACCTACAGCTGGTTACTCTGTCCAAAGGGTTTGTCTGCAAATATTTAATATATTTTGGTCTATAAGCACCGATAATGCTGGAATCCTTTGGATGGTGTTTAGTTTTTAGTGGTCCAAGCAAGTTTTAAACTCCCAAAAAGTTGCTCAAAGAATTTAGATTAATGTCATTTTTTGTTATGTTTGTTCTGTAAAGACTAATTAGACTAATAATTTCTAAACACAAACTTTATGATAATATAACCTTTCATATGACAACTAGTTGTGCCAAATTGCAAACTTGTCTATTTTTTTCTTCTTTTTACAATGTGCTTGAATCGAAATTTCTGCCTGTGATCTTTTTTATTATTAATGGGACTTCACAGATGATATTAGAATGTTCTTTTATAGCATTACTGTGCTGATCATTGATGTGTGTTTCTGTCTCTCTGGTTCACAGGTGACAGTCTCTCAGAGGAAGTGAATCTGACTCTTCCTGAAGATGTGATAGAGGGATCAGCCAGATCCTCTGTTTCAGTCATTGGTAAAATATACATACACAAGCAGAAATTAGTAAATGAGTACAGAAATTAGTACATATTCAATCAGAAATTGAAGAGTTTGAGTTTGGATTTCAAAATGTTTTGTTATATTTGTGTTTGGTTTGTAGGAGACATATTGGGTCGTGCATTGAGAAATCTTAACGGATTATTACGGATGCCGTACGGCTGTGGAGAACAAAACATGGCTATTCTTTCTCCCAATATTTACATTCTGCAGTATCTGGAAAACACTGAGCAGCTCACTTCAGCCATCCGAGAGAGAGCCACCGGCTTCCTTAAGAGCGGTGAGAGAAACCAATCATGTCAAGAAAATACTGAGACTAATAACAAACTGCTCATTTTTCAACACACCTGAATGTCATTCAATTAAGCTGAATAGTCAGACACATTGTGTCACCCCGAACAAACTGTTAAAGTGAACCATTATTACACTAAACAGGATACCAGAGACAACTGAACTACAAGCATTATGATGGTGCATACAGCACATTTGGACATGGTGATGGAAATACATGGTAAATATTTTTACACTCTTTTGTTAAGTAAGTTTTGTTAGTAATCTAAATAACACAGTAAAAACAAAATAGAAAATTATATCTGTTCAAATAATCAGTTTTGAGAGATTTGTTTCATTTGTTTGTTTGTCATGATTTCATTTTTAAAGTAAATCTTCCAAACCACCAGGTTGACTGCTTTTGTCCTGAGGTCTTTTGGCAAAGCACAGAAATACATATTTATTGATCCACAAATTATTCAGAGTGCAAAGCAATGGTTAATAAGCAGACGGGATTCAGACGGCTGTTTTATTCAACAGGGAAGACTGTTCCACAACAGAATGAAGGTCTGTCTCTCTATCTATCTACCTGTAAAAGTGTAAATGTATTTTTTTTTATATTTTAGCTTTAATGTTAATATTAACATTTAGCATCTAGATTGACTTTCCTCTAACAGTTTTGAGTGTGTTACTTTTTTTATTTATTTCTATTTCTCCTTCATTTCAGGGTGGAGTGAATGATAATGTGACCATGACTGCCTACATTACTGCATCATTACTTGAACTGGAAACTCCAGTCACAGTAAGTTCATCTACAGGAAACACACTATAAACTCATAGAAAAATGAAACTCACATCAGCTGTTTCTCTGATTTTTGTCTCAGGATCCTGTCGTCACTAAAGGTTTGTCTTGCCTGAGGTCCGTCATTGAGAATGTCAAAAGCACTTACACCACTGCTCTGCTCACGTACACTTTCAGTCTGGCTAGAGATACGGACACTCGACTGCAGCTTTTTAAGCAACTGGAGGATGTTGCTATTTCAGAGGGTAAGACATCTGTTTCCAGTGACTTTCTGTTATCTTTTATGACTGCACTATTGTTTTTGTCATGCTCATTGAGTTACTGTTGTCTCTTTTGTCCATGTGTCCTAAAGGGTCTCATCTCCACTGGTCTCAGTCTGCATCTGCTGATGACTCTGATTCTCTGGCAGTGGAGATCAGCTCATATGTGCTGCTAGCTGTTCTCTCTGCAGATTCACTCACTACAGCTGATCTGGGCTTTGCTAACAGGATTGTCAGCTGGCTCGTGAAGCAGCAGAATGCCTATGGAGGATTCTCCTCCACACAGGTGACTCAAACTACTCAAATCAGACACGTGATTGCTGAATAACAGGTGAATGTCACATTACTGAACACATTTATTTCTCAGGACACAGTGGTGGCTCTTCAGGCTCTGTCTTTGTACGCCACTAAAGTGTTCAGCTCTGACGGCTTGAGCACAGTGACTGTACAGTCAGCAGGAGACACTCACCTCTTTGATATCAATCAGGACAACAAGTTACTGTATCAGGAGAAGCAGCTGCAGAACGTTCCAGCCAAATACAGCATTGAAGTCAAGGGCTCAACCTGTGTGTCTGTGCAGGTCTGTAGTGTGTTCAGCTTCACTGATTCACTTTCTCTTAGCATTTTGTGGTTCTTTTGCTGTGAGATGGATTATAAATGTGTTTTTGTTTGCATTGACTCTCTCAGGTGGCTCAGTTCTACAACATTCCCACTCCTACTGAAAATAAAACATTGAGCATTGATGCTAAGATTGAGGGAGACTGCAAAACATTGGGACAAAATTTCATCTTGAAATTCACTGTCAAGTAAGAACACACACTTTCCGTGTGTGTGTGTGTGTGTGCATGTTTTTGTGACATATCAGGACACTTTGTATAATGACATGGGTATGACACAAGTATTAGAAGGAGAGGGTGACTTATGAGGACATAACCCATGTCCTCATTTTTCAAAACGCTTATGAACCATACAGAATGAGTTTGTTTGAGAAAGTAAAAATGCACAAAGTTTCCTGTGAGGGTTAGCGTTAGGGGTAGGGTTGGTGTAGGGCCATAGAATATACAGTTTCTACAATATAAAAACCATTATGCCTATGGGCTGTCCCCACTTTTCACAAAAATACCCCTGTGTGTGTGTGTAAATATATATATATATATATTGAAGTCTGCCTTCAGCTAAAGATTTTCCTAGTTGACTACTAGTCGTTCATTTAAGCTATTGTCAACTAATCGCACCTGTATGAAAGTAATTTAATGTTTGACAGGACAGAGACTATCTCTTGTCTATTATCTACAAGTCTTCTACCAAGGTACCAAAGCAAATAACATTTGTTTTTAAAAAAATGTGTAGAGAAAATGTTGTCTTCTGCACATACAATACATTAAAGCTATAACTCATAACTCTGGAGTAACTCATGGAATGTTGTTAAATTTGTAGACAATATTGTGACCAGATCGCAAAACACAATACAAAGCTGAAAAATGGCTTTAATGTATGGTCTCATGTACCTCTCTCATTTGGCGTGAATCAAAATGTTTCCATGGTTGTGATTTAACATTTAATTGCTAACCTTATTTCTTTTGCAAACAAAGCTTTGTACTAAACTTGTCATAATATTTAAAACAGCATTCACATACAAAAAATTGTTAACTATGATTATATGAGGCATTTAAGAACCATTACTTTCCATTTGCTTTTTCCAGATATGATGGTCTACAGGAAAGGACTAACATGGTCATTGTGGATATTAAACTCTTGTCTGGATTCACAGCGGATACATCAATGGTGAATTTGAGTGCTTCATCACAAATTTATAAAATATATAGAGGTCAGTATTTAAATATTAACCAGCACTTCTTCCACACAGCTCAGAACTTCTTCTGCATGGTATGTGACACTTGTGGAGCGGGTCGATGCTAAAGATGATCATGTCATTGTGTATTTGAAAGAGGTGAGAGAATAGCAACATTCATATTTCATGTTGTTTAGGTCAATTCATAAACATTTTATCCATAGTGTCATGACTGAGGAGACTGTTTCCTCCCACAGATCCCAAAAAATATTCCAATGAGTTACCACATACAAATGAAACAGGTTCTTCCAGTGAAGAATCTCAAGCCAGCTGTGGTGAAAGTGTATGATTACTACCAACCAAGTAAGATTTTATATGCCAGTGTTGAATGTTTTTATCATGTAATGTAAAAAAATTTTCTCCATGTGCAAGTTTCCATTGTTGTATAAATGTTAACATTCATCTTTTTCTTCAGGTGATCAGTCAGAGACTGAATACTCCTTCCACTGTCAATGAAGCGGCAGATCTGAAGCACATCAGCTCCTAGTTCAGCTTGGAAAAAGATGTTTAATCATTCAAATGTTTAATATTATGATGTTTATTCTTTATCCTGGGCACAATTATTTTCAGTCCATCAACACAAACCTGAACACAACCCTAAATCTGACTTTATGGTCATGTCTTTTTAAATCTTGGCTTATCAAATAACAACATGTGTTTCATAAAAGTGTTGAAAATAATAATGGTGAACTGGTTGAAATTTATTAAAATTTAAGTGTAGAACCATCGTGCTCTTGCAACATTTCAGAATCAGATGTTTTATGATGGTTGTTTTATCTCAGCTCGGCTTTTTGATCATCTTAAAATACTAAGACAACAATTTATACCATTATAGAGCCTTCAGCTCTAGAATATTTGTGTTTTCCTTTTATTGATTGAACAGCATGAACCAACAAACATACTCAATTATTATTTTTTTTAACAAAAACCAGGTGGTCAGAAACGTATAGAAGATCATTCCCACCATTGAATGAAAACAAAAAATGCAATTGTGACTTTTTATCTCACAATTCAGACTTGTGAGACGTAACTTTGTAGCTCAAAACTGCAAGTTTCTGTCATTCCATTCTGACTTTATGATTCACAAGTTTATATCGCAGTTCTGAGAATTAAAAAAAACATCAGAATTGTTAGATAAAAAATAAATCGCCTTTATTTTTTTAATTATTATTATTGGTGGAAATGGGCTTCCTTCCATAGAAATGTTACACATCCCATCACTGTCAAGTAATAAGGAGAAAACCAGAAGAACAGAAGCATATATGAGAAAGAATGTTAAACCTTGTGCTTTTCCTGGGTCACCAAATCAATGATAGTCAAGCATTACATTTTCCATCATCTACCTATAACTATTTACCTGTAAAAACGTATCTGGCCATTCCTCTCTGACCTTCCTCAGTCGTCCTCTGTCTTCAGTATCTGGCTCAGCAACACCACTGATACAGTAAATCAAAGTCTGATTCTTTTCCAAAAACCAGTTTTCTTTTCAGACAGTTAGGCTCATTGAACCGGTTCAAAAAGTCAAATCATCGGTTCCTGACATCATAAAAGCAATGATGTCACCACACATTTCTTTTCTAATAACTCAATGCCATGTTGTATCAATGAAACGTTCAAATAAAGTCATTTGTGCCAACACATATTGAAACATTCAAATAAAATATGTGAATGCATATTGCTGATTGCTTTTCATTCACTAAAGTTAATGGCATCAGTGGTCATTTTCATTCCTGGATCCTTTATGCCAGATTAAGGCCCTGTCCCAAATGGAACACTTCATGTTCACTTGCAGTCTTTTATGGACTTACAATGGCCACTGCATGGACGTGTCCCTGAAGTCCACAAGACCATAGGGCAGGGATTCTCAAATCTGGCCCATGAGATCCACTTTCCTGCAGAGTTTAGTTATAACCCTAATCAAACACGCTTGAGTATGTCTTCAGGATCATTATAAAATCAGAGGCAGGTGAGTTTGATCAGAGTTTCAGACTTTCTGAAGGGTGGTCACGAGTGCCCCCTCTGCGGCCATTATGCGCCCTTGATCCACACTTCTGACGAGCCTGCACTGGGGCGAGCTCCACAGCAGACTTCTACCCGACAGTCAAAGTGGCATTACGCCACATGACACACACATCTCCCGGAAATCCTGTATGAGTCAGCCAATCTGATGATGACTTCGAAACTCCTAAAGTGTTTTCACACACACACGCACGCACGCACACACACACACACGTGTATGCCGTATGCATCAGATGTTCAGCCAATGGTCTGTGGACGTGACGTCTGAGGCTGAGATTATGCCAGATACGACTGACTAGTATTGACTAACCTTCAATTTATAAGATAAGATTCCTAATAAAAGCTTTATAAGTATATCTCTGGTATACTGTTTTGCTTGTTATAAAGAAACTTTATCTATCAGACTCGTTCAAGTCCTCAGAGATCAGTGTTGGGTAAGTTACTCAAAAAAGTAACCTTTTTGTAACTGTATATTCTATGGCCCTACACCAACCCTACCCCTACCTTTTTGCATTTTTCTGTGTTTTTGTTGCGCAATGCTCAGCACTGTTATGGAACCGATGTTGTTTGGGGTTTGGCAAAAGTAGGGTGGGAAGGCTTTGTGGTTCTGATGTCAACCTTTTATGGAAGTCACAACGGTTTGTGAAAACAGCTACTTTATGCAGGCAGTGTGCATTTTACTGTGGACTGACTGTTTTGAAACTTATATGACATGATGTGACATACACCCAAGTATGGTGACCCATACTCAGAATTCATGCTCTGCATTTAACCCATCCAAAGAGCACACACACTGCTGCAGCACCCAGGGAGCAGTTTGGGGTTCAGTGCCTTTCTCAAGGGCACCTCAGTTGTGGTATTGCCGGACGGGAGACTCGAACCCACAACCTTAGAGTTAGGAGTCGAACTCTCTAACCATTAGGCCATGACTTCCCAATGTAGTCCCTGGATAGGGAATGTATCGTATAATAAACTGATAAGAAGAGATACTACACTTGATCTTAGCCAAAAGGCAGAGAAGCGATATGGTGGTTAAACAGCCCCTATGCCTCAGTTATCGTTTTGACAGTATGGGACCTTTAAGAAAAGATGGATGATGCGTCTCCATTTTCCTTCCACTATAGAAAAGTAAAGCCAAATCATCTCAGTCTGGCCGCTGCAATCTCGAGTAAATTACATCATTTGGAGCCAGAGTCTGTGCAGTAGTGTTGAGAGGTGGAGCCACAGTATCAAACTCCCACCCAAACTCCCTCAGACACAATCAACCATAATGACATACCCCGGTTTTATTGCATCAAATTACTTGCATCACAAAAATGAACAATTTAACATATCAGCATGATAATAATTACATTAAATGACCAAAACCATCTTTCAGAAAATTGTATTAGAAGTGTAATAATTTTTTATTTATTTTGACTCATGTGCCATTTGTTTACATGGAGAGTGCGGGATTAAAGGGATAGTTCACCCAAAAATGAAAATTATGCCATTAATGACTCACCCTCATGTCGTTGCAAACCCGGAAGACCTCCGTTGATCTTCGGAACAAAGTTTAAGATATAAAAAATGTGTGTACGCTATACTGTTCATGTCCAGAAAGGTAATAAAAACATCATCAAAGTAGTCCATGTGACATTAGAGGGTCAGTTAGAATTTTTTGAAGCATCGAAAATACATTTTGGTCTAAAAATAACAAAAACTATTACTTTATTCAGCATTGTCTTCTCTTCCGGGTCTGTTGTGAGTGCGTTCAAGTGTAGTGATATCCGGTTCGCGAACAAATCATTCAATTTAACCAGTTCTTCTTGAACCAGTTCACCAAATTGAATCCCTATAAGACTATAGTCTTGTCTTGTCCTGTCCCTTCCTGCCCTGTTGTTACGTGAGTAAGAGTTGGTCATTAACCTTTGTACTCTGCCCAGTTCACCTCCTGTCAGTGGACCCTCACTCACCTGCCGTCTGCGAGCGGTTTGCACCGGACACGAGGACGGAGAACTGTTGTTGCTCTTTGATCTTCTGGCACTGGATTCCGGTCCCTATCACCTGTCCGTCAAGGATCTTCATTTTGTTATTTCATAGATCTGCGTCTGTTGACGGCAGTCTCCTTGTTTGAAGTTATTGGACAATAAACTGTACTGCATAACCTCTGCTTTTGGGTCCTCTATTCAGAACTGTGACAGGTTCTAGCAAAAGGCACACACAGGTTGTGGATCAATTTAGAGCGTAGTGAATAATGACCAGGCAATTTCTGTTTAATGAGACTACAAAGATAAGAGGGCAAATAACCCAATATAGCTTTGTAAATCAAGAGATACCAATGCTTTTGCCTTCTAATATTCAACGGCGACCAACCAACCATTTTGTATAGGTCACAATGGTGTGTTGAAAATCTACAGCCAGTTATAAATCTAAGAGCACAATGGTACAGAGCATCCAAAGAAACAAGAAGATAAGAGGGCGTGTGCTGATACACTACATCCCCATAGTCAATAACTGTTAAAAAGGTAGCAGACACTAGTTTTGTTACAAACACGGCAGGTTCCACCTCCACACAATCACAGCGCACACCCTCACCGGAGTTCTAAATTACATCCACCTGTTCCTCATCACCAGCCACTCACCTCAGCACTAGAAAAGCCACACACGCACCCAGTCATTGTCCGGTCACGTTCGCGACAAGATCATTCCTGTATGCTTACTATAAGGACTAACTCCTCTTCTACTCTCTCCAAAGACCCAGTTCCCCAAGTGTGCGTGTGTGTGTGGTTCACCATCCCTCCACGAAGTCATCGCCCTACCTTCACGGATCCAACCTCCTTGTCACTCCTCACTACCTGCTCCTCTGCTTGTGTCTTTTGTAAATAAATATCTTCATCTGTTACTCCTCAGCTTCCCGAGTGATCCGTAACAAGTTTCTTCCTCGCATTAAATGAAAAACATGACTTGTTTCTAAAATAAAATCCTAATTTTTTCTTAAGTTTTTGCCTCAGATGTTTGATATGTGAACCAAAATGTAATGTATTATAATACCAATACCATAATACCGATAATAATACCAAGGTATGTGTACTCCGATACTGATGTAATCAGACTACCCTGAAAAGTCAAAAGAGAAATTGAATTTTCAGCAGAAATTTTGGAGTTTGAATATAACATACATTTAGTTTTTTTTCTCATTTTAGACCAGCTTCAAGGCACAAAACCTTTTTTGGATTATATCGAAAGCAGACTGTAAAAAGGCTACAGATTGTTGCTTAGAGGAAGCTGAACAATATATAATAGTGTCATCAGAGTAAAAATGGAACCTTGTATTTTCAATATTAAAATCTAAACAATTTATATATATGCTGAACAACAGTGGTCCTAGCACAGATCCTTGAGGGACTCCCCTAACAGCCTCTAATGGATCTGACCGAATACCTTCCATCTGGACACATTGGGATCTTCCCCTTAAAAAGAGGTTCAACAGTATATCCAAATTATTTAATCTTCCAAAAATCTTAAGGCTGTTAAAACTGTTTACATTTACATTACATTTTACATTTAATCATTTAGCAGACGCTTTTATCCAAAGCGACTTACAAATGAGAACAATAGAAGCAATCAGACCAACAAGAGAACAACAACAGTATTCAAGTGTCATGACAAGTCTCAGTTAGTCTAGTACAGAACACATAGCCAGGTTGGTTGTATATTTTTTTTAAGAATATGATAGACAAGAAAAGATAAGGTAAGTGCTAGCATTAGTTGGTTAAGTGCTGGCGAAAAAGATGAGTCTTTAGATGTTTTTTGAAAATTAGTAAAAACTCAACTGTTCGAATTGATATTGGGAGATCATTCCACCAGCTGGGCACAGTCCAGGAAAAGGTCAGTGAGTGAGATTTTGAACTTCTTTGGGATGGCACCACAAGGTGTCGTTCACTTACAGAGCGCAAATTTCTGGAGGACACATAAGATTGAACTAGTATAGGTATGTTGGTGCCGTGCCAGTGGTCGTCTTGTAGGCAAGCATCAGTACCTTGAATTTGATGCGAGCGGCTACTGGTAGCCAGTGTAACTTGATGAGAAGAGAAGTAACGTGAGCTTTTTTGGCTCATTGAAGACAACCCTCACTGCTGCATTCTGGATCAGTTTGCAGAGGCTTGATAGTACATGCAGGAAGGCCTGCCAGGAGAGTATTCCAATAGTCCAGTCTGGAGAGAACAAGAGCTTGGACAAGAAGTTGGGTGGCTTGCTCTGACAGGAAGGGTCTAATCTTCCTAATGTTCTATAAGGCAAATCTGCAGGACCGGGTTGTTGTAGCATTATGGTCTGTAAAGCTTAACTGATTAATCTATCACAACTCCTAGGTTTCTGGCTGTCCTGGAAAGAGTTATGGTTGATGAACCCAGCTGTATAGAGCAGTTGTGATGAAACGATGGGTTAGCCGGAACCACCAGCAGTTCGGTCTTAGTAAGGTTGATTTAAAGGTGATGGTCATTCATCCAGCTAGAAATGTCACTCAAACAGGCTGAAATGTGAGCAATTACCGTCGGGTGATCTGGTTGGAATGAGAAGTAGAGTTGAGTGTCATCAGCATAGCAGTGATAAGAAAAGCCATGCTTCTGAATAAAAAGATCCCAATGACGTCATGTAGATGGAGAAGAGAAGTGGCCCAAGTAATGAGCTTTGAGGAACTCCAGTAACAAATTGTTGTGACTTAGAAACTTAACCCCTCCAAGACACCCTGAAGGATCTATCAGAGAGGTAGGACTTAAACCACAGGAGTGTGGTTCCAGAGATGCCCATCTTTCTGAGGGTAGACAGGAGAATCTGGTGATTAATGGTGTCAAAAGCAGCAGACAGTTCCAGCAAGATGAGTACTGAGGATTTTGAAGCTGGTTTTGCAAGTCGAAGGGCTTCAGTAACAGAGAGCAGGGCAGTCTCAGTTGAGTGGCTGCTTTTGAAGCCAGATTGGTTGCTGTCCAGGAGGTTGTTCTGTACAAGGAACATAGAGAGCTGGTTGAACACAGCTCGCTCGAGTGTCTTTTTAATGAATAGAAGAAGGGATACCGGTCTGTAGTTTTCGAGAAATGCTGGATTTAGAGATGGTTTCTTAAGCAGTGGGCTTAACCGAGCCTGCTTAAAGGCTGAGGGAAATGTTCCAGAGTGAAGAGAGGAGTTAATAATGTGAGTAAGTGAAGGTATGACTGAAGAATAAATCACTTGAAGGAGGTGAGTGGGGATCGGATCAAGTGGATAAGTAGTTGTCACAGTGTCTGGGTTGTTGTTCCCCGGGGTTCCACTAGATGTCCTCCTTCTCACGGTGCCTGTCCCAGATCACTTCCTGTTCCCTTATATGGTCACCTTCCTCCTTGTTACCTGATTGATTGTTCACCCCACCTGTCTCCTGTTTCCCAATTATCCTTCTGTGTATAAATACCCAGTCTGTCTTAGTCTATGTCACGGAGTCCTTGTCTGATGTCATTGTGTTTCAGGTCCATCAGTCTTGCTTTGTCTTACCCTATGTGTCTCATTCTCTCGTTCCACCAGACTTCCTCTACCTTTCCGTTCTTCCGAGTTCCCCGTTTCATCCGGTTCCCTTTTTGTTTGATTTGTCTCTCATGACTGTTTATTTTGTATTTACCCCTCTGTTTAAATAAAACCCTTACCTGCATTTGGATCTACCCTCTCTTTGTGTTTTTCCCCAATACCTATCGTGACAGAAGGACTCCGTCATGCCTAGATCCAGCGGTGTGGGATTTCGAATCGGTTCCCCAGCCACCATGGAGGAACGGAGGGGGAGATACCAGAACTTAATCACCCTTCATCAAGAGGGAAGTGAGGTGGGTGGCCTGGCGCAATTGTTTTGGACTATGGCAGTCGGGCTAGGTTACAATGATGCAGCACTAAAGGATTTATTTAATAATTGCCTGGATGATCCTTTACCTTCATGGGAGATGAAGGGGTTAGAGATACTGGACTTTTGGGGGTTTACCAATTACCTGCACCATCGTGCCCAGTGGAATGCAACAACCACACCAGAGTGTCCAGACAAGGCTGCCAGCTCAGCCCCACAGCACAAGATGGGCGCCAGCCCAACCCCACAGCACAGGATGGCCGCCAACCCAGCCCCACAACCCAAGATGGCCACCAGCCCAGCCCCACAGCCCAAGATGGCCGCCAACCTAGCGTCACAGCCCAAGATGGCCGCCAGCCCAGCACCACAGCACAAGATGGCCGACTCAACGCCACCGACTCCCCATCGTAGAGGGCGGAGGAGGAGAAAGGCAGCTGCTATTCCCGAGGCGGAGCCCGAGGCAGTTCCCGAGGCGGAGCCCGATGCAGTTCCCGAGGCGGTGCCCGATGCAGTTCCCGAGGCGGTGCCCGATGCTGTTTCCGAGGCGGTGCCCGATGCAGTTCCCGAGGCGGTGCCCGATGCTGTTTCCGAGGCGGTGCCCTATGCAGTTCCCGAGGCGGAGCCCGATGCAGTTCCCGAGGCGGTGCTCGATGCAGTTTCCGAGGCGGTGCCCGATGCAGTTTCCGAGGCGGTGCTCGATGCAGTTCCCGAGGCGGTGCCCGATGCAGTTTCCGAGGCGGTGCCCGATGCAGTTTCCGAGGCGGTGCCCGATGCAGTTCCCGAGGCGGTGCCCGATGCTGTTCCCGAGGCGGAGCCCGATGCTGTTCCCGAGGCGGAGCCCGATGCAGTTCCCGAGGCGGTGCCCGATGCTGTTCCCGAGGCCGAGGTCGTTCCCGAGGTGGTGCCCGATGCTGTTCCCGAGGCGAAGCCCGATGCAGTTCCCGAGGCGGTGCCCGATGCTGTTCCCGAGGCGGTGCCCGATGCTGTTTCCGAGGCGGTGCCCGATGCAGTTCCCGAGGCGGAGCCCGATGCAGTTCCCGAGGCGGAGCCCGATGCAGTTCCCGAGGCGGTGCCCGATGCTGTTTCCGAGGCGGTGCCCGATGCAGTTCCCGAGGCGGAGCCCGATGCAGTTCCCGAGGCGGTGCCCGATGCAGTTCCCGAGGCGAAGCCCGATGCAGTTCCCGATGCAGTTCCCGAGGCGGTGCCCGATGCTGTTTCCGAGGCGGTGCCCTATGCAGTTCCCGAGGCGGAGCCCGATGCAGTTCCCGAGGCGGTGCTCGATGCAGTTCCCGAGGCGGTGCTCGATGCAGTTCCCGAGGCGGTGCCCGATGCAGTTCCCGAGGCGGAGCCCGATGCAGTTCCCGAGGCGGTGCTCGATGCAGTTCCCGAGGCGGTGCCCGATGCAGTTTCCGAGGCGGTGCCCGATGCAGTTCCCGAGGCGGTGCCCGATGCTGTTCCCGAGGCGAAGCCTGATGCAGTTCCCGATGCAGTTCCCGAGGCGGTGCCCGATGCTGTTTCCGAGGCGGTGCCCTATGCAGTTCCCGAGGCGGAGC
Source organism: Carassius gibelio (assembly GCF_023724105.1). Taxonomy (NCBI): domain Eukaryota; kingdom Metazoa; phylum Chordata; class Actinopteri; order Cypriniformes; family Cyprinidae; genus Carassius; species Carassius gibelio. The sequence goes on from NC_068385.1 coordinate 13,713,760, forward strand.
CCGATGCAGTTCCCGAGGCGGTGCTCGATGCAGTTCCCGAGGCGGTGCTCGATGCAGTTCCCGAGGCGGTGCCCGATGCAGTTCCCGAGGCGGTGCCCGATGCAGTTCCTGAGGCGGTGCCCGAGGCGGAGCCCGATGCTGTTCCCGAGGCGGAGCCCGATGCTGTTCCCGAGGCGGAGCCCGATGCAGTTCCCGAGGCGGTGCCCGATGCTGTTCCCGAGGCGGTGCCCGATGCAGTTCCCGAGGCGGTGCCCGATGCAGTTCCCGAGGCGGAGCCCGATGCAGTTCCCGAGGCGGAGCCCGATGCAGTTCCCGAGGCGGTGCCCGATGCTGTTTCCGAGGCGGTGCCCGATGCAGTTCCCGAGGCGGAGCCCGATGCTGTTTCCGAGGCGGAGCCCGATGCAGTTCCCGAGGCGGAGCTCGATGCAGTTCCCGAGGCGGTGCTCGATGCAGTTCCCGAGGCGGTGCCCGATGCAGTTCCCGAGGCGGTGCCCGATGCAGTTCCCGAGGCGGTGCCCGAGGCGGAGCCCGATGCTGTTCCCGAGGCGGAGCCCGATGCTGTTCCCGAGGCGGAGCCCGATGCAGTTCCCGAGGCGGTGCCCGATGCTGTTCCCGAGGCGGTGCCCGATACTGTTTCCGAGGCGGTGCCCGATGCAGTTCCCGAGGCGAAGCCTGATGCAGTTCCCGATGCAGTTCCCGAGGCGGTGCCCGATGCTGTTTCCGAGGCGGTGCCCGATGCAGTTCCCGAGGCGGAGCCCGATGCAGTTCCCGAGGCGGTGCTCGATGCAGTTCCCGAGGCGGTGCTCGATGCAGTTCCCGAGGCGGTGCCCGATGCAGTTCCCGAGGCGGTGCCCGATGCTGCTTCCGAGGCGGAGCCCGATGCAGTTCCCGAGGCGGTGCTCGATGCAGTTCCCGAGGCGGTGCCCGATGCAGTTCCCGAGGCGGTGCCCGATGCAGTTCCCGAGGCGGAGCCCGATGCTGTTCCCGAGGCGGAGCCCGATGCTGTTCCCGAGGCGGAGCCCGATGCAGTTCCCGAGGCGGTGCCCGATGCTGTTCCCGAGGCCGAGGTCGTTCCCGAGGCGGTGCCCGATGCAGTTCCCGAGGCGGAGCCCGATGCAGTTCCCGAGGCGGAGCCCGATGCTGTTCCCGAGGCGGTGCCCGAGGTTGTTCCCGAGGCGGTGCCCGATGTTGTTCCCGAGGCGGTGTCCGTTACAGTTCCCGAGGCGGTGACCACAAGGCCGTGGTGGTCTTCGGCTCCGCCCTGGGAGACTCTGGCGGTGACCACGAGGACGTGGTGGTCATCCGCTCCGCCCTGGGGGACTCTGGCGGTGACCACGAGGACGTGGTGGTCGTCCGCTCCACCCTGGGGGACTCTGGTGATGACCATGAGGACGTGGTGGTCTTCTGCTCCGACCTACTGGACTCCGGCCTCGACCACAGAGACGTGGTGGTCTTCCGCTCCGCCCTGGAGGGCTCTGGCCTTGACCACACGGCTGTGGTGGTCATCTGCTCCGTCCTAGTGGACGCCTCAACATGTCCTTCATGGACTTATGTTTTGTGTTTTTTGAGTTCTGTTTCTGTCTGTTCTCTTTAGTTTAGTCTGGCCCTCCGTCCCTCCCCCTGTACCTCCTCCGGTCCTCCTCCCTCCTGATCTCCCGGTTTTATGTATCATTTCTGGTGTTTGTCCCCCATGTGTTCCTTTTCTGGCCCTCCGTCCCTCCCCCTGAGCCTCCACCTGTCCGCCTCCCTCCTGGTCTCTGTGTCATGTTTTGTCTTTAAGCGTCTGGTAGCCGCTCCGTAGAGGGGGGGTACTGTCACAGTGTCTGGGTTGTTGTTCCCCGGGGTTCCACTAGATGTCCTCCTTCTCACGGTGCCTGTCCCAGATCACTTCCTGTTCCCTTATATGGTCACCTTCCTCCTTGTTACCTGATTGATTGTTCACCCCACCTGTCTCCTGTTTCCCAATTATCCTTCTGTGTATAAATACCCAGTCTGTCTTAGTCTATGTCACGGAGTCCTTGTCTGATGTCATTGTGTTTCAGGTCCATCAGTCTTGCTTTGTCTTACCCTATGTGTCTCATTCTCTCGTTCCACCAGACTTCCTCTACCTTTCCGTTCTTCCGAGTTCCCCGTTTCATCCGGTTCCCTTTTTGTTTGATTTGTCTCTCATGACTGTTTATTTTGTATTTACCCCTCTGTTTAAATAAAACCCTTACCTGCATTTGGATCTACCCTCTCTTTGTGTTTTTCCCCAATACCTATCGTGACAGTAGTAGGATGATTGGACAGGACGAGTTTGGAAACATCCATCTCTGAGAGTGCATTTGCAACCGTTAAGTTGTCCTCAGTCTGCAGTGTGGAGAATTGTTCACTAATGGTTCTTGTCTTATTTGTGAAGAAAATGCAAAGTCATCAGCTGTAAGAGTCGATGGAGGAGGAGGTGGATTAAGAAGAGAAGATACATTTTTGAAGAGTGTCCGAGCGTCACAACAGTTGTTAATTTTGTTGTGGTGGTATGTTGTTTTAGCACTGAAGACATTTGCAGAGAAAGAAGAGAGGAGAGACTGATACACACTGAAGTCGGTAGAGTTTCTTGATCTGCAGCCCTGAGTTTAGAGTGATGTTCACGGAGAACATCGGACAGCCAGGGGGCAGATGGGGATGTGCGTGCTGGTCTAGAAGACAGTGGGCAAAAGTTATCCAAGCAAGAGGTTGGAGTGGAGCAAAGACAGTAGCACTATCCAGAGCTGAAAACTGAGAGAGTAAAGGAAGTGATGATGAAACCACAGAAGATAGACAAGATGGAGAGAGTGAGCGTAGGTTCCGTCGAAAGGTGACCTGCGTTGGAGGGTGTGCCGCTTCAGGATTTAGTGCTAGGTTAGCAGTAATGAGGAAGTTGTCTGAGGTGTGTAGTGGAGCAACTAAAAAGTTGTCCACGGAGCAACGATGTGTGTAGATGAGGTCCAGTTGGTTGCCTGATTTGTGAGTCGCTGTAGTAGACACTCGCTTGAGATCAAATGAGGCTAGCAGAGTGTTGAAGGTAGAGGCCTGGGGTATATCTAGGTGGATGTTGAAGTGACCAAGCAGTACCAGGGGGGTACCATCTTCAGGAAAGTTTGATAGCAGCACATCCAACTCCTCCAAGAAGATTCCCAATTGACCTGGGGGATAATAAAGGACCTCAAAGTGGATTTTAACAGGGTGGGTTACAGTAATTGCGTGTGATTCAAATGAAACGTTATCTGAAGGTGATGGTTGAAGATCAAATTTCTATTCTTTTGATATAAGGAGACCAGTACCTCCACACCTCGCAGTCGTACAAGGAGTGTGGGATCAAGTGAAATTAGTGGAGAGGGCTGTGGGAGTGGCAGTGTCTTCAGGTTTGATCCAAGTCTCAGTTAGTGCCATGAGGATGAGACTGGAATGAGTGGCAATAGAAGAAATTAAGTCTGCTTTGTTAACAGCAGACTGGTAGTTCCAGAGACCAACTGGAATAAAGAGCGTAGTAGTAGAGATCAGAGGGACAGGCCGTAGATTTGTCGGATAGGCCTTCCTTCGACGTACATTGTGTGGTTTTCTAGTGTTAGTAGTGATAGTAGAGATCTGAAAGCACATAGTGAGTACAAGTGACCTAAATAAGTAAAAACCTGATTCCAAAAAAGTTGGGACACTGCACAAATTGTGAATAAAAACAGAATGCAATGATGTGGAATTTTCAAATTTCAATATTTTATTCAGAATACAAAATAGATGACATATCAAATGTTTAAAATGAATCATTTTAAGGGAAAAAATAAGTCTATTTTAAATTTCATGGCATCAACACACCCCCTCTTCTTTTTATAACAGTCTGCAAACGTCTGGGGACTGAGGAGACAAGTTGCTCAAGTTTAGGAATATAAATGCTGTCCCATTCTTGTCTAAAAAAGGCTTCTAGTTGCTCAGCTGTCTTTTTGCATCTTCCTCATTATGATGCACGAAATGTTTTCTATGGGTGAAAGATCTGGACTGCAAGCTGGCCATTTCAGTAGCCGGATACTTCTTCTACACAGCCACAATGTTGTAATTTGTGCAGTATGTGATCTGGCATTGTCATGTTTGAAAATACAAGGTCTTCCCTAAAAGAGACAATGTCTGGATGGGAGCATATGTTGTTCTAGAACTTGGATATACCGTTCAGCATTGATGGTGCCTTTCCAGATGTGTAAGCTGCCCATGCCACATGCAAAAAGAACTTGTTTTCCAAAAAGAACTTCAAATTTTGATTCGTCTGACCACAAAACAGTTTGCCACTTTGCCACAGTCCATTTTAATATGAGCCTTGGCCCAGAGAAAATGTCTGTGATTCTGGATCATGTTTAGATATGGCTTCTTTTTTTACCTATAGAGTTTTAGCTAGCAACCGAGAATGGCACCGTGGATTGTGTTCACCGACAATGTTAACCCTTATGCATTGTTGGGGACGTTTTCGTCCACTAGGGGGTAAAGTTGAGTCTTATTTTGGCCACAACTTTCTCTGTGTTTGAGCTAATGGAATGATTTTTGTTGACAAATCTTATTTTGACCCATATTTTGGGAAAATTTTAATTTTGAAATTTTTCAAAAACTCAAAAGGTACACTCTGGTCAAATTCACTACCCTTTCGGGATGTCCGTGGATGAAAACATCCACTCAATTAAGCTGCTGTAAAAATGTATCAGATAATTTTTTTTTTCTTTTTTTTTTTGCATAAATCTATTAATAAACCTCAGTCCTGATCAAAACTACCAAATTTTTTAAAAAATTCCAAGATTTTAACTTTTTAATTACCAAGTTCATAAATTATGTCACTGATTTGGGAAAAAAACACACAAAATTACATATTTTCAATATAAAAAGTGATTGTGGAATGGATATTTTTTTACCTTTTATCACAGTCTTGGGCATGGCAAAGATTAGTAACAAGATTGGCTTTGATGCATTGTTGAGGTCATATTCTCAAGTGAAGCGAGTTGAGGCCTGGACCCGGAAACAGCGCTTCTTACGTCATCACTTAACAACCAAATACTTTCACCACCATTAAAAGGCAGGAGGTGCATAAATACACTTTTGTTTACTCCATGTAGTTCTAAGAGCTGAAGTGTACATTGTGATTTTCTGAAATACATTAAGGTAAGTGCGCAAAGGTCTCTCTCACACACACACTCTCTCTCTCTTTCTCACACACACACACACATACATACTCAATATAATATGCTGTTATACTCCATATAGCTTCATATACAAGTCAGAAACTAAGCTTTTTATGCACAGGCCTATCTAAATGGTTAATGGTCCCACCTAGTGATCAACTGTAAAAATAACAAATGTTACCTCTTCCCAACAGGGAAAACCACCAACAATCAAGAATCTCTCACACACACAAACACTATAATTTGCTGTTATACTCCACATAACTCCATATACAAGCCAGAAACTAAGCCTTTTTTTGCACAGGCCTATCTAAAGGATTAATGGTTCCACCTAGTGATCAACTGTAAAATTAACAAATTTTACCTCTTCCCAAAAGGGAAAACCACAAACAATCAAGAATGCATGATTACATGGTGTCATGGCTATGCAATCAAAAAATGTCGTTATAATGGGAGTCAATGGGGCAAAAACAGCCACCAACAACAAATTAGGGAGAAAAAAATTTAAATCTAATGCTGCACAAAAACTAAAAATGCATCAAAGCCAATGTTGCTACTAATGTTTGACATGCCCAAGACTGTTATAAAAAGTAAAAAAAAAATCCAGCCACAATTACTTTTATATTGAAAATAAGTCATTTTGTGTGTGTTTTTCCCCCAAATCAGTGACATCATTTATGAACTTGGCAATAAAGAATTAAAATATTTGGTAGTTTTGATCAGGACTGAGGTTGATAACAGATCTATGCAAAAAAATTGAAAAAAAAAATATGAATCTGATACATTTTTACAGCAGTTTAATTGAGTGGATGTTTTCATCCCGAACAACTCGAAAGGGTAGTGAATTTGAACAATCCACAAGGGTTAAGGGCCTTGACCCTTACGCACAGATATTGTTCCAGATTCTCTGAATCTTTGGATGATATTACGCACTTTAGATGATAATAACTTCAAACTCTTTGCAATTTTTCTCTGAGAAACTCCTTTCTGATATTGCTCCACTATTTTCCCCCGCAGCATTGGGGGAATTGGTGATCCTCTGCCCATCTTGACTTCTTAGAGACAATGCCACTCTGAGAGGCTCTTTTTTATACCCAATCATGTTGCCAATTGACCTAATTTGCAAATTGGTCCTCAAGCTGTTCCTTATATGTACATTGAACTTCTCCGGCTTCTTATTGCTACATGTCCCAACCTTTTTGGAATGTGTAGCTCTCAAGAAATCCAAAATGAGCCTATATTTGGCATGAAATGTCAAAATGTCTCACTTTCAACATTTTATATGTTATCTATATTCTATTGTGAATAAAATATAAATTTATGAGATTTGTAAATTGTTCCATTAAATTTTACTCACAATTTGTACAGTGTCCCAACTTTTAGAAAGAAAGGGGAGAAAAGCAATACTCAAGTGCCTTGTCGGTGTCCTTGCTCTGTGGAGTTGCGCAGGTAGAGTCGATGGTCTTTACACTCGTCGTTCTTCGCACGAGGGCTGCCGCGACAGCTGCCATGGTGAAAACTACCATTTTTATATTTGCCTGATTACCTGTTATTGAACACACGCACCAGCGGCGCCAAACACACACACACACACACACACACACGCAACAGCTAAACAGAGATTCCCAGCAGCAGCAGAGATGGCGAGTGAGGAGCAATCCGATGAAAAGTTGGCATTTTCAAGGTGAAGATATAAGCACTACTTCAAATTCATTGTGGTCAAAGGCAAGAATGTGCATGTAATGTGTAGCCTACATGTAATGTGTGACACACGCATATATATAAAGCTAGTGGCCAAAAACACTTTTCTTACAAAGATAATACTTGAAGTGCAGGATAAAACTCTTGCTGTCTGTTGACGTGCAATAAATATCGAAAGTTATGTACGAACACCTGTCTGTTCTATTCATTTCAACTGACTTGTGAAAACTGCAAAAAAAATAATAATTCTTTGACATATAGCAACTTTTTTTTTTACTTTTATTATAGAGTAATTCAGTTACTAACTCACTTTTTGGAACAAGTAGTGAGTAACTATAACTAATTACTTTTTTAAAGTAACGTTCCCAACAGTGATGTTTACATACGTTTGTAAATGTTACGCTGGGTATGGAAGACAGGAGGCAAAAGCAAGTTAACAGAGTTTATTGTTAACAAAGACTGGTGAGTAGGTGGGTTGAGTGCGCTGGTAGAGGATGAATTATCCTGTACGCAGGAGGGAGTTTAAGGCGGACTGCCACCGGGCTAATGATCTTGGTGACAGTAAACGGGCCAATAAATTTGGGAGCCAATTTATTAGATACGGAGCGGAGAGGAATATTCTTAGTAGAAAGCCACACTTTTTGACCCACGTCGTATACGGGAGGCCTAGACCGGTGGCGATCGCCTTTGGCCTTGGTGCGCGCCCCCACTTGGAGTAGAGTCTCGCGGGCTCTAGTCCAAGTGCGGTGACACCTCTGAACGAAGGCGTGAACGGAGGGTACCGCGACTTCGGATTCCAGAATGGGAAAAATAGGTGGCTGGTAACCTACACTACACTCAAAAGGAGATACTGGTAAGGTATTGTGGGCGTATTCCAACATAGACAATTGTTTGCTCCAGGAGAAAGGAATCTTGGAGAAAAAACATCGCAACACCCTTTCCAAATCTTGGTTGGCTCTCTCGGTTTGACCATTGCTCTGGGGGTGAAACCCTGAGGACAGACTTACAGGCACTCCAAGTAATCTACAGAATTCTCGCCAAAATTTGGACACAAATTGGGGTCCCCTTTCGGGAAACCACGTCTATCGGGAGGCCATGTAAACGAAAGACGTGATCTACGACAGTCAACGCTGTCTCCTTGGCTGAGGGTAATTTGGGCAAGGGAATAAAGTAGGCTGCCTTCGAGAACCGGTCCACCACGGTTAAAACTACCGTGTTGCCCTGGTAGGGCGGGAAGGCGGTAATAAAATCTAGAGCGATGTGGGGCCAGGGTCTCGAAGGGACCGGCAGCGGTTGGAGTAACCCATTAAGGGGCCGATTGGAAGACTTAAAAGTGGCACAAACCGAGCAAGCCAAAACAAAACTGTGAATGTCGCGAGCCATAAGTGGCCACCAGAATCGTTGCTTGACTAAAAATCTAGTGCGGTTAACCCCTGGATGGCAAGCTACATTAGAGCAATGTCCCCACTGGATAACGTTGGTCCTTAATCCCTCTGGCACAAATAAGTGGTTCGGTGGGCACCCGGGCGGAGGCGTTACCCCTTCTAAGGCCGTTCTGACCTTCGATTCAATCTCCCATGTGAGACGGGCGTTTGGAATGGTCAAAAATATGTTACAAAGAGTCGGGTTTAACATTTTTGGAACCCGGGCGTTACGAGATAGTAAAGTCAAAACGTCCGAAAAAAGTGCCCATTGAGCCTGCCTGGAGTTCAAACTTTTGGCGGTGCTAATGTACTCTAAATTCTTGTGGTCAGTCCATACAATAAAAGGAACCCCCAATCCTTCTAACCAGTGTCGCCATTACTCCAATGCCATCTTAACTGCCAACAATTCTCGGTTACCAATATCATAATTTCGTTCAGCAGGAGATAAACGATATGAAAAATACGCGCAAGGGCCCAGAAACCTCTGTAGGGCCTTACGGGAATCTGGACTTGGCCACTTTACTACAGCCTTAACCTTCTCGGGATCCATGCGTATTCCCTCAGTCGACACGATATACCCCAGAAATGGAATTGACTGTGCATGAAACTCGCATTTCTCCGCCTTGACAAAAAGCCCATTCTCTAGCAACCTCTGAAGCACTCGTCGGACGTGCTGCACATGTTCCTGGAGAGAAGAAGAAAAAATCTATATGTCGTCCAGGTAGACATATATGAACTGATCAATCATATCTCGCAGCACGTCATTGACGAGTGCCTGGAAGACCGCTGGGGAGTTGGAAAGCCGAAGGGCATAACCAAATATTCAAAGTGCCCTCTGGGGGTATTAAGAGCGGTCTTCCATTCATCCACCTCCCTGATATGAACCAAATGATAAGCATTGCGTAAGTCTAGTTTTGTGAAAATTGATAAGTATTCTTTACCGTGATGTTGTTCAGTCCCCGGTAATCAATACAAGGTCGCAGTGATTCGTCCTTCTTTCCCAAAAAAACAGAAAAAAAATATAATTTGCCTTTAGGCAGAGACTTAGCTGACAATAAATCTATGGCACAGTCGTAGGGACGATGCGGAGGAAGAGAAGCAGCACGAGACTTACTGAACACTTCCTTCAGATGGAGGTACTCCGCGGGCACGTTAGACAAATCCACCGCCTCCTCCTGTAACACAGACATAGACACAGACGGACAGGCAGACACTAAACAAGACTCATGACACTTTTTACACCAGGAAAGAATGGAATTGGAGGACCAGTCTATTTTGGGGTTATGGAGGAGGAGCCATGGGTGACCGAGGACAATGGGCGCCGGGGGGGGAGTCAAGGATGTGGAAGGAAATAGTCTCAGAGTGATTGCCAGATGTGATGAGGGTGATGTCTTCAGTGATGTGCGAAATGGTAGGGAGTTGCTGTCCACTGAGGGCGTGAACCGTGATGTGGTGCGGAAGGGGTCTGAGAGGAATGTGGAGCTTGCGTGCCAGTGTGCTGTCCATGAAATTACCGTCTGCCCCTGAGTCCAGTAGTGCTTGACAGTGGTGGGTCTGTGTCTTCTCGGCAGAGATCCCACCCGATAGTAGCCCCATACGTACTACCGGGCCTGGCCCTTTTACCGGACAGGTGTAGGCTTGATGTCTGGCTCCCCCGCAGTAGAGGCACAGGCCAAGGGACCTCCGCCTCTCCTTCTCCTCCCGGGAAAGCCAAGCTCGCCCTACCCGTCTCATCTCGGCGGAGAGTGCCTGAAACGAGGCACAGCATGGATCCTGGTTCTCCCATACCGCTGTCCCCCATAATGCCGCCCTCCCAGAGAGTAGAGTCAGCACAAAGGCCACCTTGGCCCTTTCATTAGCAAAGGTTCTGGGCTGTAGGGAAAAGTGCATGTCACAGCGGGTTAGAAATGCTCTACAGAAGTTGGGCTCACCCGAGTATGTCTCCGGGATCGGGAGATGTGGTTCTGGCTGGGAGGGGTCACTGGTGGTATTGGGCGAACAGGCGGTGTGGGCGGCGCAGTGGGAGCTCGTAGTAGTTGGAACTGTTGAGTGAGCTCGGACACCTGTGTCACCAAGGCTTGAACCGCGTGACCAGTGTCGATTCCTCTCCTGGGAGTCCATCCTCTGAACACTGGCGCTGAGGAAATCCTGGAGAGCAGACCGTTGAGAACTCGCTGCCTCCATGATGGTCAGATCGTTCTGTTACACTGGGTAGGGAAGACAGGAGGCAAAAGCAAGTTAATAGAGTTTATTGTAATTAGATATGATGGATGAAGGTTGGAGAGTGATGCAGGAACCTCGATGGCAGCACAGACTGGTGAGTAGGTGGGTTGAGTGCGCTTGTAGAGATGACGGTGGTGGTAGATCCTTGAGAGGTGAAGATAATCCGTGTTTGAATGGAACAATCCAGAGACGACCGAACAGGAAACAAGCAAGGGCAGGAACACAAGAATCAGAACAGACATCTAACACGGAGGACCTCAAACAACGATCTGACAAACAAGAGACGAAAACAGGGCATTAAATAGGCTGATGGAATGATCAGCGGCAACACCCACATGAAACAATCAACATGACGTAACATGCAGGGCCGTGCAGAGACCTTTGGAGGAGCAGGTGCTCAAAGTATAAAAGGGGCACATGGAACAAGGCTTTAAATAGCGCGGTTCAAAATAGCAATACAGCAATATATTGTGATGCATTCCTTGCCGATTTGCGTATTGATATGGATGATTATGTATTGATACGGCAGCAAATGCTGTGATGCAGTTTTGAAAAAGAAAAAGATTAGAAGAGACCATTTTAAGTTTAAAAGTAAAAAAAGAAAAATTATTTCCACCTAATAATAACTCTGGGATTAGAAACTGAAATGTCTTAAATTGTCCCAACCTGATGGCTTTTTCTTCTCTGTTCTACAGAATAATTAAGAAGAGCTGTTATAGTAAAAACTATAGAAAACGCTTGTGCCTCTACATTTTCCTCTTTCTCACCAGCCTCTGTCTCCTGGCTTGCTTACCTGCTCTTTCTGTCACTTGTGCGTCTACATTTGCCTCTTTTTCTTCCTATATCTCCATCTCCTCATCTGATCTATTACTTTCCACTCTCTGTCAATCTAGGAACAAGGCACAATCTACTATTTCAGCATCAATCTATTATTTTAACCATCACTACTATTCTTGCACCTAATCAAGTCCACCTTAAATATTGATACAAAACAATAAACAACTGAGTCATGCTATGAAAGCACTGTATAACTTATATAGGCTTATGTTTTATTTATTTTTCCTTTTTATTCAAAACAATTCCAAACATGCTTAATATATCAGGAAATATCGCGATTCTCAAACGTGTAAGTAAACGCGTTTTGCACCTTTATAGATTGTTATTTGATCAATTAATGGAAAGGTAGTGTAATCTATTAACTACACATAAAACCCAGACTTTTTACTTAAGTGCCATATCATGCCATCAAATATTTTTAATACGACTGAATTTGCATTTAATGTAAATTTTAATAACAATATTGTAAGTTACTTATTTTAACACTTTCATTTTACAGAGAGTAAAGAACATTTACATTATCAAAGAACATTTTCATTCAGTCTAGCCAGAGTTCAGGCACTCTCAAAAACTCCCATTAAAATCACTGAAGCACTTTATATTACATGCACATCAGGATTTTTTTTTTTTTTTACTCTCTCTCTCTCTCTCTCTCTCTCTCTCTCTCTGAAGAAAGAATTCGCTAAATAATTCAGTCAGCGAGCTGCGAGCAAGTGAACAAAAACACCGCGTTTCATGATGACTCTCCAGCGCCAGCCAGCGAACACAGATTTGAATTTCGCAGCTGATGCTGTGCACTGAACGATCTAATCACAACAGTGTGGTTATATCAAATATATAAAAAATATTATTCTGCTGTTTTTTTTTTTTTTTTGTCGTTTGGAAGCTGCATTTAAAATCAACTAGGCTCAGAAATCTTTGAATGGGCATGACGCCTCTGCCCTCGATGCCTGTGAAACGTTTCTCCCTCAAACAGCACGCTAACGTTACTCTACACTACATCAATATAAATAACATATCTGCATGTTCTCACATCTCGTCGTTCTTGTAAAATAATAATAAGTAAATAAATATAAAAATCACTTCTCTGAGAATGAAACACCACTTACCAGCTTCCGCGGTGTTGAAAATATCCTCTGACAATTAAAAAATGCGCGTGCTGAGTGACGAATCCTCCCGGTCGGATGAGAAGGCCGTCGTCGTCAGGTCAAAGGTCATCATGTTGGCCATCTTATTGACAGCTAAATTATTATTCAAAATTTTACTAATATTTAGATTGGGTATGAGCAGGCATTCACAAAAGGAAACGTTACGTCAAAAATTTTCCTTTGACAAAAGGGCACTTTGGGCACCAAAGGGCAAAGGGGCAGGTGCTCAAGCAATCTCAACTAATCGATTCTCCTTCCGGCTCAGACTGCATTGGTTACGCTTATGGATCTGTCACATGATTAAGGAACAACTCGAAATCCTGAAAGACTCATGAGAGGAACTAATCAATTCTCTTACCAGCTCAGACTGCATTGACTGAAACAGGTGAACTAGACTTATTCCAGTACAGAATCTATAAAATGTTGCGCTTGTACGCCTGAACCAATCACTCCCGTAGACGACTCGTTCTGTTAAAGATTCGTAAAAAATTAACAAATCGTTCAAGAATGACCCAACACTACCATTCAGTTGGATTGTAATTTGCAGCTGTGTTAGAAAACTTTGGAAAAAAGAATCAATTCATAATTCTTAAAAAAAAAAAAAACCTTGCACTGATGAGCAGAACCGGTTCGTTCTCTAAAGCCAGGAAACACTACTGTCAGGTCGATTATGAATGTCATTTGAGCCCTGTCAGTGTTTTTAGTCAGCATTCAAAGTCGTTTGGTGTCCAGTTTTCTAAAGAATTTAAGACCAGCTGTTGCCAGTCATCTTCACAAAGATTAGCCTATTTTTTTAATATAGGCCTATATACATACGCTTAACTGCACCTGTTTCCTTATTTTTAGACCATTTAAATAACAATTTAAATAATAATAATACAAAAATATAAATCACAAACATTACATTTCTGAATAAAACTATTTTATACGATTTAGTTATATCTAATTTGGCCTTTTCAATTAATGTAGGCATGTTACATTCTTCTGATTATTAGGCCTATTCATATTAAGTTAGCCTACTTTTATTCTTAAATTAATATAACAATTATTTGGCCCCACAATAATTTCATAGCGCATCAGCGCAAAAGTGATGTGCTGCAAGGTAAAGATTAGACTAGCTTACTCCTCATCTAATTTTTTTTTAAAAAGGTCTTTCAAAACTATTTATTATAGGCCTATAATTAAAATAATTAACAATGCAATCATAATCATCATCATCAACATCCCAAAAAAAAAAAGCTTTATTTCAAGCATCAACTTTTTTAAAATGAAAAAACACAAAAAAAATCGAAATCGCCATATGCAGGTCCACGAACCTGTATCGCGATGTGAGAAGGCAGAATCGCGACACACCCCTCCTAGAGTTATCCTTCCTGTCCAGATCCAATGCTACCACATTTTTAAATTACTAAAAGTATTATTTGAAGTTAACATTATAAAATACGTTTGAAGGAGTTGTTTAACGCGGATACGCGTTGAGTAATTTTCTCCTGATAACCCCAAAAAGAACTTAAATTACACTTTCAGTTTTAATCGTACATATAAGAGCAATACATTAATCGTATCTGTAAAGGGTCTACTTTTTTTTGGATACAGATATAATAACAACAAAACTTTGTGCACTTATAAAATAAAGATAACAAACAAGGTGTGTTGTCTGCAGCCTTTGTCAGCGCTGATCGTCATGTACAAACACGTCATTAAAATGAACTGTAACTCCGTGAATACTAAAGGAAGAGACATGAGAGAGATATCTATTGAGAATGAGAAGTCACGTGCTGATTTGGGTTGATCTGGGAGGGGTCTGAGCCGGTCGTCCCTGATGGAAGGATACGCTATCTGTTGCCAGGGGCAATGCCTTCAGAACTTCACAGAGGCGCGACTAAACATTTCAGAGCGCTTTCATTTTTGCGCATTTATTTTGTCGGCGGAACAGACCGAGACGGATCTACGAATACGAGAAAGAAAAGGAAGAAAGTAAAGCAATGCAAAAACATAAGGCGAAAGAAAGTGGAGCTTGCAGGAACAAGCTCACACCAAGCGCAAAACAGCGGTGTTTGGAGAAGCTCTCAGGCAGCAGCGGCACAGAGACCTGAACAATTTACCTCAGTGCACATACCTCATATGGACATTGGGAATTATATTGTTTACAATGTAAGTCAATTTGCATTCACGCTGTTAATGGCTTAATCTAACCCGGACATTTACATCTCGCAATCACACATTTAACTACCCTAGCTAACCCAGAACTGGTTTGTCCACTTTGCAGCCCCCAACAAAAAAAACCTGGCACAGTATGTGTCATTGGGTTAAAATCAAATTATAACTAAACATACACAGCTTTAGCCTACATCAAAACATGTTGGAAACGTTCGTATACATTGAACATCTCGTTACAATCTAGTGTTCAGTCGCAGTTAATTCTAAATGCAATGTAATTACAACACACTAAAACGCATGTGAATAAACTTACTTTGGCCAGTACAACACTGTTTTCATCACCTGCTGTAAATGGACCCAGCCACAGCAGAAAGCCTCGTAACTTTCCAAACACTTGTGGCTTTTAAACTCCTGCATTGTGTAGTAACTTAAACCAAAAACAATATAATTCCCAATGTCCATATGTGTGCATGGAGGTAAATGGTCCAGGTCTCTGTGCCGCTTGAGAGCTTCTCCAAATACCGCTGTTTTGCGCTTGGTGTAACCTAAAAAAACGGTATTTCATTGTTCCTATGTTTTCCATATGTATCGTGTGAGGTACTGCAGCAGTTTTTAACGCAGCAGTAACTTCCAGGCATGGTAAAACAGTGCAGAATTGCGAGAACCTCCTCTTAACAACACATTTAAACAATCCTGTTTCGCTGCCGGTATCATTCGCTGTCGCTTTCATTCTGTTGTACTGCGGAGCTTCTGTCACGAAAACAAATTCCTCGTATGTGTAAACATATCTGTCAATAAAGCTCATTCTGATTAGGATTCCAACATGGCGGAGACCGTGATATCGAGGGAGGGGCTTTGTGCTATGACGACAACTTCTCATTCTCAATAGAAAGCTTGACATGTCTACTTTTAAACTAAACAAGTGCTGCCGAAAACAGCTCCGTTCGTTATATCTAATCTGACCACGCCCCCGCGCCGAACGCGCTATTCAGATTCAAACTGAAGCGCTCAGCTTGAATACGCCCACACAGAAGAAAAGCAGCCAGACTGTTCTTGAAGTGTTTTTATTTTACTGTTTGTTTCGCGATGAGAGGAATAAGACATAAATCACCCCAAAAAGATGTGATGTGGTTGAGGATTTGAGAAATGGATTTCCTCAGAAAAAAAGAATGAAGTCCTCTATTCAGCAGAGATCATGAGTAAGTAAAGAGTAAGTCTCTTTATATTTATTTATATACTTGTACTAGTTTTCACATAACGTGTAAACATTTTACCTAGACTTTCCAAACTATAATTCCTGACTAAATGTATAATTAAGGGAAATATTATTAAGTTTCAATAACAATATGCAATACTATATCATTCAAAAGCTTGATGTAAATAATATAAATGTAACAAATAAATGTAACTGTAACAAATATAACAAAAAATTGTGTTCTTTTAATTTATCCCCCCTAAAAAACCTGAAAAATATTCTCAGCTCTTTTCAACATTAATAATAATAATAATAATAATAATAATAATAATAATAATAATGATAATAATAAGAATGTAAGGGTTACATTATTTCTTGTAACCCTTCCCTCTGAGTGGCACAGCTGACTGAATTGCTCATTATGCAGCTCATTATGTGGGCCTTTTTTCTTCTCAGGTGTAAATCACAATGATATTCATGATAGTTGACGCCTACTCACATAGGACTTTTATCAACAAAAAGTGTCTTAGAAAATTGAAATCAATATATTGTTTTCTGTGAGTGAGTAAACAAGATGATTTTCACATAATTTAGAAAGAAAAATTCTAGACTACAAGCTCCAGTTCTCAAAAATCCCGGGAACCATTGTTCTTTGTGTTTTTTTTTTTTTTTTTTTTGCCTTATTCAAGTGTTTTAAAATTTTTAGTTTTTCACTAACCACGCATAATATTTTTTTTTTCTCAAAAACACAATCATGTACATACATGCATTTCACATATTATTATATCCCCGTTTGTTCTGATTACAGTGAGATTAGACTTTACCCATTTAGATATTTATAAGAAACTGAAAAAAGCACAAATGTTAGGGCATGACAAAACCATCTCCAGGCCCCAAAAATACCCTTAGACTCAAGAGGGTTACTAAAAATATATATTTTTTTCCTCAAAATATATTTTGAATTGTTTTGTCAAAGACCCCCAACACCCCCACCCACCCCACCCCATATCGAGGTTTGTATTATACCGTGGGTTAAAAATTGTGATACATACGAACCAAATTGTGGGTTTGGTGTATCGTTACAGCCCTAATGGACAGTATACCATGCACACAGTTTCAATGGAGGGACTGAGAGCTCTCGGACTAAATCTAAAATATCTTAAACTGTGTTCCGAAGATGAACGGAGGTCTCACGGGTTTTGAACGACATGAGGGTGAGTTATAAATAACATAATATTGATTTTTGGGTGAACTAACCCTTTAATAAATAAGTACTAGTATTTAATCAAAAGTACTGTATCTAATGAATAAATATTAGTACCTAATAAATAAGTACTAGTATCTACTGAATAAGTACTAGTATCTAATTAATAAGTACTAGTAACGTTAAATTAGATACTAGTTCAGTTTATAGCTTAAATGTTACAACGGCTTGCCATAAAGCACCACCCAGTGGAACCAAATATTTCAGGAACTGAATATATTGTAACAGCGGCCTTGTGGATTCCATGTCGGATCCAGCTATCCTACAGGTACGCACTTTTGGTGGCGCTACGTTACTGTCTGGTTATGCTCACTAACCTCCCTCGCAGTTGCTGTTAATATTTTTTTTTAACTGAACGCTCGAAATACATTCTTTTAGGTGGCACTTTACAATAATAATAGACTTCAATACATAAACCAACATTAACTAATCGAACTTTATTGTAAAATGTCACAATTACCTGTTAATAAAGTATATATATGTTCACAAAACACTGTTAAATAGAAAAGCAAGCAGGTGAGCATGATTTGGCGTGCCAGACAATACAAATAATAACCGTTTCCTTACATAAATCCTGCGTTTGGACCAGATCGTTTGCAGAATCAAGTGCTTCTGAAAGTATCTTTTTCTATATAGTAGTGTAGTAGTTGGCTATCTCCGTGTGGTACGTGGCTTTGAAGTTTTAAGCATAAAGCTTTATTAAAGCTTTGCATGTTGAAAAGTCTATGAGAATTGTAAAAATGAAATCTGTAAATCAAGGTATTTTAAATAATAATAGGAAAAGGGCGTTTTTTCGAAGTAAATCAATCAAGAACAATTTGGAATCCTAAAGACAAGCCTCTTAGACTCGAATTTAGATTTTCTTTGTTTATCTGAGACATGGCTTCATGATAATTCTCTGTCTGCAGCATTAGTAGCTGGTTTTAAACTGTATAGGAAAGATAGAGTTGGTTCTAAGGGAGGTGGAGTTATGATTTATGTGAAATAAATGGCATCCAGTGTAATGAAATCACTTGGGCAAATTGCATAGATTTGGAATGTATTGGTCTGAATCTTATACTATCATCTTTGTAGTAACTGTTATTTATCATCCACCATCTTCAAATATTAGTTTTTATTAAAACTTGAAGCAGCTACTAAAACAGTGTGATTTCAACAAAGAAGATATTATTATGGAGATTTAAATATTAATTGGGAAGATAAAACAGATAGAAAGAATCTCAAACAGATAACTGATCACTTCAATTTGAAGCAAATGATTAATGGGCCTACAAGAATAACTAATTCAACAAGGTCCCAAATGGATTACATTTTTTAAAAAACCGAGCAGAGAGAAATTAAAAAACTTTTAATATGTTAACAGGCCTTTCTCACCACAATTTGATTTTAGTGGCCAGAAAATGATCTAGTAAGAGATTCAATTTATTCAGAAGGAAATATGATTCTTATGACAAAAAAAATAAATAATAATAATAATAATAAAATTGATGGCTGCACAAATTACTAATTATTTGAATAATAGTTCTTGTGCTTTTCATCCAAAGCAGTTTGTGTCCTTTACTTTTTACATTGTACATCAATAATCTTCCATCCGTCTGTCCTAACACTTACATTCAAATGTATGCAGATGACACTGTTATTTATATACAAGGAAATGGTGTGTCCCAAGTTGCAATGAACTTACACATTCCCTGGTTCATGTCACAGCTTGGCTAGAACAATGCTGTTTATAGTAAAACATCTCTACAACAGTGAGTATGTTCTTTACCAAATGTAATTGGGGAAGTCGTGGCCTAATGGTTAGAGGGTTGGACTCCCAATCGAAGGGTTGTGGGTTCTAGTCTCGGGCCGGACGGAATTGTGGGTGGGGGGAGTGCATGTACAGCTCTCTCCACCTTCAATACCATGACTTAGGTGCCCTTGAGCAAGGCATCGAACCCCCAACTGCTCCCTGGGCGCCGCAGCATAAATGGCTGCCCACTGCTCCGGGTGTGTGCTCACAGTGTGTGTGTGTGTGTGTTCACTGCTCTGTGTGTGTGCATTTCGGATGGGTTAAATGCAGAGAACAAATTCTGAGTATGGGTCACCATACTTGGCTGAATGTCACTTCACTCACTTTTTTCACTTTTTTAATAGTTATAAGGGTAGTGCCAGATGTTTTTGTATCAGGGGAAAGATTATATAAGTATGGTGTTCTGATTGATTCCAAACTTTCATTTAAGGCACAGGTTAAAAAGGTCTGTAACCGGGACAGATTTAGTCTATCAATTTTTAGATTTATACGTGATTATATGTCGTCTGAGGCCGCTTTGATGTATGTGCATTGATTATTTCCCATATTAGCTACTGCTTCTGTTTAACTAATTTGTCGCAATCTAGTACTCTGAAACCACTAGAATCTTTGTATAAACAATCACTAAAAACTCTTGATCAGAAATTCAGTACAGTTTCATCATTGTTCCATATAAAAAATATATAATTTGCTAAGCTGGGATAACTTGATCAATTATGTACTTGTCTACTGTTTAAGACTATACACAGCCTGACTTGACAACTTAAACAGTGAATATTAGAACAACTGCTCACCGATCTACATGGTGTGGGGAAAGAGGGGACTGTATTATTCCTCTCAAAAGATGTAAATTCAGTCAGTCTGTATTTTCAGTCAAAGCTGCAAGGGTATGGAACTCCATCCCATCAACAATTAGAAGATTACATACTCTTGGTTCTTTTCCGTTTCATCCAAAAGAAAATGGTTACTGACAACTCAGCACTTTCAACATTAGTATTGTATTCTTGACTGTAGACTTCCTTGTACTAAGTATGTTTTCAGAAGATCACATGTGTACACTTACTTTGCACTTTAAAGATTTCAGTTGAGTTCTTGCATGCCATTGACTTAAGAATATAATGCTTCAACATCTCTTTTAATTTTTAACTGCAAAAAAAAAAAAAAAAGAAAAGAAAAAAACACGTTTACATGCTTGGACATTCCAATATTCAAAATTTAAATTGTTCAACTCAGAATTAGATTGTGATGGACATTCATAAATAACTGAATGTGTTTTTTTTATGTTTATTTTGTGCAAGAGTACAGCTTCTGTATCTCTTTACCTGAGATTGCTTGTAATATTTTGATGCTTGTTCTTTATTTAACTCATTGTTACAAATTAATGTTTGGACAAACCAACCAATGCACATTATCACAAGTTTTTCAAACTGCATTGCTTACATGGTTGAATCATTAATCAGATGATCAATACAACTTTTTTTAAAGGACCTCCTTTAGAACGAGAGTCCGTTTATAAGAGACAGTCCAGTTAATCTCACGGTCACTGGTCATCATGGATCTGAATGTTAGCCGCTGTTGGAAATGGCTCCTTCAGGTCTCTTTCCTCATTGTCTGTGTGAATGGACAAACATCAGGGCCGTAAGTTTTTAATGATTTCTGTTAAATATACTGTAGGAAGATATTCTGTTTTAATAGCAAGATCTTAATATTTTTAAAATTTAAATATTTTTTATTTTTTATTAGAACTGACATGAGTATTTGGTGGCCGTTTTGTATAACGAGAACAGAATATTCAAAAGATAATAATAAACATTTAAATAGTGCAAATACTTAAATATTTATCTTGAGCATTAAAATCTTTTAAAATGGAAATTGAAATTTTTTTGATGCCACTGTACTTTTGAGGGACAACTAGAATATATATATTTTTTTCTAGGTCTGATAAATGATTAGAATACCTAATCATTGTGCAGGTTAAGTTGTGATTTATCCTGTATTTATTAAACTTATCTTGGCTGCAAGAGAAATGTTTGCTGTTTGACAGACAAGTTAAAGCATGTATAAGGAATGTTTGTATCTAATGCCTTGCGCAATATTGTGTAATTATTATCTTTCAATAGATATTTCATGGTCACGTTTCCTGCAGTTATCGAGTCTGGATCTGAGGCCAAACTGTGTGCAAGTCTTCTCAAGCCCAATGAAAGTCTTGTCATGAACATTTATCTGGTTCATGGTGAAAATAGCACTTTACTGCTACAGGAGAAAGCTGAGGAAGAGTTTCACAACTGCTTTAACTTCAGGATCTGTCATTAGCATATTGTAATGAATATTTATAGTTTGTGTCATATTGCATCTAGGGTTTTTTTTATTTTTTATTTTTGATAACGTTTGCAGAGGTTGTGAATACAGCATATTTCTTCTCATCAGGCTCCTCTTGTAGAAGCAGAATCAGTGCAGAGAATGAAGGTAGAACTTCACGGAGATGCTTTCAAGATGACTGAAGAGAGAAAAGTCATGTTTAAGCCTTACAATCCTCTGACCTTTATCCAGACTGATAAACCCATCTATAATCCAGGACAGACAGGTGAGCTGTGAATGTTTCAAAGGTAAACCTCAGTAAATAATGCCGGTGTCATTGACATCTAAACCCTGATCACAGCTGATAGCACATATAAATAAAGCATGTTATCATGAAATGAACTGATAGAATCATAGATCAAACATGGGTAAAGTTGCAAAAACCAACAGATGGTAATTAAGTAAACAGTTCACTGGATTTGTAAACAGAAAACCGGAGCAGATAAGGACGAAGGGTTCACTGCTAACTGCTTTAACACAAGAATGGCCAAAGAAATCCCCTCATCTAAACCTATATTCAGCCTAAATCATGTAATTACCGAAACATGATGATATAAATCACTATATTTTCTCTTTTTATAGGATATAGAGATACTTGGACATGCAAAACATC
Organism: Carassius gibelio; assembly: GCF_023724105.1. NCBI lineage: Eukaryota > Metazoa > Chordata > Actinopteri > Cypriniformes > Cyprinidae > Carassius > Carassius gibelio. The sequence continues at coordinate 13,735,646 of NC_068385.1, forward strand.
TTTCATAGCTGTCTGAAATACCTGATTCTAATGGATCAATGGGGCAAAGTGTCAAATTTTTTTTTGTAAAATGACAGCAAAAAAACACATATAAACGAAAAACAGCCAGCTTAAGTCACAGGTTTGGCTCAAAGGCGCAATCACATTACTGCAGAATTTGTCAGTACTATACTGTATATTTGAGTCCTTAATACGGTTAAGTTCACACATAGCCTACATTCGATTATTTATGTGAGTGAGAACCGCATTCTACAACTAAACTCACTTTTTCAATTAAGTCCTTCAGGGTGAACGCTACCGAATTGAAAGACTAGTTGTCACGGCATACAGTGCAGCTTTGTGCTGCACATACGCATGTGTAGCATGTGTTTTTGGTTTTTATGTGTGGAATCCGTAACTTACAGAGCCACAGATATGTGTCGGGTCTCTGGGCTAATCACCTGCCTTTTGGGTTTGTGGTTGGGTTTGTGGTTGTGGTACTCACCTACTGTAGTCATGTCGTGTCTTGTCATCAGGCTCCAGTGCTCGTAGCTGTTAACCTCTACCTCCTTTCACGTGAACTCGGTTTTCTAAGAAGTCCTCCAGCTCTCATCATTACCCTGGTCTCAGTTTAGTGATCCGACCCACCGGGTTCACCTGTCCAGCCTTAGTTACGGCTGATATCAGTCGCCGCTGCCCTCTTTCTGTCTCGATCGGGTGACAGCATTCCTCATCCGTGCGAGCTGACTGTGGAACGATCATTTATCTGCTCTGTCTCTTCTGCTTAATAAAGGCGCTGTGTAATCCGCTACTGAATCCAGCCTATTTCCCTTGACAGAACACTCTGACCAGAGCATGGATTCAGTGGGATCTGATCCACTTCGCTCGGCTCTCGTACAGCAGGGAGTTTTATTGGGTCAGCATGCCACCTCTTGCTCAAGACCACTGCACAAGATGTGGATGCTCTTAATGCTCGAGTCACTGAGTTCCTCACACGGGTGAAGAGCCTTCAGCGGGAGGCGACGAGCCGGGGTTCCGTTCTTTGCCCATGTATGTCCCAGGATCCCGAACCACATGCCAACAATCCGCCGGTCAATGATGGCGATCCAAATGCCTGTCAAGCCTTTCTCTCCCATTGTACCGCTGGTGTTTTCTCTGCGGCCCGAAGTTACGCAAATGAAGGGGCCAAGGTGGCTTATGTCCTCACACTTCTTTCGGCGCGTGGCCGCGAATGGGGAATCGCCATGTGTAGATCGCGGGCTCCTTGTTGTGCCACCTTTGCAGATTTCAGTCAAGAGATGGCCAAGTTGTTTGATCGCTCAGCTCAGGGTGATGAGGCATGGCTCAGTTTTCGCGGCTGCCAAAGAGGAAGAACTCAGTCACAGATTATGCCATACAGTTCCAGTTCCGTGGCGTGTGGCAGGAATGAGAGTGCGCTGCGTCCATGTTTTCTCGAGGGGTTGCCATTGCCGACAAACCTGCTGCCATAGAGTTTCCGCGGGAGCTAGATAACCTGATAACTCTTGCACTCCGTGTGGAGGGACGTCTCAGCCCCCGCCGCTCCGTGGCGCCACTTGGAGTCCTCTTCGGCCAGTGCAACCAGCCTTGAGCTCTCGGAAGAGGAACCCATGCAACTGGGTCGTCTCCGGCTTACGCCGCAACAGAAGCAGGAGCGTTTGTCTTTGGGGGTGTGTCTATATTGTGGCAAGGGAGGCCACTATCCCTTTCATTGCCCGTTAAAAGCCACTTTTCACGGTTCAAGCTCTCCAGCAGCAGTCACTCTTCTGCCGTTTCAACTCTCCTTTCAGGGGGGTTCACACGCTGGTCTCGCCCTTGTGGATTCGGGGGCTGAGGGGAACTTCCTTGATGCTGCTTCTGCTCACAGTTGGAACATTCTGCTTATTCCTCTGGCTATTCCCGTGTCAGAATGGTCATTAGCGGGCAGTCCCCTTACCACCATCACCCATGTCACGCCCAGTGTTAGCCTTCACATCGCTGGCAACCATTGTGAGCAGATTGAACTGTATATTATCGATTCCCCTAAGGCTCCACTAATACTGGGACATCCGTGGTTGCATAAGCACAACCCTCACATTGACTGGGTTAGTAATTCAGTTTTAGCCTGGAGTCAGTCTTGTCATGTGTCGTGTTTGGGTGCTGCTTTTCCTCCTGTCTCTGTTTCTTGTATTTCACAGGCAGATTCCTCTGAACTGACTTGTGTCCCAGCGGAGTACTATGCTCTTCGGGTAGTCTTCGGTTATGCCCGGGCCATCTCGCTACCTCTGCATCGCCCTTACGACTGTGCCATTGCCTAAGGGTCGCCTATATTGCCTTTCGTGTCCTGAAAGATAGGCCACGGACAAGTATATACGAGTATTTGGTTCTTCTGTTTGGCCTTACCAGCTCCAGCCGTTTTCCAGGGACTCGTCAACAGTGTGTTGGGTGACATGATTAATCAATTTGTCTTTGTGTATTTGGATGATATCTTGATTTTCTCCCCCTCTTTCCAATTACACACCCAGCCAGTGGTGGACAGTAACGGAGTAGCTTTACTTCGTTACTGTACTTAAGTAAATTTTTCAAGTATCTGTACTTTTACTGGAGTAGTTTTATTTTGAGTAACTTTTACTTTTACTACACTACATTCCAAAGCATAAGATCTTACTTTTAACTTCACTACATTTCATAAAACATATCGTTACTCCCTATAATATATCACGTGCTCTGACACGCAGAAGCGGTGTCTGATTCATCATGAACAAACTGAGTCTTTTCAAAATAATCTTTTAAATTGGATCGCAAATCGCACCAAACGATTCGTTTACGAATTAGAATTATCCAATTGCAGCTGTTCTGGAGTCGACCACTCACTGATTCAAATGAACCATTTAGTGCGAGTCTACAGAAGTAAGAACCGGGAAATCAAGTGAGCGTGCGTGCAGCTGATGTTGCTAAAAGTAAGTTATTAATGTCGAAATTTAGGATTAATTATTGTAACTGAAAATCATATTTAGGTCAAAATTGTCAGTTGTTTGGGAACTAAATCCGCTGTAAAGATTGATCTGTTTAAGCCCACTGAAATGCTCGAGTGCAGACGATGCAGACACATCAATCAGTGTCTCTGTGTTTAAGGTAAAAAATAAATAAATAAAAAAACCATTAAACTAACAGAGATTAAATAAAATAACTTGTGCATGTTCAAATTCCCCGCTGCTGTAATATTAACAGTTTTATTAAAATGCTACCATGTCCTATGTGACGTCTATTTTTATATTGTTTATCAACAGTAACGTTATATTGTTTGGATTAACTAGATGAGTAGACAGACATGAATGTTTATTCATAACCATACTGAAAATAAGTAAATATTGTTAGCTGATGCTAACTGTCTAGCTAACAAGCTTGCTGGTGCTAACTAGAGGTAATTTTTATAATGTCCAAATATTTTTATTCAACCACCTATATATATACATATAGATTACATGTAGTGACAAAAGTAAGGATGTGATGTTCAGAACATGGTAACTACAGTAATTATCAAAGAGGGGAAGATATGCACCCTGTTTGGCCAGGGGTGTTTTTACACCACAGACAAGATTTAAGAAGGAAAAAATCATTATAAAAATATAATTATATTTTCCTTAAAATGTTCTTCCTAACTTCAGGCCTTATTATCATGTCATATGTAACTGTGATGTTCTGTAAAACAACAAACTTTAAAATACTTTTTTTTTAACTGGTGAAAATCAGATGGTCAACTCTGCTTTCTCTCAGGTAAATCACAGTGTAAACTTCACAGTGAACATTACTCTCGTCAACGTAGTCCATATCAACAACAAAAATATACCTTGACTCCATATAGTGGTTATTTTGGAAAAAAAATCCCAAGTATTTTCAGCAGTAGGATTATTAAAAAGATTTGTGTACTTCGTCCACCACTGCCTCCAGCGCATCAGATGGGTCCTCCAGCGGTTGTTAGAAAACCAGTTGTTTGTCAAGGCAGAGTGCGAATTCCACACTGAGTCACACTGAGTTCCTTGGCCACATCATCTCTACGAGTGGGATTAAACCTGATCCCACTAAGATAGAAGCAATCACCCAGTGGCCGGTCCCTGATTCCTGTAAGGCTCTGCAGCGTTTCCTGGGTTTTGCCAACTTTTACCGGCGATACATCGGGAATTTTGGTCAGATCGCTGCACTGCTTACGGCCTTAACCTCCACCAAGGTGTCCTTCAGATGGAACCAGGAGGCTCAGGTAGCCTTTGACATTTTTAAAGTCCTGTTTTGTCTCTGCACCAATTCTGTTGGTTCCAGATCCTAAGGCCCAGTTCATTGTCGAGGTTGATGCTTTGGACGTTGGGGTTTGGCACAGTTCTATCTCAGCATTCCCTCCGTGATGGGATGGTGCACCCAAGTGTATTCTTTTCTCGTCGTCTCAGTCCTGCAGAACGTAACTATGATATTGGCAATAGAGAGCTGTTGGCGGTGAGATTGGCCTTGGGTGACTGGCGTCACTGGTTGGAGGGGTTGGCGCTGCCCTTCTTGGTTTGGACGGATCACAAGAACCTTGAATACATCCGTTCGGCCAAGACACTGAGCTTGCTGGGCGCTCTTCTTTGCCAGATTCAACTTCACCCTCTCCTACCTGCCGGGATTCAAATAATGTCAAACCCGATGCTCTCTCTCGTCTGTTCGGGCCCAAGAGGGGGAGCTTGCGGCCGAAGGCATCCTTCCTGAAGGGTGGTGGTCAGTTGAGGAGGCCGGTCGAGGGTGCAAGTGCCGGGAGAGTGCCCGGCGGGCAGGTTGCCGGTGCCGGCTGAGCTGCGCTCTGAGGTCCTTCAGTGGGGTCTCGCATCCAGGTTGGTCTGCCATCCAGGTATTCGGAGAACATTGTTTGCCATCCGACAATGCTTCTGGTGGCCTGCTATGGCCACTGATGTTAGACAGTTCATTTTGGCTTGCACCACATGTGCCCAGTGTAAGCATGTGAATCACCTTCCTGATGGTCTGCTCAATCCTGTCCCTATCCCTTCCCACCCTTGGTCACACATTGCCCTTGATTTTGTTTCTGGGCTCCCCCGTCGAAGGGTAACACTGTGATTCTCACAATGGTGGATCGCTTTTCCAAAGCAGTTCATTTCATTCCCCTGACCAAACTGCCCTCTACCCAGGAGACTGCGCAACTGGTTGTGGATCACGTCTTCCATCTCCATGGATTGCCGGTGGATGTGGTTTCAGATAGGGATCCCCCAGTTCGTCTCCCGGTTCTGGAGGGAATTTTGGAGACAGATTGGGGCCTCTGCGAGTCTGTCTTCAAGTTTCCATCCCCAGACCAATGGGCTGTGCTAGCGTGCCAACCAGGATCTAGGAAGAATGCTCCGCTCTCTGACATCCAACAATTTAAGTGCCAAAAGCTCTCCTGGGTAGAATATGCTCATAACACCCTTCCTTTGGCCGCTTCAAGTATGTCTCCCTTTGAGTGTGCTGTTGGTTATAACCCATCTCTGTTCCCATCACAGGAACCCGATGAAGTGATTCCATCCACCCTGGCTTTCGTCTAGCACTGCTGTCGCACCTGGGAGAAAGTCAGGAGGATGGCGCCGTGGCAGGGGGTTTCAGTATCTTGTGGACTGGTAGGGTTATGGTCCAGAGGAGAGGTGCTGGGTGCCATCCCGGAACATTATGAACCACTTGTTGATCGAGGACTTCCATCAGCGACGAGGTAGGCCCCTTCCTGGAGCGCCGGGCGGCACTCCTGGGAGGGGGGGTACTGTCTGGTCTCTGGGCTAATCACCTGCCTTTTGAGTTTGTGGTTTTTTGGAGTTTTTTGTGTGTGAGTATTGTGAATTTGGATGATTTGACAGCTCGCCAAGGGTTGATTCCCAGCCCTCCTTGTTTTTCTGCTTGTAATCAAGGTTGTTTGCCACCTGGTCCACATTACCTCTAAATATCTTCCCTTTATAGTTCCCTGTGTTTCTCTGTCTGTTGTCAGACTGTTGTTACTCGTACCAATAGCTCAGATCTTCTAGTTTGTCAGTGTACTCACCTTGTTGTGTTGTGTCGTGTCGTGTCATGTCTTGTCATCAGGCTCCAGTGCTCGTATCTGTTAACCTTTACCTCCTTTCACGTGAACGCAGTTTCCTAAGAAGTCTTCGAGCTCTCATCATTACCCCACTCTCGGCTGTCGAGCAAGCAGTCGCTCAGTTTAGCAATCCGACCCACCGGTCTCACCTCTCCGGCCGTTGTTATGGCTAATGTCAGTCGCCGCTGCCCTCTTCCTATCTTGATCGGGTGACGGCATTCCTCATCCATGCGAACTGACTGTGGAACACTCATTTATCTGCTCTGTCTCTTCTGCTTAACCCTCTGGAGTCTATTAACGCGTAAACGCGTTATGAGTCATTTTCTCCTGATAACCCCGAAAAGAACTCAAATTACACTTTCAGTTTTAATCGTACAGATAAGAGCAATACATCAATCAAATCTGTAAAGGGTCTACTTTTTTGTATTCAGACATAACAACAAAACTTTGTGCACTTGTAAAATAAAGATCACTAACAAGGTGTGCTGTCTGCAGCCTTTGTCTGCGTTGATCTTCATTTAAACACGTAAAAACCTGAAAAATATTCTCAGTTCTTTTCAACATTAATAATAATAATAATGATAATAATAATAACAATACGTGTTTTTTGTAGAAAATAAGATTGTTAAAAGGATTTCTGAAGGATTGTGTGACTGGAGTAATGATGCAAAATATTTTTTTGAAAGTCAGCTTTGATTGTTCCTAATAAACAGTTTAACTGCTCCTCCAAGTGGATATTAAATTATGTTTTGGGATAATTAAATATATTCTAAATAAACTACAAACATAAAATTATATACATTTATTTTGTCCTCACATTCTTTCTTGTAACTCTTCCCTCTCAGTGACAGAAGCTGACTTAAAGGCTCATTATGCAGCTCATTATGCAGGCCTTTGTCTTCTCAGGTGTAAATCACAATGATATTCATGATAGTTGACGCCTACTCGCATATGATTTTTAACAACAAAAAGTGTCTTAGAAAATGTAAATAAATATATTGTTTTCTGTAAGTGAGTAAACAAGATGATTTTCACATAATTCACATAAGATTTTTTTTTACTAAAATGGCGGCAGCAGGTAGCAGCTTGGCAGGTGCTGATGCTGATGCTCTTCTTTTTCTAAAGACATCTGAAAAACCGCCCGATCTAAGATCTGTCCCAAAAACCTGGATATATTGGCCATTAAAGCCAATCAAAGCCAAGGCGTTAAATGTGCTTATTGCATCGCTCTACTTGACGACGATCATCACTATGCAAATGTGTGGGAGTTGGACTGCTGCCATTGAATGATCAATCTCACAAGCAAGTAGTACAGCTAGGCCTGCTACACCCCTCGACTCATGGAGCCAGTATGTCATCTTCTCCAAAGTTCTTGTTGATGGGCGTGCGAATGCTCCAAATAAGCAACTCAAGTCGAGGGCACGGAGTATGGCTCCAACAACAGTCTACCGGGGTCGTACAACTTTTCTCTGCATTATTCTACTTTTATGCGGGGATATTCAAGTGAATCCAGGGCCGATGGATCTACAACAACCACTGCAGGTGGCGGAGAGCACTCTGACTCACACCCCGCATGCTTTAAATACAGCGCAGATGATATCAGGTAACATTGCTAACAGTGCGCACCCACGTGCATCTACGTTTATCAACACACTGCAACAAGGTAAATGTATGTCACTACACGCGTTTAAGCCAGCAAATGAAAGTGGTAAATTAAACGCTATGCAGACTATAGTTGTCTCTAAACAAAGCCAGATTAAACTATTTCGGACCGTAAACCATGCATCGGTCCTATGGAACCCATTGACAAAGCTGAAAGGAATATTCGGAGGACATATCAACATACGTAGCGTAATGTCTAAAACTGAACAGTTGGAACATCTACTGTTGGGATCAAATCTACATTACCTGTGTCTTAAAACTTGGATTACAGCTACAACTCCTGTATCGGCATTTATGATTCCGGGATATAAAGTATACAGACTGGACAGGGGAAAGGGGAAAGGGGGCGGGGTTTTGATTTACGTAAAAGACAGTATTGACAGTCACCAAATAGACATTCCAGATCAAACTATAGAGTGTGTTGGTGTTACAATCAAACTATCGCCTCAAATGTCATTTATTGTACTTTGTGTTTATAGACCACCAAATGCAACAAGTGATTTCTATACTGGTTTAACAAAAATTTTAAAAACATATGAACGAAAGGAAATATTGCTCATGGGTGACCTCAACGTAAATTGGCTTGATAAAGGCAAGAGGAAACACCTAAAAGATATTGCAAACTCAATACAAATGACACAAAAAAGCCTACTAGAATAACAAAAAAGTCTCAAACTTTGATAGATTTAATATTCACCAATAAACCAGACAGGATAGTTAAAACATACAACCTAATAACTGGACTATCCGATCATAATTTTGTTCTAATATCCAGGAAATTAAATAAATCAAGAAACATGAACAAAGAACATTCAAATAAACAATGCAAAATTACTCATATTCCTAAAAGAAATCAAGAACACCTTAAAAATGATTTAAATGAAATTGACATTTAAATTGATAGCTGGGTACATACATTTAACAATATTATAACTGCTATAAAGAATAAAGTTGATAAACATACACAGCTCAAACATAGAAAATCACAGAAAAAGAGTCTCCCGTGGTTTGATGAATTCCTTTGGGATACAATGAAACAGAGAGATAAAGCTCTCAAGGTTTCTCTTAAATCTAAATTAACCACTGATTATTATATTTATAAATCTCTTAGAAATAAAGTTACCATGCTGCTTTGAAAAGCAAAAGCAAATTTTTTCCTTAACTTAATCAAAGAGGCCAATGGTAATTGTAAAAATCTGTGGAGAAGCATGGGCAAACTATTGGGAAGGCAAAAAATAAATCAGGAGCATTTACAGCTCAAAATCAATGGAATTGTTCAAAATGAGAGCTCTATTTTAGCTAAACACTACAAAGATTATTTCTTGGATTCTGTATTAGACCTGGCGGAGACTTTCCCTGAAGTGAACTGCTGCAGAGATGATCATGGGGATGGTAGTGCATCTTACTTTAGGTTGCAGAATATAGATGAAGACAAAATTTTCAAAATAATGTCAGATTTAAAAAATAGTAAAGCAAAGGATATATTCGGACTTGATACATCACTTTTAAAAGAACACAAAACTATTTTAACTTCTCCACTAACAATAGCTGTGAATCAATCCATAAATGAAAACAAATTTCCTTTGGCGCAAAAAAAGCAGTAGTCAAGCCGATTTTCAAGTCAGAAGACAAGCTCTGTGTCTCAAACTATAGACCTATTAGCATTCTACCAGCCATCTGCAAGATCTTTGAGAAGGTGGTGGCAGAACAGCTAGTAGAGCATCTTAACCACACTGATGCATTACATCCTTGCCAGTTTCGGTTCAGGAAAAGATACTCCACAGAGTCTGCGTGCTGCTACCTGCTAGAAGACATCAAATCCAGTCTTGATGGTGGAGGTGTGGTAGGGGCGGTCTTTCTGGACTTGAAAAAGGCCTTCAATACAGTTAATCATCAGATTCTCATTAGCAAACTATCTGATTTTTCTCTTAATACAAATACAATAACATGGATTCAATCTTACCTTAATGACAGACAACAATGTGTTGCGGTTTACAATAAAAAATCACCATTAAGACCTTGTAGCATGCCACAAGGTTCCATTTTGTGTAAGAGTAAAATTATTATGTATGCTGACGATACGGTGCTATATGCACATGGTAAAACTGCTGAAGAAGTCGCTCACAAACTGACTAAAGAGATGAAGAAAGTTTCTTTGTGGCTGAAAAACTCATGCCTCACTCTAAATTTAGATAAGACTGTTTCTATGTTTTTCACAAATCGTTTAAAATACAAATTTACCCTAATATTTTAATTGATGGACAAATCATTTTAAATCAAGAACAGGTAAAATATTTAGGTGTCATATTGGAACCAAATTTAGGCTTTAAAAAGCATATAAAAAAGTTAACAAAAACAATAAAATTTAATATGGCACAGTTCAGATACATTCGAAATTCCTTTACAATCGAGGCCTCAGGGGCCTATCTAAATGCCATGATTGTTCCTCATTTTCGATATTGTATGACAAGTTGGTCACAGGCTACTAAAACTGCACTCAAGCCACTTGAGTCATTATATAAAAGCGCTCTAAAGATTCACGATAAGAAAAGCAGACGATTCCATCACTGTCATATTCTTGTAAAATACCAGTTTCTCAGCTTTGAAAATCTGATAATTCACACCAATCTGTGTTTGATGTATAAGATACTTCATGACAACGCTGCTCCTCCACTAAAATAATTCATATCTTTGGGCTCTGAAATAACAGCTCGAGCCACAAGATCTACAGTGCGAGGTGAATGCAGGATCCCGAAACGCAGGACAGTATTTGGAAACTCTGCTTTTTCTTGTGTGGCCGCTCGTCAGTGGAATATGTTGCCTACAGAGCTGAAAAAAAAGCACAAATTTTTACACCTTCACACGCCAAGCAAAGAAATGGCTTTTATCAAATCAAATTTGTCCCGAAATGTGATCAGATATGTGTATGTGTGTAAGTGTGTGTTCTAAGGTCTAAGTATATGAAAGGTGTGAACATGAACTTTTGTACAATTTTTATTTTATTTATTTTTTTGGCAAGTGTAAATCTTATTACTCATGTATGTTTATATATTGTAGCTTAAAGGGGGGTGAAATGCTCATTTTCACTCAATATCCTGTTAATCTTGAGTACATATAGAGTAGTACTGCATCCTTCATAAATCCAAAAAGTCTTTAGTTTTATTATATTCATAAGAGAAAGATAGTCTGTACCGATTTTTCCCGGAAAAACACAACTGGCTGGAGGCGTGACGTGTGGGCGGAGCTAAAGAATCACGAGCGCAAATAGGCTTTTGCGTTGAGAGGATGTGGAAGCTGTGACATTACCGTGAGGGAAAACCCATCATCCAAAACAAACCATGGCTTGCAGTCAGATTCAGCCGTTTATTTATGATCCAGAATCAGATCCAGAGGCTGAAACTGAACGAGAGCAGCAGCAGCAACGTCTTGCTCCGAGCGGGGCTCGAACCCGGGTCTCTGGCATGGGAGGGGACGCACTAACAAGGAGGCAGAGATATTTGAAGCAGTTTTACTCACCGCCTGCGGTTCCAACACACGATCGTGACCCTTTTTCCTTGGGACTGCATCATCCTTAAGAAATAAACAATACGCAAATCCGTCGTCAAACTGGGCATCTTCGAAATGCAGGGAACAAACAAAAACACTTGCAAAACTCCGTTGATGCTCTGTAAGAATAAACTCCGTCCACTGGTCCCTTAATGCTGTTTTTTTTTTTTTGGTAATCTGTGCAGGGTTGTCTTGCCCTGGCAACCAAAAACACACTTCTTTTGTGACTTTTCGCGACGCTCTCGCTCTGATCAGTGAATCGCTCTGATCAGTGAATGGCTGCTCAGCCTCGCTATACGGGAGCGCTCGCTCTTCCGGCAGAAGTGCCTTAGGACCCATATAAGGAAATTCCGCTCCATCTAACGTCACACAGAGCCATACTCGAAAAAAACTTTCCGAAACTTGTGACAAACCGGAAGGAGTATTTTGGGAACAAAAATACTCCTTCAAACGTACAACTTAGTTTTTGAAACTTTGTCCATGTTTAGCATGGGAAACCAACTCTTTAACAGTGTAAAAAACTCAGTATGCATGAAATAGCATTTCACCCCCCCCCCCCCCCCCCCCCCTTTAACATCAGCCTGCCCAGGGACTACGGGTGAAAATTAGCTCTTGAGCTAAAACCTGGTACTATGCATCTCTCCCTTTGAGGTTAATGTTTATTGTACGCTGTCTCTGTTTCTTTAAATAAATAAAATAAATAATTTAGAAAGAAAAATTCTAGGCTACAAGCTACAGTTCTCAAAAGTCCCAGAAACCAATGTTCTTTATGTTTTTTTTGCCTTATTCAATTGATTTAACATTTTTAGTTTTTCACTAACCACGCATAACATTTTTTTTTCTCAAAAATACAATGCACATTCATGCATTTCACAATTATTATTATTATAGCCCAGTTTGTTCTGATTACAGTGAGATTAGACTTTACCTATTTAGATATTTATAAGAAACTGAAAAAAAGCACAAATGTCAGGGCATGACAAAACTTCTCCAGGCCCCAAAAATACCCTTAGACTCAAGAGGGTTAATAAAGATAATAAAGTTAATAAAGTGTAATCCGCAACTGAATCCAGCCTGTTTCCCTTGACAATATGAGCTGTCTGTCATCTGAAGGATTTAGATCCAGTCCCTCTTAGTTATTTAGATCTAAATGATGAACTTTCTCCTCCACTGAACTCTTGTCGTCTAATGTGATAAGACTTTACAGTTTCATTTACGTAGTCATCTTTGATATTACTTTAGTGACTATCACTAATGTGGTTACAACTGATGCAAATAGATTCTTGCATGTCCTCCAGCCTTATGTGCTCTTAAATTTGATTCTTCTCAGTAAGTAGGCCTATTTGTTAAATAGTTCTGGTTTATTTTTATGCTATAATGACGGTCGGACTACATAAAAGATTAACACGTTAAAAGCAGAGTTTATAATACACATTTCTGTTTTCATAGTGAACTTCAGAGTTGTTACCGTGGATACAAAATTTGCACCACTTGATCAGCAGGTCAGATGTGTTTTGTCTTGAATTTTTATCTCCCTCATTTTCTTTTGCATTGTTGAATGCATTATTAATAAACAACACATTTCCAGCTAAATCATTTTAATATCCTTAGTCATTGAATTATTATTATTTGCTCTTTTGCAGTATGGTTCAATCGTGCTTGAGGTAAGAACACAAATCCTTCTTCTGTACAGTCATAACAAGTACACTTTTGAAATCCTGTTAACGCTGCTGAAATTCTGTTAAAATTGCAGTTATTGTATTTTCAGTAATTATAGGCTACATTAATTTATTAATGGTGAGGATATGTGTAGCTGACTTGAGCTAAATATCTGAACTGTGTCTTTGCGATTAAACAGGACAGTCAGAATAACAGAATTGGTCAGTGGACAAATGTTTCTTCATCAAGGTGGATTTTGCAGCGTTCTTATGAATTAAACCCAGAGGCTCGTCAAGGTGTGTACAGACTCAGGGTTTATATTGGTGAAAGGATGATCTCACATGATTTTGAGGTGAAAAAATATGGTAAGTCATAAAAACAAACGATTTATAATATTGTGTGCGATTACTTTTATGAGTGATATCTTTGTATATTCATTTCTAATTTGATTACTAATAAGTCTAATTTCTGCCTTTCTGCCTAGTTTTGCCTAAGTTTGAAGTTACTGTACAAAGCCCAGATGAAGTCAGTGTTGATGAAGACGAACTGTTAATTGAGGTTTGCGGAAAGTGAGTGGTCTATTTTATTTCCTGCATTAAGAGAGCAGTGTTTTCTTCCATTTTTACTTACTATAACCCCCAACCTAATATATTAGTTTCTTAACTCAGCCCTGGGCTGTATATCTGTTGCTTGTACCTTTTTCACAGATACACTTATGGGCAGCCTGTACCTGGTAAATCATGGGTGAAAGTGTGCCGTAACTTTCTGACCTATTTTCTTACCATCGATAGCAATCCAGTATGTTTAGAGGAAACCACTGAGGTATGTGAGTTAAAATGCAAATAAAGTAATGGTACATATGTCTTCTCTTTAGCCAAGTAAACTACTCTTTAATGTTTGTTCATTTACTACCATTAGATAAAAAAGACAGGCTGTGCCACCCATACCTTAGATGCATCAGTCTTTTTCAACTCCACACTAAACTATAATCTGGAGAATTCTCTTGAAGTTGAAGCAATGGTTACAGAAGAAGGAACAGGTGAGTTGTTGGATTTGGTCAGATCCCTGTTACCTACATTTCTTGATTTTCATTTTTTTCATGTTTTATTTTTATTTTGTTTGAATAAATAATAATTTGCTCTTTTAACAATTTACAGAGATCACCATGAAAAAATATAAATCTGTGTCCGTCACTTATGAAATTGGCAAAGTTACACTCACTGACCTGCCCAAAACATATGAACATGGATCAGTTATTGAAGGAAAAGTAGGTCTAAAATCAGTTTGTCTCAATTTAATAACACTGATTTGTGCATAATTATTCCATCATTTGTTCCTTAAATCTCTTCTTTTCAACAGATCAAACTCTCAAATTTCAAAGATGCACCAATTCAAAACAAAGTGGTTTATCTTTTTGAGGGTGAAACTTGGTCCTCAAATCTGCTCCTAAATCTCACAACAGACAGCGATGGTTTCGCCAGCTTCTCTCTTAATACATCCAGTCTTCCTGAATGGGATATTAATCTGATAGTATTATCACTTTATTAACCTAGTTCTTTTTTATGTTCGCTGAAGAGTTCAGTTGCTTGAGTAATTGTTGTTGTGTGTTTTTCAGGCAAGTGTGTATCCAGAGCTTCGTTATGATAGTTACAAAACACCTTACATCTCTATGGATAGAAAAACTGTTCAGCTTTTCCAGCCTGCCACTCCATACACCCCAACATTAAGTGCACTGATTATAGAGAATATTGAGCAACCATTAAAGTGTGATGCTGAGTTGACAACGACCATCAAGTATTTTTTTATTGGAGAGACTGCTGAAGACTTCAAAACTGACATTGTCTATATGGTGAGAACATGTGCAGAATGTACATTAGTCCACTGATGCCTTCATTGTTTGTTAACAGCATTAACTGGCTGCACTGGTCAGTTTGTCATGGAAGTGTCATCTGTCTATTTCAGGTCTTGTCCAGAGGAGTCATCGTTCATCATGGATCTGAGAAGGTTGAAGTGAAGTCTTCTAATGGAGCAGCAAGTGGCACAGTGTCGTTCAAACTGTCTGTTGGTGCAGATCTGGCTCCTGCAGTGCAGATTCTGGCCTACTGTGTTCTGCCCAGTGAAAATGTGGCTGCTCATAGCACAACATTTGATGTTGAAAAATGTTTCAGTAACAAGGTATGTATTGAGATATGTATTGAGATGTATTTCTGGCTCAGTCCTAAAATAAAATATATTTACTCTCATTACAGGTTTCGCTACAGTTTTCTCCTGCTAAAGCAGTTCCTGGAGAGAAAAGCACTCTCCAGCTCTCAGCTCAGCCTGGTTCACTGTGTGGCCTCAGTGCTGTAGATCAGAGCGTCCTGATCATGGAGTCCGGAAAACGTCTGAATACTGAAAAGGTGTGAGAACAGACCATCCTCAGAAACTGTGATCCATCAGTATTTATGATGACATCCCGATCTCAGGAGATTGAACATTCATCTTCATTATTTCCCACTTTATTCGTGAAAGGGGGCGGGGTATATATGAATTATTTAGTGTTAAAATTTTAGAAATCAGTGTGAATGTGGTCTCATCACAGATCTTCAACCTGCTGCCAGTGCAATCGGTGTCAGATTATCCTTACAGTCTTGAAGATGAGCGAGAGTGTCTGCATGTGAGACCCCGTCGAGCTCTGCCAACAGACAACACCTATGAATCTTTAAAGGTAGGTGTATTACATGAGTGACAGTGCAGTAAATAATGACTGGGATATATTGATTCGGTATATTCTGTTTATTCATAAGTAAATCCATAAAAACCCCTTTTTTGACAATTAATTGTGCAATTTTATTACCGTTTGACAGAGAGTCGGATTGAAGATGGCAACAAATTTGGCTGTGCGAGTCCCTCAGTGTCTGTCATACAGAGGCCTGATTTATGGTATTGGTACATGTACCATTATTATAATTTATACTGTAATATGTTTGGTGTTTGTTTTGAAATGTATTTCATACATAAAATATATTCAATTTGAAATTCACATCTACAACTAGAGTGGTGTAGTCGGAAAAGGCAAACATTTTCTGGGGTAATTCGTTTTTCAATTTTTTTATTTTAAATCGTTATTATTTTTGAAAAAAAAAAACTTTGCCAGCCCTAAAAACTACAATTACTAATCAAAATGAACTGGAAGTAAAACACTGTGCCAAGAAACCCTAAAATGAATTTGTATATAAAAAAAAGCTTTGTATTATAATGATGATCTGTCTTCCATTCGCTGTTTTACTCACAACATGATCATTTGGATGTGTCAATGCACATATTTCCACATTTACTATAAATAACACTTTTTTTCAGAGATGTATCATCATCCTATTGCAATGTCAGTGGCAGTAATGTCTTCACTAGGCGGCGGTCATTTTCGTCCAGATTCCCCAGAAGTGACGATTCGGACAGTTTTTCCAGAAACATGGATCTGGGAACTTGCTGAAGTGGGGTCTGTAAAACATAATCAGTACATTTGACATCATATTTGAAACATATCTTTAATACATCATATTCCCTCGTCAAGATGACAAAAAAAAGTGTTTTTTTTCTGTGCTGAATGTTATATATAACAGAAAAAATGTATGCTTAAAGGCAGAGTCAGAATCAAATAGACCTTTTGTTGTAATTCCACAACAGGGACTCTGGATCAGCTCAGGTTCCTGTCACGGTTCCTGACACCATCACCTCTTGGGAGACGGAGGCTTTCTGTCTGTCCTCCGAAGGTCTGGGTCTGGCTCCTCCTGCTCAGCTGACAGTTTTCCAGCCCTTCTTCCTGGAGCTCTCTCTGCCTTACTCCATCATCCGCGGGGAGATCTTTGAGCTGAAGGCCACAGTCTTCAACTATCTTTCTAAGTGCATCATGGTGAGACTTCAGACCCAGTCCCATCCAATCACATCAAATATGCCACTAATCATGTGTTTGATTGACAGGTTAAAGTGACTCCAGCTCCTTCATCAGACTACACTCTCAAAGCCTCCGCCGATGATCAGGATTCATCCTGTCTGTGTGCTAATGGAAGAAAAACCTTTAAATGGATCCTCACTCCTTCTGTTCTTGGTGAGTTTCCCATCTGAATCATTGTTTCTCAGTGTTTGTGTCTTATATCTTCACGTACATGTCTTGTGTTGTAGGAATCATGAATATTACAGTCAGTGCAGAGGCAGAGGCGTCCCAGACCGTGTGTGACAATGAGATTGTGAGCGTGCCAGAGAGAGGACGCATTGACACAGTCACACGAAGTCTGCTTGTGCAGGTCAGCACTCGTCAAACGGCTCTCAGACATCATTTATCCATGATCCTAAAGCTGCTTACTTCAGTTTGATGTGCTAATGTAATTGTTTTATGCTGCAGGCTGAAGGAACTGAAAAGACAGAGACCTACAGCTGGTTACTCTGTCCAAAGGGTTTGTCTGCAAATATTTAATATATTTTGGTCTATAAGCACCGATAATGGTGGAATCCTTTGGCTTGTGTTTAATTTTTAGGGGTCCAAAGCAAGTTTTAAACTCCCCAAAAGTTGCTCAAAGAATTTAGATTAATGTCATTTTTTGTTATGTTTGTTCTGTAAAGACTAATTAGACTAATAATTTCTAAACACAAACTTTATGATAATATAACCTTTCATATGACAACTAGTTGTGCCAAATTGCAAACTTGTCTATTTTTTTCTTCTTTTTACAATGTGCTTGAATCGAAATTTCTGCCTGTGATCTTTTTTATTATTAATGGGACTTCACAGATGACTTTAGAATGTTCTTTTATAGCATTACTGTGCTGATCATTGATGTGTGTTTCTGTCTCTCTGGTTCACAGGTGACAGTCTCTCAGAGGAAGTGAATCTGACTCTTCCTAAAGATGTGATAGAGGGATCAGCCAGATCCTCTGTTTCAGTCATTGGTAACATTTACATACACAAGCAGAAATTAGTAAATGAGTACAGAAATTAGTACATATTCAATCAGAAAATGAAGATTTTTGTTTGGAACAATTTTTTGTTATATTTGTGTTTGGTTTGTAGGAGACATATTGGGTCGTGCATTGAGAAATCTTAACGGATTATTACGGATGCCGTACGGCTGTGGAGAACAAAACATGGCTATTCTTTCTCCCAATATTTACATTCTGCAGTATCTGGAAAACACGGAGCAGCTCACTTCAGCCATCCGAGAGAGAGCCACCGGCTTCCTTAAGAACGGTGAGAGAAACCAATCATGTCAAGAAAACACTGAGACTGATAACAAACTGCTCATTTTTCAACACACCTGAATGTCATTCATTTAAGCTGAATAGTCAGACACATTGTGTCACCCCGAACAAACTGTTAAAGTGAACCATTATTACACTAAACAGGATACCAGAGACAACTGAACTACAAGCATTATGATGGTGCATACAGCACATTTGGACATGGTGTTGGAAATACATGGTAAATATTTTTACACTCTTTTGTTAAGTAAGTTTTGTTAGTAATCTAAATAACATAGTAAAAACAAAAAAAAGAAAAATTATATCTGTTCAAATAATTTGTTTTGAGAGATTTTTTTTATTTTTCATTTAAACATCTGATTTAATTTTTAAAGTAAATCTTCCAAACCACCAGGTTGACTGCTTTTGTCCTGAGGTCTTTTGGCAAAGCACAGAAATACATATTTATTGATCCACAAATTATTCAGAGTGCAAAGCAATGGTTAATAAGCAGACGGGATTCAGACGGCTGTTTTATTCAACAGGGAAGACTGTTCCACAACAGAATGAAGGTCTGTCTCTCTATCTATCTACCTGTAAAAGTGTAAATGTATTTTTTTAATATATATTTAAGCTTTAATGTTAATATTAACATTTAGCATGTAGATTAACTTTCCTCTAACAGTTTTGAGTGTGTTACTTTTTTTATTTATTTCTATTTCTCCTTCATTTCAGGGTGGAGTGAATGATAATGTGACCATGACTGCCTACATTACTGCATCATTACTTGAACTGGAAACTCCAGTCACAGTAAGTTCATCTACAGGAAACACACTATAGACTCATAGAAAAATGAAACTCACATCAGCTGTTTCTCTGATTTTTGTCTCAGGATCCTGTCGTCACTAAAGGTTTGTCTTGCTTGAGGTCCGTCATTGAGAATGTCAAAAGCACTTACACCACTGCTCTGCTCGCGTACACTTTCAGTCTGGCTAGAGACACAGACACTCGACTGCAGCTTTTTAAGAAACTGGAGGATGTTGCTATTTCAGAGGGTAAGACATCTGTTTCCAGTGACTTTCTGTTATCTTTTATGACTGCACTATTGTTTTTGTCATGCTCATTGAGTTACTGTTGTCTCTTTTGTCCATGTGTCCTAAAGGGTCTCATCTCCACTGGTCTCAGTCTGCATCTGCTGATGACTCTGATGACTCTCTGGCAGTGGAGATCAGCTCATATGTGCTGCTAGCTGTTCTCTCTGCAGATTCACTCACTACAGCTGATCTGGGCTTTGCTAACAGGATTGTCAGCTGGCTCGTGAAGCAGCAGAATGCCTATGGAGGATTCTCCTCCACACAGGTGACTCAAACTTCTCAAATCAGACACGTGATTGCTGAATAACAGGTGAATGTCACATTACTGAACACATTTATTTCTCAGGACACAGTGGTGGCTCTTCAGGCTCTGTCTTTGTACGCCACTAAAGTGTTCAGCTCTGACGGCTTCAGCACAGTGACTGTACAGTCAGCAGGAGACACTCACCTCTTTGATATCAATCAGGACAACAAGTTACTGTATCAGGAGAGGCAGCTGCAGAACGTTCCAGCCAAATACAGCATTGAAGTCAAGGGCTCAACCTGTGTGTCTGTGCAGGTCTGTAGTGTGTTCAGCTTCACTGATCCACTTCCTCTTAGCATTTTGTGGTTCTTTTGCTGTGAGATGGATTATAAATGTGTTTTTGTTTGTGTTGTCTTTCTCAGGTGGCTCAGTTCTACAACATTCCCACTCCTACTGAAAATAAAACATTGAGCATTGATGCTAAGATTGAGGGAGACTGCAAAACATTGGGACAAAAATTCATCTTGAAATTCACTGTCAAGTAAGAACACATACTTTCCATGTGTGTAAATAATATATATATATATATATATATATATATATATATATATATATATATATATATATATATATATATATATATATATATATATATATATATGAAGGCTGCCATCAGCTAAAGATTTTCCTAGTTGACTACTAGTCGTTCATTTAAGCAATTGTCAACTAATCGCACCTGTTAAAATTAATTTAATGTTTGACAGGACAGAAACTATCTCTTGTCTATTATCTACATGTCTTCTACCAATGTACGAAAGCAAATAACAATTGTTGTGAAAGATGTGAAGAGAAAATGTTGTTTTCCACATATACAAGACATTAAAGCTATAAATCATAACTCTGGAGTAACTCATGGAATATTGTTCAATTTGTAGACAATAGTGTGACCAGATCGCAAAAGCAATTCAAAGCTGAAAAATGGCTTTAATGTATGGTCTCATGTACCTCTCTCATTTGGCGTGAATCCAAATGTTTCCATGGTTGTGATTTAACATTTAATTGCTAACCTTATTTCTTTTGTAAACAAAGCTTTGTACTAAACTTGTCATAATATTTAAAACAGCATTCACATACAAAAAAGTGTTAACTAGTCAAGAGCAGTTGTCAAGTTGACTAATGATTAGTCCGCTATTAGAGGGCAGCCTAATATATATATATATATATATATATATATATATATAAGCATAATTTTCACTATTCATTTAGTTATTATATGAGGCATTTAAGAAACGCTCCTTTCCATTTGCTTTTTCCAGATATGATGGTCTACAGAAAAGTACTAACATGGTCATTGTGGATCTTAAACTCTTGTCTGGATTCACAGCTGATACATCAATGGTGAATTTGAGTGTTTCATCACAAATTTGTAAAATATATAGAGGTCAGTATTTAAAGATTAACCAGCACTTCTTCCACACAGCTCAGAACTTCTTCTGCAGGGTATGCAACACTTGTGGAGCGGGTCGATGCTAAAGATGATCATGTCATTGTGTATTTGAAAGAGGTGAGAGAACAGCAACGTTCATATTTTATGTAGGTCAATTCATAAACATTTTATCCATAATGTCATGACTGAGGAGACTGTTTCCTCCCACAGATCCCAAAAAATATTCCAATGAGTTACCAAATACAAATGAAACAGGTTCTTCCAGTGAAGAATCTCAAGCCAGCTGTGGTGAAAGTGTATGATTACTACCAAACAAGTAAGATTTTATATGCCAGTGTTGAATGTTTTTATCATGTAATGTAGATTTTTTTTTTCTCCATTTGCAAGTTTCCCTTGTTGTATAAATGTTAACATTCTTCTTTTTCTTCAGGTGATCAGTCAGAGACTGAATACTCCTTCCACTGTCAATGAAGCGGCAGATCTGAAGCACATCAGCTCCTAGTTCAGCTTGGAAAAAAGATGTTTAAACACTCAAATATTTAATATTATGATGTTTATTCTTTATCCTGGGCACCATTATTTTCATTCCATCAACACAAATTTGAACACAACCCTAAATCTGACTTTATGGTCATGTCTTTTTATATCTTGGCTTATCAAATCACAACATGTGTTTCATAAAAGTGTTGAAAAAATTAATGCTGAATTCATTGATTCACAATAGCTCAGTTACATCACAGTTCTGAGAAGGAAAAAAGGTCATAATTGTTAGATTTAAAAAAAAAATCGGATTTACCTTTTTTATTTTTATTCAGTGTTGGAAATGGGCTTCCTTCCATAGAAACTTTACACATCCCATCACTGTCAAGTAATAAGGAAAACAACAGAAGAACACAAGAATATATGATAAAGAATGTTAAACCTTGTGCTTTTCCTGGGTCACGGTCACAAGCTCAATGATAGTCAAGCATTACAATTCCCATCATCTACCTATGACTATTTACCTGTAGAAACTTAACTGACGAATCCTCTCCGACCTTCCTCTGTTGTCCTCCGTCTTCAGGCTCAGCAACACCATTGATCCAGTACCTTAATCTGATAAGCCTGTTATCCACTGCCATATTGCTCCTAGTGTTGCAAATTCCTATTCTTTTCCCCAAACCTCTTCTTTTCGGACAGTTAGTCTCATTGAACTGGTTCAAAAAGTTCATCGGTTCCTGACGTCATTAAGCAATGATGTCACCACACATTTTCTAACAACTCAGTGCCATGTTGTATAAATGCAACATTTAAATAAAATCATTTATGCCAACACATATCGAAACATTCAAATAAAAAGTTGTTTGTGAATGCATATTGCTGATTGCCTTTCATTCATTTAAATTAATGGGGTCATTTTCATTCTTGGATCCTTTATGCCAGATTAAGGCCCTGTCCCAAATGGAACACATGTTCACTTGCAATCTTTTATGGACTTACAATGGCACCTGCACAAATTTGTCCCTGCCCTAAGTTCATGAGACCAAAGGGCAGGGATCCTCAAATCTGGCCCAGGAGATCCATTTTCCTGTAGAGTTTAGCTCTAACCCTAATCAAACACACCTGAGCATGCTAATCAATGTCTTCAGGATCATTAGAAAATCTCAGGTAGGTGAGTTTGATCAGAGTTGGAGCTAATCTTACTTGGTTACTATAACCTCGGTTCCCTTAGATGCTACACTGGTAACGCCTTGTAAGCCGTTAGGCTGAGACACTACCGGGAAAAGTCATTTTTCTCTGATTTCTGAAGCCTTTTTCAATCATGCAATGAAACTACATGACCATTGGTTTGTGGAGTTTTATAAAAACTAACCAATGGCCCCTGTCGCGCGAGCCTATGGTTAGTAACAGAGTACGTTTCCTTTTGATACTACACTCATACTGCGTCGTTAGTCGTTAGACTGAGACGCTATGGGGACAATTCAATCACACCATGCTATCAGGAAGGATGACTGGGTATTCACCTAGAGCACTAAGAAGGTCTTGTAGCAAATACG
The DNA here is from genome assembly GCF_023724105.1 of Carassius gibelio. Taxonomy (NCBI): domain Eukaryota; kingdom Metazoa; phylum Chordata; class Actinopteri; order Cypriniformes; family Cyprinidae; genus Carassius; species Carassius gibelio. The sequence continues at coordinate 13,758,609 of NC_068385.1, forward strand.
TAAAATATCCCAGACCATTGGAGGATGTAATTACACCAGTCATTGTGGAAGATTTTTATTGGTCAATATGTAAACTAATCAGGCATAATCAATGTGAATCTAGCCATTTATGTATCAAGTTATTCTACTGTTATAATCATGCATTTGACTGTATTTAGAGGCCTGCATGAGAATGGAATGTGAAGAGAGTGCAGGGGTATAATATATGGTGCAGCTGCACACCCTATTTGGACATTAGACGAAATATATGATCAGACCTCCTTGGTGCAGACATTACCAAAATACAGCATATAGTAAAGTTGCATGTCCTGTTTTGACATAAGACAAAATATATTATTAGGCCTCCTCGTTTCACATAAAATAAATTCTACATCCGAAAAGCAAGCTGTAGACAGCCATAACAGGTAAAAGAGTTGATAAACAGAACCATAAGTATGAAATGTATTGAACATGGGCACGCCTTCAGAAGCACTGTATAAAATAGAGAACCGACACAGACTCGAGAGACTGTTCTGCAGAGCTTTCCTCGGTTTTATTTTCTCTTGAGAATAAAATCTTTCTTCTGGAAACAAAACCCCGAGACAGTGCGATTCCTCAGATCCATGGCAGACGAAAATACACTACATCATCTTGTTGACCTCCTATACAGTTCAGGCGCCAAGGGGCCCGAGAATGTGTAGGGGACAAAGCTAACCCCAGGGACACGGATGCATTTGTAGCGCAGGAATATCCAGGTTGTAGAACCTGACAAATGTGTAAGACAAAGCCCAGCCGGCTGCCGCACAGATTTCTGCGATAGACACGCCACTAGATCATGAGGAGGCCTTGCCCTTTGTGGAGGGAGTGTGCTTTAACACCTATCGGACATTGGAGCCTGGAGGACAAGTAAGCAAAGTCTATCGCATCCACTATCCATCTGGATATCCATCTAGCCTTGGCTTCAAGACCGAATGACCCTTGGTGCAGGCCTCGAAGCACACAAAGAGCTGTTCCCACTGTCAAAAAGAGGCGGAGCGGTCAATGAAGGCTCTTAAAGCCCTGACAGGGCAGAGTAAGTTAAACTCCTGATCATCCTGAGAAAGAGGAAGCCTGGAAAGAACTGAACTCAAAATAAGAGGGACTCACAGAGACCCGTAATTCAGATACATCAGGAAGATTACTTACAAAGCAGTCTTTTGTGGTAGAAGTGATGGTTCTACCATACTTGTAACTAGAAGTAGAATTTACAGTTTTAGCTATATGAAGTTTGCACAAAACTAAATAATGATCTGAGCTGTCATCACTTGGCTGCATAATTTCACCACCATCAACATCAATTCAATGTGACCGTATTAAATCTAGAGTATGATTATGACAATGAGTAGGTCCTGAGACGTGTTGTCTAACCCCAATAGAGTTCAGAATGTCTATAAAAGCTGATCCCAATGCATCATTTCCATTATTAAAATGGATATTAAAATCACCAACTATTAAAACTTTATCTGTAGCCAGCACTAACGATGTAAAATCCTGGTGTAGTGCCCTGGTGGCCTGTATACAGTAGCCAGTACAAACATCACAGGGGATTTATCATTACATTTGTTTCTCTGGATAATGTTATATGAAGCACCATTACTTCAAACGAGTTATACTTTGAAGCCTGCCCTCTGAGAAATCCTGAAAAAATTATTATAAATTGAAGCAACACCTCCCCCTTTAACTTTTGGACGTGGCTCATGATTATAACAGTAGGATCCTTTGCTATTTACACTTAATGTAAATATCATCTATCACTAAGAAAATATGCTATTTGAACTTGTAAATAGAATCAAATTGATATTTACACTTTTATTTACAAAATAATAATTTGGCGCTCATCACTGAACACAGCAGGTACTCATCTTCATGGATCTCTTGCTATAATACAGTACAATACTCCCACACTGTGGGCTATTTCCTATGGAAGCTTGTTTCTGCCACTAAAACAATAAATAATTGATAAAGAAATAGCAACTTTAATCTTACAATTATACAATTTATAACTTGCATTGTTTATATCTCGCAATTTTGAGAAAAAAGAATGAGATAAAAAGCTGCAAATTACATTTATTTTTCAAATGCCATAATGACACAAGTGAACCTGAATTCATACACACAACATAATGTAATCTTTTAATAAATGTCATCAATGCCAGATAAACTTAATTATACATTTTATTATAAACTTTATTATAAACTGCCAGATTACAGTAATTAAATTTTAATCTTTTTAAAATCAGCCTTTACCTTTTTTGACTGCATCTGATTATGAGGCATTGTTCTGGTCCATCATGCATTTATTTGTAGCTTCCATTTTTCATGTGTGTGTTATGGTTTTTTTTTGGTATAATTCCATTGATTTTTATTATGTCTAGATATATAATAAATAAATTCAAATGAGCAGGTTTACGGTTTTCTGCCTTTATTGACCATTACAATGAATGATTCATTCGCGAACCGGATATCCAGACTGCTTTGTTTTGAACTCTCTCTCACAACAGACACGGAAGAGAAGACAATGCTGTATAAAGTCGTCGTTTTTGCTATTTTTGGCCTAAAATGTATTTTTGATGCTTCAAAAAATTCTAACCGACCCTCTGTTGTCACATGGACTACTTTGATGATGTTTTTCTTACCTTTCTGGACATGGAAAGTATACTGTACACACAGCCTCAATGGAGGGACTGGGAGCTCTCGGACTAAATCTAAAATACCCGTCTTACGGGTTTGAAACAACATGAAGGTAAGTTATTAATTACATAAATTTGCTATCTGGGTGAACTAACCATTTAACTGCTAAAAAGGCTTCCTATACTCCAGAGCCTTATTCAAGGCTTAGTGAAGCGCCATACAGCCAAGTATGGTGACCTATACTCAGAATTCATGCTCTGCATTTAACCCATCCAAAGTGCACACACACAGCAGTGAACACACACCCGGAGCAGTGGGCAGCCATTTATGCCACAGCGCCCAGGGAGCAGTTCGAGGTTCAGTGCCTTGTTTAAGTCATGGTATTGCCAGCCCGAGACTCGAACCAACAACCCTAGGGTTAGGAGTCAAACTCTCTAACCATGAGGCCACAACTTCGCCCTGTATCCTTAAGTGTATCCCCTCATGCATCATGTTGTGGAAATAAATGTTAGGTTTCACGGAAACCTTTCCAATGTAAGTTAAATATTATTAATAATTAAATATTACATATAGTTTGGTAGTACAACAAAGTTCTACATATTTTATTGGTGCAAAGGTGAGTAGCCTATATTTATTTAGCATATAATTTGCAACTGCTTTTCTTCACTTAATTAGAAGCACCAGAAAATAAAGTGTGTCCCATCAGGTGATGAAAAGATGTGGTCTTCACTTGAACACTTGGGCCAAATACAGGAAATCATATAAGCAGTCAAATGCAAAGACCGCAAGTGTGGGTATTTGGACAAGGCAACAATCTATTGCTGTATCCCAAATCGCAAACTTATGCACCATTCTATGACGTTTTGTAGCATAAATATTGTGTGCTTTCACACTGAAAATTCCAAAAAGAAAAAGTCCACTTTAAACAACCGGATGATGCATTTAAATAGCCAACAAATGAAGTGTGGAATGTTGGACACTCAACTGGCAGCTGTATTTACGTAACGAAGGAGTAGGGTCTATCCTTTCTTTTACTGTCTATGGGTCTATCAGACTCCAATTATAAATGACTAAATAACCTTATATAATTCATACACTACATGCTTCAGTACATAGTGCAAGTGCATAGTAAATATATTTTGCGACGCAGCCTATGGTTCACACCACCGACAGTGTTTTTTATTCTAATAATGTTCTGTTCTCTGACTCCACAGGATACTTGAATACAGGTCATCACCTAGTGGTAAGAAACAGCATACATCACATTTATAAAAACAATTAATAAATATATATATATATATATATTGAAACTGTATTAACTACACGGATTTTCAGATTATCAATACAAATGTTTTTGAAGGATGTTTTTAGTATGAGAGTGCCTTTACAAGAGAGGGACCCTTTATAAGGTCCAATTCATGTCCAGACCTGGATGATCACTGGTCATCATGGATCTGAATGTAATCCGCTGTCGGAAACGTCTCATTCTGTTCTCTTTCCTTCTTGTCTGTGTCAATAGACAAACGTCAGGGCCACGAGTTTCTATTGAAGAACAATGTTGATTACTATAGATAATAACTGAATAATTTATTGTCTCTCTTGACAGATCTTTTATGGTGACATTTCCCGCAGTGATGATCGAGACGGGAAAGTGTGCAAGTCTGTATCTCTATTACCACATGAAAAGAGTAGATAAAATTATCATTGTGAAAAAGTCATCCTTACATCCTGTAAAAGGGGCACATCTGTGTTCTTTTAGATTATTTTCACATCTCTCAATAATAATACAAAAGGAATATTAATTAATGTGCTCATATACACAGCCTATTATATAATATCGCTAGAGTAACGTGAACTTTAAACTCAGACAGTGCGCAGTCTGCGCTGACTGAACTGGCCAATCGAGAGCACCCAGCTGGAGTGACGCCACTTCCGCGACAATAGGGTCAGCGTGACTGATTTATCAACAATAACAAGATCTGCACGGAACTGTTTGGCGATCAAAGGCTATAAATGAGATGACGTCTTAATCTGAAGGTTAGGAGACGCTGCTCCTTCAATGTAAGATACTTCATGATGATGAAGGGACGTTTTCTGCTCTAGCTAGCTAAATATTAGCCTAACTATGATCATTCTCAGGTGTTTGTTGACTTACAAAGATGCAATCTCGTTCCGAGTCATTTAAAATTTAGTCGTGTGTTTTGGTGACTGGTGCTGTCTGATTTAATATATGTAACGTTAACTGTTAACGTTATACTCGTGCTGTAGCCCAAGATAAAGTCATCTGACATTGATTCAGCACCAGTGTCTTTTTAAAATGTTCTGTTATTTGATCAAATCACAAACGAAGGTCGCACCACCTTTAACTCTTTATCATTACGTTATTTTGATATGGTTTGTAAATGGCTCCTTGTTTGAAAATGTACGAATGTTGTATAGACTCTTTTATATTATGTGGTTGTGGACCGTTTTGGGTAAATTTGCAGTGTGTGTTTTTGTGTATGTGTGTGTGTACTATTTGTGCATGTTTTCATTTGTACTTAATGGGTGTTTCTTAGTCTGTATTAAATGTGGAACATACTGCAAATGTAAAGACTTGATCTTGATCTTAATTGTCTTGTCAACTTTTTGTTTAACAAGGCAGCTATTGTTTTTTTTAGTACTGTTAAATGCACAGCTGTCTAAGGAATGTTTACGTGGTGTTGGTCTCTTTTTCATGTGTTTTCCTTAAACCCGGTAAACCTGCCTTGAGTTGTAACTACATTAAGGTTTTTCATATGCATATTGAGTGTGTTGGCTTTGTTGAGGCAGATTAGTGTAGTTTACAGCTGAAGTTGAATTGGTTGTCTGTCCTTCGTGCTTACCTGGTGTCTTCTTTCTACACAGTGCTGTCATCTCTGAAAACTGACTACGCTGAGGAAAGCCCAGTCTCTTTGCTGTTTTGCAGCCACATTTAATTTGTTTGAGCCCTGACACTCAAAAGACAAATTACTTTTGAAGTAAAAGTAGACGTTATTTTATGGCACAGCTGTGACTGTGGACCAGTGAGAACAAATCGCACAGCAGGTGAGACTTAGCCTTTTAAACTAATGCTTCTCATCAGTTAATGTAGGAAAAACATGCAAAATATTAATTCATTAGTGGATTTACTTATTTTTGTAATAAGCTAGTATTGCTGTTCTCAGTATAGCTGGTGGTTTCATGTTAGCAAAGAGCATGACTGATATAGTCAGCAGATGGTTAAATCTAGGCCAGTTCTGTTTAAAATTGGAACTTTGAGCCCAGAGGACTGCAGCTTCTCATTATATGTTTAATTGAACTGCTTGAGGTTGTCTTACACATGGGTCATGGCATGACAGGCACACTTAATTAATATATATATGTGTATATGTTTTAATATTCCTAAAACATCTTTTGACATTCTTATATATAACATTAAGATCCCATAATTTATTACATAAAAGCGCGTGTGAGTGTGTGTAAGGAATGAGGTATGTTAAATAAGTTTGGTATTAAAACCATATGTTAAAATACGTTTTTTTTTTAACAAAATAAGTTTTTTAAATGTTGTTCTTCAGCTTAAAAAAAAAAAAGGTCCTTACAACAACAGTAAATGGCAAGAGAATGTTCTGATGTAACATGCCTCATCTTGTGGACCTTAAATCAAAACAAAGAACTGTTCTCATCCACTGTGTCATTTATTCGCTTAACAGTGTAAAATGATGGACATACAGTGCCACACCTGAAACAGAAAACTTAATAAATATATTAATATTCCCTCCGCACTTCAGAAATTGTGGGCTTGTACGCGCACACACATCAAGGAATCAGATCTTCTGCATGAGAAGAGTTTCTTTGAGGGTGTGGGGGGAGGACATGGCCTTAAAATTAAGGATTAATGACACAACCTAACAGCAGGGGTCACTCATAATCCATAAAAAAATATTACTGATTTTTAAAAGGGATTGATTACCCAAAAATTATCATTCATTCCACCATTCACTGCCAATATAAAGCTTGGACAAGCCTGGACTCCAACTCTATTTGTCTGAAAGAAGGTCATAAACATATACAGTGACTTGAGAGTAAGTATATCATGGGACAATTTTCATTTTTGTGTGAACTATCCCTTAAATTTTGCTTAAGTATATAAAACATGGAATAGTTTTGATGTTGCACACTGATACACAGAACTGTTTGGTGAAGCGGTCTTAGCCATGCTTTATCATGAGGGAAAAAAAGCTACTGACCAATTGTGTAAGAGCACACCAAACCAGTATTATGTAAGAATAATAAAAAGACTGAAAGTCATGTGGTGCAATGAGGAAGCGATTTATAGAGCACATGTCAAGGTCAGTAAGCCTCTTCAAATATCAGATCATTTGGTCTTTGGATGGTAAAGTATTGAACAAACTCATTTAATGCGCTAGAAGCTGAAATGTAGGACTCCTTAAACACCATTTGAAATCACAATTTTGGGAAATTGGCCTACAGATTACTTGTTTATCTCTACAAATCAATCTAGCAACTTTTTAATATTGAATAGTTGCACACTTTGTCTTTATAAATTGTTTTTGGTAAATGTGAATCAGCAGTTGTGGTGTGAGCTGGTGCAATGGAAGCTTCTGAGATTGAAGGCCGCACCTTCATGCAAGCGATCAGTGAGAAGTACAGCCCAGAAAACTTCCCTTGCCGTCGGGGTCCAGGCTTGGGGGTCGTGGTTGTGCCGTCTAGACAGCAGGGATCACCTATGAAAGGTGAGGCTTGGATTAGTTAAAAACAAGTCATGTAAGGTTCCTTGCTGATTTTCGTGTTTGCTTTAGAAGCTGTATCCTGTTGCTGTGTTTCATTATTCATTAGTTATGTGGTCATTCTGCCTTCAGACCGTCTGAACCTGCCCAGCATTCTGGTTTTGAATGGCTCTGGAATCAGTCATGCAGGAGAAGAGGGAGAGATTGCTGCCTTCTGTACTCATGTAGTTGAACTTGATCTGTCCCACAACAAGCTCCAAGACTGGCTTGAGGTGAGTTAGTTAGTAGGGCTGCACGGTAAATCTCATGTGATATTTATTGCACATCTTGTCAGTAAAGCCGGTTCAGCACGCGTTCACATGGAGCAGCATTAACTACACAGAGCCGTTGTTCACTGACAAGCACTGACGATCATATTTTGCACATGTTTTGCGCAGCTTGTCCGTGAACAATGGCTCTGTGTGTGTTATAAATTTCTATATATATAACATATGTATCTTAACTCTTTAATCTGATCTAGATCAGCAAGATTGTTTCTAACATCCCTAACCTGGAGTTCCTGAACCTCAGCTCTAATCAGCTGAGTGATGCAGTCTTGGAGCCAGACTGCGCAAAGACCTTCTCTAGCATCCGCCGCCTCGTTCTTAACAATACCCAGGTGTCCTGGGACACAGTGCACACATTCACACGAGAGATGCCTGAGTGAGTCACACAAACTGTTTTTGTAGTTTTGACATTTTTTGACAATTATCGGTGGTGTACATTTTTGGTATTGATTACTACGGTTAGTTTGACTTTTTGAGACATTATGGTTTTGATTTTATATCTTTTTTTTCACATAGAAAGTATTTTAATGGCTGTGTACATGCAATGCTGCACATGTCTTGTTATTGTTTATTTTCATTATTTTCATCTTAATATTGATTCTCATGGGATCATCCACTTTACCATGTTACTTTATTGAACTATAAATGATGTTTGAGAGAATTCATTCAATGGCTTTCAGGTAACATTATGTCCAATGAACAGTTCTTTTCATGCTTTAAATTGAACCATCAGATTTTATGAAGGTGTCTGTGGTATGACAGCTCTCCACTAATATCGATCTGTTTTGTCCAGACTAGAGGAGCTGTTCCTGTGCCTTAATGAGTACACCACTGTGACACCGGCCACCATGCCCTGCCCCACACTGCGTCTGCTCCACATCACAGATAATAGTCTCCAGGAGTGGAGTGAAGTACGGAAATTCGGCTCCATGTTCCCTGCACTGGACACTCTGGTCATGGCCAACAACAACCTAAACTCCATTCAAGACTCGGGTGAAATCCTTCAGCGGCTCTTCCCTAACCTTCGAAGCATCAATTTGCATAACGCAGGTGAAAGATTTGCATAATGCTTGTGAAAGAGTCTATATAATTATAGCATGTGTGTAATTGTCTAATTATAACTATTTTAGTACAGTGTAATTACATAAACACAATAATAAACAGTTTTTCTGATAACTTTGTGTGATTCAGGACTTAATAGATGGGAGGACATTGAGAAGCTAAACTTTCTGCCCAAACTGGAAGAAGTGAGGTTGCAAGGCATTCCTCTACTTCAGGCTTTCACGAGCATGGAGCGTCGCAGTCTAATGATAGCCCAGTAAGTAAAATGTGTCTTACAGGGATGAAAATTCTTTCATTATTTTCTCGCCCTTTTGTCATTCCAAATGTTGGTAGCCAAACAGTTTTGGTGACCACTGCCTTTCACTGTATGGACGAAATATCTTCTTTTACATTCCACAGAGGAAAGAAAGTCATACAGGTTTGGAATGACATGATGAGTAAATAATGACCAAATATTTATTTTTGGATGAAACTGATTGTAATAATGTAGAGATGTCAATGAGATGATCTCATTGCTCCTTCCTGCAGCCTGCCGTCAGTGAACTCTCTGAATGGGAGTGTCGTAACAGATTGTGAGAGAGAAGATGCTGAGAGATTCTTCATCCGTTATCACTTGGATCATTCAGAGGAAGAGCTGCCTCACAGGTATCTTTAGGCATGAACACTGTAGTATAGGCTGTACACTGTAGTGTAGTTTAGAACCTTATTGAATAGTTCTTGGACTCACACTGTGTCTACACTGGATGTGAGCGATACAACGCAACTACAAACAATAGAACCCATCAAAATCAGAGATTCTGTCTGTACTTGATGCAATGTGGCGTGCCGTGGCGTAATGTGTTTCAGCAAATCCTCAACAGTAAACTGGTTTTATTTTACATCTCTGATGTATTTGAAGCTCTTATGCGGCTTGAAACATGTAGACAAAGGACAAATGGATTTGCAATGCTAGACAACAACGGACACACCTGGTATAGATTAGGGGCACACAAAATGAAAGTTATAAGTAAATGCATTGGCCCTGTGGAGTGTGTTAACAAGTTGATTGTATTTGATCACAGAATTTCTCTGTCTGCCTCACAAAGTTTGAAATTACTTTGATCAAAATGATCTTACGAATTTTCTTTTGATCAAATGAATCAGTTAAATGAGTTATCGCAAAATATCACCACCACAATGAGAAATTACATAGATTCCAAACACTAGTCCACTGAGAAAAGACAGCCGTCTTCATTTTTTATTGCATTATATTTATTATATATATTTTGAAATATATAACATTACGTTGTAGAACACTGTTGGGTATAATGCCTAATTATAAGCTTGTTTAGAAATGGTGACAACACCTGACTATAAGGCAGCTGTTTTTTTTAAACTGTTGATCTGCTTATACATAAAGTTGTTTTAAAACTTTATCTTGCATTATCATGCATTTCGTTCCATTATCTTGTGACTGTCCAGCTTTCTTTTGAACACATTCATCATAAAAATGATCTAGAAACATATTTATAGACACTATAGATCACTTAAGACTTACTGATATAAAATTATAATTAAACTTTACTTGGATTATTTCTTTATTGCACAATGCACATTTCTTAATATCATCAAATATGCAATTGAGCTTGCATACACTGTAAAACACTATTTTTGTAGGTGTGAATAAAATAAATATTATCGGGTTACGTTTTACAAGTAAATTCAATTTCAGTCTTATAAAATTTGACATTTACTTCAATTTGTTACTTGCGGTTTCTTTGTAATTATTTGTGAAATTTCAAACTGAAAAAAGTGATTCAAAGCCGTTGTTTATTTTGTTTTGTTTTTTAGTGTAGCTGAAAGTGCTTGCTTTATAGTATTTTTGGTTTTCTTTAGGGATTATTTTTGGTTTGATCATGTAGTTCAAGGCTGAATATAGTTTTTGCATTTTGCTTTGGAGATATCACTGCTTGGTAACCAAATATGGGAAACTGGCTCCTCTGGCTGAGATTGACCTGAGACCACGTTGCCACGCCAAGGTTGAGGTGCGCTATGAAGACAAAGTACAGCAGTTGAGCATCCGTCTGGACCAGACTGTCGGAGAGCTGAAGAAGCAGCTGAGGACTGTTGTGCAGCTCTCCTCCAGCAATATGCGCATTTACTACATCGACAAGGATTCTGCCTTCGGCCCTGATGAGTTGAAGTACAGCACACGGGCCTTGCACTCCTACAGCATTCAAGACGGGGATGAGATCCTGGTAGTTCCCAAAACAAAATAACTGTCTTTCTCCAGGATCACAAAAAGCTATATTTAAATAACCAAATCAACTAGCACCATCTAAGCTCCATAGAGTGAGTGGGATTGTCTTTTCAGGGAAAAACTCCTAAGATTTGCTGGAGCTTCAGTAGTATTCAGTCGGCACATAACGTGTCATGTCGCTAAGAAACACCATGACTTGTGTGCTCCTTTGGTTTTGTTGCTGTTGTTAAGGATTAACTTTTTGTTTTTAGACTTCACAAGCACCCCTGTATTTTCAAACACCTGTTTCTTCAAAAAATTAAGCACAGCGGAGGGCTCTGGCAGCCCAGGATGTGCAGAGTTTAAGACAATCACTCACAGCTGAAAGAAAATGTTGCACTGCACTGATGTCTTAAAGAAGAAACCGTGGATATCCATTGCCTGCTGATCTGTGTTGTATGCTGTCAGCCATTAATTACATGCAAAAGACTCTCAGGCCTTATATATTGTATGGGCAGTGCTAGATTCACATGAGGAAAGATTTGTGGAACATCTTATTCATAAATGTTTTTAAATGTCCAGTTCATTTTTATAAACTGATTGAAGAATCCAGAAAATGAATTGCTGAGTACGTACATGGATGCATGTGCTGTTTAATTGTGGATTTAAAATTTTCTTTTTTTTTCCTTTTAAAAAAAAATTTGTTGGTACTTTCTCTGCTGGTTTGTAAGTAGGCCCCTCAAAATTGTACCTCCAATACAAAGCATCCGCTTGGAAAAGTGCTTATCCTCATTTCACTGGTATCCAGATTACAGAGTGTGTTGATTTGGATATTTTACTCTCAAAATAATGAGATCTGTTAAGTGACAGAATATCACAATATCACAATAATCCACAAGTAATTAGCTGCCTGTTTGTAACAAACAGATTCATCCTAAAGAAGAAATTGCCTTCTCCAGTGAAAAAGTCATCTCTTCTGTATCAGGAGATATGTGCATGTTTCTCCTGATTCAGGCAAGATTATTTTTCAAGCACCATTTATAAGTGAAAAGAGTCCAAAACAGTTCTGAACTATATTTTAATGTGAGAGGACAACAGGGAATGGATGTCTTGAGTCATGTGGATTACTTGTAGATTATTGTAATGTTTTATCAGCTGTTTAAACTGTCATTATGAAGATCCATTAGTAAGCAGTTGCTGTGATGCAAATTTCTTCCAAATCTTTTATTTTATGAAATTAAAAATTGTATTAAATGTATGCATTTAGCAGACACTTTTTTTCATTCCAAAATGAAAGTCGGTTACAAAAACAGTTTGGTTACCAACATTCTTTAGAACAAATTATTTTGTGTTCTATAGAAGAAAGAAAAACATACAGATTTGATATGACATGAGGGTAAGTATAAATGAAGTTTTCATTTCTGTGTGATTTAATTTTTTTTAAATCACTGCAGCTTGACTAAAATATGTTGAAATGTGCAATGCAAGACTGTTATCTTATAGGATCCAAACTGTCAAATTATTTATTTATACCTGGTACATTGATCAAATCAGTGCATGAACCTCATTTCCTTGTCATACTTAATTCAACAAAACCCCATGTTTAGCAACTGAAATTGGTGAAACAGTTTGTTGCATTTCTATTTTCATGTAAAACATGATAGTATAACTTGAAAAATGGACTGAATGGAAAAGCACTGAGATCCTTTGGGCGTAACTGACAGAGTGCCATGCATTGACACTCACAAATGCTTGGGTTAGTAGTACATGTTGAATGTTGAAGGCTAGAAGCATTTCTCATTAAACATTTCAGGTTTCTCATCAGTAAAACGTGATTTAAACCATGTTGCTTTAATTAAGTTGTAATTAAGAATTTGTAATCTGCTTCTTGATCATTTTATAACCGAAAAGTGAAATGAGTAGATAGAGATTTCATGACTGATATGTGTATAACTAAAATGGAAGTGAAGTGTAAAAATTTTTAAAAAGCTCCTATAGTAAAAATAATTGAAGTGTTGTTTGGTCAGGGGAAGAACAATGATGGATATCATATAGCAGCATTCTAGCATCCGCTATGCCTTTAACACTCTTTATGCCTTTATCTGCAGCCCTTAATCAAACATTAAAGCAGAATGAAACATTGTTTGTTTGTTTTTTCTCCAGAGAATTCACTTTTAGAGTATCAATATTTGATGTTCTTTGCCCACACAAGACATTCTATTGACATTAGAGTATACTTTTTGCATATATATATATTTTTTATATATATATATATATATACACACATACACACATACACATACACAGAGCCATTGTTCACGGACAAGCTGTGCAAAACGTGCAAAATATATTTTTTCTATATGAATGCATTATTAATATTGCAGTGCTATGACCTTGAAGGTAATGATATTAATCTTTTGAAATAGCATTTATTTTCAGTTATTTTATTTATTTCAATTTTAGTTAAAGTTTTAGTAACTTCATATTGGTCTCATCATTATTTATTCCATTTTTTAAAATAAAAGTAATTTTAATACTTTAATTTCAATACATTTTTTAAAGTTCATATAAATTCATATCATATAATTTATATATAATTTAAGATATAAATTCATAAAATTATATAGTATTTTATTTCAGATGTATTTCAATTTATTAAAACGGTTAATAGTTTTGCTTATTTATTTTCCCAACATTTTTAGAGCCACACTTTGTTGAGGGTATTTCTGTTTAGCATTGTTTTGAAAATATTTATTTATGTTCATTACCATATATCATACTGCCTAACATTACCTTTTTTCTCTGCTCGAAAAAGAACGTTATACAGGTTTGGTACATGAGGGTAAATTCTACAAAATGTGTATTTATTTGTATTTAATATTTTATTTTATTTATATATTTGTTTGTTAATATAAACCATCTCTTTAAATCGCATCAATAGCTGCTATTAATCTCAAAAGTGTTTATTCCCGTCGCCAGGGTGACATTGTGGGCGGTGGCATTGTGATGACGTTCGAGAGCAGGATTAACCAATTAAATGAAAGAAACTCGCCGACGTCACTGTTAAAGTGAGCCGACCGTTTTTTTTTTTTTTTTTGGAAGTCAAGAGCTTGGAATTGGAATATACAGAAACAACCAAAAATGACTCAGTTGTTATTTATACTGTCTTGAAGAGCACCAGAGAACTATCGTGTATCGGCTGCAAAGAGTCCAAAGTGTCTGGGGTGGAGGTCTCGCTCGCGGTGGGCTCTTCCCGGAAGGAGCGGAGGATGGACCCTATGGGATGGTCTCGCTCACTACGGTGAGTATGCCATGAATGCTCGCGCTGCACATTTTATCACGATTTGGAAACTTCCAGATGTTTCACAAATTACATAACATGGACCGACGAGTGGTCTTGTTCAAATGTATGAAATTACATTGTTCTGCAGCGGTAAATCGCGTGTTAGGTATTTAATTCTTCAGACCCAGTCCTTCAGATTGAATGTAACAGTCATATGAATACAAAGCCTTTTTGTTTTAAATTACTGTAAAGTATCGTGTAATTGTATGTAAGTCTGATACAGTCTCTCTTTTTTCAAGATGATACTAATATAAACTTGACATTCATACAAAGTGTTCGGGTTATGCTTTGCTTATCACTTGGTGAAGTTTAGTGATGTAGTGCTGTACGATACTGCATCCATCAGCGCGCTCCTAATCACGTGACACGATTCTGACGTACGGGGGACTGGGCAGTGTGTAACATTTTGTTACCCCGCTTTTTTATCTTAAACCTTGGTTTTCCATTATTTGTCTACTTCTGATTAAAGTAGTTTATAAATGTACTACTTTATTCAGAAAATGTGTCTATTAGTGTCACGTTGTGTTGTTACAACTTTACCCCACCTTCAAGATGAGTTAGCAGTAACAAAAACATTGACGTGTAATAATTTGAACAAAGTCAAACAAAATGGAACGGTAAATATTCTGGCATTTGCCACAATTACAGTATGAGATTATAGGTCTTATAATTATAGGTAATATTTTACACATATATGGAGGTTAAACAGATGGCATTACAATCCTTACAACCCCCTGTCTCCCTTATTAAATTAATGTCAGACTTGTTCAAAGCCACATTCTCAGAGGTATTTTTTTTCTCAAAACTTACAAGTAGTCTGCATAATTTTGTTACATAAGTTATCAAACCTATCTGTTTGTTTTAATAGTATTAAAGTAAGTCATGTGGGTGTGGATGGTTACTTATGTAAGTTACAATCTCCCATAATTACTGAATTATTAAACTGTCTGATAATAACTTAACTGTTACCCTCCCATATTTATCCTGACTGGCTTATTTACCATTGCCATGTAGTTATAATATATATCTGTTCCTCTATTGTTTGGATATTAAGGCCAGCTAAACTAGCCGTAATTTTTTTTATATTACATTGCTGTACCTAATTGAAGTATTAATATATTTTAAGAAGCAGCTTCTTAATTTAATATTTTAATTATTAAATATATTGCATGTACAATTTTTATTGTATTTATATTTATTTATTTATTTATTTATTTATGTGGCCCTAATGCAAGTCTGTTACAAAATGTTAGTACAACTACTACATAAATATAAAACATTTTATATAAAATTTAGTTAATTATATAAATATAGAAGTACATTTGTTAAAAATTATTGAAGTATTATTTTAAAGAATTTTAATTAAAAATATTAAAAACAAAACAAAAATAACTCTATCAATAAATAAAAAATCGAAATATTTAATGTATTTATATAAATACATTTTAACTGTACATAATTATTTATAATCATATTGTAAAACCAGTCCTGCCCATAAAACTCTTAATGCGATTCCTTTAAGTACAAATTGGAATGCAGCAGTGTTGAATGACCCAGGGAGGTCATAGGCAATTGCTATATTTACCAGCCCAGTAATAAGATCTCTAGCATTCTGGATCACTCTGCTCATGCAATCCTTCCCTGGTTTTCTCACTCTGGAGCTACAGCCTCCAAAGCAACACGCTGTCCATGGAAAATGCTACTGGTGAGACTCTTCTCCAAATGACTCGCTCTTTTCTTTAACTTAAAGCTGTTTTGACTGCTTTCCAATGCTGTGAGGTCTGTGTGGGAGAGCGCGTGACATTCTCAAAGTCATCAGTTGTTATGTTCACTATTGTTAGC
This sequence comes from Carassius gibelio, assembly GCF_023724105.1. Taxonomy (NCBI): domain Eukaryota; kingdom Metazoa; phylum Chordata; class Actinopteri; order Cypriniformes; family Cyprinidae; genus Carassius; species Carassius gibelio. The sequence goes on from NC_068385.1 coordinate 13,774,800, forward strand.
CATTCAGCGTAACCAGGACCTGGATTGTAATGGAAGTCTGACATTTAAACTGATGCACGTAGGAATACTGATCATTTGTAAGCGTAGTTTTAAAAGATGCTCTCATATACCTCTTTATTAACCTAGGCATGTGCTGTCATATCTGATTTTATTTTTCATGATCATTTTTAAAATAATAATTTTTTTAATTAAGCTATATTATATAAATTCTGCCTTCACCAAATATTCCCCTAACCCCCCTTCTTGTTGTCTTTTTAGGTTTGAGCAGTGAACGGTGTATGTGAGGTATAATGAACCAGCATCTCTGTTTTTCCGTCCACTAGAACCGAGAACGGCTCTACTTACAGTAGGTACCCCTGAACCTAACACCCACCTGCTAGTGCACTTTGCACACATGATATCGAGAAAGAAAGAGCCGTGGCACTTACAAACATACAGGGTTGCAGTTTGCCTCTGGAGATTATTATGGTGTGTTAATCCACTGCAAGTTATTGGATTCATATTAAAAAAAAAAAAAGCTCCAAAGATTTGCAATTTTAGTTGCTCATGTTAATTCCCATGTTTTCAATTCATTGTCTCCTTTTCATAAACAGTGGCCCTAATGTCAGTCTGTTACAAAATCAGTGTTCAACATTCCTTATTAAGGTTGTCTACGCTCACTGTAAATGATTTAAAAACCTGGAATGACCTGCAACCTTTAAAATTTGCTCTGATGTGGTTTTTCCAGAATAAATAAGCTTTGCAAATTCATGCCAGACCAGTGCAAGTGTGATTCGCATAACATAGCTGTCTGCGGTTATAAAAGGTAGATTTTGTGTTTGGTTTGGTAGGCCTGAGTATTGTTGAGAGTCTTGCCAGATTGCTTTTGGTCACAGAAGGGGGGCTGAGGCCTCAGTTTGGCTACTGAGCTCTTATCTGCTCACATTTCAGGGTAAATATAGCTGTACCCAAGACTTTGCCTCAAGTCTACAGCATATTGTTTGTGTTGCTTACACAAACACCTGCACAAGTTTCAGATTCTTTTAGGACAGTACGGTATTTAGGTGCAATATCACGGTGGCTTCCTGGAGACCCGTTCTGATATTTAAAGTTATACAGCACATATCACTGCAAAACAGTGTTCAGTATATTTTTTGACATTTTGATGCTTTTTTGCAATTCTTAGTGCAGCTTGCTTTCTATGGAGGAATATCTTTGCACCAGAGTAAAAGTCAAAATGTAACTGTGAGGCTAACATTTACATTTAAAGTCACATTGTAAGACATTAAGTCACAACTGTTAGAAAAAAAAGTTACAATTATCTTTTCATTTTTTTTTACTCTAAGGTGAAAACGGGCTTTCATAGCTTTCCAGATGCTGAAGAGCTAAAAGTAGGTGAACTGACGTGTTAAATGTGAATGTTAAGTAGCACGAATGTGGTGGTGTGCACGTAATGACAGCACGTCTATCAGCATTAATGCAAGTGTGGATGTCTGCCAGGCATCACAGGGCTGAACCACGTCTGCTTTGATAAGTCCACACCTGTCACATGCCACAGCTTAGACCCGGACCACTGACTTAAGCCCTATTGACTTCCTTCACGCTCGATCATGCTGCCTTTGAGAAATGTTAGTATTGTAATACTAAAATTTAAGAAAACACAGACACACACACACAAAGTCAAAACTCCAGTCTCATTCTACTAAAAATAGAAGTTTCTTTATTAGTAGTAAATTATATTTTTCACAGAAGATGACTATAGACAACAGAGCCTGCTTCTATGATTTGGCTAAATAGATGAAGTGTTTTTATATTTATTGAATGACGTACAATTTTGTGCGTACTGGGCCAGAATATCGGTCTCTGTGTTGGTTTGTGGAACATGCCCACTGCCAGTTTACCCAATTGTATTTTGAGACCCCGGGTTGCCAGTTGGCGGAAAACACATTCATTCATCATTTCATTTCATTCATCGTCAAGTGCGCTCATTCCTGTTGGTGTCTTCAGTCTGGAAACCTGTGTCAAGTCTGAGGAGGAGGGGCCAGGTGAAAAAAAACCCTCTCCAATATTTTAAATTTGGACTGCAATACCTAGTTCAACCACTCGGTGCCATTCCTACATACAGCACCTTTAACCCCTGTAATCAGTTTCCCCCTCATCTGTTAATGAAGTTCAACACAAACTAAATGTCTTCTACTACCGCTTTTTTTAAACTTTTTATTTATTTATTTATTGGTAATACAGCAGTTTGAATATTAAGGATCTTTCGTAATGCCATATGGTAGGGTTATTTTGGCTTGTGGGCAAAGAGAGTGAACACCGTGTGAAAGCAGTTAAGAGTTCTCATCTGGTGAAAGCATGTTAGTGTTGGTCTGCCATGTTCTTTGGACTGCCTCCAATGTGCTGCCTACCCTAGATCTACGTGTTGAAATATTGATGCATCTGTGAATGCTGCACTAAGAGAGGGAGAAAGAGAGAGAGTGCACAGAGAGACAGATTAAAGAAATAAGAGCCATCACACTGAACTCAGCACGGATCAACAACACCAGATACTTTTATTTATTCAGATGCTGCACTGCCTTGTGAACAAGAGCCCGTCTCTCCAAAAAAACAAACTGTGCCACGTAAACACATGGCCAGGATCTGGGTCTCTGTTGTGTCATTCAAACAGCGGGGTCCTCAGTGCTGCGCTCGGGCTGTATCACCAATCCAGGCCTCTCTTAAAACAATGGCACTCATTTTGTTCAGTGTGTTCTTCATTCAGAGTCCCGTGCTTGCAGCGAAGCCCCCGTAGGTTGCGTAATATGCGCCTTTGCAGTGTGTGTGCTGTGTTCGGACAAGAGTCACATGCACGAAACACAACAGACCTTAAAATTCATAACCGGTGTTTATGCCCTAAACTTTTTGACTGGAATTGCCCAACTGAAGAGGGAATTTCTTTCCCTATGGCTGAGATACACACTTAATGAAACCGCTGACCTGAGTGTGTGGGATTTTGAGGTGTTTTGAAATGTTGGTAGATATGACCTAAAATGATTAATCTTATTCATTTCATCAGTTGGGGTCACTTTGACAAAGTTTTTTTCTCACTTTCACATAGAATGCACATAAAAATAATTTATATTTATACATAGCAGCTATGAATGCACAATATTCATTTATTTTAGTTTAGTATTCAAAACAATTAAGAGTTAATTTGTGTTTCCGTTTTATTAATCTAGACACAATTGTGTAGAATTTTTATATCTGATATTTAACAGATATTTAATGTATTGTGACATATCAGAGTAAAATTGATTATCAAAAATAAAATGAAACATTTTTTTAGGCGGGACTTGGTTCAATCTACTGGTTGTTGTATGTAGGCAAGTTTGCAGTCATTTGTAAAATTTAAGTGGATTAAATATTTGGAGAAGTCAATCAAATGTCACCAGTGAAGTCTGTCATTTCACTGGAAGATCCAGTTATGACATTTTGATTGAAAACTACAAGGTCAAAAAAAGTACAAAATGAAGCATGCATGGGCGAATTGTTCACAGTGAGATCAACAACATACACTAAACAGATTACATACACTAAACAGATTTTCATTTCATGCCAACTTTAAATAGAAAATAATTACTGGTTTATCTGTATTGGCCAGAATTGTAATATCACTAAATGGCACTTTTTCTCCTTTCATTCACAGATTCCATGCAGCCTGAAATCGCCTCACGCCCAGCTGAGCTCCCAGCATGTCTCGTGTCTCCTCTACGGCGAAGCGCTATACTGGCTCTTCTTATACCAGTCACTACAGCTCATATGGCTCCTCCCTGACTCCATCGCTGGGCTCCTATGATCGGGAAAAGCTGCCCTATAAGAGCTCCTCCTCAGGCTATTCCTCAAGCTACCTGAGCTCAAGCGCCAGCCGCTCAAGCAACTACAGCTCTTCGTCCGAGCTGGACCGGGGTCGGCCTATCCCTCGCACTGATTTGCTGGGTGGCCGGCGCAGCGAGAGCCTGAGCCGCACACCGGCAAAGGGCTACGGCTCGGGCCTCAATGGAGGCTCGGGATACAGCAGCTACAGCTACTCTCCGGCCCCCACCAGCTACCTCTCCACCTCATCTGTGTCCTCCAGCATCTCCCTCAGTCGCAGGAAATCAGTGAGTCAGAGTGATTTGACGCACAGTCTATCAGCTCTGGGCCTGAGCGATACATCCAGCGGCAGTGGCCTGAAGAAGTCCTACCAGAGCCGTGGCACTGACGTTTCTGACACTTACGGCCAGCTACGCTCCAGCTATGGCTTCTCACGGAGCTCCACACCGGACAGTCTTGGAAGCAGCAGTCTGAAGAGCAACAGCAGCCGATTCTCCTCCAGCTGTCGCTCCACCTCACCAGTCAGAGAGTCTGTGGTAAGACCATTCATGATTTCTCGTAGGACAGCACACATATATATTTACATAACACACTTCTGCTAAGTTTGTTTTTCACCAATCCTCATATTTGCATCGCTCTCCTTTCTCAAGTGTCACACAAGAGCCCTTCGGCTCAGAGAGTTTGTCCAAAGAGGTGTAAGGAATGTGAAATATTCAACTGTTTCAAGTGTCTCTTGTGATTATAAGTGAACTCATCTTAGGCAGTTGCAGATAAAATTACTGATTTGGTTACATATATAGCATGCTAACATAAAAACCCTACAACTAGATAGGGACATATGGCTTTGTGTAATTATCAGTAACCGCAATGTACAGTCAAACCAAAAATTATTTCATACTAGTTACTGAAAAATTTCTGTAATTAATTAAACTGTGAAACATGGCCTTGTTGGTATACTGCAGTTTCCCCAAAATAAAAGCCTGAAAATGTAACGTTTGAGAATGAATAAAGACAGAAGTAAGAGTTATTATTGATTTTTACAGTTAAATAAAACAAATAAAATTATCATCATCATCGTTATATTTACTTAAGATTTGTACAGTGAAATATTACATTATTTAATTTTGTTTAATATTTTTATTTAGTAATACTACTACTACTAATAATAATTATTATCATTACTGTCTTACTGAAATATAATCACAACATTTTGAAACCCCATAAACAAGCACAGCAAACCTGGAGCTTTTTTATCGCACTAACAGTTTGTATCTTAATTAGGTTTTCCCCCCAAGTCCTGCAGAATGCAGAAATAATGTAGAGTGAAAAAATCTCAGCTGTAATTTGTAAAATCTCTTTGATCTATGATAATAGATCTTATAAAACTTCAGAATAATATGTTTTAGGCAAAGAAGAAAAAAAAACCCTCTGTGGAATACAGTCTGTGGCTATTCTTTTAAATTAATCGCTGTTTATGTTATTAATTAATCTATTTAGGGAGCCCAAGCTAAATGAGCAGCGCTGAGCAGTAAGGTCTGTCTGACTTTAAAATGATTAGTCTAGACTACATTAGTTTACACCTGAGAATTTCAGAAACTAATCAGCTCAATGAGTGCAAGTCTGAGTGCTTTTGTCAACTCATTTTATTTATCACACTAATGCTCCATATACCAAGGCCATTCATGCTGTGCTAAACCAGGCTACTGTGGATGAATGCAAGAATAAGATATGCACTATAATTCTTTCAGCGCTACCCTAAAGGGTTCAAGATTTCCAGATTGGAGTTTTATTACTGTTGTAATGAAGCAGAGTATTTTTATTTATTTTTTTATTTTTTTTTGCTGCTGTGAATTATAAAATATAGGAAAGGAGTCCATTTTAAATAGGTGCATTCACAGTGTTACCACAAGGGGTGCTATAGCGAACATTAGTGTAAACTCTGTTTTGCTTTTTCAGATCTTAGATTTAACAGTTGGTTCTTTTTCAGTTTATTAGTCAGTTAATGAGAATGACAGGAAGTGGAGTTTTTACTCAAATACAAATATTTTGTAGTTTTTTCTAACAACAACAACAACAAAAAAGGCATTCAGAAAACATTTAAAAAGTTTTTTTTTTTTTTCTTGGAATTTCTCGGAATTTTAATTCACTGTAGTTCTGCGTGCATTCAAATGTAAATTATAGTTATTTTCTACTACCTCAAAAAAAATCTGTTCTAATTGAGGAATTTAATTTGATACAGTTGGCCCCGTCTCTGACTACCATTAAACTATTGTGGTTTCCCATCCGATGGTAGGTTAGTGTTACTGAGATCTTTGCATGGCTGGGCCATCATTAACACTGTTTCCCTGCCACAGTCTTACTCTTTCCATTCAGCAGTTTTATTAATGATGCCAGTCTGTCTCAAACAGAGGGACTTTGTACTTCCATAGTCCAGGAGTAAACAATTCCTGTCACGTTTTCTACTACTTCTAGTACTCATTGAGCCAAGATTTTTTATGTAACCTATCCAGAACATTAACCTAAATACAATCTTTTTCAAAAACCTTTGAAAATGTTTCACGTCTGTTTTGATGAGGCTCGCCTCAGATCTACTGGATACATCCGCCTCCTATTTTGGCCACTTTTTGGCACTTAGCTGTTGGCAGTGTATCTCAGAAACCGCTGAGAGCTCAGGACTTCTTATTCTCTTCACATGAGGTCCTTAAAGAGGAAACCCAGTGAAGACTAAAATCTTCTGAGTACAAAGTGTCCCTCTGGTGTTTTCCTGTGTTTAAAGTTATTTGCAGTGTTAAATTTCTCACTTGTCACATACTTATTTATTATTAGAGCATCCAAAATTTGTGCTGCTGTCTACATAGCATTTTAGAACAGGTCACCTGCATTTTTAAAGGGCCTTCAAACATTTCAGCACTTGCATTTTGTATGAAATTCACCTATAGTGGTGTTCAGGTGCACATCAATTTGTTTGGCTGAAAGCTAAGATGGATCTCTGGCACTCATTCAAAGTGTCTAATTACACATTTCAAGAAACGCATTAATCCATCCTGTTTCCTTCAGCTTCTCACCCTTGTTGTGTTCCGTAGCATGTCGAGGAAGTGTTTTTTTATTTGCTGTTTGTTGTGTACATAGACTGATCTTAGTCATAAAACTGAAAGGGGCAGAGTGATTCTTCTCATTCTCTGAAATGTCATTTCAATAACCGGTCACCCAACTTCCTATTTTTTATATAAACATGGATCAACATGGTCACCATTCTGTCGTTTTCTTTCTTTACAGTTAAATCAACTTTGGTGAAATATGATATGAATAAGACGTAGTCAGAAAGAAAAACTTTTCTGCATCGTGAAAATAGATTTTTTTGTATTGTAGTCTATCTTTCTCAACATTGTTTTCAGTTGCTTGAAATGCAATGTCGTGTCTGCCTTGACTAAAGTATACAGGACTGTGTCCTTCAAAAGTGACTTTGCTCTCATTAAGGTAACTTAAATGCTACATAACGTGTTTCCAGTATATCCAGAACTGGGTTGCAGCTGATGACATTTGACCTACCATCTCATAAGAGCATAACGGCCTCAGTCTGGTGGGGTTAAGTGTGTTTCATACCCTGTTCTAATTTCTCTGTCACTTTTACAGGCAAAGTTTAATGCTTCTCTCTAATACTGTAGTGAGGGAGAACGCTGAGCTGAGTTGAACATGGAGCTCAGGACAAAAAACTAGACATGTTGTCCCACTTTTTGTTGATTTTACCACTGTTGACAGTTGTTCTATTTTCCATCTGATTACAAGTTTTTCTCCTCTCAAAGAACTGTAGCTGTAAGTCAAGTCAAATGTGTTTTTTTTTTTTGCACTTTTTAACAATACACATTATAAAAGTATAATGTCAATCTTTATAATACCTTAATATTTCAATAATTTGTAGTCACATTTAGCAAATTAGAGCTAGGTGATAATGTAGTTTGCAATGATAAAAACAATCTTGCAGCTGAGTCTGCTATATTTGATAATATAGTTAACATTTTCCAACAATATAATCAAAATGTAAGTACGACTATACCTTGTTGGTAAAGATGAAAGTTTTAAGTAAGTGTTGAGGTTCATCTTGTGCCAAATTTAATCTATAATTAAAGATCATAAATATTGCTATCAGGAATATTACTGATAATAAATAATGACAGAAGGCCTATTTATATTTTATCAGTGATACTGATGTCAAGTGTTCCAGGACCTTCCACTGTTGCTATGGTTACTTCCTCAGGCGGACGCTACTTCTGTGTGTTAGCATCTGTGTGTTGGACAGAACAGACATTTGAAATACTGATTTTATATGTTTATGTGAAAAGAATATTAACTTTTTAAAGACCTCTTAGCTTTCATTTAAAGGGTTGGGCTGGAAACTCAGAGGCCAACCAACACTTTGCAGTGTATTTTAGATGAAAGGAAAGTTGAAACTGATTTAGGGTGTTCCATTAGAGTTGTTAAAGTTTGTTTGAAAGTGGTCAATTTAAAATGAGTAATAAGTCCTTGAAGGCCACACGATTATAGTAAAATAAATCTCTGTCACTGTAGCGGGTTTTTAACCCACTGGCCTCGGTGACGTCGGATGCGCGCGGCAGTGGCAGTGTTCTTGTGGGCGGGACTGTCAGTAGTGAAAAGACATGGGTCCGCGTGCTGCTGCCTTTCTGTCAGCTTCGGTTTGCTGCCGTCAATTTTCTTTGAGAGCTCGTCTACTTTGACGGGTGAGAGAATTTCTCTTTGCGTTTGCGAGCAACTTCCTTCGTATATTGTTTGGTGAAAAGTGCTTTGGTTGTGAGTCGGTCAGCGCGCGATTTTTGTATTTTTTTATTCGACCCAGTGCTGTCTAGCACCGCTGTAGAGATCGTTTCCTGATCAAGACGTTTGCCTGAAGGATCCTGGAATATTCGATGAGAGAACATCCATAGTGTCGGTTTCTTAAAGTTGGTGTTTATACACCACAGAAGGATTTTATTGATTATGCCCAGCATGCGACATTCACATACAGTTACAATACCAGAGGAGCCACCTGCGACTGCGTTCCCTCTTCTAAAACAGGACATGAGGAGGAAAAACTCTGTGTCCGGCTCCATGCTGGTCTCCACATTCGTTGGACTTCTGATTAATCATGCCAAGGTATGAATACGCTTCATAAGCCTATTACGACGATTCATTTGAACATTTATTCATTAAATCCACTAGTATCTGTTTTTATTGTTTTACTATTTTCACTACTGCTTGTTTATTACATACAAGTAACAATTATATTATTATATAAAAATAATAATAATCACATTTATTTTGCCATACTCTGTGTTTGTAGTTCGTATTATAACTATCCACTTCTTGCAGATATTCTATTTATTCGTCTGTTTCATTCTAGTTTGAATAGCTTCTATTCTATTCTTAGTCCATTTTATTAATATTTGTAAAAGTGAATTCGATAACTCAGAAATAGATAACCAATAACTATTAGAATACATACTAGTCATAATTGTTTATACCTAAACCACAGATATTACTAGTACCAATGTAATAGCTACTTAAGACTAATGGGATATCAAACAGTAGCAAAGCAAGTACTAGTATGCAATAAACAAATACTACAGACTAATTGAATACATTCATAGTTACTATTGGAGGAAGTATTAGTGTCTAAAAAACTAGTGAAAACATTGGATTAGTAGCAATAAAAATAAGTGCTAGTACCGTAAAATGGTAGCTAATTTCAAGGGATACATTTTAAAGCATGAATGGGATTATTGAGGCCCAGTGAATAATCTTTAAAAAGTAGTTCATGCTGTGATGTTAATTTTACACTTACCGGTATAAGGAAGTTCTTTCTTAAGACTGATGATACACAAGGCAACCTTTTGAGCAGTTTTGCCAAGCACCTTTTTTTGAGCAATGTTGCTTGGGCACTTTCTCATTGAGAATGGGTAACCAATTTCAATCTGGATACTTAAGATCAGTCGTGGGCCCTGTGTATCATCTGGTTGCCCATTAATGGCAACATTAGCCAAAGTTGCTCAGTAACATTGCACAAAAATTTGCCCTGTGTATCATCAGCCTATGTCTTTATAAGGGATCAGTATTCTGAAAGATCACTGCTTATGTAATGAAAATTAATCTTTTTTTAATTTGCTGTTTCAGTTCTTTTGCAGTATTCCAAAAACCAACTGCTAAATTATGTCTGTGCCAGTGTGCCACTTTGGGATAAATTGATCCTTTTATAAAAGTTTAGGTTTGATGAGAGCACCTTACATTGGGTTTAACGGCATACTTCATTATTTCTTTAAAGTGAACCAACAGAGCAACATAAATCAACAGCAGCCTGCATGCAGCTGATGAATGACGCATGAGGCAGTCCAGAATGGCTGTTCATTGTTACGTAATGAGCAGAAATCCCATTAGAGCTCACTCCTGTACCCGACAGAGCTCTCAGTCCCGCCCAGTGCCACCCGGGTCAGGACTAAGGCCTGGTGTGCCAGCTTTTCTGCTGAGCCTCCATTATCTACCTCGTGATTCGTTTTAGTGTCACAGAATGTGCTTTGAAATTCATCAGGACACTTACATATTAAATGACCCATATATTTAGCACCTCAGCACCATATATTAAGAATGTGTAAACCGGATTCTCTCCATGCACTTTTCGTGAGTCACTACCCCTGGTCACTCCTTTTTGAGCTGGAGGTGTGACAAGTATAATGTGCTTGTGAAGGACATGGAGTACCAGTAGTGCCTTTATCTTGGTTTGCTGAAACAGGACAGTCCAAATGAAGTGTTTTGTGCTAGTTTTATACATTGGTACATGGGACAGAATGCTGTGCTCCCATCGATATCACAAGCACTTGTTAAAGTCATGCAGATTCTTTCCTCTGAAACCATAGTGGGAAAAAAATTGGCATAGGAGCCGGAGTATTCATGTGAAATTCAGTTCTTCAAACGATGTCCGAGTTCAGTAGTCTTTTTTTAAAACAGTTACAAGGAAAACGTCAACCAGCATACAGCTAAGATGTGTGGAATTATTTAGCTGGGAGTGTAGGAAAAGAGACAAAATTGACATAAACACATGGTATAAACTCTAAACAGTACCTGATGGGTTCATCTCACAGTTTAAACCAGCTAACACAGCTCTTTAACTAGTATTGATGTTGGTCAGTGTATACTGATGACTGAAGGCCACCAGTCTGGATGTTTTATCTGGATATTTGCTCCAAAGTTTCCTCTCAAAGCGAGCTGTTATAAAAGCAGGATTAGTCTTCCCTCACCTCTGTAATTGGGAAAACGACAAACAGAACACTATGACCCACTTCCATACTCTCCATCCACCAGAAAACTAGAGGAAAAAGAGTATTGTAGAGGAGGATTTGACACATAAAATCCTTCTGTATCAACAACGTACATGGCAAAAACCCATATCAAGTCATTATTTTATGTACTTTGTTAGACATGAAAATCGTAAAACTGTTAAACGTATGCATTTGAGTTCTTCACACAGAGAGCTTTGCCTTGCTGGAGTAATTTCAATAGGGACTTTCATCATGCTCAATATGACTCTCATATCATTTGGGCAGGTGTTCATAACCTTTAACAGGTTTCTCCAGAGTTTGCAAAGGCACTTTTCACCCTGAGACCAAGTGATGCGAATGTTGTATACTTATTAGAAAGTTATTAGCTGCTGGTTATGTACCGCTATATTGAGAAACAACCACAATCTTGTTTTGGAAACAACAGCATTGTCTCATTTCACACTGCAGTGGACATCTGCTTCAGAGTGAATCACAAGAAGCTAAAATAGACCTACTTGCAGGACATGTTTTCCTCTGAATCTGGCATTCACTTTGATTTCTCAGTTTTAATACAGTATGAAGTATGATGTTAGTATTTGCAGATTTTTATAATGGTGTCTTGGTTTAGTGCCTGTAAAAATCCTGGCTGTCAGAGATGGCTGCCGGGATCAGTGTTGCCGTGATGATGACAAATCAGCCAATGAACAGACATCCCATGTGAAAGGATGGTATTTTTGGCAGCGTTGATATTAGGCAAGGCAAGTTTATTTTTAAAGCATATTTCATAAACAGTTTTAATTCAGAGTGCTTTACATAAAAGGAAATACAATGATCATTTAAAAACATTAAAACAAGGAATTGAAAAACTTTTAAAATGATTTAAAAATGTATTTAAAATTAATTTAAAACGGTTAAAAATAGGAAATTTTGGACATAGCACAGTGCTCATTCAATAAATGCACAGCTAAACAGATGAGTTTTGAGTCTAGATTTAAATTTGGTTAATGTTTTGGCACATCTGATCTCATCTAGAAGGTGATTCCAACTGCGAACAGCATAATAGCAGAAAGCGGTCTCCCCATTTTGTGTGAACCCTTGGTATTTCTGACTCGATCCTAATGATCTGAGTGCTCTGTTAGGTTTATATTCAGCAAGCTTATCTGCATTATATTTAGGTCTTAGGCCACTGAATTATTTATAAATGAGTAAAAGTATTTTAAAATCAATCCTAAATGTAACTGGTAGCCAGTGTATAGACCTGAGGACTGGTGTAATATGCTCAGATTTTCTGGTTTTAGTCAGAATTCTTAGTCAGCATTCTGGATGAGCTGCAGCTGTCTAATGATCTTTTTTTGGGAAGGCCTGGCGAGGAGACCATTAGAATAGTCCACCTGCTGGTGATAAAGGCATGGACAAGTTTCTCCAAGAATTGACTGGATACAAAACATCTAATTCTTGCAATTTTTGTTGAGGTGATTTTTGTTAGATTTTTTTAATTTATTTTTAATTTATTTTATTTTCTTTGACATGACTGCTGAAGCTAAGGTCTGTCTCCAGAATCACACCAAATTTCTTGACTTGATTTTTAGTAGTTTGACCCCTAGAGTCAAGGTATGCATTCACCTTGAACACTTAATCTTTGTTTCCAAATGCAATGGATGCTTTTTACTCAGCAGTGTAGGACAAACTGGTGGCCTGCCCTGTTCCCATGAAATGGGTGTTCAGCAAGCATTTTCCATGGAAGCATGGATTGAGATAATACCCAGTTTATAAGTTTGTTAAACACTTCTGGTATGATATATACTGCCATGAACTGTATGTTCCTCAAATATTGATTGCTTTGCTACTGAGGTGGTCGGGACAAATGTGCTCAGTGTGAACATCCTGGCCAGCTCCAGGTAAGTTCGTCAGAGTTCCAGCACAAGGAGGATCACGTTTCTCCTCCCGTGCTTTGGCGTGACAGAAAACAACAGTGTCAGATTACTGAGCAGTCTGCTTCAGCACTCTAGCACCTCTACCAAAAAAACCTGATTGTATGAAAACATAGATCTCCGTTTCCTGGAACGATTTAACTTGAGGTGCGGTCACATTTAATGATGATGGCTGGAATTTCAAAATGCAGTAAATTCAGTTTTGCATGAGGGCAAAAATATCAAATATGTGTGAGCTACTATTGAAAAGGCTAGACTATAACCTGTGCTAACATTTCATCTCCTCTCTGTTTTCCAGAACTCAAAGAGTGCCCAGGGCCTGGTGGGTCTTCGTAATCTGGGAAATACAGTAAGTGTTTTTAATGGGATGTACTAGTTGCTCTTATAGTTGAAGTGTGTACTTGTATTCAGTAAGATTTTTATGTCAATTTTTGGCTCAAACTTTCAAACTGGTCTGTCTGTTTCTCCAACAGTGGGAGATGTGGTGGTTCTGCTTATGATGCAGTAATGACACTTGTCCTCTAGAATGTAATATCTGTAATTCCCATATTCACACATACCAGGCAAATCTATTAAAAATCATACAACATACCTTCAGTTAAGTGTGTAAGGTCTCCGCTGTTGACCAGTGTATTCATTCACACATATTTTTTGTCATATATTACACATAGACTGCATACAGCACATCCAGTATGCTAGAAATAGATCAAAACTGTCAGATCTCACAGAATCTGGCTGACACAACTAAGCAGCAAGCAGCACAAATGTTTTTTATATCACTTTCACGTTGCTCTGTCTATTTCCATTTGGCAGAATAATTTTTCAATGATGTCTCTTCACTCTTGCACTCACTTAACTTGCCAAGCAACTGTATGTGTATAGTCCAAAAATAAACTCTCAAACATCTCCGTCAAGTCTGCTGCTATGAAACTTTAGATTATAATGCTTCACTTGTTCTCTACCTTTGCTTTTCTAATTTCTGTTTAGTAAGCATACACACAGTGTCATTTTTTATAGATACATTTTTATACATTTTAAATAAATTTATAATGATTAAATACATTTGGTAAAAAAATACAATTGTATTTAATCCTGCTCTTTGCTGTTTTGTCTATTTAGTATTTAATTTGGGGGCTTAGAAAATTAAAATGTATATTTTATTAAATAATCAGTATGTCATGTAATTTATACATTCTTTTTATTTAAATGAATTAAATTAATTTATAAAATTTTATAAACTAAATGTTTCTCTTCCTTTGTCTCTTTCCCTCGCCAGTGTTTTATGAACTCCATCCTCCAGTGTCTTAGCAACACACAGAGCCTGCGAGACTACTGTCTTCACAACTCCCACCGCAGAGACCTCAACAACAACAGCCGCACAAACACTGCTCTCATGGAAGGTGAGCGCGCTGGGCAGGTTTCACAGCGGTCACTGCTTCTCTCTGATAAACTACGAACCTTACTGAAAGCCTCTCTTTGTCATGACTTCAGAGTTTGCCAAGCTGATCCAGACAATGTGGACTTCTTCAAGCAGTGAAGCTGTCAGCCCCTCTGAGTTCAAAACACAGATTCAGAGATACGCACCCAGATTTGTGGGTTACAAGTAAGTCTCAGCCTACACAGTTTTATTCTGTTCAAAGTGGCCATCCTAGTATCATAGCAGCAGGTTTCGCACAGACTTGCACCACTCACAGCGCATATTTGAAATTCAGAAAATATTAAATAGCATGTAGTTTTAATTGAATATTTAATTGAGCATAAAATTTTATTTAATTTTCAAAAGTTAATTATTTTTATGTTCACATTCTGCATTAAATGACCTTCAGAATGATGAAATATGAATTATTGGAACTGGATGAAAATATACTATGCTACTGTACACCTGTTTGAAGTCGATAGAGTCAGCAAAGTCAGTTTTTTAGAAAAAATCAAGTTAAAGTTTTCTGAAGGTTCCAAAGCAAAATCACAGAGCAGCATTGGATCTTTTCCTCCAGTTCTTTTCTTTCCGACTCAGGTTATCGATCAATACATAAATATAATTCCCTGATTATCAGTAGCTGGCTGTGGTTATGTTATGTATTGAGATGTTTATGTTATCTCTCAAGTCAACAGGATGCTCAGGAGTTTCTACGTTTCCTGCTGGACGGCCTGCACAACGAAGTGAACAGGGTCACAGTCCGGCCTCGGGGAAACATGCAAGACTTTGATCACTTGCCGTAAGTGTAGTGTCCTTATTTTCCTCAGTGCGGGCCGTCCTTAAATGGCATGTTGTGAGTGTGATTTCATGATTTATATGTCTGGTTACTTTTCTTTAGTGATGAGGAAAAAGGGAAAAAGATGTGGGCTAAGTACTTAGAGAGAGAAGACAGCAAAATCGTTGGTAAGTACACACTACACCTGTGTTATTTTAGTATTATTTTTATTATTATTTGTATTATTTTGAATTTGTTTTAAGTAATTTTGTTGTTGCATAATTCTGTCGTGCTTCTGTCTGTCCTCAGATCTGTTTGTAGGCCAGCTGAAGAGCTCTTTGACCTGCAGTGAATGTGGCTATTGTTCCACTGTGTTCGATCCCTTCTGGGATCTTTCCTTGCCTATCGCCAAGGTCAGTTCATTGACATATGCATGTACATGCAGGCTTTATAATGCACACTTTGGACATTTGGAGAAATTAGTGGGTGTTAATGGTGTTCCTCTGCCTAGAAGGGCTATGGAGAGGTGAGCCTAATGGACTGCATGCGGTTGTTTACTAAAGAAGATGTGCTGGATGGGGACGAGAAGCCGGTAATTCATTTAATTCATTCCTGGCATTTTAATCATGTGGAAATTTAAATGTACCAAAACATGTAATTGTTCTGCTTGGTTTTCTTTCATCCAGACATGTTACAGGTGCAAAGCCAGAAGACGATGTACAAAGAAATTCACAGTTCAGAAGTTTCCTAAAATACTAGTTCTTCGTATCCTTTTCTAATGCCGTATAATAATCTCTTGATGTCACTTGTGGGATTGGTGCGTTTGTTGACAGTAAGCACAGCTACGAATGGGAGGCTGTTTATGTGTGCAGGAATGTGCTGATGGGTTAGGTTGAAGCCTGAAGTGACGGGTCTCTCTAAGGTCAGCTGTGTGCCAAGTCTCTTCTCCTTAACTGCTTGACTTGTTCAGATCTGAAGCGCTTCTCGGAAGCCCGCATCAGAACCAGCAAACTGTCCACTTTTGTCAACTTCCCAATGAAAGACCTGGACCTCAGGGAGTTCGCCTCTGACAGAAGCAGTGAGTAAAGTGCAGTCCACAGTGAATGTGCAGCTGTACTCTGCATGAAACCTAATAGCTCTTATTGTGAAAGATTCATCCATGTGTATGTTTTGTTTAAACAATGTTTGACCTTAGATTTTTAATTCAAATACCATAACTGGATCTTCTGGTGAAATGTCTCTCTGGTAAAGCAAGACTCAGTCCACTTAAACACTGCCCCTTTCTTACAATCAAATCTACCTTCATCCGATCAACAAGTATGTCACAGTACAGAAAAAAAGATCTGTCACTACTTAAGTTTCATAGTGATTTTAACATTTTTCCTGTTCGAATCTGGACCACGAAACATTTTGACATAATGAAAGAAATAAATGCCAAGCGCTGTTTTCTAATAAAATCAAATTTATATCAAGGTCAGCTCAGTGGAGGCGTTTTGGTCCTACGGCGCCAAGGGTTAAAGTTAAAGGGATAGTTCACCTACAGTTGCTGGTTCCCATTGACTTGCATAGTGTTTTTTCCCCATACCTTGATAGTCATTGGGGACCAGCAACTGAAGTTGAACTATCCCTTTAACTGTTGCTATTGTACGTTCAGACGTGTGGTTGTGCGTGCAGTGAGGAGAGCAGAAAGTGGCGCCAAGACAGCAAATACAAAAACAATGGCATTCTCAAAAATATGGAAAGTTGAATTTCTTAAAGTATTAAATTTAGTTGTTTCAAATTTAAGGCTATAAAAAGTCTTAAATGGTACAAGAAACTTTTAATTTCAGCAGATCTTAAATTTGGGGATGGAAAGACAAGAATCGCAATGCAGCTAATGTGATGATAAAAATTCAAACGGCTGTGATTTTCATTAAATAAATATGAGAACTGCACTTTTTTCAAAGTCAGCTGTGACCGCTTTTCCCGGGGTGACCGTTATATTACTGCTGTTCCGAAAGCGCCACCTGCTGGCAGAGACTGATTTTCTGTGCATATTCAATAAGATGTTTGCTGTTTTTGTTCAGAACCAAAGTGAAAATCGACCCATGTTCTTAAGCAGGAAACACACAGAGTTGTAAATGTAAACTGATGGATAAACAAGAAAATAATGCATTATAAAAAATGTAAAATGTAAAAATGTAAAGGAAATATGTTTGTTTTTAAAGTAATGTAATGATTGTTAATATTTGTTTAAATATAATAATTGATACTTTCGACTCCAGTTTCTTTTTTTTAAATGGTTTAAAGGCTGAAATGTTAAGGTTTTTTGTTTTTGTGAAATAGTTCACAAATCTGAACTGTAAATCATGCTTTTTACTGTCATTTTAATTTTATTTGTGCAGGTCATAAAAATGTGAGCTCAGATATCCTGCACATACACTAGTCTGACAAAAACCGAACCTTGGATGGTGAGGAGGGTTCATTACTGGACCTTAAGCAATTTTAGTTGAAGACCCCTGGTCTAGAATGTGATGTCATATCCTGTAGCAGAAAGGGTCTCTGTGTTTTGTTTTAAATAAATAATGGTTTTAATTTTAGAAATAGATAAAAATATATATATATTAAATTCAATTGTACAGCAGAAGTTTTTAATGTAATTTTAGGTGGTTTTGAATTAGGGGATAGAGACGCAGTCATTGTTGAGAATAATTGCTCTACATGCTTACAGTTTCAGGAGAGTTTACAGTCATATAACACCATGCATTTATACCGAGTGATTGCTTAGTCATGTACTGTTAATGAATTATGAAAAAGTTTACTTTATGGCGTTTACATTGTAATGGGTGGTGATGTTGTAAAACTCCATATTTATCTCCCTCAACTTTTTGAAAGACCAGCTTGAAGTAATAAAACATATTTTTTCAAAATAAGAGTCCTGATGTACGTTGGGCCTGGTTAGAAAATAGGGGATATTATTGGTATTTTGGTTTCACAATAAATTACAATATCTTGTATTTAGTTCCAGCCTGACTATCTATGTGTTTGTCTGTTTCAGGTAGTGCAGTATATAACTTGTATGCAGTGTCCAATCACTCAGGCACAACTATGGGAGGCCACTACACAGCGTACTGTTGCAATCCTAAAAATGGGGAATGGTACACATATAACGACTCTAGGTAGATATTTGCTTTACTTCCCCTCCCTCTCTATCTTTTTTTTTTTTTTTTTGCATGACTGTATAGAGTACCAGTAGATTTCCCAAGGGTACATAGCATACATTAGTTTTCAGGGAAGTGATCCTGACAGTTAACATGTCAGCAGAGCTGCACTCCACCTGCTAGCTGCTGTGAATTTCCTGTATTGCTATCCTCCTCCACCTCCTACCTCACTCATGCTCCTTCACCTCCCTCCCACCCACGCTTCCTTAAAAATGCTTCAGTCTCAATCTTCAACACTGCTAATCTCTCACAAACACACACACACACACACACACTCTACTCTATACTAAATTGGCTGAACAAGTTGGGTGTTATTATTTCACCATTTTAATTCTATGTAATAGTATTTATTACAAATTATAATAAAAGCAACAACATTTGAATTTGTTGAATAGAAAGTTAGCAGTATTTCTTCGTATTCTCTGACATGATTTAAGAATGATCAAAAGAGCATCTTGAGCTTCGTAAACACCTGACTATTTGCCCCTAGAAATGCAGATTCTTTCATTTTTTTTTTATTCCTCTTTTTTTTTCATGTTACATTTTTGAAATGTTTAAACTATATTTACAGATAGATTTTTAATCCCAGGTTTGATTGTCAACAAATTATGAGTGTGGATTTCTTCTTCCAGAGTCACGCCAATGTCCGCCAGCCAAGTTCGCAGTAGTGACGCCTATGTGTTGTTCTATGAGCGAGCGGGACTCTGAAGACGGACTGTGGACAGAGATAAAATGCAGGACTCAAAGCCTTTGGGCTGAAGACACATTACGCACTATGCTGCTCACTCTGGGCCGTAATGCAGGATGAACATCTCTCTCTGCTGGCCACCGGGAGAAGTGCACACAATGCCCTCTCACACTCCACTGTGTTAAAGAGGTCCTCTGCCTCTGTGTGTGCGTTCGTCATCAGATACTAACCCAAGTGGCTCCGTCTCAGATGGCTGTCTATGCACTTGCAACCAAACTCTCATCACAATGCGCCTTCCTCTTGATCAAGAATGCCTCAATATTAAAATCTTTTTCACTTGATTTTTGTTTTGGATCTTCTTCATGTTTTTTAAGTATATGTCCTGATGATGAACTGGTTTGAGGTGCCCCCTAGCGGGCTGTTGAGGAGTTCAACAGTACACTTTGTTATTGTCATTACCTCTTCCACCAACTTTCATCCCATTCACCTTCCTCCACTCATCATTTCCGTGCATGCTTTGTTCTCTCCTCCACTTCCTTCTCAACTTCCTGAGGGAGTCACAGGCGTTTGTTGTGAAAGTCTGTGGTGGTAAGAGAACGGCGTGTGGCGTTACTTTTATTCAGTGTGGCTGCTACTGATCTTTGAAATGCTGTGAATGGAAAGGTGGTCGGAAGGATGCGAGGACGGGAGGAGAGCTGATGCTGACTGTGTGTGGATTCTTGATCTCATGCCATTGAACAATATGAAAGAATGTTTTGCAAAAGAAATATATTTTTATATATGATGCAATATAGAGAATGTACTATATACAGTGGTGCTGAAAATGACCCCTTACTGTTGTCAGCTAATTTAACAGAGGTAAGAAAATGGCATTTATTTATGCTTACAGGTCAGGAGACAATGTGATACGAGTCGCACAGTTGCAAAGTGAAAATATATACGCATGTTACAGTCCTCTCATGAGTTTGTGTTTTGACTTTGTTTTTCAATTCATAAGACCAGCGGCATATGAAAGAAAAGATTATAAAATAATAAGGCTTGAAAAATGTTTATTTGCTATTAAATATTACATAAAAACGGTTTTGTTTGCCATTTTTTTAACTGTGTTACCAAAACTTAGGACACCCTGTGTGTTTATATATATACATATATATTGGCCTGTCTGTCTTTACTCGATCCAAAGGGTGGTTCTCTGATGGGATTTGTGTTGCTGGGTCGAAGACATGCTGGTAAGAGCTCAGTGGGAGACCCCAAAAAGAATTCGGCTGGGTGGGTGGCATGAGGCTTGCTGTAGTGGACACTCCGGGCTGGAGTCTCTGCATGCTATGGACGGACATGCTATGGAGAAATATCTGGGTGTTCATAGGGACACAGTGTGGTCACACACTCTGGGGCGATGAGTTAAGAGGCAGGAGTATTGAAAAGCATGTTCAAAAGAATGGTGAACCTTTGCAGGGGATCCTGAAGAAGTTTAGCCACAGGTACCATGTTGTGAACAATAAATGTCCAGAAGACTTTAATGAGCTGCTTAACATTTTAAAGCAAATGTGTGCCAGGAGTTGAACATAAAGAATGAACGTATGTGTTTATGTAATATAAGCTGTGTAGGCTATTATTACATAATATATAGAGTAATAGGCTATATTACTCATTGTCACCACAGCAAAACCAAATTCTGTTACTTTAGTAGTTTGGTTTAGTGTAGGTGTCTGTTACTTGTTGCTTTGTTCTGTTTTTTTGTTTTTTTTAGTGTTTAGTTATATCTGTTCCTGTGGCTCAGCGGTAAAGCATTGTGTTAGCAGTGTAAAAGGTTGTGGGTTTAGTTCCCAGGGAACACATATAGTGGTAAAAAATGTATAGCCTGAATGCACTGTAAGTTGCTTTGATAAATGTAAATCTCACCTTTGTTGCACATTAAAACTGCCTTCGTTTCAAATACAGCAGTATGCAACGTTCATGAAACGCAATCTGAGACTCAACAGCAGGATAAAATGTATCATTTTAATAAACAAAAACTGCATTTTCTACAGTTTCAGACAACACAGATGCCCTTGGTAAAAGAGATGTATTGATTAAAACATTTAAAACATCAAGATCTGTCACTGGAAAATAATGGAGCAGGGCCTTCAGGCTGCATCGGGCATGATCATGTTGTATCGGGGCTGTGATAGGCTGGTTGAAAGCGTTTATTAAGAAAGGGAAGGTGCTAAACGAGGGGCAAATACATTGTAATGTTCCACGGGTACATGTGCTCAGTACTAGTTTTCTCTAACAGTTCATCTGTACACACTTCTCCTCAGGCCTGGATATGGAAATTCTAGCACTACAGAGAAGCTTGGTTTTACGACAGAAAATACATCAGCCTTCTCTTTTTGTACAAGTTCATCAGGGGCCATTTAAAAAAAATAAAAACAAGAGACAGAATGCAGGAAAGAGGGAGCGAGGTGTTCAAAACATACAAGTAAAAGTAGATTATGCTTTCAGTTCATCAGTATCCAGAAACTGGATACTGCAATACCTGGGAAGTGCAGTTACGTAAACACTGTCATGTGGATGAACAGGAAAAAGCAGAGCCTTGCAGTGGCTCTATCCCATCCACATCCTGCACACAGTCAGTGTATTATCGTACACATGATATTCATGGGCGTTCATCAAGAGCTGCCATGCAAAGTGAGGTCTTGAGCTTTCGGTGAGGCCTTGAAGAATCTGTGGAAGTTGTCAGCGTTTATTGCCTCTACAAATAAACCAAAAACCCTAAAAACAAGGAAATCTTGTGCTCTTGAGTTGAGAGGCGGTTGATGGTGGCGGCAGCTTCCACCTTCTTCAATCACACTGTGCTCTCGCGCATTCACTCCGAAATAAAAACACGCATGCAGAATGTACAAGTATTTACAACTCACGCACGTCAGTTAAAAAAGCTACAGTATTAATATGAACATAAAAACGTTTTGGTACGGCTGAATCAAAAGGTAAGTAACTACTCAAGTATTTTGACAATTATGGATGATTCACCACGAGGCTCTTATTTGACGCCAACGTCCAACCTGAAGCTCCCAGGCCTTCCAGACACTCATTCTCAAATGATTTCAGATATAAAGACACATTGATCTTGGAAAAGGATGAAGACTCATGATCTCCACCTTCCGCCGGATGCTCTAGGACAAGCGTCTTCCAGATCTGCCTCAATAAAGTGCATTTGCTTTTTTTCAGTTCAGCCATGTGACAGTTTATGTGTGTGGTACCAGAAACTGAGCTCAGCTTTGGACTCCACATCTGCCCCGTGTCATCTTTCAACACTATTATCAATAACACTAGCATTTCTTTCTAAAACCAATAAATAATCAGCAATAGAGTGCGGTATAAAACAACAAGATGAACTGATTTGCATTGATGTTCATTTGCTGGGCCTCCAAGTATTCCCACTCCAAAATCCCTTCAGTTCATATACTGTATACAAAAAAAGGGGGAAAGACTTGTAAAAACAGAAGATGGATCCAAATGCAGGTCCAACATCTTTTTTCATACTATAAAGTCTCGGTTTAGTTTAGTTTTCATCTTTGGTAGTAAACTTGTGCATATCCTTCTCAAAATGTCATCTGCAAAAATTATAATACTTGGTCTGTTGCTTGTGATTGAAAGCAATCAAAAGGAACTGTAAGTGCTTTGCTACAAAAAAAAAAAAAAAAAAAACGAGGGATTTGTTTGGTCTTCTCTGTGGTTTGAGAAGATGATGGTCCCTGGAGTGAGAGCACCGGCCAAGATTTTACAGATCTTTATTCATACAGGGTAACGGTGCAGTAACACAAAGCTGAGATCCTCCGGTCCACACTTGCCTTATCTGTACAAAAGAAACACAAAGAGAAAAGTATTTTTTTTCAGCTTTACATCAATCCATAAAACTGATTTAGATAAAAAGTCAAGGGAGTCAGACTACATTGGTCACACCAGCAAAAGTAACATTGGCAATGAAACGAAAATCGAAACCATTCAAGTTCACTCACATTTGGTGACGTTTTCTATATCAGCTGGGTCCTGGAGGATCTTGGTTAGGCCTTCCAGCAGCATGGAGGCTTTGTTGTAGCGATATGCGATGTCTTCTGTCTGCTGAAACATCTCATCTAGTGCAGCCGACTGCACCTGTCGCGCAAACATGACACCGATGTTAACCACTCATTAAATCACGTAACAAATCAAAGTGAGGCCGTCATGACCATCCTCACTCACCATCTCTACAGCATGGTTATAAATGAGCTTCTCAGCTGTTACGCTGTTGATCTCGTCCACAAAGCGCTGCTTGTCCGAGAAGAAGTGGTTGAGTTTGACTGTGAGGCGGCGGCACAGGAAAATGCAGCTCTTGTAGCGCTCGTTCAGACTCTTCACCACTGACGTTCAGAAACAAGATACATGTTATTCCTTAATTTCATAGTATACTCTAAATTGGTAGTTCTTAATGTTTAGGCTCCAGTGTTGTAACAGTTCAAGACCCCCCGAGATATTGACTTGCCTAACTCTGTAACAAACCGAGCATACATGCACGCTTGTTTTAGCAGCTTACCTTGTTTGACGGCCGAGGATGGGTTGAGTTTGGCAGATTTGATCTGATCTTTTGCCAGGTGCAGTGAGGATGCCAGAAGCTGTGCGGCTTTCATGTACAGCACCAGCTGCTCCACCTGCCTGTGTGAGACCATGACCAAAGCGTTAAATACTGTATGCTATGAAATCTCATATAGTTAAAGATCCTGCGTTTGTGCCCACTGCTCTTACCCCCACTCCTTACTGAGCTGACTGATCTGATCCACCACCACGCTGTCATGGGGCGGATAGAGAGATGCTGCGGACGCACCCAGATCAGGTCCTCCGGCCCATAGAGAAGCGATCTCCAGCACACAGTCTGTAAAGGACAGCATCATCCTCAGGTGCATCAAGGTGTCTGTGTGCTCACGCTGCCAAACAGAAACATACGCATGTTAGTGTTTCCCAAGAAAAGCTACTCTATACGTTCCAACGGCGTTCACTTTCTCACCTCCATCAGGGTCTCCTCTGGCAGTTCTGGAGCTTCAAAGGTGATGAATCCATCCAAGCTGGGTGGGGAAGTGCCGTAAGGGACGTAGCGGAGACTGCTGGGAGCCGCATCCGCTCCTGTTGGGGAGCTGCCAATGGTCATGCCCGGGGGAGAGCCCGCGTAAACCTTGCCACTGGTGGAGCACAGCGAGCCGGCCGAGCTGTTGGAGCCTACTGCACACACACAGACACAAACAATCAGCCAGTCTGTATTAGCTTTAATTTCAGGTTCACTCTGTTTGCAGCGCATATATTTTTTTCTGCACCTATGTTAATGGTTTAAAGCGTTCACGCTGCATGCGGTGTGTTCCATGTGCATTGCCTTTTTATCTTGACTCTGTATAATGCATAATAAAACAGCGTTTAACAATTGGGTCAAGAAATGCTGCTTTGTTTACAGCGGTAACCGAGGAAACGCTGCATCACTGCTGTTACATAAGCACCACCTGCTGTCAGAGAGTGAATCTGCATCTCTTTCAGCCCATCTGCTCTTTTTGTCTCGTTCAAATGTTTTATGTACCATAATTTCATAAAGTTAAAGTCAGGGCATTCTGTTTTTGCTTCACATTTCGAAATTCTACAATCTAATTTAGATTCAAAACAGCTCATGCAGCATTTACGCAGAATCTTTGTTTGGATCATGATTCAAATTCTGAGTTTGCCTCTGATTGGAAAGACCACAGGCAAAAGCCGTAGTTTGTTTATATGAAGATGTCTTTTCTTTGTTTTTTATTTATTTGATTTGGGGTTTGAACTGAATTGTTCTGCATTTTGTCCAAGCAATAATAAAAGGACATCTTTTCATATATAATTTGTCACAAAAAAAAAAAATGATTATGAGAAAATCGAATCATGAATCGTATCGACTCTTGAGTTGAGCATTATAGCATATATAATTTAATAATATCAAGAGTTGACTGCAAACGCATTGTGTGAAATGTGTAAATGCACATGGACTGCATATGCAAGTATGTGTGAACCTGCCATCAGATCTTGACCATAATACATCAGATTGTCTTTAAAACAGTGGCACAGGAGCTAAACATGTAGTTTGGCAGCTGAAGCAGTGATGTATGGGACAGGTTTATGAGACAAAGCCCCTCACCTGAGGTGGTGCGCGGGCGGGACGCGAGATGGCTGCAGGTGGGTGGGGTGCTGCTGTTGGGGGGCGAGCCCACAGTGAACACAACGGTGCGTGGACTTGCCCCGCCTGCTGGCAAACCACAAGTCACAGCCGGGGCTGGGGAGGGATGCACATAGAGGCGTCACAAAACCCAAACAAACACTGGCAGCCAATCAGAACACTTCATGCAAGACAGAAGCTTTTAGGAGAAGCTCAAATGGGGTAGAAATAAAGTATAAATACAATAATATTAGTATGAAAACCTGACAAACAAAATAAGGAAAGGGGGCTACCTGTGTCCATGGGTCTCTCTGTGTTGAGGCTGTCTGTGCTGCCCTGGAACGGCTGTCCTCCCAAAGTGATCCGAACCGGCTGCTCAGACAGTCTGCCAGCACTTACAGACCTGAGGAAATAAACAGGTTGATGACATGGCACTTACTTCATGTCCAAATCTTTTTATTTATTATACCTTTTTTATTTAAATATACAGTGCATGAAAAATGCAAAGAATGGCATTAGTGCATGATATGATGCAGTATTTTTGCATGATGATCATATTTTTTATTTCTGGTTTATGATACCCTTATGTGGGGCATAAAGTCATAAATGTCAATTGTCCTTATATAATAATAATTACGAAAATAATAAAATGATTTAAAATAGAAAATAATAAATCGTATTACTTTTCTAAAAATATGAATAATAAATGATGTTGAAATATAAATCTATCATAAAATTTGACAAATCACATGTGGTGTGACCAACATGCAGTAGAAAAAAAAAACTAAAACAGGAAATGATATCAAAGATACTACTTTTATACACCACAGTTCAGAAGTTTTCAGAAGTCCAACAGATTTTTTAATGTTTTTGAAAGAATTCTCTTATGCTCAACAAAGCTGTTTATCTGATCAAAAATGCATTAAAAAATAGTAAGATTGTGAATGTTATTATTCCTACTAAATGTTCTTAATTGGAACTGTTTTCTATTTGATTATATTTTAACTGATTCGTGTGAGGCCAGAGCTGAATTTTCACAATCATCACTCTTCAGTCTTAAGTGT
Organism: Carassius gibelio; assembly: GCF_023724105.1. NCBI lineage: Eukaryota > Metazoa > Chordata > Actinopteri > Cypriniformes > Cyprinidae > Carassius > Carassius gibelio. Next base: position 13,801,197 of record NC_068385.1, read on the forward strand.
CACGTGATCCTTCAAAAATTATTCTAATACACTTGATTTGATGCTCGAGAAACATTTTATATGAATGTTGAAACTGAAGCATTTATTTGTAACAGAAATATTTTCTAACAATATAAATAAACTTATTTCTGCATCAATTTAATGCATCCTTACTGAATACAAGTTTTAATTGTTTATAAAAAACTTTTGAACAGTAGTGTATCCATATTACTATATATACAATATTTAAAACTTTGTTGCTTATATCAAGCACTGTCTGCACAAAGGTTTGCCAACCTGCCAAAGGGAGTCTTGCTGGCTTCTGGTGCAGACTGTCGGCTGCTGGGATACGCAGAGCAGTGATGTGCACACAGGTCACGCCCATCCATCAGCGTCCTGACTGGGGCGGGACTGTCAGCTATACTCTGCTGAGAGGCCAGGGCCATAAGGTTGCATGAGGCTTGAGTTTTAGGGATTTTGAATGGAGCGGTTACCTAAATGAGAAGAAATTATATTATTAATGCCAAAAGCTCTAGAAACACTTTTTACCTGACAACTCCTACAGCTTACCTTAGTAGGTGAGCCAATGATGGTGGGCAACGGTGACTTTGATAACCAGTCAGAGGTGCGAGGGGAGGAGCCAAGGTGCTTGGTTGGGGAGGTGCCTAGGTTGCCGGGGCGACCAAGCTGAGGGGAGTGGCTGCAGGGGTAGGCTGAGGCGGTGGGGTAAACCGGGTCAGACAGCTGCTTGTGTAGCTTCTGTTTGTTCTGGTAGATGTCAGTCAGTGTGGGCGCACTCTGAAGACGAGTGCCCAGTAATTGAGAGGATGGCACAGGGGAACCTATAACATAAAAATGTCCATTTAGTTAAAAAAAAATTTGGTTCTCATTGACTCACCCTGATGTTGTTCCAAAAACATAAGCCGTTGGTTAATCTTTGAAACACACATTTTATCGACTTAATGAAAGCTAAGAGGTTTCAGTTCCCCCAATGAAATTCCAGTTAACAAAACTTTAAAACAATAGTTCACCCAAAAACTGAAAATTACTAACCCTCAATTTCTCAAAATCTGCTCCAACGAAGAAAGAAACTCATCTACATTTTAAATGACCTATATTTTTAGTAAATTTTAATTTTGGGGTGAACTATTCCTTGAAATTATCCAAAAAACGAATCCAAATGAATCAAATTGTTAATCTTGTGAAGAGATATGATCACTTTATATGAAAAACAAATCTAATTCAGGCTTTTATTTACAATGATCTAAACAATAATCAGCGCACATCCAGTACATAGAGCACATCACATTTAGTACAAACTCACAGAATTTGATTTGTGTTTTGAAGATTAACCATTAAGTAATATGGGTTTAGATCTACACGAGGGTCAGTAGATGATGACAAAACTTTTTTGGGGGGTGAACTATCCCTTTAACATAACATATTATTGATATGGCACACCACACGCTTCATTATTCAACCACTAGGTGACACTGCAGTATGTAAGATCTGTACCATAAAACTTAATTGAACTGCAAGTCTAAAACAGCAGGGTCAATGAGTTTGTCTCCTGTTTAGACGTGATCATTGAGTTCCCAGGTTTGAGAGTTCATAGATTTGAAGAGGTTTTGCACGAGGCTCCCAGGTCGCAGTTTGTTATCCCTGATCGCTTGTTGAGTTCTCAGCCATAACCTGCAGCTGTAACCTTGGAGCGTTAAATAAGGCAGACATGCTGTGACCCACCAGGAGGAAATGACTGTGGCCACGGCTCGTGTGAATGATAATGGTGCCACTTTGAAGGGGAAACAGTAGTGCTGTCGATTTCTCCCGTATTAACTCACCGCCTGAGGAGCTGCGACTGCGTGCCTCGTGGCTCTGGGGATGTCCACAGCAGCAGTGGCCGAGCTGCTCAGGAATAGTGCCCACTGGGGAACAAATACAGAAATAAACAGACGCACATAAAATGGGCATGTCAGTCTTTGAAAATACAGTTTCTCAGTAAACTTAAAAAAAGACTCTTACCTAGTGGAGAGGGGGAGTAGGGCCGGGAACTTCCTGTAGAGAGACGTCGCCCCACCGTTTGAACTGTGTCTGCAGGGCTAGGTGACCCAGACAGCATTTTAGGGAAGCCCATGGGGCTTGTGTTGGAGCGCCGCACTGTGCCTGACCTGTGACCATTGAAAACAACCAAAAATGTAACTATAGTATTTGGACAACCTTAAGATTTCCTCAGTATGAACATCACTTTTCTTAACCAGCAGTTATGCATTCATCTGGTCTTGATGTCATTTTAGTGGGTGTTCACACTGGTGTCCCAACACCGTGACCCCGCAGGTATACTTTTAATTTTCTTTTTAAACAGTATTATCTTTCTTTAAAATAAATGCCATTTAGCATGATACAATTATATTCAAAATGTTGGGGACAGTAAGTTTTTTTAATTAATATTTTATTCAGCAAGGATGGGTTGCAATGGACAGCAGACTTATGTTGTTACAAAAGATTTGTAGTTCAAATAAATTCTGTTCCTTTTGAATATCTATTCACTAAAGAATCCTGAAAAAAAATGATCAAGGTTTCCACAAAATTATTCACGGGCACACACATTGGTTCTTGAGCATCAAATAAAAATGATTTCTGTGAAGCACTATGCAACACTTTTTTTTATTAAATATATTAATAAGAAAACTCATTCTAAATTGTAAGAATATCTCACAATATTACAGTGTTTACCATATTTTGATCCAATAAACGGTGAGACTTCTTTTTAAAAACACCAACCCCAAACTTTCAAATGTATATTTTAAATGTCCAGATACTTTTACACCACTGTACAGTGTGTGAAACTATTTGTAGAATGTACAGTTCTAAGGGAAGGAGTTCCTGGAGATTCTCAATATTCCTACCTTTCAAAACAACACATAAATAATCTTACTGACAGCTCGAAGCTTGATAAGCTCAGAAATGTTAAATAATTCAGCGAATGTCACCTGAAAGACAATCTTTAGTCATAAATCAGGGCTACCTGACCAGCACAGTGACCGAGCTAACAACAGAGTCTGCTAGCCACCTGCCTGAAGACCCTAAACCCACCTGTTCCCAAAGACAATCCACCGATTCACTTAGCCAACTCTCTCTAGTTAGATGTACAAGTGAAATGATTTTACAAAACTGATGCAATCACGTCACAGTCTAAAAGCAGTTGGCAGAGTTATTTATTCCTGTTGTTGAATGTCTTACCTGGGAGAGCCATAAAGTGTTGTTGTTGGGCTGCTGGACAGGTTCTGTTTGATACGCTGGTAGTTTCGTACCTGTGTGGGCACAGGTATCGGCTTGGTCTCGCTTCGTGGTGATACCATTGGAGTCTGTCCAGAGGATGGCTGCGGTGGTCTGAGAAACCCGAAAAATAAGGTCAGAATGCTTTTCCAAGCCCTTTTGTGTTATAAAACCGTTAAAAAAATCAAGTCTTGTTCAACATGCGAACACTAAATGTAAAGTGCGAGAAGCTTCTAGCTTTGTCGGATAAGTTTAGCAAAAGCTGTTTCTGCTCAAAGGGGCATGGCTGAACCACATGGGGCGGAGCTACAGCGTAAACACAAAGTCCTGACCTATCAGTAAGGGGCAGGGAGGAGAAATGGGCGGTGCTTTCAGGCAGTGGCACGTGCAGGGTCCACCTACTTTCACCAGTCGCAGACAAAGGAAACCAAACAGCTTATTCTTATTCTATCAGGGACACAATGTTTTTTAACAGATGTCATGACTGGGTCATGTATGGGGAGGGGGGCAAATGGCTGATATGAAGTGAAAAAAGGAAGCCGCACATTGTGGTGTGAGCTCCAAAGTCCTGGTTTCTGTAATGAGAGAGGGAGGAGTGTGAGTGAGGGCGACACGTGAGCGGTTAACCAGGCTGCACGACAACTGCACACAAAGAGAGAGTCTTTGTTTGACCCCGAGTCAGTTCAGCATGGCACAACAAAACAAACAGGACATAATGGACGAGGCTACAAGATTTATTTTTCTTTTTTTAATGTTTCACTGTTGCTCCTGGTCTGTCCTTACTGAATTAAAGACCTTTATAATGTTGGTTTAAGTGTACTGTATAATGTATTATAATGTTGTACAAAAGATTTCTATTTCAAATAAATGTTGTTTTTGAACTTTTTACTGATCAAATAATAAATATTAATTTAATTAATTGAATTAAATAGTTTTCAGCAATGATAATAAAAAAGTTTCTTGAGTAGAAAATGGTTATTTAAAATTGTAATATTTCACAGTAATAAAAAAAGAATAGTAAAAATAGTTTTACTGTATTTTTTATCAAAGGCATGCAGCCTTGGTGAGCATTTTCAAAACATTACTGACCCAAAACTTTTGAACAGAGATCTATTCATATATTTTTAATTAAATTTCATAAAGAAAAAAACAAATCCCGCACACTATGCAAAAAAATATAAAAATATGTATTTATTGACCATCAAAAAATGTTTAATTGTTAATATTACAGTTCATAAAATAAAATTCATCATATTAATTTCTCCTATTTTTTACATTTAGATTAATGCTCACTTGAAGTTCATCATTCGATAATTTAATAACACTTTTATAATACTTTTATTTTCTGCAAATTAGTCAAGTGTGTCCAACCTTCTGGTCTTTTAGTGTATGTGTGAAAAAGAATAAATAGACGAAAGAGGAGACAGAAAAGGTGGAGCAAGTTCTGCTTGTACAAAAGAGGGAAACAGAAAAGCCACAAAGCAGAAGGAAGTGCACCGACTCTCACAAAAACAAAACATCCTCCGTTTTACATGAGTAACAGACAAAAGATGCACATGATATAAATGTTTAACTGTCACTGTAACCTCACACCGTCTAGTCCTAAAACACCTAATGGACATTGAATTCTACACCTCTTTATGAAATTAGAGGTCGGTTCACAAATAAAGGGTATGGAAACAGATTCAGATGTCAGGGTGTTTATTCTCAGGGGTAGAAGCACAAACACACACATTTGCTCCCACAGGACTCATTCGCCAGTCGTGTGATTCACCCCTCGCTCAGACATACGGCGATTCCACCCTGGCCTTCACCTCCATGATTAAACAGTTTGCCAGTGGAAGCCACCAAAAATATCCCATCTAAGCCAACGGATCAGTGTACTAATCTGTAATTCCATATTTGCATGCTGCAAACAGACAGAACTGGATCGAGATGATTTACTCAGAGTTAATATTTCTGTCTGCATTTCAGACTTGACTGTAAACTGTGTATCTCTGGATTGATAAATGTCAAATCCTTGTCTAACATTTGCACAGCTCGATGCAAGTAAACATGCATGGTTGAAAGCTTGAGGTTTTTATCTTGAGCGACGTCACACTCACCCTCCACAGAGAAGGAATTCACTGGACGCCCTGCGGCCCGCTGCTCCCATTGGAAGGTCATCTGAAGGGAAGAGAAAGAAAGAAAGAAAGCCGTGAGAACTACATAAATACACATAGACCAACAAATCACAGTGCGTGAGAGCGCAATCAGCGCTGGAAGGCTTTCGTCATGCTGACTCGGCTGACGCCTCTCTAAAAAACAAACACAAACAGCTCCAACAGCTGCTCAATTATAGTGCTTAGCATGCTATGACGTGTAAAAATGGTACACCGCAAATTGTCAGTTTCTTACTCGTGTTTTTTGGCTTGGCTTCCAGTAAAAAGATCTAAACTTAATATCTTACAAACCTACGAGAATCTTGTATACTGAATTGTATACAATAGTTTCTATATTTTTATATTGTGTAACATTTTTATAAAAAGGCTCAAAATTAAATTATCTTAAATTACAAGCTTGAATTATTAGCCATTTTATTAAGGAAAATAAAGCTATTTCAAGATTTATTCCCTGAAATCATGTTCTCCAGAAAAACATATCTAAACAGTTTTACAAAATTAAAAGGATATTTCTTGAATTACATGTATTGTTCAATATTTTTATATGTTGCTAGATTTAAAAAAAGGGATTAAAATAGGGATAAAATAAATTAATTTATTCATTAAAAGTAATATATTCTCTAATAAATGTAAAATATGCAAGCATACAACACCATTCTTAAAATATCATACTTAATATTAAAATATTATTATTTAAAAATGTTTACAAATTTCAAATTTGTAAAAAAAAAAAAAAAAATTTCAAAGAATATACATTTAATTAGGTGTTTTTAAAACAATATAGTTTTTTTGTTTCAGCTTAAAAACGTTTACAATTATTTTACATTAACCATGCCCACACATGTAAAAAGGATTATATTGCTTTACTTATGAAAGAAAAAAAGTGTGAATCATAAAAAATATCTTTAATTACATTAGCTGGTTAAAAGAGTAAAAAAAAAGAGAGATGAAAACAGCTTATTACACTTTTTTTGTTTTGTGTATCAAATAAGTATATCTAATTCTAAGGATGTTTTAATATTTTAACAGAAAAACCAAAAATGACACTGATTATTAACTGATTTTTAGATGTCAGTTTAGACATCAGCTGTGGTCTGCCTAGGCATGTGGCATGTGTTTGGTGACATCATGACTCACATGACTGTTCTCCAGAGAGATGGGGCACCAGCACAAAGTCGTCAGTGTCACAGGAAGAGTTCTTGCTGCTGGTGCTGCCGCCCGACTCTTTGGACAGCTGCAGGTAGTTGGGTGGACCGAGAGGTGGAGAGGACAACACATCCTCGGGGAGAGTCTGCATGTCTGGCAGGGACTGGAACACAAAGGTGAGGTAAACGCTGGATTACCTTTAGCTGAGTCAGTACCGTTACCCTTCTGAATACCGTAATCATCTCATACCACACCCAGGTCAGAAAGTGACTGTGGATTCAGCATTGACAATGTAAGGGGCTTACCGGCGGAGAGACGTAACGACAGGAAGGAGAGCTGCCACACGTGCTGTCTGTGACCAAACCAGAGCATGTAGGCACTGGCACAGGGCATGCTGGGTAAAACCAAAGCTTTTTCAGTGTCAAGCCACACCTTACTCATCAAATTTGCTCATCAAATGCTCTTACTTACATTTTTTAATAGTTGATGTCGGTTCCAAGAAAGGGTGACTGAAAAAAGTGGCTGCAAACAGAGGAGTTTACAATAAGGGAAATACAACAACAAGGTGCTAATCCTTCCATTATGCATTACAGAAATACACTGACCAAAATCCATACGATCCTTCTGGTTCCTCTGAAGCAGCCCCAGCAGCAGGTCTGCCAGCTGAGGAGACGTCTCTCGCGGGATGCTGTGAACAGAAAGCATTAGTTATTTAGTAAACAGCACCCAGTGACTGGCCATTTCGAGATTAATGGCTTAATAATAAAATATGACAATATTATAGTAATTTTTCAGTACATTTTGAGAAAATAATATGTACTTTTATGGAAATTGTTCATTCCATTTAAGCTATTTACTGCTAAGACTTTTTTAAAGTTTTTAAATATATCTCTTATGCTCATCAAGGCTGCATTTATTTGATCAAAAATACAGTGAAAACAGTAATGTTGAGAAATTATATATTACATATATATTTTTTTAAATGTAATTTATTCTTGTGATGCAAAGCCAAATTTTCAGCATCATTACTCCAGTCTTCAGTGTCACACGATCCTTCAGAAATCATTCTGATATGCTGATTTATTATTATTATCAATATTGAAACTGCCTGTGTTGCTTGATTTTTGTGGAAACTGAGATAATTTTTTTCAGGACTCTTCAATGAAAGGAGCAGCATTTATTTGAAACCGTAAATCCATTTAATGCATCCTCCACAAATACAAGAATTATTTTCTTTCAAACAAATGACCCCAAACTTTTGAACAGTAGTGTTTGCATGAGCATTATATTGGCCAGCACTGTTATTTAGGTATCAGTATCTAAAACACCTCAATCACATTATGGGACAACTGTGGTTTTATCAGAAAGTCTTGAGAATTATGACACATAATGAAAAAAACGAATTTAGTCTGTGCTCTTACTTTGGCACCAAAGCCTTGTTCTTCTCATAGAACATCCTCAAGTCCTGTGGACTGTTAGCCTGGTCACATAACGACATTTAAAAACATCATCAAAACTTACAGTAACTACATAAATCAGAGCATAAGCTAAATGACTTTAACATCAACGTCATGAACCTCACCTGGAAAGGGGGCTTTCCCACAAGGCACTGATATATGACAGTCCCAATGCTCCACATGTCAGCTCTGGCATCATAGTTCTGCGACATGATCACCTCTGGAGCCTGTGGTGGGAGATGACACATTATAAGGACATTATGCTGTGAAACTTATCACGTGGCTGCTATATATCCCAAATCTGAGACTGTGAGACAGAATTCAGCCTGTGGCTACTGACCATGTACATTGGGGATCCACATAAAGTGGCCGCCATCATGTTGCTCTGGAGATATCTTGCAAAACCAAAATCAGCTGTTGAACAAAAAGAGCACCGGTGTTATTAATAGCATCATTCTGCTGTCCGAGACTCATGACTTATAATTTCTGCACAGACTGAGACAATGAAAACAAAGAACCGGCTGTGTGAGAGATCAGAGGGTGGAACGTTTATGAAGGTATTAAATAGACCATTACATATGAACGATTGGATACATATACAGTGGACTACAAACGCCCTGAGATATTTAATATTTCCATTTGTAATGTGGTCTTTTGCACTGCCATTTCAATTTTAATGTAGATATATTATAATGCATAGCACATGATATCAGCAATAAATCATTGGGGAGAGTGTTACCTATCTTGATGCGTATGCCGGTGATGCTGGACTTCTTGCGGCCCGTGTAGGACAGCAGGATGTTCTGAGGTTTGAGGTCTCTGTGAATGATCCCCTTGCTGTTGAGGATGCGCATGGCTGCTGCTATCTGCTGTAGAAAGATCCTCAGTGTGTCCTCTCGCAAAGTGCCCTTGGCTGAAGAGCAAAGACATTGTACTGCTGAGTAACATGGATATAAAATCCATTAAAACAATGTATAAAAACTTAATTTACTCGTGCAAATGGTATGACTGCTTACATAACATAATGCTTCTAAACAGGTTAGGCTAAATTGGCGAGAAACCTCAGATTCATTAGTTTTGAAGAGCAAAACATTTTCACTTTTTCTTTTTTGTTTGGCAAGTTTTCTCTTCCTGATTGGAAATTTTGTGTGAGGATGAAAGATTTCCCAATCTATCTTTTGTAAGATGGTCACAAATTTACTGCAAAGACCAACAGAAAGCAGCTTGAATTGAAAGTGATTTCTTTGTCAGCTGTGCTTCATACATCACTAGACTACTGACTACATGCAAGGGATCTTTTTCTGCTAAAATGGCTGAGATTTTGCTAAGGGGACCACACCTTTAAAGGGATAAGATGAGTCATTATAGCCAATTACAGCAACGAGTCACTTAAAACCAAAGAAATATTGACTATTGAAAAGTCTTGACCTTGTATTTTGTAATCATTTCCATGATTTTTCACCACATCCAGCTAGGCCAGTAGTTCCAGCCAACATTTCCAGTGGCCCAACAAAACACTTATAAATTTAATATTTAATGTATTTAAATTAATTATATCATATTCAGATCCTCTTTAAATTTAGCTTTTTTTAAACCTTTATTTTGATATTCATTTACAAAGATACAAAACATTCTCCACACACAAATTTCCATCAAATGTAGTTTTCTTAACAAAGAAAATATGAACAATAACAAAGAAAATTTCTTAACAAAGAAAATATTTACAATAAAACCTATGAATCATACAGTAATTATAACCACACAGTAAACACCGACATACACATCAACACATTACGGATTCATTTTCAACTTATTCTTACAGATTCTTTCCCCGGCCAACAGGCCATCCTTATTGTTGAGCACTTTGAGGGTGAGTAACAATATCAGAATTAATTTTGGATGAACTCTCCTTTTAGATAAGAACGTCCACTACACTGAGCTAATCCAAGACCATCACAGTCATGTTCAAATCAGAAGCTTCTCAGGGGTTTTACATGGAGTGAAGTCGCTCCAGGTCCCCCAAAACTGGTGTAATCCACTGAGCTGTTAAGATCAATCTCACCCAATCTGCTCTGTAAACAAAGCAATTATGATCACAATGAATCTTGTACGGATCCCAAAACACAGTGACTGGCTTAGTGGAGAGGTTGCATAACTAAGGAAACGGTTGCATAATTATAAAGAGGGAGAAGAAGTGTGAGAGGCCGAGACGTGCTGTACTGTGTCATCCATCATGGTTAAACAAAGATAACAATCCACCTGAACATAACAAGGGGTAACAGTCCAGCCAACATCACATGCACTAAGTAAACGGCACCTGAGTCATCTCTATTATGCCCTCTACACATTCAGTGAAAACATGGTTTCCTTTGGCAGAACAAAGACTGTTCGTAAAGACCAAACAACAGACTTCACCATTTATTCACAATGGTAATGTGGGCAAAACTTTAAATATATATGATAATAGAGGCAGTAGTGGCTCTCTGAGAGTGTTGGAGGGAAGTGAGCTTTAAGATTGAGCCCTGGAGACAAACACTTCAACTCTGGCTCGCTGACAAAGACATAAAAACTGTCTACTATCGCCATTTAATATGCAAAGGAACCCATGTATAGGCGGACTTCCCTAAAATGTGCTTTTAACTTGAGACTCCTGACCAAATGATGTGTTTACCTCAAAAGCTGCTTACCTTGCAAATAGTCTGCCAGGTCTCCTCCATTGCAGTACTTGAAGAGAAGAAAAACCCCAACAAACAAGGAAAATTAAACTCAACCTTAAAATCAATATGGGAAAAAAAAAAAAAATTTGGGCTGCAGGAGGAGGACGGGGTGGTGTAGTCACACAAAGCATATCTAGGAAGTCTTTAATAAATTATTTAAACTTTAGTTATTTTAGTATATAATGTTAAACCAAATAGAAATGAGAAATGTTGCCTTGTAAAAAAAAAAAAAAAAAAATAAGTGCAAGTTTTTAAGTTTTAACATATATTTGGGAAATGCTCTTATCCAAAGCTACTAACATTGCATACAGTTCATTCACTCCCTGGGAACTGAACCCATGAGCTTGCTAGCATCATGCTTTACTGTTTAATCTACAGGAATTCTAAGAACTTGGATATATGAGCATGTACCAAGAGTAAATTACATCAGTGTGTACTAAGTGTGACTAGCTCCGGTGTTGAGGGTCTGTTTGTGCCAAACTCTAGCTGCAAACACCCTCACCCACACAGACAGGTGCTAATAAACAATACTCAGAAAACCAGCAGGCTACATTATCAAAAGGTACATTCATCAGAAGTGCTGGATTGATATTACACACTAAAGATAGTTAATACTAAAGCTCTTGAAATGTTTTTGAGAGCAGCTTTCCCTGAATGGATATTTTTAGTTTGGCTTCTTCATGTGTTTGTTTCTCCTTCAGAGCCAGCAGTGTTGGGCAATACTAGAAAGAATAGCCATGAAACATTAGGCGCACTGTGGCCTCATGACAAAAACAAGAGCACGTGAAAACGGGTAGCAAGAGAGAGAGAGAGTTGGGGGGGGGGGGGGTACATGCTTTTATACTCACCTCCATAACCAGAAATACAGAACTTGGCGTTTCCTGAAAAAAAAAGACAAGACAAGACACATACTTTTACTCAGAAACAGCCCATAACAGCAAACATCCATCAACGGCCATATCCTCCAGCAAGCAGGTGGATGTGGAAATCCAGGCACGTGCATAAGTGAAGACGACTCACGTTTCAAATCCCGGAATGCAAACCTCATGTTGTTGAAACCATTCAGACACACTAGCCTCATAACAGCTATTAGGGCTACTGTGTCAATACTTAAGGAATTAGACTCTGAATACTGGCCAAATAAAAAACACGAGGCCCTTGGTTTTTTCGAGGAAGTTGGTTTTTACAGTAAACAAGACAAGCCACCGATCTTAAGAGCTTCCTTCAACCGTCTCTGAAAGTTTTATGATTCTTTCAGTGAATTGACGTTGGCAGCCCATTAATGCAGTTGTGATGGACTGCTCGATTTTATGTGCTCCTCATAAGTGGTTGCCTGTGGAGAGTGTGTGTGGGAAGAGTTGGTCATAGCGGTCAACCCTCCATTTGCCCACATTACCTCTCGTTTATCCTCACTATATCTCATTACCTCACCCACTGATTCAAAATGACTGAATATTCAATATCTCTACTACTCATTTACACGTTTTAAAAATGACAGGATTCTTAAAGATAAAATTAAATCAAAATTGACTTTATTTTAGTAGTCCACATTTCTTGTGAACTATGTTAGGGATGGGCAGTATATTGCCGTATTTTCAGGACTATAAGTCACACTTTTTTTCAGTTTGGCTGGTCCTGCGACTTAAAGTTAGGTGCGACTTATTTATCAAAATTAATTTGACATGAGCCGAGAGAAATTAACCAAGAGAACACATAAGTAATGTTTTCTCTTGGTTCTAAATAAATGCGACTTATAGTCCAGTGCGACTTATATATGTTTTTTTCGTCGTGACGTATTTTTGGACTGATGCGACTTATACTCAGGTGCGACTTATAGTGCGTAAAATACGATAGTAGCATATCTATTATTGGTCTATATTGTACATTTTAATCTTTTTGTTGTTGTTGTTTTGTTTTGCTAATTCCCCTTGTTTTTACATTTAGGTTACCTTTGCTATCATGTAAAACTCACTTAAACTTATTCTAGTGATACACTTAATTTCACAAATATTTGACTAAAACAGCAAAGCAAAATAAAAAATCTTGCAATACTTTTGGAGAGCCAAAATTACTGACATTTAATCAGCTCTTCTGCAAAGACAAATCAGTGTCTATTTCCTACACACAACACAGATATGCCATCATAACATCTGTGACTAAACATTTTGTTAGAGTAGCAATATGGGAAAAAAATTGGCTTGGCTGAAATAACGAGAGGTGGCTCATTTTATTACGCTTCTATTGGTTTAAAATATCACCTGAGAACATGACACACTGAACAATACCAGCTCAGTTACCCAAATTGAATTACAGAAACTTTTTGGTTTTGGTAAAACAATATTTTGGTGCATCACTATTAATAATAACACTAATAATTTTCAACAAATAAGCATAATCTTGCAAATCTCAAAATTAATATCCATTTTCAAGTTTAACATAGCAAAAATCATTATTGGCTTATCAGTATCAGCCACAATTTTAATATTGGTGCATCCCTAATCCATGGTACTCCAAAGAAAACAAAGAAGTGTTTGTCTGTGTAAACTTGAATCTAAATTTATTTGCTGCTCACGGGCTCATGACTTGGCTGGATCTGCAATCTGCAAACAGATACCTCCTTTTTCTTTGTAATCTGATCCCAGGAAACCCCATCTCCCCAGTTCCACTGTAGATCCGTTTATGGGTTCTGAGATCAATGTAGTACGGGGGCTACTAGGGGCACTGCCACTGGATGTCAGTCTATTTGCATAACGGGTTGATTTGAGCTGGCAGTGATGGGGGATGGGAAGGAGAAAGGAAATAGAGCAGCTCCGGCTAGGGTGGAGGGGTTGATCAACTCAAGGACATCATTAACTTCGCCATCACATATCAGTCATTTCTTAAACTTGACCTCTTCATCTGTGACTTCATCTGAAGCCAAATGGCCCTGAGCATGATATGCACAAACAAACACACGGGCCATTTGATGAGAGGTGCAAAAGGAACCGCTGACCAAGTGTGGGCAGGAAAAGAAAAACAAGTGTTGCCCTGATCTCCTGCCAATTTTTTCCTTGCTTCTTGGCAAGAAATGAGATTCAACTTGGCCCCTTGCATAACAATATGCATATCATGATTTCAAAGCAGTGGTAATAATATCATTTATATTTATCATGTAAACAAGGATAAAAAAATAAAAAGGGTCAGTAAACAAACACTGAACTCTGGACAATACCCGAACGGTAGGGATGCACGATATTGGATTTTGGCCGATATTCGATATGCCGATATTTTCTAAATAATTTTGGCCGATGCCGATACCGATATCGATATATATACAAATATATACTGATATATTTAAACTTTAATTTTACTGAAGAGAAATCCATGTATCTCTTCTGTACTGATTCTACCATCAATTTATTATTTTACAAATGTAGACAGACATCCACATCTGAAAAACAGGTCAATTATTTCACTTGGAGAATATCGGTTTGGCTCATCGGCAGAAATATTAATATCGGCCGATACCGATAATTGTCATTTTAAGCTTTTATCGGCCGATACCGATGTTGTGCCGATATTATCGTGCATCCCTACCGAACGGCCATCATTTAGAGCTAGTTAGCATATTAGGCAGCTGGGAAGCATAACTGGATACATAAATGGAGGGAATAATCAGCCATGGAGAAGTAACCAGCCACTCTCAGCAATGCTGAAAAACTTTAGCTGACAACAGACTGAAATCATTGGGTGACCAACAACAACAAATTATTTGGTTTCAGACTAAACAGTATTGAATACCTCAAACCAATGACAGTGACATTTAATCTGATTTATTAACCAAACCCCTTTTTTTTTTTTTTTTTTTTACACTAAATCAGAAATCGTATGAAAGTCAAATTTCAGATTGAGGTCAACCCTACAACAAAGCACCACTGAAAAACAAACTCAAACTATGAAATTCCAGAGCTGCGGTCCATTCAAATCTCCAGAGCGAACGCAAGCTTCAAAACACTGGAAAATACAGACATGACATGAAGTCAAAAGGCAGCACGGTCCAGCCAGGCAGTGAGAATATTGCATCATAACTAGACATGCTGGCTTACATAAGTTGGAAACCAGCCAAAGCATGGCTTTAAATTCTAGGAATATTTGAGAAGCCACATGTGCGACCAACTGTGAGAGATTGATGTGTTTTTTGTAGAAACTCAACCAGTTTCTACTAGTAATCTACATGATGAGGGAACACAACATTCTAGGGCTGCAATGAATACTTGAGGTGTCTATAGATTGTATTTTTAGATGAATGTTTTTAAAGCAATGTCCCTGAAGCTCTGAATGACACACTAGAGGATGTTTATCAGAAGGAGCAGGCATTGAAGAACAACAGCACAACGTACTATCAAGGTCATGAACCTTACTGTTTTAAGATAAAGAAAGAGATAATGACACAAATAAACATATTTTCTAGGGTCTACAGCCCATGAAGAGCTGGTAAATAAACAGACCACCTACACCTGTTGACATGTGGTGGGTTGGTGACATTTAGAGCGCACTACTACACTATAAGATGAATTAATGGATTAATCACTAAATGAAAAAAAAGGATTATTCTGCATTGTGAACACAACTTATGAGCTGAACAGTTATTAGTTCCTGTAAGGAGCTCTCGAGGAAAACATTAACAGGTTCCAGATGTTCCCAGGCTGTATTTCTTTCTTTCCTTGCACACAACACTCACTGCTCATTGTCTTCATTTGAATTCATCCCTCCCCTCGTTCTCAGAAAATGAAGACAACAAGTCAATCCGTCCTCCACTGGGACACGCTGTCCTCTAACAGGAAGTTCAAGACTTGTTTTGACATATTCAACTGTCTCATACATATGTGACTCATAAACAAGTCTGACTCCTCCCACCCAACTTCATAACTCCACCCACTGCCCCCTCCCACTTTATGTTTCCAAATAGCCAGAAACATTCCTTTTATTTCGTTATCAATTTCCTTTCCCTAAAATTCATATGCTTTTTGCACATCTGAACAGCACTTTTAAAGTTAATATTAACATTTTCCTAAATAATTTTTTTTCTATCAATATGACTATAAAATAATAACAATAATAATTTCTGTTGTTGTTCTTGTTGTTTTTATTTTATAGTCATGTTAATATATATTAAAACTAATTTAGCTCAAATGTGCAGCCCTACAAATAAGCACAGCAAACCTTTAGCTAAAAAACATAAAAAATAAAAAACTATGTAAGAAATATTACTGTAGTAAAATTTAAAAAAACTATTGAAAAAAAATAAAACACAGAATATTTAAGAAAAACTCTTTAATAAGAAAAAATATTTTGCAGCACAACTGTACATTATTATATAATATGTTATTATATTAAATATAAATTGTGTGTAATATTATAATAACAATAACATTTATAGCTGTTTTTATTCATTTTTAAATGTTGGTCTAACAAAATAAATGCAGCCCTTAAAGTTTCTCTTTTGTTGACAACAACCAGTTTAAAAGTACTGGTTGGTGTATGTTGCATTCCGCAGTGCAATATACACTTATAGCACATTTAGAGATAAACTCATGTGGAGCAGCATTTACTACAAACTGATCTGCTCTGAAGCACTAAAAACACCGGAACATGCAGAACATATATTTCTTTAAATTGTAGCCTTTGGGATTCATAATAGCAGAATGTCATATCGCAATTTTGGTTTTGTTTTAATTAACTGTGCAGCCCTTCACACGGGCACCCATCTTTAAAGGCCAAGCCCAAGCGCACCCGTGTCAGGCAGAAGAAGAATCACCACCCTGTTATTACAGCAGGTCTCCAGCCTCCCTCTGTCAGAGCAGGGACATCACTGAATAGCGGTTGACTGGAGCTGCTCAGCTCTCGCTGCAAGCCTGTAATTAAAATGGCTGCAGAGATATCCTCTGCTCCATCAGTACAGTTCCCCATTGAGGAAAAGCTCAACAACACTTTAGCATCATGTGTAGGCACAGACATTGGCATTAATCACAAGCATCCTCCATTCACACTTCTTCATCATGTGGGATGAAATCATTATCGGACCTGCAGGTCTGGCCTGGTGCGTTACTGAACTGCATATGCTCCATCTGGTGTAGTGGGATCTGAGGGTCAAATCTCTCAGCACAGCTTAAATATGAAGTGATCCCTGTTGCTATGCTTTAACTAGACACCACTGGCTGGGTAAAAAAAGCAATATATTTCCTCCTAACATCTTTAATGACAGTGGATTGTAAACAGTCCACAGTAGCGCAATTGGGCTCAGAAGGGAGCACCACTGGTATTCCCCAGGGCTCCGTGCTGCCATCAGGAGAAGTGTGCTGGAGAAAGGTCACGCTCTTCTGTAGTATACTGCTCTCTGTGCCCGTTGAGGTAAACGGCAACTGCCGCTGGGGAATTAAGTACTTTGGTATAATTGGAAATGTATTTAGTATAAGTGGAGCTATTATACAAAAATGTTATAATAACAAAGTATAAACTAAAAAATTATTCTGTTTTCCCACATGATGAATCCCACATCATCCCACATAATGAATTATATTATGAAATGATAATTTTATATATACATATATATATATATATATATATATATATATATATATATATATATATATATATATATATATATAAATAACATTACATTATATATCTCTATCAGTACCATGTATCTATCTATCTATGGATGCATCAGGGCTGCAATAAACAATTATTTTGATAATCGATTAATCTAACAATTATCGGAACGATTAATCAACTAATAGTCGATTATTTCACTGATTAATCAATATAATTTGATTAATTATTCAGCTCTTGCAATTATTTAAAATACTGTTATACATGACACATAAATAAAAGATAGTCTAATCACTTCAGCTTCGGGAAATAATATTATGTAATTATAATTATTATTCAATTAATTTATACAAAAAAATATATTTGACACACAAAACGAAATGACAGAGAAACCTTCTTATTTACCTTCTTATTAACAATATACACTAGCAGTCAAATATGTTTGAACAGTAACATTGTTTAAGAAGTATTAGAAGAAGTTGTTCGGCTCGGGTGCATTTCACTGAAGCAGCGCTGACCGTTGTTTCTCTTCTTCTCTTGAATTGCATCGAGGAGGGCTGAATTACATTATTGCAGGCTCTAAATTTAGTCAAATTAAATCAAATGACTACTCGACAATTTTTTATTGTCGACATTGTCGATAATAGGGCTGCACGATGTGTTGATTAAGCATCGATATCGCGATGTATGAATCCACGATAGTAACAACGCAGGATGTGCGATGTAGGCTGTCATATTTGATCCGTTATTCATTAACTGTATGGGCCAGCTGCTACCCGGTCCTTGACGAATGTGATTCGCAGATTAATTGCACAGCTTAACCATCATAGAGTGAAAGTTTATCATTTGCATGTGTTTTTAGGTCCTGTCAGTTAAACAAGGCGCATATAAGAACGAGCAGAGAAAGAGAGAGAGAGAGCGAGAGAGCCTCGGCCGTGCGCGCACGTTCACCTTCACCGTCTTCAAACAACACGAGCGTTGTCTTGCTCTCTCTCCCTCGGGTATATTAATCAAAATCAATTGACACGATGGTGTCAAAAAAAAAAACACTATCCAGTGATGAAATGTTTTCTGTGTTGTCAAATCTTGTGCGATATCCTAAACTGCAGAGATAATTACACAACGCGTGCCGTACACGTTTGATTCGCGAACTAATGATTCCTTAAAACTGATTCAATTTAATGAATGGTTTAAAGAACTGACCTGTCTAACACCGAACTCACGAGACGTATGAATTGGTGTATAAAAAAATCTTTAACACTTTACAATAATTTTCTATTTATTAAACTATTTAACTACATTATTTAACATTTACTATTACTAAACTGCACCTCTACAACATTTTTCATTTCAACTTTTAGACATATAGCCATCATTGTTGAAATCAAAAGTTGTACAGTATTTGTTAAAATAGTTAATGCACTGTAAAGTAACATTACCAAACAAAGAGCAGCTGTGTTTTTATAAACTAAGATAAACAAAGGTTAATAAATATAGTAACAAAAGTATTGCTCGTGGTAAGCTCATGTTAGTTAATATGTTAACAATTAGGGCTGTGCAAAAAATCGAAAGCAATTTTCATGTACATCTCATCAGTAAAGACGCTCCTGTAATTAGGAGTATATCTCCAGCACGTGTGTTCAGATCAGGGTTGCCAGGTTTTCACAACAAATCCTGCCCAGTTGCTTCTCAAAACTAGCCCAATCCCGCTTCCAGAAGGTTCCCTGATAAAACATTGCTTCCCGGGGTTAAAATATAAGTTTTTTAGCAGGGTTGCCTTGGTAAAATTCGCATTTTAGGGGCTAAATATCACGTTATTTGTATTGGGGTCGCTGTGACCCGCGGACATGAAAAACAACCACCACAGACTTGGCAACACTGGTTGGCATTTACTACACAGAGCCGTAATTCACTGACAATCTACACAAAATCGATGTTCAAATCGCACCACCTGCCGCTCCACCTGAACCAGTGTTGCCAAGTCTGCGGTTGTTTTTCATGTCCGCGGTTTGATGCAATCCCAATACCAATAACGTGATATTTATCCCCTAAAATGCTAATTTTACCAGGGAAACCCTTCCCAAAAATTTTTATTTTAACCCCGGGAAGCAATTTCTATCGGGAACCTCCCGGAAACGCGATTGGGCTAGTTTTGGACTAGTTTTAAGAAGCAACTGGGCAGGATTTGTTGTGAAAACCTGGCAACCCTGATCTGAACGCACAGGCTGGGGATATACTTCTAATTACAGGAGCGTCTTTACTGATGAGAGGTGCATGAAAATCGCATTCGATTTTTTTGCACAGCCCTATTAACAATTCAAACCATATCCTAAAGTTACAAACAAATAATTTACTCTAATTTAAATAATACTCTGATGTTTAAATCATTTAAAATGAGAATGTAAGTGTGCTCACCCCATTTTTGTTTTTAAGAATAAATTAGATTAGATTTCATATCGCAACATATATCACAGAAAAATAAAATATCGCAATCATTTTTTCCCAATATCGTTTCAGCCCTAAAATGCATCTACGTGTATATAGGTAAAATAATGATTATTGCATATTTATACTGAGATTTAAATCATTGCATCATATAATGCTCACTTAACATTTAAAAACACTGATAATTAAATACAACTTTTAATTGTGATCGTGCAGCAGAATTCTTGCAGCATTTATTTAAGCTCCTATGTGTGCTTGCATTGCCATATGGATTGTATACGCATTTCAGAACAATATGAGTATGTAGTTCTCTTGGCCGCATATCATTTCTGATCTAAAAACTATTTAAATGCCTCTCTCCCATGTGAGTTTTTGATTCAGATATCTGTGTCATTTCCTGGCAGAGTAACAGCTGAAATATGGTGGGGTGGAATGACTTGAATCTTCCAGGGTAAATGAAGATGAACCGACCGCATGATTTAGAAAGCAGGAGAGAGCAGGAAGCAGATCTCAGTGCTGCACAAATGTATTTATGGTCGCCTAAATGAATGAGCGACACTGCATGTGAGTTTCCAAAAACAGCTGATAAACAGCTACAGTACGTCAACACTGACCCCTACTTCTCCATTTCAAAACAGGGAGGAAAAACACACCTCGGGCCAAGTGGGGCAGCCATTGGTGTTGTCACAGCTGAGACAAAATGCTAGAACTTCTCACTACAAATATAAAAAGTCTTACTATGGAGATAAACAGTGTATCTCCACAAAAGATCAGTGAGGAGAAGGTAAACAGATTGTAGTGCACTCAGACCTATCTGCCATTGCAGAAGAGATAGATTACACATGAAAACACTCTTCTACTCGAGTGTCTTCCTGGAGTGGACCAAAAATCTTGCAGTGTTCAGCACAAAAACTGATGCTTTACCGAAAGATGAGGGGTCCTGCAGGTCTGTGTCGGGATGGACACGTGGGAAGAGCAAGATATTTAACGACTCTCTTCACTATACTGGGAAGCATTACATGTCAAAGATGTATAGGTGACTGAATCATAACAGCTACAATTAAACCCACAGCTTTTCGCCCTTGATCCTGCCATAGACGTCAACGTCCTTTCAGAACAGTGCCTGCTCTGTCAGCCGAGGGGTTGGGCCAATGAAATGGCGCTTAAACAGCCCACACTACTCCAGAGGAGGCAAACCCTCCCCTCTATATTAGCCAGCTGGTGGGATGCAAAAAGTAGGAAGGCTGGGTATTGATGGATTAATTAGCTTTCTAACAAAACGGGCTGACTTCTGACATTTCCCGCATAGTATGCAACGTCCAGCCCTAAGGATGCTGAGAAACGATCTTATTTCTTTCTGGCCAGTGACATTGTCCTCTAATGTGCATTTATGCTTGCATTAATATTTATATAATTACAATTAACATCCGCTCTAATAACATTAAAGCATTAGAGAAAAATGTGTGTGATATTCTCAAATTGGGCTCATGCAATGTACAGCGAGGCTTCGTCTAGGATAGGTCGTGTGACTAGTCATGTGAGTGGTGGTGTTATGTAAGAACTGGGCCAGTCCCGCCGGCCCTCACAGCTCTTAGTGGATAGTAGCACAGCACTAACAGCTCTAGGGATCTCTGCTCAGAGTTAGTGGGGACCAAGCATTCAGAGATATATATAGCAATAGATGAGTAAAAGCGCCATTACCTGGACATCATAGAGCGCCACAATGTTCTCATGTTGGAGTTCCTGAAAGCAAAAACATAAACGCTGTCTAGAAATATTGTGGCATTATAACAAGTAGTATAATAATAAAATAAATATGAATATACATAATATAAAAACTTTAAATATTGCAAATATATTCAATAATAATCGTAAAAGTAACAACTCACCTTTAAAATTTTGATTTCTTTGCCAAGCAGAATCTGAGATTTGGAGAGATTCTTTTTGTTAATACTCTTGATGGCGATCTCCCAATCAGTCTTCTGCAAATATTAGACAAAGAGAGCAATTACCATTAGGTGGGATGGCAGAGGGGTGCGCATTTGAGTTGAAATATCTGACTGTTTATCCCTGTATGTGGGAGTCTTACTGTAGGTTGAAGACATACTAACATGTTTCAAAAGGCCATTCTTTTAAGCATGCTGCATTCATTCTGCATCTATTTGTGAAGTTGTGACCTGGAGTATAATGGGGATTTTAGCCTTTGGGAGAGGCACTTGTATAAGGTGGGATTCCTTAGGGCCACACACCAGTTTAAAGAAACTGAGTCCCCAACGCAAAGTGGAAATCCATGAATAGAACGATGCTTTTCATGCAAATGTAGGTTAATAGGAGATGTTCCTGCGGCACACTGTGCCGTGACCAAGTGCAGCAGCATGCAAGAGCGGCTGCGTTCATCTCGCCTCGCTGAAAACCAACTCAGCCAAGCGTGGTGAAGGCAACCCAGAGAAAATATTGTTGGCTTCTATACTGACGCTATTAAATATGACCATTCAGAGTCTCTGCTTTTAATATCACATCTAATCAAGGAATGAGAGACTGAAAGCACAACATAAAATGTCCTATATATGCAGCTAATTTACAGCTGAATTAAAAACTGTGTACGTCTTCATTTCTGGCTGAAAAGCATCAAAATGTGATTATTTTTAGGGGGGGGGGGTTCTTTTCTATATATACCCTTTGTATGTCTTGTGTCATTCTGCATGTTTGACATCATAAAATGCATCAATCAGCGATCATAAGCATGTGTGATGATGAACACAGTAATATGTTTGTAGGTTGAAAATAAGTGGGATTATTGAGTCACCTCCTTTGGATGAGGTAGGTGAGCATAAATATGTATCAGATTACTCCTGCTACATATTGTACTACATACTGTGTGCATACACTGAGCATTTCCACACACAAAAAAAACAGTATATGCAGCATGCAGAGATAACCAACTGTAATGATCTACAGATGCACAATAAATCATTGACCATAGAGGTATGGGTCAATATTAGCCATTGATCTGATTAGACTATGTTTCAACAGAACTGAACAGTTAGCCTTTTTTTTAAACTGTACAGAGCTTCTCTCTGTTGACATCTGTTGGACTTCTCTAAAACCAAAGACTCTGAATCAAATCCCCACAGTTAACAGTATCTACTCCAGCTTGTGATTTCAAGACACTTGTTTACAAGACATAGCACTCATCCCAATAGTTTTGAGTTCATTTTACTATTAAAATACTTGCTAGATAGGATAATTAAAATTATTAAAAGATTCTAATCACTATTGGACTAGTAATTTAATTAACACTCACATCAATATACTAGTTAGTTTAATGCAATAATGTTTAAGAAGCTTGCCTTTTATTAATAGCATCCAGCCAGTGTGTTTTGTGCATTTAGGAAGTGTCTAAATCATGCACAAACATCCAGAATAAAATGTTTGTCCTGTCCCTCCACCCAAATCTTTTTTTCTTTTCTTTTTTTTTTCAGAATGATAAAGTATACTATTACAAATACTATTCTAAATCATTCCAAAGCATCACGAGACACGAAGAACATTAAAGGTTACATTCATATCAATGAAATTAAAGAACATTTGAATCACACATTAAAGGAAAAAAAATACATAACAGAAAGGGGTATACATGTATAATTAAAATAAAGAAGAGAAATCTAATTCTTTGACGATGTCCATAGTTCTTCTTGCTTTGCGGTTTTAAAGTCCTTTCTGTGTTATAGTAAATCTTCATGTTCATGGTAGATGTTGGGTATCCTTTCAGACCATTTGCATTTATGTATGTAAAACTTACCAAGTAATAATATAAGATTTAACATAAAACTGTGACTTTTGTCTATATGTTTTTTGTCATAATAATAATAATAATAAATTAAAAAAAAAAACTCCACCCAAAGCTAGAAGTAGACCGGTCAGTCCTATTGACGTCAGACGGCTTATACACGGAGGCTGTTTTATGAATGAATGACTCCAGCAGTATGTGACCTATTCTACCACACGTTACATAAAAACAACCCACGCTTTCTAATCAAGAACATTTATGATCGAGAGATCTCAAGTAAGATGTGCAAAAGCACAATGCATGCACTACACAAATCGACATATTAATATGTGTTTAATCCATGTAAATTAGTTTAACTGGGATGCAAATAGGATAAACTAGATGCATTTAACATGCATGGCGCAGATTAGCAGTGAATAATGATGCTCAGCCGCAGGGGCTCGAGCCAGTCATGTGATTATTTACCTTTTTATGTCTTCCCTTGAAAACGACCGCAAAGGCTCCGTGTCCGACGAGGTCTTTTCGGCTGTATTCAAAGTCTCCCACGGTCTCCATTTTTTGGCAGGTGTCCGGTGATACACAACAGCTTGTGATGGAGAGGCTGTCAGGGACAAGTTCATCAAACTCTCGTGAATCCAGACGACAGTCTGTCCGAAAACCCTGTCATCGCCAAATTATCAGGCGATTTAACACACTTGAGAGTTTTCTAACAGCTGCTTGACTTAAAACCAAGGCGGAGTCAGAATCAAAACAAAGGAATGGCTAAGTGTGAAGTTTATTAGCTAACGTTAGATGCGCAGGATGCACCTAACTAGTTCCGCTGTCGCTCTCAGGCTCAGTTAACAAGGCATTTCGCAAAATTGCTAGATGAAATAGCAAGTAATCAAACTCAAACATATATCGTTCCCAAGCCACATGATGTCAGTTCAGTCTGAAAGGAAAGAAAGAGGTTGCAAACACCCTCTCTCCTACTGTTTCTCGTTAACTCAATAACGGCGCGGTGGGTCATTGAGTCTCCCATCGCGAGCTTGGCTAAAACGACAGCCAGAGAAGACCCAGCAGTATTTACAATTACAACACAGCAGGTAAATCGTAATAAATAATATCTAGAAGTGTTCTACGTTACATCTGTGTTATATAGACACGCGGTGCTGCTTATCTAATGGCAGGTTGGCTCATAAAAAATAAGAACGCGATCCAGCACCGTTCCGATGCGTTTAATGCAATAGTCATCTGTCCTTCTGCAAAAATATGGTACTCTCCTTCAAGCCCATATGATGGCTGGGTACACCATTTCTTCAGTTCAGCCCTCTGTCCTGCTTTCGATCTCGCGGGACATTGCAGCAAAACATCAGTGGATCACTTTTAAGAAACGCAGGAAAAGACGTTAAAAGTACGATCCGTTATGTGAAGGGGATTTAACGTTTATCTTCAGTTAGTTCGGAGAAGTTGACCATTATCGCAGCTTGCTGCATTACAATGACAGACCTCTCACAGGAGAAGCGCATCATAACGTGTTCCTCCGCGCGGGCGAGTGCGTCGCCCTCTTCCGCGAAAGATAGTCCCGCTCACAACACAAACCTTATAAGCTCTGCAAAACGTTACAAAAATGACCATTTAACATTTTCCACCACAATGCCGTTTCAATAAGCAATTACGAAAGAAATAAAGACAATTACATAATTGATTACATAATTTAGTTTTAATAGCACAAAAACAATATGACAGCTCTTGGTGCGTCCCCTGGCGGCGGGTGCCTGTATGAACACGCAAACAGAAACGAGATTGTTTACTCTTGTCAATAATAATGCCTCACTGGCATCCTCTGGTGGTAAAACAAACTGCAAAGATGTATTTGCAAACGCATCTTTAGTATTTTGGTCGTTTTTCATTTCAAATATCTAAACATTCTTCAATCGAGATACATTTAAAAGATATTAGGTCATTTGTATATGAAAACAAGACATAAATACAGAGTAAATAATTTTGGTAGAGCAGCATCCTCAGAAGTTTTGATTGCAAGATATATACCGTATAGGACAATGCTGTAAATAATAGCATACATGACTGCTGTTATTGCTAAAATGCCACATACTGAGTGACTCATGTCTCAACATGCCTTTCACATATGCACGAGAGGCATCAAACTAAAATATTAATGGGGTGAGGTTTGTGACACGAGTGGGTCCTTTTCTAGTGTCACTTTATGGTCACTCAGTGTTGGAGAACAGCATGATTGTGGCTGTCAGTTTCCATTGGCTGTTGTGGTCAAGAATTCCTTTTGTGATTTAATGGGAATTCTGGCCTACCTCTTAAATGCAATAATTCATAAACAAGTCTCTCGTTGATACTATAAAGGCTGTACTGTATCATATTTGATTCTCACATTTCATAGTCCAAATAAATTACTAACAAAATCAAAGCTTTGCTGAAAAACCTTTTCTACCCAATCTACATGCCTTGTGTTGTCTGACTGATAATTTATACTTTTTGATCAAGTAACAGGCCTATCAAATGTCTTCCTTTAGGTTGTGTGCATGCATATTTTTGCCATGAAATCTTTACTTATTTTTATTAAGTAAAGATAAGAATAACTTAAATAATTTTAGTAATATTTCTAGATAACCACATTGTACTGAAGCACCGTTTACTTGATTATTCACACATCATTTTCATTTTAGAGAGATCATGTTATGAATATCAAATACAATCAGGCTTTGAGAAAGGTTTATTTGTTTAGTTTATCTCTCTGTTTTGCCCCTGCCATAAAAACAGCAGAGACTTCATAATAAAACTAAACATTTAAATATCATCTTACTAAGTATATTTTTTGGAGATACAGAGTGACTGGGAAACTTATATTTATATGCATTTTATGTAAGTAGTATGATACTGATATTAAAATCTCACTGATTTACAATACAAGCTATCAGAATTTAATGTAACTTTTTTGCCAGTTCAATGTAAACATCAGCAATTGCCACAAATCCCATATTTTTGCACTGTTTGGGGCTCTCAATTAAATAGACGTGTTTTTTTTTTTTTAACTCCTATGAATGATATCCAAATTCTCCTATCGTACTATATGAGCCACAAAGCCTGATCTAATATGATTCTCAACAAATGTCTAAAAACAAAAGTTTGCATATTTTGTCTAAAGATTCAATAAACTGAGTTGAGATCAAAATATGGTACAGGTAAGTATCTTGAGACGTGAATACATAAAGGTAATAACCAAATAATAAACATGATGTTACTTATGCCATGTCTAAAAACAATTTTACTTTTTTTTTTTGTAGTTAATATAGCCATTTCGTCGCTACATAATCCAGCATAAGCAGGTTCCTCTGTTTCTAGTGCAATTATGTTATAATATTAATAAAAATATCTAACTGATTTACTGCTGATATCAATTGTTGTTTACAATGAGCCTCAACATTCTATGTCAGTAACAGCAGCTTGAGTTCAAACTGATGATATATGTGGAAGTCATCAATGGATTGATGGAAACAACGATTCAAACATAACAAGGAAAGTGAAGGTCTAACTAATATTAGTAAATATTATATATTGGAATATGTAGAGCTTTGGCTTCAATTTATAATAAATCAATTAAAATATTTATTTTTATTCTTCGAGATCATCAGCATCAGACATTTTTTTAAGTGCTGAAAAAGGATATATGTAGAAATGCAACAAATCGGTTTTAAAAGATATTTGATATTTCTACCTGCTGATTACACTTAGTCCAGTAGGTGGCAATGTAGTACATCAATGTAGTATCTCCGGTTCTCCGCCATTGAACACAAAAGAAGAAGACCAATGAATGACACCGACGCAGATTGATCGTGTGAAGTTATGTTTAAGTCTTTGATTTCAGAACTGTAATCTGTCTGTTTCATACATTCGAAAGCTGTCTTTTATTCAGCAGCTTTGCACCATCACAATCTTGCCAATTCATATTCCCCTAAAAGCATGTGGGTTTACTTGAGTTGTAAATACAGTTTCCTACAAACTATGTACTTTAGAAAAATTGTATTCCAGTAAAGTAAATCTTTCCCAAACTTACAAATGATGTGCAATTACTCTAGTACTTTACACCCCTGGACTTCAGCTATCAAAAGAGACTAGGCAAATCTTTCAGGTAACCCTGCTGAAAATAACAGCATATGCTGGTTAGGAATGTTTTGACACTGTGATGCTGATTTATGCTGGTCCTTTGCCAGCACATGACCAGCATAAACCAGCATCCCTAGAATATGCTGGGGGAGGGTTTCAAAAGAGAAATTTCATAAGAATGCCTAATGTCATAAACGTACAGATATTTCAGAAGGTAGTACATGTTTATAAATATGCCTGCTGCACTGAATTAAAATGGCATTTTTACAGTTGTTCTCCTTAGTTTGTATAACCTGCTCAACTTTTAGACTCACAGTCTAGACTGAATGTCTTGGGACATTGTCATTCTTAAAATATAATTTTCATTTTACCTGCTTAACTAATTTTTTTATTTGTTTCATCTCCGTTCATGTGTTTAGGAGATGTATCAAGTGGTGTCAGGAAGGGTTTCAGAGACCCAGGAGCTGCTGAAGAAGCATTTCGACCAAATCTTCTACACTGGGAGCAGCGTGGCAAGGAAACCTATTGGCTCTGTTTTTTCCTCTGTTAAAACTTTGTATTATTATTATTAACGATTTTTGGAAGGCAAAATAAAAGAAAGATTTAAGTTTCAGTGTCCAAGTTAAGTTTTTTTCTTCTTCTTCTTTTTAGGCTAATGTTAACTGAAACCAGCAGTGGAGGAGTGACTGTTAATGATGTCTTGATGCATTACACTATCGATACCTTACCTTTTGGAGGTGTAGGTAAGCCAACAAATAAGAGATAAAGACACTCAGGACAAGTAATGGTAATGATGAATTTGCACCTTTTCAACTTTTAAATTAGAAACTATTACACAAATATTATTAGAAATCACTTCAAATTAATCAGGATGCCGTAATAATGTTATATACATCCAAATGAATGTCTCATTAAAATTAAATAAGATGATATATTTCATTTTATATATATTAAACTCTATATGTATATTAGAATATCCAGCTCTTAAATGAATATATAAAATGATATATCATCATGTGACACACAGCAGCCACAAAAGCACAATTTTTTATATTAAATAATGTATTTATTTATTTTATATTAAAATAATGTAAATAATTTTGGATTTAATTTTATAGGTATCAGTTTCAAAATTATCGTTGATATTACAATATCCTGATACATTTTGATTCCGTTTTAAATTCATATCTACAACTGCCTTCAATATCCAGCAGATGGAGCTCTCTTATAATTTTACATCTCTTATAAACTCTGGATGTCTGCACCTTCATCAGTAAGATGTTGGCTTAGTTAAATCAATAAAATAAAATGTTATTATTAGTGATTATTAGTCCTGCTCAAAACCTAATACTGTACCTTAAATATAATCATAATAAACCTATTCGCTGTGGCGAAATGTCAAACCCCCTTCCTCAGCCAATAAAGTTTATTACACTTTCTATGTAAAATCTTTTTTTGTTGTTGTTGTTGAAGGAATTAGCTAAAACTAGTTTAATTGTATTAGTATTTTAACACAATATTGTGTTTGATGTGACATATCTTTCCAGGCATCTGTCTGTCAAAAAGCCAACACATATTCCTCAAGCTCAATACACTAGTCAGGCAAAATGTTGATATATCATGATAACTTCTCCTAACTGACAGAAATTAGTATTTCTCAGTTAATAAAACTATTATTGCTGTTTATGAATGTAAAGATTAACTAAATGCTACTGAAATTATAATAGTTTGACAGTAGGGTCTACAGTTTTTAGCAGGGTTCACCACATTCCATGATAGATTCCATGCATTACTTGCTGAAGGGGCGTTCACACAGACAGCCATTGAATTGTTAGAGGTCATCAACTCGCTGTACTGTTGCTAGTATGCATTCCTGCCTGACTGCTCTATCCAGTGATATGTGTGCGTGCTCATTGGGAGTCACTTTGTCTCATAACTGCACATTCACATAAACTTCAACTTGCATCACTAAAGGTTTTTTAAGAAGCTTGAACATGAAGCCAGTGTTAATTCAACTTTCCATTTATCAAAGAATCGTGTAAAATATTGTATAATGGTTTCCCCTATTTTCAACATTATTAATGTTTCAGATGTTTCAAATCATCATATCAGAATGATTTCTGAAGGATCATGTGACACTAAAGACTGCAGTAATGATGCTGAAAATTCAGCTTTGCTAGCACAGGAATAAATGATATTTTATAACATATTAAAATAGAAAACAGTTATTTGAAACTGTGGTAGTTCTGGATATTGCCGTTTTTACTATTTTTTTGAGCAAATAAATGCAGCTTTGGTGAGCAGAGGAAGTTTCTTTAAAAACATAAAAAAATCAATCCTAAACTTTTGAATGATAGTGTATACGTGAATAAGGAAAAACACACAAATGATACTGTAACTAGACCAGCATGAATACATTATTTTATTTTAAATTAATATCATAACTGCATGCTTTCCAATGTAAAATCCTCATCTAGTCGCTATGTTTCAGCAATCATGTGTCCCTCTGGATCTGTATCACTTTCTGTCATCTGTCCTCTCATCTAGTCTGTGTAAAAAAGAAAGAAAGAAAGAAATTGAAGGCAAATCTCTCCTCAATCTCAAGGCTCCAGTGTTTCAGTTTCTATGGAAACACATTAACCCCTAACCTTGGCATGTAAGGTGGCTATGAATGTGAGCACTAAGTGACCGCTCCTCCTACTCCATGCATGCTTTTTTTCCATTCTCATACACTTTTACCCTCTGTGTTTGCTTTCTTATCTCCGGCAACAGATTGTTGGGAACCATATAACCAATCGACTAGCCCTAAATGTAAAATCTTGTATTTATTATCAAACAAGTTCAACTGACCTTTGACATCCCAGAAATTGCAGTTGCTACTTAACAGGCTGTCCATCAGGTTCCCAGATTTTACATTGGACATAATGTACATCTAAATCTGAACATGTAGACGAGAAAACAATAAATCAAAAGCACAGAAAAAAATGCTGTTCTATTTATGCATTGTAGCTTCAATAGTTCACAACAAAATGTAAATGTGCTAAAACTATTGTTACTCTCAGGCCATTGAAGATGTATGAGTTTGTTTTCTTATTGGAAAAGATTTAGAGAATTGTAGAAATGTAGCATCATAAACAGCTGATAAAAACCCATGAATCCACAAGTATTCCACACAACTTCGATCCATCAATTAATGTCTTGTGACACAAAAAAGCTGCATGTTTGTAATAAATCCATCAAGACATTATTAACTTGAAACAAGTCCTATATCCATAATATAAAACTTGTGTCATTTGAATCAGGAAAGAAATATGCACAGATCAAATATCATTTATAAGCAAAAAATGTCCAAAAAAGTTCTATAGAAATATGTTGGTGATGTGAGAGGATGACAGGGGATGGACTTTATCACTGGAGGAAGCATTATTTATTATGGATTCACATTTTGGCCAAAATTGACAATTTAAATGAATTAATTATGTCTTTGTTTCTTATGCTTTTTTTTGCTTCACAAAACATTAATTGATGGACTGGAGTCCATCATGCAGTAGACTTTTACTTGTGGATTATTGAAATGTTTTTATCAGCTGTCTGAACTCTCATACTGACGGCACCCATTCACTGCAGAGGATCCATTGTTGAACAAGTGATGTAATGCTAAAATTCTCCAGATCCGGTCAGATAAAGAAACAAACTCATCTACATCAGAACTCATCATGTTGGCCTCAGCATGAAAAAATTAGAACAGTGCTCTATTGTGCATGTACACATATCATTTCCCTCATTTAATACACCTTTGCTGACAGACTAAAGAATTTCCTAATTTTTAATCTTACTTCGATCATTATTGTGAGGAATCACATGCTGTTTAGACGGCTGTGAAGGCCCAGCTGGTCCAGGTTAGTTCTGCCTCACATCCTCTTCCTGCTATGAGCTGCTTTCTCATACTGTCCTGTTAAAACATGTAAACAGAGCTTTATTCAAAAGAATCAAGGATTGAGTTTCATTGTAAACAAGCAGCAAACTGATATATATGAGGAGTTTTATCCATAGGCACTCCCTCCCCAGCTCACTTGAAATCACTTTCATGGGGGAATGTAGGGGAAAATCCAGTGTTTTTCTTTAACCTACAGTCTCTCTATTTCTCTTTTCTCCTCCACCCACATCTTCTTCCTTCTTCTTCTAACTAACCTTGCTCTGCAGAGGCTTCATGTGAAGGGCAGCTGTTACTTGTTAAGATCCTGATTGTATCCAACTTGTCATATTCACACCAAGAACGATAACAATGACAACTGTATTGGCATCCACACCAGTGCATATTATGTTTATTGTAAACTGCAGTTTTGTCGTCGTCTGCTTTAAGTGCTTGAGTTCTTTAAAGATCGAAGGATTTTGATAATCTATTAATGTGTTTATCGTTTATCAGCTGGAAGAAACAGTCTGAAAGTGATTCCAATGGTTTTGTTCCTGTGTTGTTATCATTATAGTACTGCTGTTTGGCCAACAAAAGCCAAAATAAGAGGCAATCCATGAGTAACGAGCGGTAGAACTATATTGTGTAATGTGAAAAGAACAGCAGTTTGACGACTTTGAAAGCCGTTTAGTGTATAAGCAACATTATAGTAATTGAAGTGAATGGGCCTTTACTGTAGGCTTCATTATCAAATTTAATACACTACTTACTAATTAAATAAAACACCATCTTTAAGTAGTAATGTGCTTCAATAATGCATTACAACATCAAAAATCTGCCTAGCAACACTGCTGCAATATTTTATATATTTTAATATTTTATATATATATATGAAATTAGACATTAAAATTAGACAGTTCATTTTTTTCAAAATATATCATCCACTGCTGTAATTGACCGTTCAGAGTCAAGTATTCCAAAGAGCCATGAAATGAGTTCACTAAACCTTTTATCCATGTTACGGTCAGCTGAATCTGTCTTTGAGGGTTTTCACAACAGTCCTTGTTCTAACTCAAGAAGGTCAAAAAGTGAGAAAGTCTCTCTCATGCATGTCTGCCTTTCACCTCTCGCTCTACATCAAACCCTAGGCTTCATGATGCAGCGAATGAAGTATACTCCAAGAGCTCTCAAGTCCACTAATAAGACTAGTGAAGTTTATAAGAGAGCCCCTTGTCTTTTGCTGTGGTTTACAAGGATTTCTGCCCAAATATGCTGCATTTCAAGTGTTCAAAATTGTTGAGGGCTTTGTTTTGATGGGTGTAGGTGCAGTAGATTTCCACAATGTCCCAGTGATGGGGTGGTGCGTCTTACATCTAACCAGAGCTGAGCAGCTTTCTGGTGGGTAGAACATTTTATTTTATTTTATTTTATGCTAAAAATAGCCTAAACGTGTAGCTGGATGCTCAGCAGGAGGCTTCTGCCAGATCCTCAGATAGCCTTTTATACTGAAGCTTTTGACAATGAGCAGTGATTTATTGTAAGATGTCAGGCAGATAATATATGTTTAGTAGCCTACAGTCATTATTTCAATGAAGGCCTCTGCAGACATATTTAGTGGAATTCACATTGTCGCCATTGTGATGCATCAAGCTTTATCTCTATTTATAGGCTCAAGAATCATTGTTCTTCAGATATTTAAAAGAATGTACAACACTTTTTGCAGGAAAGATATCGCCATCAGGGTCAATTATCTACCATTCATTTACCCTCAACACACTCAATAGAATGTTATGTTATAAACACTAGTAAAAAATATATATATAATTCCCATACTGCTGCTAGAATATGTTATTAAATTTACTGCAATCACATCTTTCTCCCTGGTTTAACATTAGCACTCAGAAAGCTTTCAGTTAAATTGCAGTGCTTTGGGTTTTCAGCTGTGTTTTTAAAAAGGTTGGTAAAGCCAGCACAGTTGTGTATATGCTATCTTCTTCTTCCCACAGTGTACTGTATGTGGTTCTCCCTGTTCTGAAGCAGAGAGCAGCAGTCTTCTACCACTGGGACAGTGACGTGGTCTCACTGCTATGTTCTTCTTCTCAAAGCACTCTTTCCCTCATTAGAAACTCCTCAAAGGCCGCTAAAGAAAAAAAACAAAGTTACCGGTTCCCACATTCATTTTTGAAATACTTCTTCTTTGCATATTTTGCTGAGTCAAAAGTGAACACGGATGCTGAAACACATGTGCAGAGTCCAATGTATGTGTTTTCTTGTTTAAATGTCCAACTGGTTCCAGAGGAATATAGTGTCAACAGATTTTATTGCCATCAATTCTTAAAACTTACTTGTACTTGAAATATAGTATTTTTAAGGTCCTTGCTTGAATGCAATGAATTTTTTTTTATTTTTTATTTTTTGGTTTTGGTTGCACTAAATTAGAAGCAGATATGATCATCTCAGGGAACAACCTCGAACATTTGGTCATTTCCAGCTGGCATCTGGCTTCAGTTTAATCTGACACAGTCAAATATTTAGATATACTGTACTGCGCCATCCCAACTTTCCACATTTGCTTTGTGTTGTCATTTGTTTTCAGTGAGGATTTCCTTTTTTCTGGTGCCATCTCAGGCTTAATGTCATTGATGAGATGGAAATATGGATTTCAGATAAGTAAGCACCTTTCACCGCTGCTATTATGCCCAGACTCACATGTTGATATTTCCAGACAGTATTGAATTCTCTTCTCCAATTGAGGGTGTCCATTTATGTAATAATGTCAATGTGAGAAGGTGCCATTTGTGCTTTCTGTTTATCTTAGTGCTTAATTGCCTTTCCTATAGTCTGTAAACAAAGCCGCTTTCATTACGTCAAAGCAGTTTCGACCCTTGTTTAAACAGAAAGGTGCCTTGAGGGATGATATTAATGGTAAACGGTGAGATTCTCAGAATGATTAAAAAAGCATTTAAACGGAGCAGCTGTCCAAATACTAAGTAGTGTCCCTGAACTTACAATCTGAAAATTAATGTCATTACCCTCCATAGCTTTTTAGTAGCACTGTCTGTCACAGACCTAAAGCCAGTAAATGAGTACATTCAAAGTGCAATAAAACTGTGTAGACGCCAGGATTTTTTCAAAGTTAATTGTTTGTTGCTGTGGAAGATTTCGACCTGTGAATCTCAGTCACAGATGCTGCTTCAGTAAAAATAATGAGGTGCATTCATCTTGTGAGGTCAACCTCATCTTACTGCTGTAAGCCTCTGAATCCCTAGATGTCCTCCTTTGGTTCTCTTTTTATCTGTTTGGCCCGTTTGTTTGTTTTTTATGGTGATATATTTAAAATATTTAAGTCAGTAGTAGTAATGGTTAGCAATAATAGGCTTACCTTGTCTCACATTATGTAGTCTATATATGATCAATTTCTATATCATTTTAATATGTAATATTTTACCACTTTTAAAGTCCAAGACAACTGCCATATTGGACTATACTTTTTAATGAATGTGTGTATTTATTATTTATTATTAAATAAATGTATATAAAAGAGCTTAAAATGAAAATTTATGTTGTTAATGATTAATTTCTATGAATAATTATGTGATTTTAGGTAAGATGAATTATTATAAGTGATTTTAAGTAAGAGTGATTTTCCAATTACTAAATTCATTGATTATATTATATCATCAAAAGCAAGCTTTTTACTTATGAAAAAATGACCACCATATTGGTCAATGTATCATTAACAAAAAAGTGCACTTTTTAAAATGTATTGTGTAATTTATGTAAATGCATTTATTGATGATTTGTGTTCTAAAATGCAGACACAGACAAACACAGATGAGTGTTCATGCATCACTGAGATGTGTATGGACAGAAGCAGTGTGGCTTGCCAGTCATACTCATTAAAACCATGCCAACTTTCATCAAAGACCCCTTAGGCGGCAGAAAGCAGAATGAAGGAAAACATTTCTTTCAGTGAGGTCAGATTCCAGGGCTGCAGTTTGTTTCTCATGAGAATTGTGTGGACAGTAGATCCCCTGTGGTTAACAGTTTTGAGGCCAGTTCCATTTTTCTCATACAGAAGAAAAATAGAAGAAACACAGAAAATCTCAGTCCTGTCTATAAGGAGCTACAAAGAAAGTATACAGAGAAATAATTGATTTACAGTAATTGTTAAAATAAGCCAACGGGCATCATGAACTAACAAAGTAACAATACTTTAACAGCATAAATCTAATATCATTTTATTTAGAAATATACTGTTCTTCAGTCAGTGTTTAAACAAATTATTTAAATGAATATTTTATTAACTAAATTTATGCAACTTAAAAGGTTAAAATGTATTACTATGGAAATTCACATTTACTTGATACCTGCTGTAAATCATTGTTAATTCATAATAGCTAATGCATTAAGTAATTATAACTTCATGCATGAGTCATCTCAGCAGCCGGAGGACCCCACTGGCTTTATGCAGCTGAGGTCAGATGATGTTGAGACAGTGTAACCAGAGCCCACTGGAGAAGAGCACTGATGGGCTTCTGCACAAAGTGGCAAATCCCCTTTCCCTGGTTGGCAGAGCCTGGGACTGCAGCCCCACAGCAGGGGATTGTGGGTTGTGGACACAGCAGACACTGAGCCTGCAGATTTTATAACACATACCAGACGAGAGAGTTCTATTGTCCTCGATACTGACCGGCAGAATGGCTGACCTTGCACATTAACGAAGTCTCCAAAACCGTCTCGGCCCTTGATTGGTCTCATATTTCGCCAAGCACAGGCATCGGCCGTAGCCATGAATCCTTTGGTAATTCGAAAATTGAGGAAGAAAGAAAATTAAGTGACAAACCTTATTAAAGAACAAATCTGTTTTGTTTCATTAGCTAAATGTATGGTGAGTTTGCAACATGAGATTTCAGAAAAAATCTTATTTGTGCTCAATTTTATTTGCTTATAGGCAAGGAGCCGTGGGAGATCAAATCTTGAGTGTGTACGTGCTGTCGTGGGCTATTCATCTGTTTCAGTGTTTTTAATCATATGACTGGGAATAGTTACCATAACCATGTCTGAGAAGTGTTTGAGCCATGATAGAGTTGCATAATGCCCATGAAAAGCTCCTGGTTTATGTTTTGATTCTACAAAAGCATTTACTGTTTAATTAAAGCTTATATGCAAATATTTGGCTGGGATTTTAATATTCCAGTTTTCATCAAATCAAATAAATTAATATATATAAATATAAAAATTACACTTATTTTTATTTCAGTTAAAACTTATTTGAGATGTTAAGCTTTTTAAATTGTCATTTTTTTCAACAGTCGTTTTAGGTTTATGGCATTGTGTTTCAACAGATGAGTAAAATTGGATTTTACTTTACACAGGAAAGGTTGCTAGAAAATGCTGTCGATTGGGCTTAACTTTACTGAACCCAATGCCGTTTAAATGTCAGATTATCAGACCTTGTCCTGACTACGACCCGGCTGGTATTAAAGAAGGACATAAACAAAGTCACATAGGCGACTTGGGAGTTTTTGGACAATAAAATAGTGTCCAATATAACACGATTATATTTCATCACTGCAGCAACTTAGCAGGGCTGTTTAAACTAGTGCTGGATGGTGGGTGGATGACGAGGTTGCTGTTTGAGGCGCATTGTTTATGTGCTGTGCAGTGAGGAGAAAGGAGATGAAGAATATCTCGGAGGCTCTGACAGCCGCTCTCCTGCCAGCTGCGGTATTAAGCTTTGAATTACTGTAGCTCTGCTTTAATGAATCAGACTTGGCGTTTATTTTCTCTGTAACAAGTATGGCTTCATTTGACTATGCAGAGAGTCTATTTGCCAGACCTGAGGTCACCAAATCTTTTTGTGAACTGCGGGCCTGCATAGAATATCCTTTGTTGGTTTCTCTTTCAGCCTCCCTGATTTATTATTTCTGCACTGGCATTCCTCAAGGCTTGTGCTGCTTTTAATGGAAATTTGTAGTGTACAGTAAATGCTTCTGCTATTGTAATTTCAAGGCATCTTTCTCCATCAATGTCAATTAAAATATATCCATGCATTCTGATTAAATGAAATAATTTGTTAGCTAGTTTAAGATATGCAACTGTAGCCTGATCATTGAATTTGATTCCCAGAGTTATAATAAACAGTTCTGCTGGGACTTTTCATTGTTTTAATCACTCTTTGTCCCAAACAAACTTAAGTCTGTGTATTCAGTGACTTCTGATTCATTTAAAACCACCAACGGCCCAATCTCAAATCGCACCCTAAACCCATGCGGCCTTCCTCTGAGTACACATTTTTGTGGTATAATTGTCAGGGTTTGGGTAGAGGGATGAGGCGAGGACTCAAAGATGCAGAGAGAAGGGCTCTTTAATAGCAATAAAAATAAAACAAACAAACAAAAACTACCCCGTGGGGGAGAACAGACAAACCTGACTGGCAAGGCAAGGCAAGGCAAGGCAAGGCAAGGCAAGGCAAGGCATACACAGACAAAGATTCGACGACGAACGAGCAACCAGACTGCAAACACAAGGGCAATAAATAGGGAGCTAATAAGGAGGGTAACGAAGGAACACATGTGGGGAAAATTACATCAATAATCAGGTAACAAGATGGGTGGGGTCAAGACAATTGACGAGAGCACATGGCACGTAGGAACTAAGACAAAAGCCATGTGCTCACACAAAACAAAAAACACAAGCACATGGCCAGCAAACCAATCGCAAGCCATGTGCTTGAATAGGACACAAACACGCAGCTAATGAGCAAGCTCATACACCGCGCGTTCACACAAACACGCAGCTAATGAGCAAGCTCACAACCCGCGTGTTCACACAAGACAGCACGCAGCCAGTAAAAACTAAGCTGCGTGCGACAGCACAAGACAAAATATAACAAGCACACAGCCGATAACTCGAGCTGTGTGCAACAATGCCACAATAAAACAGAACATGGAGCGCGAGTGTTCGGTCCCCGACACGAAACCGAAACTCAGCAAGACATGAGTGCCGGGATCCGAACACCACGCTCCAACATGAAACAGGACACGCAGACAAGAGCGCACAGCTCGAGCGGTCTCGAAGCCGCGCACTCACATGAAAACAATGACAGGAGGAGAGTATCAGGGCTCTGTCACAAAACATGAAAACCACTAGACTGAAGTGACAGAACCCTGACACTAGCCCCCCTCAAAAGGGATGCCACCTGGCGTCCCTAACGAAGAACACCCAAAAACAAGACAGGCACGAGACAGCACAGGCATGGCAACACAAACCCGGTACACAACAGAACACAAGACATGGAAATCAAAATACAGACAAAATACGGGAGGGAGGGGAGGGAGGGAGGGAGGGAAGGGAGCCCAGTCAAGCAATATGAAAACCCAAGCAGTTATTAAAGGAACCAGGGAGGGGCGGGAGGATGAGCCAGTGAGGATCTGACCAAACAGGAACCCCGGCAGACCACCAGGGCGGAGCCAGAGGGACGAACCAGCGAGGATCCGGCCAAACAGGAACCCCGGCAGACCACCAGGGCGGAGCCGGAGGGACGAACCAGCGAGGATCTGGCCAAACAGGAACCCCGGCAGACCACCAGGGCGGATCCGGAGGAACGAACCAGCGAGGATCCGGCCAAACAGGAACCCCGGCAGACCACCAGGGCGGAGCCAGAGGGACGAACCAGCGAGGATCCGGCCAAACAGGAACCCCGGCAGACCACCAGGGCGGAGCCGGAGGGACGAACCAGCGAGGATCCGGCCAAACAGGAACCCCGGCAGACCACCAGGGCGGAGCCGGAGGGACGAACCAGCGAGGATCTGGCCAAACAGGAACCCCGGCAGACCACCAGGGCGGATCCGGAGGAACGAACCAGCGAGGATCCGGCCAAACAGGAACCCCGGCAGACCACCAGAGCAGAGCCGGAGGAACGAACCAGCGAGGATCCGGCCAAACAGGAACCCCGGCAGACCACCAGGGTGGAACCAGACGGAGAGACCAGGAGGCCTCCAGCCAAACAGGGACCCCGACGGATAGGGAGGGCAAAGCCGGCAAGGCACTCCTCAGGGGTAGAGCTGGCATCAGGGCAGGGAGCTTAGACAGAGCCGGCATCAGGGCAAGGAGACTGGGCGGCGCCGGCAGGGCAGGGAGACTGGGCGGCGCCGGCAGGGCAAGGAGACTGGGCGGCGCCGGCAGGGCAAGGAGACTGGGCGGCGCCGGCAGGGCAAGGAGACTGGGAGGCGCCGGCAGGGCAAGGAGACTGGGAGGCGCCGGCAGGGCAAGGAGACTGGGAGGCGCCGGCAGGGCAAGGAGCTTGGGCGGCGCCGGCAGGGCAAGGAGCTTGGGCGGCGCCGGCAGGGCAAGGAGCTTGGGCGGCGCCGGCAGGGCAAGGAGCTTGGGCATGACTGGGATGGCCTCCAGGCCAGCAGTGGGCTCCTGAATGGCCTCCAGGCCATGTGGGATGGAGGAAGCCTTTCTTCTCCTCCTCCTCCGTCTCTGAGAGGGGGGCGCTGCAGCCTCATCAGGCTCCTCTGGGGGCGCTGCAGCCTCATCAGGCTCCTCTGGGGGCGCTGCAGCCTCATCAGGCTCCTCTGGGGGCGCTGCAGCCTCATCAGGCTCCTCTGGGGGCGCTGCAGCCTCATCAGGCTCCTCTGGGGGTGCTGCAGCCTCATCAGGCTCCTCTGGCAGTGGCGGGGTAGAGCCATTCCTCTTCTTACCCCTCCTCCGTCTACGAGAGGGAGGTGCTGCAGTCTCTTCGGCCACCTCTAGGGGTTCTGCAGTGTCGCAAGTCACCTCAGGGGGTGCTGCAGCTCCTTCATCCACCACAGGTGGATCTGCAGCTTTGACGGGGACCACAGGCAGCACTGCAGCCTCCTTAGCTGGGGAACGTGCCACAAACTCCACAAATTCCCCAAACGACAGGTGGTCCAGCCCCCTCATTCTCCACCAGCTGAGAGGCTCATCAAGGGCGTAATTGAAGAGGTCCTTGAGGGCCGCATCATTGACCTCCAATCCCTCTGCAGTCCCACTGAACTCCAGGGCAAAATCCCTCACACCAGTACCTTGTTGATGAAGAGAGATTAAAGTCTTAAACTGGAGCATGCGCTGATAATGGGGGCTGGAAAGAGTGGAGGCTGGTGGACAGTGCAAACCCTTCCTCCGCTGAGTCCTCATACGGGCTCGTTCGTACTGTCAGGGTTTGGGTAGAGGGATGAGGCGAGGACTCAAAGATGCAGAGAGAAGGGCTCTTTAATAGCAATAAAAATAAAACAAACAAACAAAAACTACCCCGTGGGGGAGAACAGACAAACCTGACTGGCAAGGCAAGGCAAGGCAAGGCAAGGCAAGGCAAGGCAAGGCAAGGCATACACAGACAAAGATTCGACGACGAACGAGCAACCAGACTGCAAACACAAGGGCAATAAATAGGGAGCTAATAAGGAGGGTAACGAAGGAACACATGTGGGGAAAATTACATCAATAATCAGGTAACAAGATGGGTGGGGTCAAGACAATTGACTAGAGCACATGGCACGTAGGAACTAAGACAAAAGCCATGTGCTCACACAAAACAAAAAACACAAGCACATGGCCAGCAAACCAATCGCAAGCCATGTGCTTGAATAGGACACAAACACGCAGCTAATGAGCAAGCTCATACACCGCGCGTTCACACAAACACGCAGCTAATGAGCAAGCTCACAACCCGCGTGTTCACACAAGACAGCACGCAGCCAGTAAAAACTAAGCTGCGTGCGACAGCACA
The DNA here is from genome assembly GCF_023724105.1 of Carassius gibelio. Taxonomy (NCBI): domain Eukaryota; kingdom Metazoa; phylum Chordata; class Actinopteri; order Cypriniformes; family Cyprinidae; genus Carassius; species Carassius gibelio. Next base: position 13,842,552 of record NC_068385.1, read on the forward strand.
AGACAAAATATAACAAGCACACAGCCGATAACTCGAGCTGTGTGCAACAATGCCACAATAAAACAGAACATGGAGCGCGAGTGTTCGGTCCCCGACACGAAACCGAAACTCAGCAAGACATGAGTGCCGGGATCCGAACACCACGCTCCAACATGAAACAGGACACGCAGACAAGAGCGCACAGCTCGAGCGGTCTCGAAGCCGCGCACTCACATGAAAACAATGACAGGAGGAGAGTATCAGGGCTCTGTCACAAAACATGAAAACCACTAGACTGAAGTGACAGAACCCTGACAATAATGGCGTTTTGATTGTCGGTTAGAAGTCTGCTGCGGAGCCTGCCTCAGTATGGGCTCAACAGAAGTGTGCATCAAGGGCACATGATAGCTGCAAAGGGGGTGCATGTGAGCAACACTTTGAAAGCTAGAATGACAAACAACTGTGGTATGTCAGAATCATTCAACAAACACGGTGAGTCGTGTCTTCTTCTTCTATTATTATCAACTACTACTAGATTAGCGAGTCTCTCCCAGCTCACATTGGTGATGAGATACAGTACATGGCCGACCTTTGTCACCCAATGCTTGGATGTCTAAGCAAGTTTAATAGACAAGAGTTTTTGGGGCAGACCTGTTGGAAAGAGATGGTCTTCTTTATCCCTCAAGCCGCTTCCTTCTGCTTGCCACTTCACGTCACAGATGTCAGTTAATTCTCAGCACATAGAGATTCTTTCACCTAGATATCATACTATAGAGACTGTATCTGTTCCCTGAACTAGCAAATACAAAAAAAAACGTCCAAACTAATTTAAGGGTAACAATTTAATTGATGTATAAGCAGATAAAAAGAGCAGATCCCTGTTGGAAAAAACATCATATGCTGGTTAGGTATGTTTTGAAGCATGACATCTGGTTTAAGCTGGTCCTTAGTTGGTCCTTTGCTGGTCATGAGCTGCTTTAAGTTGGTCATATGCTGGTTCTATGCAACTAGTTCCTGCTCAGGGTCAGCTCATAACCAGCACAAACCAGCACAAACCAGCTGCCATGCATCAAAACTTAGATGTGCTCTATTTGACAAAAACCTGGCTAAAACCAGATGATTACATTATGTTAAATGTGTACATCCCCCAAGATTACTGTTATAAACATGAGCCGCATCCAAAAGGTAAAGGGGGAGGTGTTGCTGCAGTCTATCACAATATTATCTGTATTTCTCATTTCAGATATAATTATTTTGAAGTAATGGTGCTTTATTTAACCTTATCTAGTGTAATAAGTGTTAATAATACATACCTATCAATATTTGTACTGATAAACAAGCCACCAGGGCATCATAAAGACTTTTTAAAGAGTTTCCTGATTTTCTATCTGAACTATTGTTAGCTGCAGATAAAATCTTAATTGTTGACAATTTTAATATCCATGTTGATAATGAAAAAGATGCATTGGGATCAGCATTCATAGACATTCTAATCTCTATTGGCGTTGGACAACACTTGTCAGGACCTACTCATTGTCATAATCATACTCTAGATTTATTACTGTAACATGGAATTGATGTTAATGGTGTTGAAATTCTGCGACAGAGTGATGATATCTTACATCATTATCAAGTCTTGTGTATTCTCCATATAGATAAGGCTGCAAATTCAACTCAGTGTTACAATTGTAGAACCATAACTTCTACCACAAAAGACTGATTTGTAAATTAACTTCCTGACTTGTCTCAATTACTCAGCATATCCATTAGCTCAGAAAAACTTTGTTGTAACTGAAACTAAGGTCTTTTCTCTCTCTTTTCTAGCACTTTTGATACAGTTGCTCCTTTATGCTCAAAGAAGATTAAGGAAAACAGTCCTATACCATGGTAAAACGAAAAACAGAGCACAGCTGGAAGAAAACAAAACTAGAGGCTTCAAATTGCTTGGAGGGAAAGTACTTCCTCCTACATAAAAGCCTTAAAAACTGCTATCTGCTTACCTAACAAACAAGACCCCAGGTATTTATAAAGTACAGTGGCTAAATCAATGAAAAATAAAGCATCAACAGTTGCTGACATTTCAAAGTATCACAGCAGTAATCACTTTATGAACTTCTTTACTTCCAAGATGATACTATTAGAGATAAAATTATAGCCATGCAGCTGTCAGATACAGTATTGCATCAGATTGTGCGGTATAGATCCCTAAGGAACAATTCTGCTCATTCTTTGCTATAGGAGATGAAGAATTGTATAAACTTGTTAAATCATCTAAACCAAAAACATGTTTGTTAGACCCTATTCCATCTAAGCTCCTAAAAGAGGTGCTTCCAGAAGTCATAGATCCTCTTCTGACTATTATTCATTTGTCATTGTCATTAGGTTATGTCCCAAAAACCTTCAAACTTTTAACATCACCAGTTTGTAGCAGTTCACATTTGTTTCCCCCCAAAAGCTCAAATGGAAAACCATATAGGAACATTATGGAAATGTTCTGTGTTTGCTGGGTAATACTGTAGCTAGCAACTAATGAACACACATAGACGCACACACAGTACACCACTGAAAATAGTTAGCCTGTGACTCAGAAACAGTGCTTATTTGCAGAGAAGTGTTTCTGAGAACTGTGGTATGATGCAAATGTTTCTCTTGTGAATCTTTGGTCTATTGCCTCTGGAATGCTCTCTGCTCCTAACCCTGCAGAAGTACAAGGAGGTCAGAGGTCCTGTATCTGAATGTCTCTTGAAAGGACACCCTCTCAGTTTCAGAAGGACCCAGTGGGATGCACAATGCAGCGTTAAGGCCACAGGTCTCCTGACCCTCAGATATCTTCCACCGCCCTCTGCTTAAGCTATATGGTCATGCAGTGAGGTAGAGTTACCACACAAGCTGAATAATGTAACATTCTTCGACGTCTTCCTTTCCTGCAAGCTGTGATCTTATTATCTGTGTTGTTGAAGAAGAACAATGTAGTTACCTCTTAAATGTAATTTTTCATGCAATGGTAATGATTTTGTCAGACAACTTATTTCTGCCCAATTAGTTTCTGTTAAACATGAACATACTCTATGTGCGTAGTGGAAGTGACCTCGGTGGGGCTATTTGCCCACTTTTCAGCTCTACTGAATGATAAACAAATGAAGGACCAATTTTCTTCTCCTTTGCACACTTAGTTGACTCTATGGGCCGGATACAGCCATTTCCTGCAGCAGTGTCTGGCATGCGCTGTCCCTCTTAAAGGCATCAGAAAGCTAGGTGTTGTAGAGCAATAAATTAGGAAGGAGAATCTGTTCATAACACTCTGTAAAAAAAAAAAAGGCTAAATGAGAATCTACATAAAAACACATGCTAATATTTGTTGTTCCATCTAGCTTAACAGTTATTCAAGCAAACAATGCAGATTTGTGTGCTCCCAGCATGCATTGTAGCATAAGTTGATTATCTGGTTGTGGTTTGCTGATGTTTTTGTCGTCATTCCTAGTTATTTGTTGTACAGTGATGTTAAAAGAGCTCATTCTGTGTTTGTGCTTGTCTTTATGATTCACGTTTGTGTTAAGCATTGGCACTGTTTGTGCCTGTGTTGAACTATTGCTTTTAATAACTTTGCAGTTGCACAGTGGAAATTAGACAGTTTCTGTCAGCTGGAGAATTGTAAAATAATTTGGACGTTTTGATCTGAACCATCTGCATATTAATTTGCAATCTGTTGAGGATCGTCTTACACAATGTAGTTAATGAGTTAAGCATCAACTATATAATAACTAACAACAGTATTTTAACTTATTTACACCAAGTCTGCACATACGGAAATACAGTAAAAACACCAATATTTTGAAATATTATTAGCATATAAAGTAACGGTTTTTAAAATGTAGTTTATTCCTGTGATGCAAAGCTGAATTTTCATCAGTCATTACTCCAGTCGTCAGTGTCACATGATCCTTCAGTAATCATTCTAATATGCATATTGAAAACATTCATTATTTTTAACAGTATTGAAACAGTTGTGCTGCTTAATTTTTGTAATGTACTTTTACTAAGACTTCTGTTACCTGGGAATTAAACCGATGACCAATTGGCATTGCTAGTGTCATGCTCTCTTTAAGCTACAGTAATTCAAAAACATCATCACACTGCCTTTTTTTCAAACCAACTATTTCTCAACAACTTTTCTTATTTTACTGTGCAATCCCATACCTAATGACCCTGACTAAATCATTCCAGCTGTGAAAGCATGTAAGTAAGCCCTGATGATGACTCAGCATCCATGTAAGCAGGATCTTTTACTTAAGAAACTTTATACCGCTCCTGCAATTAAGAGCTCTCACAAAGGACATGTGCAACATAATCCTGTTAGTATTTATTGAGCTTATCACTAAATTACGGATGTTGCTTTACCTCTAAATCTCACTAGATGTACCATCTGCCTCAGAATCAAAACCCTAAACAGTGGACAATGAAAATCAGCTTAGTCAAAAATCAGACCAGGCACCCTGCCAAGCCCAATTCACCTCAATTAAACTGTGCGGGACACGACTGCTAATTCAGTGCATATAAGATTCGCCATGGAGTTATACGCAAACTGCAGACTTGTTTACAGTCAGGCCATCTGGACGCATAGCAGCAAGGTAGCACATTGTATTTTTCTTCTGCGGAAAGTTCTAAACTACATGGCCAAAAGTATGTGGACCCCTCTTTCAGTTACATAATGTAAAAACAAGAGTGTTGCATATTAAGCCTAGCCTATATTAAGTACATGTATTAATGTTTTTATATACACTACTGTTAAAAAGTATGGGGATTGTAAGATTTTATTTTATTTACTAAATTGATAGTAAAGACATTTATAATGACACACACACACACACACACATATACACATATATATACACTCTAAATATAAATTGCACAGAACCAGTTGAGGACCCTGCTTTGTGGAGTCTGGTATTGAAGAACTGGACTAGTGTTTACAAAAACGCCAACCTGAACCCCATAACACACTTTTTGGATTAATTGTACTGCAGACCATCAGCTAGACCCAGTCACCTGTCATCAGAACCTGACCTCAATGATACTCTTGTGTCTAAATGGGAGCAAATCCCAGCATCCGTGATCCAGCTTCTACTGGAAAGCCTTAATTAGGCTGGAAAAATGAGTATAATGTTCTGGTGTAGACGTACATTTGGCTGTATGTTTGTACAAACTAATATGGTAGTTTATTCAAACAATTTTATGTTTTGGGGTACCCTTAACCGGCGAGTTATTTGGGTCAAGCACTTCCTCACCCTCCCCTTTGTCCCCCAGTCTTCTGTTTTTGGCAGAGCTTGAAGGCTTTTATGTAATCAAGCCAGACACTGTGGGACTGATTAAGAATTTGATTGCAGGAGAGGAGGACAAGGACAGAGAGCTCACACATGCACACTCATCCAGACATCCATCTTTTGTTGCAAACATTATAGGGCACATCACAAATAATGAAAGTCTTTTGTATTCTAACTTTTTACACTGTGTGCTTCCAAATAATTCCAAATACTTTCAACTTTGTGGTTTCTTAAAACATGTGTTTCCAATAAAGTATCGACGGCAACAGACATATGATTCTTTCCTTTCAATGGTTTTTGGTAAATGAGAGCCAACCAGCTTGTTTATTCCATCAAACCTTTGTTGGAGAAGTCAGTAGGCAACAATGGTTTTAATTAAAGGGGTCATCGGATGCCCATTTTCCACAAGTTGATATGATTTTCTACGGTCTTAATGAAAACTGGTTAAAAATTCTTAATGGTGTACTATGAGATTAAAAGGAGATATTCTGAAGAATGTTGGTACAGTTCTAACTGACTTCGTGAATGGTCAAAAATATAATGCAAATCAAAATGAACCAAAAATCTGTGTATGTATTTAGGATGCAGTGAGTGTTTATGCAAGCAGTCACATGAAGCAAGCTGCACTGAGGCCATACAGGAAGAGAGCACACTCGGGGGTGCTTGTCCCACTGCCGATTTGAACAGGCCCATACGGTGACACACCATGTTGCACCACACAGGCTGTGATTTCCTGCCATTCTCTCAGGACCCATCTGTTCCCACACTTTGGTTTGCTTTCTCAGCACCATCCATTCCACACTCAGGGGACATATTGTTAAAGATGCCATGTCTGACCCACCTGCTTGTTAGTCATTGCATGATCGGTCATATTTTTGTCATCTTTCACAGATGGTATTTGAATAGCCGGAGCTACAGACCAGGAACCCCAGAGAGGGAATGTGACTTTTGTTAGATTGTAATCTGACTGAAATGTATGATGAGAATAATTTTTCACAAACCCCCAAACTATTTTGGACTTCCTATTGAAGTGAACATATGGAAAAATCATAATTAATGTATAATTAAATCTCCATTTGAAGAGCCTCTTTTCAAAGAGATCTGACCATAACATATGATCATTTTAATATATCACATAATAATTCACTCTGTTGAAGCTATTTATTTATCTACATCCCCTTAAAATTATTTCTTCAAGACTAGTGGCACAAAGTTGTGCTGAATAAATCTGTTTTTGAAGAATGTAAGCTCCACATCTCCAGTGCGTTTGACCACAGTACGGCTAAGAAACTATGGTGATGGGAGCTTTTATGGCTTCAAAAAATATCTTGGCTCTGAAGCAGCTGAGTGCTCTGTTTCCATGTTATGGTCTATTAGTGCAGTAATGGCTGTCAAATTTAACCTATTCTGCATGAGGATTATTTTGCCAGTAATGCTGTATGCATCACAGCTCGGGATGTTGGAATGGCCAGATTTCTTAAAGAAACGGTGGAAGAGAATGTCACCTAAGACTGGACTTCCTTGGAACTTGCAAACTTGCTCAGAAATACTAAATCACAGTTAATAATGAAGATGAAATGTATCAGTTAGTCAAAGTTCTAACATTCAGTTCAAACAATATTTGTGTATAAAATAAAAAAAAAAGTAAAATACTGAACATTTCATGAATTTATTTATAAAATAAATAGATTTTTTTAATGATTCCCTCATTAATATAGCTAGAAATTATTTTACTTGTTTAATATTTCACTTTGTTCATATCAGAGACATTTGTTCCAGAAAAAAAGTAAAATTAAGTAAGTCAGAGTAGTTTCTCAGGCAACCGTACAATGTGCTTTCCCTTTAAGGACCCTGTGCACCCACGGTGCTCTCTCGCAAAACACACCCAAAAAGGGCGGAGTTAAAGCCCACTGCGCATATGAACCAATAGCATACGTCGAAACAAAACGTCAACCAGCCTCTGGACCAATCGGAGTGTTGCAATTAAAATATTTCTTCAGACTGTGAACCAGTAACCGTGTTGCCTGTGTGAGCTAAAAGCTCCTGACGAAAGACCGTTGTTTATGATTTAGTCAGTGGAGATTTCCACTCAGTAACTTATATTTAAAACAATATAGTTAAAATAATAATTTAATGCAACTGCGCAATTTTACAATCCACCAAAACCAGGTCTTGCTTGTCTGAGACAGTAAACTGAGACATGTGGAGTTGTGGCGATATGACGGGCATCTGGCAACCCAGTGAAGGCGACCCGCTTTGATGTGATACAGTTGTGGTGACCGCAGCCTCCATTCGTTCAGAGTGTCGCATTTAAAGCGGTGAATGGAACAGCTTAAGCGAATGGCACGGCTGTGTGTTGGTACTCGACTACAAAGATTTCTTATGTAACCACTCATCGTCTGTCCTGACGGATCTACTGCACAAGGTACGTTTTACACATAACCCAAAAGTGTTGCTGCGTTACAATGTATTTACATTAACATCCAGCCGCATCTCAATCTACTTTCCTTCGGCGAGAACCTAAACAACCCCTTTCCCTTGTTTTAGAATAGCTTAAGTTTTGGAGTATTGTAAAAACGTCTCGTATGTTTTGACTGGGGGGAAATGATGCGGACTTGGCACGTGCCAACCTTTGAATTGAACTGTAGGCTATGGGACGACAGCCGAACTGTCAGTGACATCCATCTGCTTTGTCTGTCAAACCCTGATGTGTGCATGCCAAATGAGATAAAAACACTAATAGGCTATATAGTTAAGAGACTATCTTTAACATCTTCTATTCATCCTGATTATGTAAACTCGAATAATGTGTCCAAATTAAAAGAATTCCTCGCAGTTGTGCATAGAGCCCGTCTGTAGCCCCATGGCCAGGCAGTTACTTCAGCCAAATGTTGGATTTATGGCCAGACAGCCCCTTGAGATTCAAAAGATTATTTAGGACAATAGAAATACCTTTCACTGTAATGAGGTTGTGCTTTGGCCAAGCATTAGTCCAACGAGAATGTCCGCTGGTTTTCTTGTCTGATCTAAGAAAGAAACTGATTTACTGTAGGCGTGATGTATGACACAGGAATTCATTTCTGTGTGTGTGTGTGTGTGTGTGTGTGTGTGTATGTGTGTTTGTGTGTGTGTGTTTTCTTGATATTTCCTTGGGGTTTTGAACGGGTTCTAGCTGTAAATATTTTTTTAACCCCTGAAATTGACTATACTTATAGACTTTTTAAAAGTTGACATTTCTGGGAAAATGAATGTAAAAAGGTTTATTTGAATTATTGTATTTTATTACATTTTTATATTAATTTATTTATTTCATTGGTATATTTAGCTTCATTTAGAAAAGGCGTAACATTTCATTAAGTTAGTTGCTCATTAAGAATTAAATATTGAGCATTAGATTAGTGTCATATTACCATTACAATGTCTGCTTAAAATAAAAAAAATATATGTGATAAACAATCCTATTTGTTAACACATCTGCTGTGACACTAACTGCACTTGTGGTTTCATCTCATAAGTGCAACACTTGCATATTGATCTGTCCTTTGCATTTTGCGCAATCATGATTGTGTACAGAGACCTGAAATGATGGACTTTCAACAAAGACCTTACTGTGGTGCTGTGTCTCTTCTTTATGGACTAAAGCGGGCATTCACTCAAGTTTTTAAGCCTTATCCATTTGTGTGGTTCTCTGCATGATCATTGAGGATTCTTCCAATGGTGAAGGTAGTTCTGACCCAGCCGCTAAAAGGCAGTGGGGATTGAGATGTTTTTTCTTCAAGATTGTCAGCCAATTCTTTGTACAATCATTTGTACTGAATGTAAACTATGGAGAAATTACTCTGGAGGTTATGTACTTGTGAGCTGATTGAATTGCTGCTTCAGATCAGTTTTAGTACTGCAACACCGCACTTTGAGCGTCTTAGATGAAACACTTTAGTCGGTACATCCGAATATTAGATTAGGCCCTTTGGTTCTCAAATCCACATTGTCATAGAGCATTTTAAATGTGCTGCAAAATGTATTCAGTATTGCACGATTCATTCAAGTTCATTCAAGAACCTAAAAGCCTCTCTCAAAATGTAGAATATCGCTGTCAAAATGTGGTATACTAATATGAAGTAATGTGATCTTAAAAGGCTTTCTATAGCAAGCATTGGGGTTGGAGGTCGCAAGAAGTAAGACCGTCACAGATTAGCTAGTGCCTCAAAGCCACTCTGTATCCTAGTGTCTGTTTCAGCCTTGATTGCAGAATCAGGTTTAGCCAACGGCCAATAGATGATTACTGTTTTAGTGGAACATTTTTGACATTGCTGTATTTTAGGGATTGTATCAATATTACAATTCTGATACCAGTCAGTGCATGGATAATTTGATGTTACAGGTTAAATTAAAACTTTATACAGTTTTGTGCAAGCAGAAATAACAAATAAAATGCATTTAGAATGAAATGTAATAATTTTACATACTAGGATGTAAATCTGTATGAATTTCTTTCTTCGCTTGAACATAGAATATATTTTGAAGAATGTGTGTAACCAAACAGCTGTTGGTCGCCATTATGGAAAAAAAATACAATAGAAGTCTTTGGGTACAGAAACGAATTTTTGGGTGAACTATCCCTTTAAGTGAGGGAAAATGTAATCAAAATAATAATACCAGTACCTGCATTAAAAACCCTAATATTAACTGATTAATATTACAAATATGGGACAGATATGTTGTGCAACCCTAACTCTATTAAGGTTACCTAAAATCTTTAACAGGTGAGACGGTGGGTAGATAGTGGGTGCGTGTGCGTGATTGTTAAGGAATGGTTGACAAGTGACACGAGCGCTGCTTTTGTGTCTTTTGTAATCGTTCAGAAATGCCATCAACACATGACTGTCAAACTCAGGAGTGATTGCATGGTTCTGCTCACAAACTGCTTTACATCAAATATTCCCATTTTCTCCTCACCCTTTGAATAGAAGCCCTCATATCTGAAATGAAAAGTATCCTGCTCACTTTGTCTGTTGCTCCTTCACCGGTGCTGGATTTCATTTTCTGAGATATCTTTTCTGAAGGGTTTTGTTCAAGTGGTCCAGATTGGACCTCTTTAGGAAGGATCAGTGTTGTATGAAAGGCAAGATTACGGAGTTTGATCTTTTTCCCATGTCTAAATTGTTAGTCTTTTTCTGTGTTACCAGTCTTTAGTCTGAAAAAATTTGGAGGACACATGAATTTAAACAAAGTATGTGCACGGATAAATAATTTATAATAAATACTGAAGTGTTCCTTAAAAAATAAGAGTGGTAAAGTAAAAAAAAATGTGGGCGATGCAGATAAGCTTGTAATTATTTTTATGTTATGGATGAAAATGAAGAACATTAAAATGATATACCATTTTATGTAGTATATAAAATGTACTATTGTTAAACTCACTATTATAAACTTGCTATTAAATAAAAAAGACTAAACTAATTACATTTAAATGAATCTCTAATATGGCTGGTAATATACACTATCATTCAAAAGTTTGAGATCAGTAAGATTAAAAATTAAAACCAAGGCTACATTTATTTGATTAGAAATACAATAAAACAGGCTTCAGTATTCAGTCAGTATATTAGAAATTATTCTCATATACTGATTTTCTTATTTTCAGTTTTGAAAACAATTGTGCTGTTTAATATTTTTGTGTAAAACTGTTATACATTGTTTCCGAATATTTTTGGAAGAACTCCGATGTGTGAAGTACATCAATTAGGAGAAACCAAGGCATCAATGAAACGAAAGCAGTGATGCATTCTTCATTCCAGATTATACAGCCTCCCTTCATGTCTTGTTAAAGAAGCACTTCTAGGGCTCTCCTTCTTATTAATTGATGCTGTGGTCTGGTTTCAGCACAGGCCTGTGGAGGATTCCCAAACAGATCAATGTCAAATCCAGCGGAGCATATCCGTAACAGAAGTGTGGAAGCTCTATTAATTTAATACCAACACCTTCTTGATTTCTCTTTCACAAATGTGAAACGCGAGACCAAACATTGCTTAACCACAATAGTAAATCAAGAGGCTGTTCCTCGGTGGTGTGGAGTGATTTACATCCAGATGATGCTGGCTTTAAAACGTCTGTCACTGACTGAGTATAACACCCATTCCTTCCATTTGTTCAGTAGCCTTCTCATTAGCTTTACTAGTCTAAAAGTCCCACTCAGCTCGTGTGTTCACAACAACTGCGATCCGTTTCTCCTCTGTGGAATAAACTGGAATGGGTTTCTAGCATATGAACATTTTATAAGTGAGCTTGAACCTAAAGCAGACCGGGAAGAGGATGCAACTGTGACTCATCCTGTGACACATTTCAGGGAAGATGTTCCTGAAGAACATCACTTCCTCCTTTGGAGAGCCTCATCCATTACACTGAGGATTCTGGGTGTGGAATTCCTCTTTACCATCTGTCAGCACTAACAGCCTGCGGCCACGAAATCCATCAGGAGCAAGGCCCCTCTCCATCAAAGAGAGCTTTAAGTTCCTTGCACTTATCAGAGGCGGCTGATGTTCATAGGATGTCACGGTTTAATTTAAAGATTCAAGGATCCAAAGGATTCAAAGCGTTTATTGTAATATGCCCTGTGAGGAAAGCAAGTTTCCCCAAGCAATTAAATTCTTACTTTGCTCTCCACAATAAATAAGACAAGTCCAAAACTATTTACACACATACATGACTATAGACACAAAATACATTAGTGCTGCACAATTGATCAAATTTCTAATCGCGTTTATAATTATGGATGCTGCAATTATGTAATTGTTCAAAGCGGCAATTAATCGTTTAAAGTCTACTTATGTTATTCTGTGTGCTTAAGATGCTTATCTTAAGGTTTTTTTTCCCATGATTGTTTTAATTTTATTTTTAGTATAACACTATAATACCATTCATATTTTAACTTTTTTATAATTTAAAGAAGAAACCAATCCGATGTATAGTTGACATGAGTGTTTTTCAGCTTGTTTATTTTCATTTAAAAATACGATGTGTAGTTGCATCAATCAATGGTATAAACATCATTCAATGTAAATTGTGATGATCGTAATTAATAATCGCAATTATGATTTTTGTCATAATCGTGCAGCCCTAACATACATAGAAACATAATAATCATAATAATAAAAACTATGCTGCAGGAGTAGGAATATAGACTATGAAAAAATAGAAATATAGTCTATGTCTATATATGCGAGCATATAGAAGGAATATAGACTTTGAAAAAATAGAAATGTAGACTATGAAAAAATTTAAATATAGTCTATGTATATCTGTATATGCGAGTATATAGTAGGAATATAGAAATATAAACTATGAAAAACCGTTTGAATGTACAGTATTAATTTATATGCAAACCGAATAGTGCAGTAACGTTCAAATTGAACACAGAACGTGATGTTGACTTGTTGCATTAAAAACGTTCCGTTGGCTCAATTAAATTCTATAAAGTTAATGTCTTTTGGCATTGGTACTTTAGTTGAATGAACTAAATAATTTCAGTGCCGCAAGCCAGCATAAATTTGAGTTTTGACCTTCAAAATCTTTTATAGTGAGCGTTTACATGGACATCAGTAATTGTATTATTTACCTTATTCCGAATAAGACAATATTATGATTAAGGTGTTTACATGAGTTGCTTTTAGAGTATTCCTTTGACGTTCCCTCCAGAATTTCACATATCAGCACACAGTTCATCTTCGTTACTATACAGTTTTGGGTGTTTGATTTGTAATTTTACAAAAGCTTCCAGTGCAGTTAAGTATATGTCATGCTGTACGTGCAAACAGATGTCGACCGATAAAAATGTGCCTTCTTGCTTGAAGCCATGCTCTTTTGTTTGCTGTCAGATGGTTGACAACTGCCATGTGTGTATCCTGTCACAGAGTGAAAAGTCCTACACGTATAAGTGTGATTAAGATGTGTACATGTCTATACTGCACTTTAGTAACGCAACTAAAAGAGAAATACTCCACATATCTTAATTCGATATGTGTTACTTAGAGTATGACTTTAGCTGGATTAAAGTAATAATGAGTGTATTGTCTTAATCATTTTAATTCACTGTGCTGTTTTTACGCATAAATATGCGCTTGATTGACACTTCTGACTGTGGGCTTGTCACGTTTGCAACATCTCATGTATGACACTTCCATAAAAGTGGCACTTAGGATAAAATGAGAAAAAAAAGTGTCTCTGTACCTTGTTTTTTTTTCATTTCACTGTGCTGTTTTTCCATTGTATTGCTATGAAAACATGCACTATATTAATGTTTCTGACCATTGCACTTTCTCAGTGTCAGGTGCAGTGTCTCGTGCATGACACAGCATTTGAAAAATGTGGCACTCATGTTAAAAAAGGGTTCAACTTTCTCTAAAATTTCTATGTTTTTTTTTTAATTCGCTGCCATGTGTTTTACGGTTTTTAATGCAGAAATATGTTCTCTGTGAATGGCCTCTTATTAGACAAATTATACTGGTGAGAGTTTATTTTCTAAAATCCGTTTGCTCAAGAATTGTGTCATCCTTCACACAAATCCTATCCTATGCACGAACTCCTCCCTGAAGCTATCAACTTAGTGAATACGAATCACTCAATCTCTGTCTCTCTTTTTATTCTGGGACCACAAGAACTATCATTGAAATGTTGTATTATTAAACAAATTATTTTGCCATCCAGTTCACATGCCATCCTTTCCTGATGTAGTTGGCCTCTGTGGTTACACAGTGATAGAAACACAGCATTAAAAGGTGTTTTTGCATCAGTTGTGACTATATACTGTGTTTAAGCTACACAGTGGAATTCTATATTGACCAATCAGCATCCAGGATGGGAATCATCCATTTTATAAGGGAAACCACAACCTTTGGTGATCATAATTTGTTCGCTGCAGCCTTAATAGATTCCCTTAGTCCCTCAGTGTAGGGGATTCTCGCCATATGGTGTGAAGGTAATGCAGTATTGGCCCTTTAAGAAATTCTTTACGGTAATGAATAATGGTGATCGCATATAATCTCTTTTATGTGGACAGAGCTGTGTGAATTAATGGTCACTTTACCATCACCTGCATCTTGGAACAGATTCCCAGTGCCACAAGAGAGTTTATTGGATGGGTTCCCAGATGGGTCATTGTGGGAAACCTCCTTCACGGGAAAGATTGAGAGGGTCTCATGGGCCAAGTGTCGTAATGCCTTCATAAATCTTTAGTTCCCTTAATCCATGAGACCTGTAAGTAATGGAATGAACACTACAGGTGACCTTGTTTTAAATAGTAGTTTTTGAAAGGAGCAAATTATCATATTGGAGTCCATTTGTGTACATATATTTGACAGCCAGAATTTCAAAGAGCTTGAAGAAAAAAGCTGAAAATTTGCACAAAAAAACACCAGGCCAATGTTTCACTTGCACTTGGAAGTTATCAAAGCAGTGCCAAGACATAATTGCAACTTGTTAAGACATGCACGATTTGGCCTAATAAAATCACACCACGATTATTTTTAGAAATATTATGATTGCTGTTGAACTGCGATTAGACTATGAATATATCATATCAGCTAAGATATCAAAGGGATGTTATTTTAGGATTATTTGTATGCTGTTATTTTAGATTAGATTTGATCTTTTTAGTTATCAATTTATTCTGTGTAATTTATTTATTTTTTAACCTTATCAACTGCATAGCAACATATTCAGAACACCTTAGTAACGACATTGGCGATGGCTAACAGTATCGTGCACAGGCCTTCAATGCTCCGATTTACTTAAGAAATCTAAAAATAGAGTTTGCATCATGGACTCCAGGGAGTCTTCCTTGCTGTTTCTCCTCTACTAGTGTGCTTCAGCACAGTACATGACACAGGCGGACTTGTGCTACACTGATCGGCGCTTTGGTCACATAATAGCACAGGAAAATCCTTGTAACAAACCCGACGTGCCAGAGCCAGAACAATGTGGTTTTATGCGCACTGCTTCTGTTGAGTTGGCCACCCACTGCTTAAGGTTGTGTAGCGCACAGTGCAAATTAAAGACTGCAGGGTCATACATCTTGAAGCTGGTGGAGATGTGTTCTCTGTACCTTGAGAGTGGGAGGAAATATGAGTCAATCTTAAGATCAGATCTGTCTCTTATTTCAGACTACTATATCTCGCAAGTGTCGCTCTCCAAAATCCAATTGTGCTTATCATCCAATATGTTGAAGTCGGATACTTTTTGTCATCTGTAGCATTTTTTTTTCAGTCCGTTTGCTTTGTTAAAAGCTTTTTTTTTTATTATTTTACTTTCATTTGAAACATTTTTGAGATGAACAGGGCAGCTAGTATTAATTTAGATTTTAATGCAGTGTATGATTGCAATATTTGTTTGTGATCAATAAATCAGTTGATTGACAAGATTTAAGGATAATATCTTTTTTTTGTCTGAATATATATATATATATATATATATTAGGGGTGTAACGGTTCACAAAATTCACGGTTCGGTTCGATACGATACACTGATGTCACGGTTCGGTTCGGTACGTTTTAGATACAGCAAAATGTAAAAACATCTCAACTTTTCAGAATGCTGCAAGCGCACCGCGGGTCATGTGACAAGAACTAACCAATCAGCTTCATCCTTTCCCGTAACAACGTTGAAAACTCAGCCAAGATGAAGGAACAGCTGTTCACAGTTGTATATGGATTGCAATTTTGAAATAAATTTAGTAGCAGAGCTACTGCAAGCGATTTTTAGAGCTTGCAAATCCATTTATCATTCGCTGAAATTTCCGCGTCTCATGGAGAGAGCACGTCATTGTTGCTTAGCAAAGACAGACGCCTCATGAGCGCTTCTGCCCGAGCGCTTTGGAAAGGAGGAGAAAGACGCGCCTAGCGTTTTCCACGCGTTTTTAGGCGCGATATGTGAACGGCCCCTAAGGCGCTCGCTCACTCAGTACGCGCTGAAGGCTCGTTGCAAAATGTCTAATGCATTTAACAGACCAGAAATATAAGATCCTAAAATAACCAACAGGTCTGGTGTTTGGGTGCACTTTGGATTCCCTGTAAGCTATAATACCGGTGTCTAAATGCTGCAGGGATAGTTTGTTGCGTGCATGTTTCTCCTTTTTTTCGTCTTTTCCCAGATACTGACACAATAAGGTGATGTCGGCGTAAATGAGTTGACATGTTTCAAGTAGTATTCCCGCTGGTGTTTTTTTTTTTTTTTTGTATTCCCGCTGGTGTACCCTGTCATGTTGCAGATGCGACATACCGTTGTTTTTTTATCCACCACTCTCTTGCCATCACCATTATAGCTTAAAGGGAATCCAAAGTGCACCCAAACACCAGACCTGTTGGTTACTGGAGGATCTTCTTTTTCTAGTCTGTTAAACGCATTGGCCATTTTGCAACGAGCCTTCAGCGCGTACTGAGTGAGCGAGCGCCTGACTGAGTAGCCTAACATAAACATATAAGTTGGTGTTTTTTTCTTCTTCGGGAGTGTCAGGGGCGTTGCCTGTTACGTCGTTTGGGTTATTGGGCTACCTTGTTGAACGCATATCATTATATTTCTCTTTTTTTTTTTTTTTTTTTTTTTTTTTTTTTAATATAATGAATTAGTCCAACGAACCGTTCGGTATACATAATGTGTACCGCGTACCGAACCGAAAGCGTCGTACCGAACGGTTCAATACGAATACGCGTATCGTTACACCCCTAATATATATATATATATATATATATATATATATATATATTTTTTTTTTTTTTTTTTTTTAATGCAATTCATGAAAACAATGACTTGAATATGCATTTCTCATATGATTATCTTGTTTTAAATTTTTATGTCCTTCTGGCTTTTTTTTGTTGTTGAAACTTTACTTATTATTTAAAAACCAAATCTGAGTAGACTCTTATGACTGTGCTGAAGGTCAATATATTAGCTCAAGGTCAGTATATAAATTTGAATTTTAGATACATTTAATATATAAAATGTATATGAAATAAAATAATTTGACCTTGAAAAAAAAATAAATACCAAAACAACACAAATTGTTAATGGATGTGTGCACTCATTTATTAGGATCAGACAATATTTGGCTGAGATACAATTTTTTTAAATCTGGAATCTGAGGGTGCAAAAAAATCTAAATACTGAGAAAATCGCCTTTGAAGTTGTCCAAATGAATTCTTAGCAATGCATATCACTAATCAAAAATTATGTTTTGATATAGTTATGTTAGGAAATGTACAAAATACCTTAATGGAACATGATCTTTACTTAATATCCTAATGATTTTTGGCATAAAAGAAAAATCGATAATTTTGACCCATACAATGTTTTTTTGACTATTGCTAAAAAAATACTCCTGCGACTTAAGACCAGGGCCCAGGGTCACATATGTTGAAGGTGTAAGGAAATGTGTGTGTTTATAATAGACACTCTTGTTTGTCATTGACCCACACATGCTTTATTCATATGAGGCTGAGTGAATGATCTGTTCTGTTGTGTTTCAGGCCTGATGGATTCAGGTACTCCACGAGAGCTGCGTACAGCAGATCCCAGCCTCCACTCGCTCCGTCGCGGCCAGTCCTGAGTTTCGGGCTTTCACCTCAACCTCACCATTTCTTTTTCTATTTTTTCCCCGTCTCACTTCACCCCTGGCTCCTCGACCAGCCCTCCAGCTCACCCCCAAGATGATTGGCAAGCTGAAACAGAATTTACTGGTGGCCTGCCTGGTCATCAGCTCCGTCACGGTCTTCTACCTGGGTCGGCACGCCATGGAGTGCCACCACCGGATAGAGGAGCGCAGCCCGCTGCTGGTGAGCAGCCTGCGCACCACCCTCCGCACGGGCCAGAACCTCAGCACCCCCTTCATCTACAATAAAGACATGCCTCTTATATTTATCGGTGGCGTCCCTCGCAGCGGCACCACTCTTATGCGGGCCATGATGGACGCTCACCCCGAAGTGCGCTGTGGAGAAGAGACCCGTGTCATCCCACGCATTCTGGCCATGAAGCAGATGTGGAGCCGCTCCAACCGGGAGAAAATGCGACTAGATGAAGCTGGAGTAACAGACGAGGTCTTGGACTCAGCCATGCAAGCTTTCCTATTGGAGATCATCGTAAAACATGGCGAACCGGCCAACTTCCTGTGTAATAAAGACCCGTTTGCTCTTAAATCACTCGCTTATCTGGCTAAGATCTTTCCCCATGCTAAGTTCATCCTCATGATCCGTGACGGCAGGGCGTCCGTCCACTCAATGATCTCCCGTAAAGTCACAATCGCTGGGTTTGACTTGAGCAGCTACCGGGACTGCCTGACAAAGTGGAACCGGGCCATAGAGACAATGTACTCTCAGTGCCTGGAGGCAGCGGACAAGTGCCTGCCCATGCACTACGAACAGCTCGTCCTGCATCCAGAAAAGTGGATGAGAACGCTTTTGAAATTCCTGAACATTCCTTGGAATGATGCAGTTCTACACCACGAGGAGCTGATTGGGAAAGCAGGAGGCGTTTCGCTCTCCAAGTAAGTGCCGTTGACTTGTTGACTAGTTTACTTTGTGCTGGGTCAGGGTCTTTCTTTCGGATTTAAATGAGCTATAATTGTTTTCTTGCAAAAGCCAAAGCAGGATTTTGAGCCCGACATTCAGCATGAGTATTTTATGTTTATGAGCCATCTGGATTATTTAAGCTTGCTTCAGTTATCTTATCTAATTTATGTCACCAGCCATTTGTGTCACACTAGGCATACTAGTGGAAAGCTTACGGGCGTCTATTTTTTTGTTTTTCCGAAAAAAAGGGTGTGAAACAGCACGTGTAATGTTGTTTCAAACAGACGTATACTACATAGCTTTCACATGACCCGCATATTTATTTTATTTTAATACAGAAATACAGATTTTTAGCATTTTTTATAAATAGTGCACATTTGACAGCAGCTTGAGTCAGGATGCAGATATAAACTTAAGTATCAAAAACAGTAAAATCTCTAAAAATTGTAACAACCTCATTTTTATATGGTGAAATGTAATCATTCAAATGTTTGGGGTTTATTAAAATTAACCATTGGTCTTCGATAGTAGCATAAATTTAGATCATGATAACCACAGTAAAAATCACACATATAGCATGGTAAAAATTTAACTGCTTTCTAGGTAGTCTAAATACATGTATTTATAATATATTACTTCTTTAATACATGTATTTAATGTCTTCATTAATAATATAATACAAATCAATATGAATATCCCACATTTCTGCCACAATACCACAGTTAAATTAATTTTACTACAGTAAATCTGTGTTTAATGATGACGATTTGTAGATTAAAAAGCCTTCCGACTGTCTCGTTGCACACAGTGTTTCTTCTGTTTGTCATTGCGGTTTCATCAGCTTTAAACTAGTTAAAATCACAAAGTCATTATGTGTTCTTCACACATCCTGAATACTGCAGAAATAGTCAGATTTGTACGGTAGTCTGCTATTCCAAACATAAACAACACTTTGTGTTCATTTATGTGTATGTGCAGATGTGTGTGGGCGTTTCTCTCTGTCAGACTAGAACTGTAGATGTGTTAAAATTCTCACTGACCAGTGATGCATTATTTTCTGTTGTGGCTGAAAAGATGTTGATAATTCCTAGGGTGCAGTTGTGTTCACGTCCTGTTTGACCACAATGTGTTGTGTTGCAGCTTCTATGAGCACAGTTCATGCCCTGAATAGACTAAATGAAGGGTGTAGTTCTCCGGCAACATTCCTGCAGCAAAAAAAAAACCCTGTTGTTGCGTGTTGGAACATGAGTCCTGATGATTTTTTATTTTTTTTCAATATAGGAAAAAATTATGTATAATGAAAGGACTGTCTTAGCGGCTCAAAAAAGATGCCACGTGTGAACATAGTTTGCTAAATTGAGCTGTTTTTGTAAATGCAACCCCGTTGTCAAATGCTTATCAGAGGTAATTTGTTTCTGCACTTCAGGGAGTTACATATTCAAGAACAAAACAAGGTTAGACACTGTTTCATTAATCACTACACAAAAAAAAAACTTTTGGTTTTGGTCATGTGGTGTGGATGTGTATTAGATATACACATGGACTGCTACAAGTCATTGAAGCACAATGGGCCACCATCATTAACCCATGAATCAGCCTCTTTATGTACTTTGAAGAAATTTGGCCTCTGTCTTGTGTCCATTTTTTTTTTATAAAAAGCTTCTGGTCAGAGGGGGCCCACATTATTTGGATGCAGTAGCATATCACTTCTTTCCCCTCTTTGTTCTCAAAGCATCTCTGGTCTGTCTTTCATCTGTGGTCTGTCAAATATCCGTGAGCTGGGTGAACTGCATACTTGTTCTGACCTTCCAAGATATCCATCCTCTCTCTTTCCTATTTCAGTCCTCATTACTTCCTTTAGATAAGAGTTGGGGAATATAACAACAAGAATTTTTTTTTTTTTTGGCCTTTTGACTATTTTATATAGGTTGTTTGTTTTTTATATACAGTATTTGCTCTTAAATAGTTTAAAATGATGATTCAAAATACAAAGTTAATGTAGTTGCAAGTAAATTAGAAGTAAAATACAGTGAGAACTTTTTTCACTAAACAATGACATGTTATCATTTTTTATGTTCAGTACAGCGATAAACAATAATTTTTACCTCCCAATGTTTTAACTGGGAAATTTGTAAAATATTTAGAAATATAATCAACATTTTTAGATTTTTAATGCAAAATAAATTTGACATCAGGGAAAATTGAGAAATGGTGCAAAATTCTTTTTTTACATTTTTCATTTTGAAATTGGAGACAACCATTCTCACGTCATGACACAAGGAGGGGGTGTGAAACTGGTGTACTGGCTTGGCTTACGAAAACCTAATTTGTGTTCACACTTGTGAATCTTGCTTAACTTTGGATTGCAAACAAAATAGTTTTAAATACATGGTACAGTCTTACTTTAGATAAGACAGCACAGAGTTAAGATCTCAATGGGTCATTGTATCATCACTGCTTTTCTTTAAGCATGTACCTTTTAAATCTTTTTTTGTATTGTAAGCTAAGTCGAGACTATAAAGCAAACTACATCAAGTTGTGAGGTCACAATCTCCTTGTCTGTGTATTAAAGCAGGGATTGAGATTTGAGCATTCAGCGTGTTATTGGTGGCTGCTGTTATTTTATGCTCTATGTCCGCTCCTCTGAACAGTTCGAGGAAAGCTGAAGGGCACACAATTAAAAGTGTTTAATAGAAAAGAGTGCTGTCAATAAAAGCAGTGAATAAGGTCTGTTGTGGAACAGGAAAGGGATGAGTTAAAAACACCTCAGCTGCTGAACACTCGTGTTATTCTTCCAGAACCACATAATGAAGGGCTCAGTGACACACAGTATCATTAGCCACTGAATGGACAAGTGGATGCTTGTGCGATGACACTGACAGATTCAACCTTTCCTGAATCAATGATTTATTTTCAATTTTCACATTCAATGAAAAGAGTAAATCACTCAGAACTCGACTCCCCTTTTCCTAGAAAAGCTTCTGATATTATCATGATATTATCATAAGAAAACTGTTTTACGCCATTGTGTTACTGCTTTGTTAGAGATTTTCTAAAATTTCAAAGCGTAGCTATTATACTTCAGTTTAAATTATGAATAATGTGGTTTGCTGAGGTTAGGTGTGCTATTAGAGTAGATGCTACATTTATTTAAGAAATGAACTTTGCATCCATTAAAAAAAGTTTGTTCTTTATAGAATGAATTAGTGTAGTGTGAATGTACTGTAATCTGGACATACGACATCCACCTTGGTTTGTCATGTTAAATACGGCCATTCATTACTCCTCTCCTGTGGACTCGCTTCCCAACTCTCCTTTCTGGCAGCCTCTGTATTATTACCATTGCAGCATCCTTAATGCCTTTTTCTGTTGCTTGATCAGAATTGAATTGCTGGAGATTTATGCGGCTCTGTAGGAAGACTCTCACAGGAGGATCTGTGGTGACTTCAACAGGTATTGTACTGTTGTTGTTATTCTGCACCCATATCCCATGTGTCCTGAGGCAAGACTTGAGTGCTTCTTGTGTCTGCTCCAGTGAGTCCAAACCAGGCTCTGTTAGATTAACTAGAGCCCTTCTAGTGACAAGATCCCTGTTCCTGTCCTTCAGTGGGCTCTGTGGAGGATTGGCTGACTGATTTGGATATCCATAAAAATCCTTAATGAACGCTAAGTGAGCAGTACTGCTGTTTGTCACGTCTCAGTGACAGTGAACTTGAGAGACTGAGATCTTAACCTAGCCCTCAGGAGAGAGATGGAGGAGGGATGGATGGAGCTTGTCTTCTTGCGTCCAGACAGTAACACATGCATACTTCAGCACGCTGTCTACATTGATAAGAAACAAATGCTCATTATAAAAGGGAGCATTATATTGCAGCTCACTGCAGATGCATAATAGATATGTGTTTCTTTAAAGTTTGTTTAGCATAGTTATAGTATCCTTGACATTTTTTTTCCCCAAGTATAATTGTAACTCTGGCTGTCAAGTTTTGTAAAACATAAAATTATCATATATGCATTTATATGCATTTTGTTCCATCTATTAGAAATGAAGAGAGTTTAAAGTTATTATTCATTGACCGTCTTCGCCTCCAGTGAGATGTCAAGGGATAGTTTTCCTAAAAATGAATTATTGTTATCTACACTAAGTTGTTCTAAACCTGTTTCAGTCACTTGAAAAACTGTGACTAGATTATTAATTCAGTCAGCTGAGATAAACTAGAGATAAACTGGTTTGTGAATGGGTTATTCACACCTGTTTCGTGAACTGGATCAACTGATCCTTTAGTAAGATTCAACTCAAATAACGGAAGGTCTCAAACTTGCATATGGATGCATTATAAGGGGAAGGGGGTGGGGGTATATTTGCATTTCTGAATAAAGACCAAAGTATATTTTGTGGATTATGTGTATGTGTGTACATACACATGTACAGCATGATTTTTCAAGAGAGAGACTTATTTTGAGAGACTTATTTCTTAATAAGATTTCATAAATAGTTTTTACTAATGGATAAAGGTAAATTTATTGTACCCTTTTCAGACTGTTGAATATAATATAAAAGAAGTCCACTACAAATGTTACTGCCACTTGTTACTACGATAAGCAGTTATATACTTTCATAATTTGTAAACGAAATGGCATATCAGAGCAGGGATATTCTATTCTATGTAGTTAAGCCTAAATGGATCAATGACAAAGCTGTTTGGCCTGTTGTGTAACATTCATTCTAAAGGCCTCATATAAATTAGCATTGGGCACACATGCATACATTTTTCATCACTCAGATGCAAGAACACCTCTCATGATGGTGCAGCCCAGCAGAGCAGCTCCTCTGTAGGACTCGGCCAAAGAGGCGTCTTTGCTCTCCTTGCATGCATCAGAAAAAGTATGCCAGCTCAAGCCTTCATGGTTCTGCAATCCTTGAGGGGAACTAAACCACCATTGCTCTTTTTAGAAAAGGCACTGATATGATTTTAGGCAGAGGGAAGCCTTTAGGGTCCTAATGGCTCGTAATAAACACTGAAACCGCCCTTTATCCCAGAGGGTACGTACAAATAAAAGTCCATTAAATTTGGCACACAACACCTGCCAGGGATTCGCCTCTCTGCACTTAGATTTGTTAGCACGGGGTCTCTATCTGTTTTTTTGCTATTGATCAGCAGCTCACCACCTACAGATGTTCCACCAGACATGGACCTGCCCATAAACATAAATTCTGAATGCATGATTTAAGTGACTGGAGAACTGGCCATTAGTACGAGCAGCCCATGTAGCTCAGTTATTTGGCTTTAGTATACACCGCCATGCTAAAAAGCTCTAGCGCCCTCCATGAATAATTGACAAACAGCCATTAAGACCATTAAGCCACTCTTCCAGAAGGGAGCTCTGCATGACCTTACAAATGCATATGTGTGTGTTTTTGTACTCACAATATGGCGAGAAAAGGGCAGCGTGTTTGTATTCAGTGAGTGCGGCAAAACATCTAGTGGATTGCCACCCTCTGCGTCATCATATTATGACATATGCAGTGTCTGCTTTCATATAGCGCCTGCTGTGGAGTAATGGATGTTGCAGTAGCAGAGTTAAATCATCTCTTCCATCTTTCAAACCCGGCCGTTTATAGACAGCATGGTGATTTGTGTTGCTGTTGGAGCAGTTACTGTACATATGGGCCGTGGGTGGTGAACACACACTGAAGGTACTCACCTTCTCTGGGATATATGGGAGTATAAGATTTTCATGATTACATTTAGGGCTGCAACTAACTATTTTTCAATTAATTGGATCAAAACCCTCTTTTTTGTTGACAAAACACACTGTTCCACATCCTGCAAAATGCTGTCCTTCAAACAAACGTGCAGCACAGTTTAAATGGACAGTTTAAACGGACAAATGGACAAAGGACAGTTTAATTCCCTGTATTAGAAATGGAAATAATGATGGAGATAGTAAAAAAAAAACAATCTCAGTGTTAAGAGATAAGAAGAATGTTCTGCAGGAACACACATTCACTCTTGAGCACAGAAACCTGTTACTGTCATTTCTTTATTCTGTAAATATAAGTAATGTCTTACATTTATATTTAATCACACTCCGTTATCCCTTTACAGTTACTATCATAGATATAGATATACTGTATAACAGATATATCAGCAAAATTAATATTTTTATGCTGAATTTGAATTCCGTTCTCATTCAGTGGAGTCTGAAGCTTAACACAGACTGTCAGGACGAGCCTTAATGCAAAAATAGAAACATTCACGTCAATATGTAACATTTACAGAAAAGGATATTACCATAAAATGCGTTTTTTATGCTGAAGAAAAATATCTCCCACATTAAATAACTCATGCGTCTGTCAAAACGCCTGGCAGGACAAGCCGTGTTAAACATAATACTAATGCATTAGCTTGAAGTTTAAAATAAAGCATTGGCATCTTGTCATCATTGTCATGCGGTATTCACTGCTGTAATTTGTAATTCCTCTCTCGTCTTGAAATCTGGGATATTAGCTTAAGCACTTCTGGTTAAATCAAACAGCTTATCCGCATCATTGTTCTGTGGCTACTGCAACAACACATCCCCGCTGTTCTCATTCATACAGCATTTGTGCTTTTACAAAGCTTACAGATGCAAATCTCACCTCAGAGGGTGTCAGCTGTGTATCATAAAGAGATTCATACCAATTAGTGTCAGCGCAGGCAGACTGTGTGTTTGGCATGTGTGGGCCATAGCAACTGCTGAACAGAGGATGTTATTTTCTAGAGAATGGCATGACGCATCCACTGCCAGGCTGTCAGAAATTGCTTTTCCTCCTGTCCACGCTTATGTGTGCCTGCTTTTTCTGTTTTTCAAGGAATGATTTTGAGTTTTCCGCTGAGGAAAATAACTGCAGCGAAGAAAGAAAACAGTGCTTACTGTCCTGGGAAACAGTAAATCTATTAATCACATTGCAGCCGACGTGCAATTCCAATGTAAATGGATTATAGAAGTGAAGGACTGCGTCGGCCAGGGACTTGAACAATGAAATGTACAGCGGAGCAGCTTGCCAGTATAAACTGAGCTTGTGGTGCCTGGGGAAAAAGGCAGGTCTCTAACGCTGAGGGTGTGATGGGAAGGTGCATTCAACTCCTAGACTGCAGTCTTCCTACATTCCAAGAATAAGAGGAGACAAGGATTAGATGTCCTTCATCTTAAGGCTTTTAGATTGCCAAATACACACACTACAAAGTATTAGACCTTAAGTTTGTATTTATGAAGAAGAGCATATGTCTTCAGACTCTAAATGAGCCTGTGTCCAATGATGCTGGTTTTTGCAAACTCATTCAGTGCTCCAGTTAGTCCAAAAGCACACTGAACTGACAAGAACAGTCATTTGAACAGTTCCAACATGCAAACTGTTTCACGACTGACGAAGGTTTCTTTAAGGTGGGGCAGAATGTATGTTTTGGGTGTCTTTTGCTGAACAGCATGTATGATTTAAAAAAAGCATACAAAAACATTGGAAATATTTCCTATATTTTCCCAAAGATCCAATGGTGGTAGTTCTTGTGTCAACTGTAGTATACTAACAGCGCTTCTCTCTCGAGTCAAGAGTCATTTAATGGTTTCAACAGTTCTGGAGTCACTGAAAACAGTTCAGACTCAGACATGGCTGAAATTGATGAGCTGTTGATATGATCATCATTTGTAATCATCATCATCATCTCACATCATTAAGTGCTTTAATTATAACATTGTTTGTACGTGATGTCATGGCGTGATTATGTAAACAAACTGGTGAAGCGTGTTCATTGAAACAAGCTGTCTGAAAAAACAGTTGGTGGAACAGGATTGGACTTCACATCACTTCCTGTCACAGTTCTGTGAGATGTTTGAGAAGGCATGATGAGTCAAGTTGTCACACTGACTGCTGGCCGTTCACTTTTTTTAACACGTGCACATGCAGACACACTCCCATGCATGCCAGCATGAGTATCACTAAATCGTCCCCTTGGAATTATAAGGTTCTGTCTGACATTTTTGTCCAAATTTAGTTCCCATTCCCATATTGTTATTCTGTGACAACTTATTTACATTATGTGATAGATATTTTTTATGTTGTATACATTATGGGATTTTTATTTAAAAAACAATAAGGTTCTGTCTACGCAGTCGAATGGAATGCAAAAACTTTGGAGCTCAATATCTTAAAACTACTCGGAATGCAGATAGAACCTTATAATTCCAAGGGGATGCAATGTGATAATTTGCTTAATTTTCAAGAAAACAATATCAATGCAAAATATAATTTATTTTCTTTTGACTGTCAAGGGTAGTATAACCTGTATATGTTCTTGACTTTCTTCTTTGGCTTTGTGGGATTGACCCAATATTTGTAGTTCCCATATGCTGTCATAAGAGAATAATGATGGGCGTCCAGTAGATTTTCCAATTTTCTTGGAAAAAAGGTTGATCCCTATGCAAATATCAGTGATTGGTAAAATATACTCTCCTAACAAGTAAGCCACTCCTATGTGTTTTCTCTCAACAAAACCTGACTTCTACTGTTTTTTTATAGCTTTATAAATATTTCATTTCAGACATTTGAATATTTTGCCTAGGGTGTGACATAATGCCTGATTCATTTTTAATATCTCTGCGAATTTGAATCCACACACGTTGATGGAAGCAGCTTATTTAGCGAGTTAGAAAGTGGAAAATGCACTACCTTAAGCAGTAAAACCCAGACTTTAATTATTTATTGGAGTTCAATAAAACCGGTAAGTTCATTTATATCAGCATAAAGCCATTGAAACTCTGCCAGACTAGCAAATCTAGAAACATCCATCAGTGTCATTGTACCTCAATCAAATACAAAGATAAGAGTGATATATGAAATGTGATTCATTCTCTCCAAGATCATCCAAATGAAAGGCAGTTTTTTTAAATATCATAGCCTACAGCTTTCTTTAATTGTATTACTTGATCTAATTAGACCCAATAAGTTCACTGCGTTAAGAATTTGCACGTTTCTGCTCCATTGACACACTTCTTTTGCTCCACAGGGTAGAGAGATCTACAGATCAGGTGATCAAGCCTGTCAACGTGGAGGCCTTATCCAAATGGGTGGGTAAGATCCCCCCAGATGTGCTGCGGGACATGCCTGTCATCGCCCCCATGCTGGCCAAGCTGGGCTATGATCCCCACGCCAACCCTCCCAACTACGGCCGGCCCGACCCCCTTGTCCTGGATAACACTAGAAGGGTGAGCATCGCCATTAAATATCTTTTGTGGTGACTTTATTCAT
This sequence comes from Carassius gibelio, assembly GCF_023724105.1. Lineage (NCBI taxonomy): Eukaryota > Metazoa > Chordata > Actinopteri > Cypriniformes > Cyprinidae > Carassius > Carassius gibelio. Next base: position 13,870,694 of record NC_068385.1, read on the forward strand.
TTCATTTGTAAAAATGGGTACCTGTGAGTTGCACCTCTGGGACTAGCACAGGAGGGTTATGCAGATCAAATAATTGTTATGTGAGCTGTTACAGCTCTACTGGGTTCTCTCGTGTTTGTCTTTAGATTGTGAAGCAATGCTAATTGAATGAACTTCTGTTTATTGGTTTTGAAAGGCTTATATTGAGACTGAGGGACAGGACTGCAATATACAAAATAGTTACAATAGACTGTATTTGTTGACATTTATTGATATATAAAAATAGATAGATGGATGGATGTGACTCAAAACAAAAATGTTCATATAAATCTCTGCATTTTATGGTGTATAAAGGGGGGGTACAATGGTGTTTTATGTATTCAGAGTTGTTCAGAGTGTTAAAGAGATGGATTCTCATGCTAAAATGGCCAAAGTTTAAAAAAATAATTTAGAAGAATGACAGAGAATTTCTGTTCTGAAAATCTTACTTCCGGGTTGGTGCAAGTTTCTGGTCATTTGAGTGACGAATGTTTTATAAACAAGGCCCAAGTTTGTTTCACATGGATGTTCTTTATAAAGAACCAAACATTGATTGACACTCTGTTGAATCCATGTTTCCATCATCATTTTGATTGCTAATGATTCATGGTTCACTGGTGGATATAAAGCCAGCTTACCACTGTCGAACCTCAATAAATGTACGTTCTATTATGAGCCGAGCTTGTCAATTGACCAACCATTTATTTTCCATTAATCTAAATTCTTCATGTAATTCCTTTCTCTCCCTTGTTTATTGAGCTAAAGATCAAGACAATTTGGATGATAATTCAGTCTATGATGATAGTTCAAGAAAAGTTGCTGCTTGCTCAATTCGATAGCTCAAAATAATGATCACCTGACTGAAATGTTACCTTAGAGTGTCCCTTTCTTCTCGTTTAGACTGGAAGTCTTGTTTTAATAAAGAGGATTTAGGCTCAGTTCTTACATCAGCAGTATTACTCCATGCTTGCTCACAGCTGCTACCCATTTGTAACAGTTAATGACGAAATCATAAGCTAAACTATGGAGAAAAAAAAAGAATATAAAATGTTTTTAATATGCTTTTTTTTGTTTGTTTTTTGAAAAATTGATCAGAATAGCTCCAGTATTTTTGTGTTCCTCAAGAAGACTTTTAGTTACAGGGAAACAGTTCTGGTTGTAGCGGTGTCTCCTTGCGTTGCTAAATAATGAATACCACGCCATTCAAGGTGTGCTAGGTGGTCTTGTCATTCACAATGAAAGGCCAGATATAAATCTTCACTCTATTAGTGTTTTTCCATGTTGAAATGACACAGAACTTTGGAAAACTGCATGACTTGATGGAGTGCTGACTGTGGTGGAAAGCATTTTTATGCTACTTGAGCGAACCAGTGAACCACAGTCATGGTGAAGAGTGTGGTGTTTTTCCTCATAGGTCGGGACGAGGCCTGTCAATCTCTATCAATGTGTCAGTCCGGCTCCAAGGGTTTATGGGAAAAGCTGTGTCAGATTCCTATCCTTGGAAAACTATCAGTGGCATTGACACGGCTGGGCAAAGCTTTCTGGCCATATCTTTGTCCTGGTTGCCCTTTTCTCAACTCTAGGAATGTATTTGTGGTCGGAATATCTTGAAATCCAATTAAAACATTCTTCAAAATACCTTCGTTTGTGTTCCACAGAAGAAAGTTGTACAGCTTTGGAACAACATGAGAATGAGTTGTTTTTCAACTAGCAAATTCTGCAATGCTGTAAATGTTTTTAACACACATGGGTAAAGCATGAACGTTGTTTTGTTCCAAAATGAAGGGGGGAACTTTTAAAACTGGGTGCAGGAGCATCCTGTTTGTTTTGTATTTCATCTTTAATGCATTTGTTTGTGTTTCTGCATATTTTGGCCAGTTTTTGCATGCTTTGTGTGCTGTGCAGCTCTTAAAAAGCTATTGTTGTAGTCCCTTTCCTTTAACAGCCAGATCAATCTTTTGACCTGAGGCTGTGTTTGTGTATATGTGTGAGCGAGGAAGAGAGACATATGGAGAAGCACATCTGCTGCGTATTAATGTGTATTTCCCCTGGATCAAACACAGCTGCATGGATCAGTCATTAAGCCCCCCCCCCCTCCTTCTACATGAAGTACAACACACACACTACAGCGAAGATCTAAGATCTGCTCACAAGGTGAGTGTGATGTAGACAGGCCGTAACACAGAGCATATGCAGTAAAATTGGTGAACTGTGCCGTGACTGTTTTTGAAGTCTGAGAAGCAAGCTGAGCTTCAGAAGGTGAAGAATATGAGCCGTTTTAATTCGTCTGGTTTTAACATCCATTAAACACAGGGTTTCTCTGTGCTTTAAGTATTGCAGTGCTGTCACAGTAGGTCAGCCGGTCTTTAATTTGCTCATGGTGCATCTTCAGGCCTCGGATTGCTGAAATTGATTTATTAAATTGATTATTTAATTCAATAACTGAATGCAGATGAGATGGTTTATTCCTACAGGAGCATCCAAATGTAGCATTATTGTGACTGGTATTGGTATATTTGCTTCTTGTTAGAGTAGTGCATCCCACCGGATGAGGATCTGCTTATGTTGTGGTGCGAAAGTGAGAAGTGCACAAGGAATTATTTCGCTTGTAAGATCACTATCATGCATAATGCGAAATGCTAAATAAACAGTTAGTTTAATGTACAATTTTTATTTTTCAAGAAATTGATTGCTCATTTTAAGTTAGAGCTCTCGAAATTATTCAAAATGCTCTTGCTACTGCAAACATTTGCATAAGAAACAACTGCCTGAAGTGTTTCTAAAACGAGAAGACCTTCAGTGTAAGAGGAGCGTTTAGGCTTGTACATTACTTGAATACTTCATATTCCCACAGCGACCGTCCGCGTTTTTGATTAATTCAGCTCTAGATTTTCTTTGGTCTCCTTCAAATGATGTCCTTTGCTGTAAGCAGGCCGTTGCAGCTTTTTGTAATACGCTCTGAATGCAAGTCTTCCTGATATTTTTGTACAGTATCTGGATAGCTGTGGAAATGGCTTTGAAGTCGCAAGCCTCTCAATAGCGAGGTTTCCTTGGAAACAGAGGCGAACTGCAAGACTCCAGCTCATCGGAGAAAAAGCTGCGATGTTGCAGAGTCACCTTGCATGGAGAAGAGACCTCATGAACTCAGGGTTACAGCTGAGGACTGTAAGATCTGATGACTTTTGCAGCTGCTCTGCCTTAACATGTCATGGTTTAGTCCTCTTTGTTTTGAGACCGATTAGAGGAAAACCAAGTATTTTTGTTGGATTTAACTTCCCAAAACCAAGTATTTGTGTTTGATTACTCAACGTTGCATCAGGTAAAGTATCAAATACCTGAGACGGCCTAACTTTCGAAGCTCTTTTACTACCACTTTATTGCTTTCATAAAGTCCTAGTTAAGACCCAGTAAAATCACAATGAGAGTTTTGCAGCTTTTATGTCTTTTAGCTTTGAGGGTGTCTAAATGCTATTGTACTCATTAAAAAAAAAAAAAAAAAACAAAACATTTTGCATGTAATATTTAAAAAAAATTATAAAATATTATCACTGTTTAAGTGATATCAGTTCACCCCAAATAAAAATTATCATTTACCCATCATGTAATTTCAAACCTGTATTCCTTTATGGAACATACAAGAAGATTTTGTTTAGTTTTCGTCTGTTCAATAAAAGTCAGTGGGGTCCAAAATATCATTGGAATTTAGTGGGGTCCATTTTATAGACAAAAAAAAAAAACACAAACTTCTGTGATTTCTTCAGAATTCATGAAGTATTATAGGTTTAAAACAACATGAGGGTAAGTAAATGATGACAGACTTTTCCTTTTGTGAGAACTGTCCCTTTAAGAGCCCTTTTCCTGCCATTAAACACTGTTTTTACAAAAGTAATGTAACCCATTCTCAATTTCATTGCACTTTTTAATGCTTGTGTCTTGTGGTAATTAAACTTGGACCTAATTTCTTGTGACAGTAATGCACCATTAGTATTGAGGGAACTCAAGTGTGTAAAGCCTCAATAAGTATTGAGATGATAATATCGATCTGAGCACTCCAGACTCATTTGGTGTAATGAAGGTAGCACTATCACATGTCCATTGTCTTACCATTTAGTGAAAAATAAACAGATTAGCGTAATTCTATTTTTACCAGGTCACAGTAATCTATTTAGTCATGCCAAGAGCAAACAAGAAAACATTAAAAACAGCTGTTAAACTCTCTATAAATGGCTTTATGCTGATATGCATGGACTAAAGGACATCTCATACTCTCTGCTGTAAACGCTTTGATGGTTTCCTTTGCTGATATTAACTTCTGTCTGGTTTGTTTATGCAGATAAAACATGATTCAGCTAAACTACGTAGGGCAGCAGTAACATGAAGACAGATGTATATACTGTAGTTGGCCAAGTTTCAGTGACATTATCTTATCAAGGCATCTGTGAGTTTCAGTGTTTAGATTGACTCTTCCTGCCCAAATTGTTGCTCTACACCAAAGCTTCTATACATCGCAGGATGCAGAGAGCAAGTGTCAGTCTTGTTTTTCCACCCTTTAATTGTCTTTCATCGGTCTCCTGTGAATAAGTACATCTTGAATCCTGTCCAAAGCCACAATCGTTGCCTATTAAGTGATTTTGCAGCTTCGTTATGATTTATGTTGGGAAATTGACATTAAGATCAATAAGTCGGTCTCAACAGTGCCGCTAGTATTGGAGTATTAGTATTACTGTATTGGAGGCTAATGGGGTAAGAGAAGAGTCAGGAGTCATGGTAAAGCGTCTGATGTGTGTGTTAACACATTGAGTCAGCAGTGTCTTCCTGCATTAGAGGGGCTGTTGTTATATGACTGTCCTACCACAGTTTCATTCATCTTTGATGAATAGCTTCTGCCATTTGTGTGGTATGGAACAGTGAGCACCAGCTCTTCAGCGGATTCTTCCTCGCTCGACTGCGTCTCTACAACAGGTGATTCTGGATGTAGTGGTGCTGCACAGATCTGTCATATCCCCGTCTGCTCGCCACCGCTCATTGCTCTCTGAGCTACCATCAGACCTCCCTGCTGTGTCCTAGCCATTAGACTATAAGCTCTTTATGCATGTCAGTACATAATGATGATTTCCCTTGCTATCTCCACCTCTATTGCTGATCCTCAAATGAAAAATTCAAGAGAACAGAAAGAGATTTGGTGGTTGTTTAATTTAGGGATGTGTCTTTTAGTTGTTGTAAGGATGCAGTTATATTAATATTGGTAAGCCAATGATTATTTGCATGTTATGAGGATAACTGTTATTAAAGTTTTAAAGATTAGCTTTAAGTGAGCGTTAGATGAAAACAAAGGTAGGCCTATTATAGAAAAGTCGAAGAAACTGTAAATGGAAAAAAAAGTACTGTTATGCTCACCTTTTCTACAATTATTTGATCAAACGTAAAGTCAAAACAGTAATACTGTTAAATAATATTAACATTTACAATAATTGTTTCCTATGTTAATATACTTTCAAATGTAATACATCCCTGTGATGTAGAGCTGAATTTTCAGCATGATTACCTCTCAGTGTCACATGATCCTTCAGAAATCATTCTAATATGCTGGTTTGTGCTCAAGAAACATTTCTTATCATTTAATGTAGTTAACATTGCAAAACAAAACCATTTTGTCCGGTTTAAAAGAACAGCATTTATTAGAAAAAGAAGTTTCTGTTACATTTTAAATGACTTTTCCGTCACTTTTGATCAATGCACCTTTGCTGAGTAAAAGTATTATTTAAAAAAATAAAAAGAAAGAAAATCTTACTGCTTCCAAAATGTTGAATGGTTTTATACCTTTAACTTAAATCTGTAGAACAAAAAAGTGTAAATGTGCATAATGTGTTAAGCTATTGAACGGCTTCAGGAGGGTTGTAATATAGTGAACAAATCATATGGACTGCTTTTATGGAATTTATACTTTTTTTTCCCCACATTTTACCCAAAGACATATGGGTCTTGAAACAACATGAGTCCTTTTTTATTTATTTTAATCCCAGCATGAGTTTTTCTTTACATAATATTTTTTTCCTTTCACATTTTGCCAATTATTGCTTCTTTTGGATGATTGATTTTCTTGCTCCGTGCATTTCTAGAAGTCAACCCTACTGTTCAGTGAGCAGCCGGTACTGATAGCTGCAGGAGGCTGAATGCAAACGCTCCAGTAGAGAATCCTCCTGCTGGGCTGCAAACTCAGTTTTTCCCCCGCCGCCTCCCTGGAGCTCCAGAGCTGAAAGGATCTGAAGGACTGTGCCTGTATGACGGTCTCATTCGCACACGACCTCAGTTACCCACAGCTTTTGTCCGATTATTCTCTATACTTACAACTCTAGCTTGAAGAGTAAATGTGTCCTATTACATCAGCGCTGGAAAATTCACTTCACGATGGAAGCGAGCCAAACTAATGTCATACGAGGTCTTGGCTGTCTCGGTATGTGTGTCACTGCTGTTAAATCCATCATAGAGAAGCAGATACGTCACTGCAGCAAACACAGACCTGCTCGTCAGACGCTTGTTTTAATGGGGAGTGTTTGGGGGCAGGATAAGATTAAATATAATATTTAAATATTTATAATAATTTAATATTTTTTTTTAACTTCTGTGTTCTACATGTCCTACTCATTCATTGTACAAAATGAATGAATCAGATCTAGTCACAGCCAAAATATGTGAGCAAGAGTCTGTCCTTCTAACTATTGTTTGTTCTCCAGCCATGGTGATACATAAGACTTCCGAGTCCTCCCCTCTAATGCAACATTCACAGGACTTAGTGTGGCTAACAGTCTTGGACGAGTGATAGATGTGTCGAAATGGGAAACGGGAAAAATGCATGCCTTTCTCATTGCAAATTAATTCCACACAGGCTCTGAACCGCAAGTTTGGCTAGCTTCCTTCTAGACCCAACGCCTGAACCCCCACATCTTGACCCAACAGTGAAAACCAGCTCTCTGTAACCAGCAGCCTGCCCTGGAGACTGCTCTTGGTAATTGGGTTTGAAGGATTGCGTAACAGTCATATCCCATGGTTCAGCTGGCTTAGATGGAGAGAATGAGCCAAAATCACTCAATTATAATGTAGCTTTTTTGCTTCAAAATCAGACTACACAGTAGTCAATATAAAAATGAAAATTTGCAAACAAAATTTGCAAAACAAACTCATATTTAGCTGCATTTATAGTTTAGGAAGGTACATAGTTTAGGTACTGTAGAGTGTATATAGTTTGTACTGTATTTATTTATTTTTTTCACTAAAAATAACTGGCTTGTAAGAGTCATTTATTTATGAATCAGACTACACAATTTGTACTCAATGTTTTTGATTCACTTAAAAGAACTGCGCTGCGTTTCCCAAAAGCATTTTCACCAATGGAGTTGCAATCAATTTAGGTTTACAATGTTTTTTGGGAAATGCAGAGCTGGTATGTAAGAGTCATTGATCATGAATCAGACTACCTTGGTCATGCTGAATGTTTTTGATTCACTGAAAAGAACTGGTTCTTAAGAGTTTATTTATTCATGATTTGACTGAACAAGAGATCCTGGACCAATGAATTGAGACGTTAAAAAGAAAACGCCTACACAGAGCTCCAATAACTGACAGCTCCAGCAGCAGTGGATAGAGAGCTTCAGGTTTCTTGCAGTCTAGACCTGCCACAGCAGAAAGGGTTTTAAAACCGTGGATCAATCGCCAAGTTGTCTGGCTTCTCATCAGGTCAGCGCTTCTTTCCTGTGGCACACAAACATACCTAAAAACTTGCAACGCGCAATTTCCTAAGCTTAGAAAGCCAGGAAATGAGATCAGCTGGATGTGTCTTAATTGGAGACTGTCATCCTCTCTGGAGCAGACGTACTGGCTGCTTCTCATACCAAACATTCATCCTGGCTCTCGTTCAATCGCACAGCCTTTCACTCTTTCATCTTCCCTGGATAGAGCTCGTGTATTTTGTGAAGTTAGACACCCCGGCAATTGACACAATCCCCATCATAGCAGCGCGAGAGAGCGGTTCACATAAGAGGACTCCGTTTCCCGTTCAGAGCCAGACTTTTCATTTTGGCCATTACTGCTTTCTGGAGGCATATAAAACCGTTTGTATTGATGTGAGGATGTTTTTAGAGATTAAAAACGGCTTCAGGTGGAGAAATCAAACCAGAAAAGAGAAGAATCTGAGCTTTGAAATGTGAAATGAATGATCAGTGCCCTGATTTCTGTGGGAAGACTGTAGCTCCTGTGTTTGCAATAGTAAAACCAGCTCTCTGTTTTTCCAGGTCTTTAAGGGTGAATTTCAGCTACCCGATTATCTTAAAGAAAAAACACAGGTATGGTAGATACTCTGCCTGTCCTTAAGCTCTTCATAACAAATGGCTTTTTAAAATGATTTGAGTTCTTCTTCAGTAAATCAAATGGTGGTCATTTAATTCCCATCTGTTTCCACTCATCCTGATTCTTGCTCTTCATGTGATCTCTGATCATAACGCTATTTAATAAGGTGTCCTGTGGTCTCCTCTGTTCTCACGCTTTCATTTTGTGATTTGATCACATTAGCTGTAGATCTGTGGCCTCATTTCAAACACTTTTCCATAAGCTCAGGCTGGTGTGCTAACTACAAGTCCTATACTGCCCCCTCGTGGACAGATGATGGGACAGCAGCATGTTTTGGGGGTGATTTCATAGCATTATTTTTGATCTTCAAAATGAGATTAAATATGTAACTGATTTTATAAGAACACAAACAAATTGTGCAAACAATACGTTGTTTTTATTACATCATGTTTAATATTTTTCATATTGCGCATATTTAGCCGCCTCTATCATTTAGGGAAGGGCATGTCTTGCAAGATGATTGTCATATTTGGGGGTCTTTGGTGTCAAAACGATTTTAAAAAATGATCTCAAGAAGAAATTAAACCTAAAATCGCTGAAGGAATGCTCGGAGCAATACAAATTGTTAATTCACGCAGTACACTATTGTGTCCCCACATGTGTAACACATGTTTCTCATACCACAGCTTCAGAAGTCCCCGGAAAAGCCAAACCCGAGTTAGGAGGAGAAGACGAGAGCTTTATCAATTGAAGTGAGCTATTATCATCTTAACTTGCAAACTGTACTCTCTCTTTGTTTTGAACCATTAATGTTGTATGTGTTATTTTACAATATTCTTTGCTTTGAAAGCATCATAATATGGCACATAGGCCTTCATTTGCGTACATTCTGTCACATGCTCTTTAACTCAGCTGCTGTGCGCTTGCTGTGTTTCAGGACTGAGGAAAAAAGCAGATACCATGGGACCATGATGGAATTGCGTCACCCCCGCTGTGCTGGGACCTCCATGCACTTACACAGACACACACACACACAGAGAGAGACAGGCCTCTGGACCCCGGACCGCTCTTTGGAGGACAGTTTTGGCCTTTGATGTTGTACTGTAACAATTGTGGCCTAAGAATGTCAGTTCTGTTCTGAATTTTGTGTTTTCTTCTTTTCTTTTTACATTATTTTTTTCCACACTGTACTCTAGTTCTCATTCATTTTCCTGGCTACACAAACCTGTGATTCTGTTATAAGAAAATACAGTGGATTTAATTAGCAGCGAGGAAATATTTATGGAGGAGCGTTAGCTTTAGGAGACGCAATCTTAATGTTGTTTTTTATTTTTTATTTCCATGCCTTTGTAACGTGCAATTCCTTTGATACTGGATGATGTGCAAGACTTCAGTCTTGTGTAGAGATAGACATGCATTTTGTTCTCTGCGTTCACAACGGAGTGACCTGATGTACATCGAGAGCTGTAATAAATGAGCTGCCAGTGTTGAACAGAAGAGGCTCACTGACATTTTCTCCATTGGCAGGGGAGCACACATCGGTGATGTTTGATGTTGTTTTTACGATTGCTATTTTTGTACTTGTGTAAATCATAATTATGTACTCTTTAATTTCTTTCAATGAAATAAACCCCTGAGCGCTGTTGGCAGCCAATGTGCTGATATTAGTCAGATTTTTATATCAGCAGAAGGAAACCAGGTGCCTCGTTCATTTACTCTCATCTAAGGACATGTGTCTATCTAAAGCAGTTGCCCCCTAGTGGTTATTTTGATGCACTGCATACTTTGTCTGTGCCTTTCTTTTATATTTTATATCGTTTACAATGATCAAAAATTCAGTAAAACGTTTCTATTTGAATATATTCTAAAATGTAATTTATTTCTGTGATGGCAAAGCTGAATTTTTGGCATCATTACGGCAGTCTTCAGTGTCACATGATCCTTCAGAAATCATGCTAATATGCTGAATTGGTGCTCAGAAACATTTATGAAAACACTTGTGATGCTTAACATTTTTGTGGAATCTGTAAAGTTTTTTTTTTTTCAGGATTATTGGTTGAATAGAATGTAAAAAAAAAAAAAAAAAAAAAGAATTTATTTGCTGACAACGTAATGCATAAATTGATTTGAAGCTAAATTTGAAATCTCACTGTCCCCAAACTTAATATTTAAATATTTTATAATTTTAATAATATATATTTTTTGATCTGCTGTTTAAACTTCCAAGAAAAAAATACATTAAGTGGCACAGACGGCAAAAAATAAAAATAATTCTGCATATGAAAATGTTTTAATCTTTAGTAACAACTTTTTTTCCATAATACATGTACATTCAATGATACATCCATTACAATGCATACTTCATTCTGATGTTGGCGTCCAAACAAAACTATACATATATGTTTGAAAGGATTAGAAATCAGTGCACAACGTTGATAAAGGACATAACACATAACAAAGGTTTCCCACATTCAGTTTGTACAGCTCTCCAAGCACAGTCTCTAAAACCAAAGTAAAAAATACAGCTGACAGTAATGTCCTCGTAGAAATCCAGGGCTTTTCTCTTTATTTACAGTGCAATAATGCACATGGAAAGAGAATTAATGTCTCACAGTAGAAATGGAAAGAAATGATTTGTCTTTTATACACCTAATCAACAGTCTTCGAGAAATGGATTAACGCTGAACATCTGAATGTCAAGGATGAAGATGTTTTAGAGGCTTTGGTACACGAGCTCCTGTCATAAGGGCTAAAACATCCCTCGCACACATTCAATCAGAACCAAGAACAAAAGGAATTGGCAAGATTTGACCAATAGTCACATCATAAGACCACTTCTCTCATCATCTCTGTCAACTGTTAGAATAAAATACAGTTGGTTTTTGTTTTGGGGGATTTTAGGCTGTTTGGAATAGGATACTAGCATACTACTTTTGCAGTATATGTTATGCATACTAATGTGTGAACTGTCTGTATGCGAGAAATACCTTGATGACCAAATGTGTAGCTTATATCAGCAAACTGCATGGAATTATAATATCCCACAATGCAATGTGCTTGACTTAGTCCATTTCCAATATAACATTGATTCATGTGAAAAAAAAAGCATTCCGTTTGCTAGTATTCCATTCTGAACAGCCTTAGGCATCAATCACACTGCCGTTGTTTGGGATCAGTAAGACTTCTCATGCTTTTTTTTCTTTTTCTTTTTTTCTTTCTTTCTTTTTTTTTTTTTTTTAAAGAAGTCTCTCATGCTCATTAAGGCTGAATTTATTTGATAAAAAAAATAAATAAATACAAAATAGTAATCTTGCTAAATGTAAAATAATGGTTTCTATTTTAATATCCTTTAAAAAATAATGTATTTCTGTGATGCACAGCTCAGCCATTACTGCAGTATAAAGTGTTAAATGAGAAATCATTCTAATATGATGATTTTTTATTAGAATTATCAATGTTAGCAACAGTTGTGATGCCAAATATATTATATAAATATATATATATTGGAAATTGCAATACTTTTTTTAATATTCTTCAATGAATAAAAAGTTCGAAAGAACAGCATTTATTCGAAATATAATCTTCTGATATTATCCTTTGCTATCACTTCATAACAATTTCACAGTTCTTTGCCGAAGAGAAGTTTGAATTTTTTTTTTTAAAAGAAAGAATAAAAATGTACTGACCCCAAACTTTTCAACTGTACTGTATATTGTTAGAAAAGATTCTTATTTTAAATAAATGCTCTTCTTTGCTCTTTTTATTCATCAATGGATCCTGAGAAAAAGTATCACAGTTTCCAAAAAAACATTAGGCAGCACAACAGTTTCCAGCACTGATAATAAATCAGTATATCAGAATGATTTCTGAAGATCATGTGGCACTGAAGACTGGAGTTATGATGCTGAAAATTCAGCTCTGCATCACAGCAATAAATTAGATTTGAATGTATATTTCTATAAAATAGAGAAAACATTATTTTACATCATAACATTACACAATATTCCATTTTTTCCCTGTATTTTTGATCAAATAAATGCAGCCTTGATGAGCATAAGAAAAATCGTTCTGATCCCAAACTTTTCAGCAGTGGTGTACTTGGAAGATTAGGAAGACTGTATGGAAGTGAATAAAAATGTGCAACTAGCATGCAATGATTCTTTAACAAGGGCAGTGAGACACGTTTGATGACATACAGCCATAACGTGCTAAAAGCTAATTTAGTGACATTTCTCATTGAAAATCACATTTTTGAAAAGTCAGATCAGTTTATAATAGTTCTTTGGGACATGATCAGAGTTGCAAAATGATACGTGTGAATAATCAGTAATAAAGACTGGATGAGGAAAAATGACAGAGATTGATGTATACTACTGTTGAAAAGATTGAAGTCAGTAACACATGTTTTAATGTTTAGAATATTACAGTAAAATTCTAAAAAGTAATATTGTTAAATATTATTATAATTTAAAATAACCGTATTCTATTTGAATATGTTTTAAAAAATGAATTAATCCCCATGACGTTCATTACTCCAGTCTTCAGTGTCACATGATCCTTCAGAAATCTTCCTAATATACTGATTTACTGTTCTAGTTTTATTATTAAAGTTGAAAGCACCTTGATTAATTTTTTTTTTTTCAGGAATCTTTCAAATAATAGAAAGTTCAGAAGAACAGCATCAATTGGAGATAGAAATATTTTGTAACATTATAAACTTTTGATTAATTGAATGCATCACTGCTGAATAAATCTGAAAAAATTGTACTGACCCCAAACTTTTTGAACAGTAGTGTACAGAAAACGCAGTGTGAACAAAGCCAACTAGCATCTAAAATGTGACAAGCTAAATTAATTTCATCACATGGTCTCATCGCGTGGAAGCAGTTTTCTGACCCGTGGAAGAGCCTGGACCCTTTCCAGACTTTTTCCGGACAATATGGGAAGTAAAGTGACCCCTGATAACCACTCCGAAGCATCACGGGTGTCACAGAGCGACAGATTCAAAGTGCAAAAGCATGGACGCAGATCGGGAAACGTGTTACAAAGGCAACGTCAACTAATTTTATTCCAAGACCATCATCATCACCATCAACCGAAACATCGAGGGAATCATACGGAAGAAAAGGGGCAATAGAGACACTAAACAATAAAACAAGGCGTATAAATACTAGTACAAGGTTATTGGCACAGTCCTTTTGGTCACACACTGTTTGGACGACTTCTTCGTGGCTTAGATATTATTTAAGGGAGCTGACGTAACGCAGCCTCGTTTGAGGATTCAAAACTCTGCTCGGCACCGGTTTTTATCTTCTTTTTTTCAGAAACACCATCGTCACTGTTAAGAGTGGAATACTTCCTGTATATGTAGTGGCCCTTAGGGAAAGGAAACGGTTGTCAGCCCTGTATGAGGCTTCCCATTTCTTATAAAAGCAGATCTGAAAGGACCTGATCGGCGCGGTGTGTGTGCTGGAGGCGTGTGCAGCAAGAAAGGAAAAAACCTCAGTCACAGTGTGCTCAAACACCACGAGCATGCAGACAACGCCAGGGTCTGGCACAACGGCATTCTGTGGCAGGCAAACGATATTAAGAGTCAAGACGTCGAGGCAGATCCCGGACAGTCTCAAGCCTTGGGCTGTTGGGAACGAGAGAAGGAGATTGGGCCAGGCAGGACTCGGTGGGCGGCAGCCTACTCTTATTCTCACTTGTTCTCGATAAGGGTCTGCACCTTGTGTACCAGCTCCCGCGCTATTCGGAGGATGTGCTGCACGTCGTGGCGCTCGGCCATCTCTGTTAGAGAGGAACACAAAGAATACAATTACTCAATAGACTGATACTTAAGACTTCCGAGATGGAACTCATTTATTCCTTCTGCAATTAAGCTATTAAATAACATTACGTAAGGTTATTTATTTATGGATTTTTTTTTCTTTTTTTATGTTATATGTTCCCTTAGGGACAATAAAGTGTACCTCAACCTTACTTTCACATGGACACATGCTGCATTTCCGGTTTAAAACTCAAAACTGTTGTGCTGTGATATTTTAAAGCTGGAGTTTGTCCTTTATTATATATATATATATATATATATTTATATATACATACATATATTAAAAAAATTCTTTATATAATAGTTAAACAACTATTATAAACGGTCCATAATCAAGGGTTCAGGGATCGCCTGTGGGGGGCTGCAAGGAAATGCTAGGTGGAGAAAAAATTAAGAAATATTTTTTTACTTTTTTTATTTAATTTTAAGGAATATTAAAGCTAGCATTTTAACATAAAATGTTCATTTAAAAAAATATATATTTTAATGCATTTTTAACACATTTACAGTTTTTGATAATATTACAGTTTCATTCTGCTTTCTAAGGACTAAAGTTGGAAGTAAGGTGCTATGAAAATTGATTGGCATTTTTGTATAATTTAAAGTATTTTCTTTTATTATCTTCAGAATGACAAAATAAAAATCTTTGAATTTAGGAAACAATAATTATAGTATCGTATAGTAATTATAGTAATTTATATTGTTTTATTATATTTTTAAAAAGTAAATTCTAAAATACTTGCAATAAATATTCTCTTAAATACTGCTCTTTTGAACTTCCCATTCATTAAATTATCAGATTCAAGTAGTTCTTTTTCGTGATTTAGGACATGATCAGTGTTGAAAAATTATAAGTGTGAATAATCAGTAACAAATTAATTAATTAATCCTAAAATAATAATAAATAAAAAAATAAATTAAAAAAATCACAGTTTCCACAAAAATAATAAGCAGCAATATCAGAATGATTTCTGAAAGGATCATGTGACACTGAAGACTGGAGTAATGGCTGTTAAAAATTGAGTTTTGTCATCACAGTAATAAATTACATTTTAAATAGATTAAAACAGAAAACTTTTAAATTGTAATAACGTTTCACAATACTCCTGTTATTACTGAATATTTGTTTTTATTTTTGTTGCTTTCATAAAAACATTTTGTTATAACACTTTACTAACATTGAACAGCAGCCAAATGAGAAAGTTGGCTAAAGCAATGGTGTTAGTTTGGGGATCTATTTGCTGTGGTTAATCAATGGAAGTGGAAATGGAAAACCTGTTTGAAAACGGTCAGACATCTGACTCGTTTCAGCTCTGTTCAGTTCACTCACCATTAAAGAACTTGATGATGTCAGTGAAGTCCATGTTGTTGTCCAGGATAATGTCCCTGTACACCTCCACCAAGGCCAGTGCAATGAACAGGACAAAGTGCTTGGAGGAGATGCGAGGGGCGACCCAGATGACCTCCCACACTGCAAACACATCCTCATAGAGCAGCTCTGACGCAGACACACAAGATACACAGTAAGTTCAGCAAATCTGAGATACGGTATCCTCGCTGTGTTTGAAAACATACACAGGCTCTGTTTCAGTGCTGTTACCTCTTTTGAAGTCCAGGAGGAACCAGCGGTAACAGAAGTAGAAATGGGTGTAGTCTCCATTCTGATGCATGAGCTCAAACAACTCTGAGTCAAGGATCTGAGGGGAGAGAACTCATGATGTCACAGATGGCATCAGAAGTACAGACCAATCAGAGAGGGAGAGGGAAGAGTCACATGTAACGGTACCTGTATTAGTGACCTCATATTGGCAAAATGAGTGTCCATGGCTCCTCCGGTAGGGAAATTCTGGCCCATCCTTTTCATTAGCTGATTGAAACAGCTGTAGGCCAGGCACTCTTTAGGGGGTTAAAAAGAGAGAATATAATTATAGTGCTGACCTCATACTGTACGTCATTCCCCCAAAAACACACTTCTTTTGTGACTTTTCGCGACGCTCTCGCTCTGATTAGTGAATCGCTCTGATGATCAGTGAAATGTTTGTGCTCAGCCTCGCTATACGGGAGCACTCTCTTCCGGCAGAAGTGCCTTAGGACCCATATAAGGAAATTCCGCTCCATCTAACGTCACACAGAGCCATACTCGAAAAAAACTTTCCGAAACTTGTGACAAACCGGAAGAGGTTTTTTTGGAACAAAAATACTCCTTCAAACGTACAACTTAATTTTTGAAACTTTGTCCATGTTTAGCATGGGAATCCAACTCTTTAACAGTGTAAAAAACTCAGTATGCATGAAATAGCATTTCATCCCCCCTTTAAGGTTTATACATGGCTATTTTTCTAACAAAGCATCGAATGCTTTTTTCACCCCCTGGAGCCAATTGAAAGACTTTTTTTAATAGATGGGCACTATTTATTTCACTTCTTTTGGACTGATGCACTGCAACACCCACTGAGTGCCATGAAACAGCTTGAAAGATCAAAGACATTTTTAATATAACTCCGAATGGATTCGTCTGAAAGAAGAAAGTCCTATTCACCTATGATAACTTGAGGGTGAGTCATTTATAGACTAATTTTCATTTTTGGGTGAACTAACCCTTTAAGAAATGAGAGAAGAAAATAGTATTTGTTTTGTGTGTGTGTGTGTGTGTGTGGGGTTTGGTTTATAGTTGTGAAGTGATTAAGCAGAAGAGGCATGTCTTCAGCTGCTTCTTGAAAGTTGTGATGGTCGCAGCAGTTCATGCAGAGCTTATCATTTTTTTATATATATATAAAATAAATATACACGTCAAGGATGTATAACATAAAGACGTGCCTAAGTCTGTCTGTCTGTCTATTATGTTTAAGTGTCTGTCTTACCATCATCCAGAATGACCATCAGTGGGGCTAGGAGGTCACACATGCCTTGCACATAGCCAGTCTCCAGATGTTCCCACACGTAACTGGATCGTAATGCAGGGACAAAAACATGAGAGACTGAGGTAGACAGAGCCTCAGCTCAGCTTATTTCTGATTAATGTTTCAATTAGTCTAACAGACCGACTGATTTGAAATTCAATGAGCTGCTATTTTCTGAGAAACACACAGGCAAGTGAGAACACAAACAGATCACAGAGATCAACACGGTCCTCTACTGACCTGCACATGATGTTGCGCAGTTTCTCCAGGTTGCTGGTAGTGAAGTAATAGTAGTTGCGATCGCAGCGCTGGACGTCTTTGTCTATTCTGTGCAAGTTCAGCGCCACTGTGTCCAACAACTCAATCTGCTCACAAGCACATTGATAAAACATTTGAACAGATTTGGGAAATCTCTAGTTCAAAGGTTAATAAATCATTGACATTTACACGTCACATTTTGTGTATAACGTGATAAACGTAGCTCTGTAATAAACTATGGCGTGTCAGCTTAAACAGTGCATTACTGTACCGTATAAGAGGAGAAGGATGGTGCAGTGTCCTCCGTGGTGGTTGTGAGTTTGTCCAGCTGACTGCAGAGTTTGTCCTCACTCAGAGAGTCCCGTCCTCCCTGCTCCTCCATTACCCCAGTGGGTGTTGTGTCCTCCTCCATGCTCTGTCCGTCATCGATGCTGGACATGATTTGGGAATGTCCAGACGCTACGGAGTAGTTCCGGGAGGAGGGCAGGCCTGAATCTGGAGAGTCAAACTCCACCAGCGGCCTCTCGTCTGGGGCTAGCATGGCCGGGGTAACCACAGTGGTTAAGGTGGGAGTACTTTCGCCATCACATGAGGTGTTGTGACCCCCCGCGTCAGGCTCATCCACGGACATGAATACCTAAAGAGAGAAAAGAAATGAGATCTGACGACGCAATAAGACACTAAATACCTCAGTCTATCTAGAATCCAAGTGCTGAAACGTGTAATCCAAAAACAGACTGAAGTTAACTGCAAGCAAGCAAGGAACTCTTGTATAGAGCTTCTGCATAGTAAGAGGAAGTTTCCAAGAATTCACTTAGGATGGTGCCTATGTAGGCAGTAATGCAGCTTGCTAGGTTTGCCTTCACATGCTTAAACAGAGCTTGCGACTGACCTCGTTGCTCATAGTGGAGTCCCTGTGGATGAGTCGGAGGACGTGGCTGTCTATACTGCTCCCTGACGACAACTTGGCAAAGATGACCGACTGCATCTCCTTCTCCCGCTGCTTCACTATGACCTCACATGCCTTCCACTCCCGCATGACCTGCTGATACCTTGCAGTGATCTTCTCATCGATCTGTGAAACACACAAGGGCACAGCAGACAATCAGAACGTACATCGCACCAGGACAAAATATTTACCCTTGTGAAAAAGAAGCGTGCTTAATTGCATTGAACATTAATCTTAAAAGTATGTAACTGTATTCAATATTAAGAAAATAAAAGGCCACTTAAAGCTGCAGTAGGTAACTTTTGTAAAAATATATTTTTTACATATTTGTTAAACCTGTCGTTATGTCCTGACAGGAGAATATGAGACAGATAATCTGTGAAAAAAATCAAGCTCCTCTGGCTCCTCCCAGTGGTCCTATTGCCATTTGCAGAAATGCATTGCTCCCGTTAAGAAACAACCAATCAGAGCTGCGGTCCGTAAATTTGTTTGTGTTCAAAATGTAGAAAAATGTATATAATAAGCGAGTACACCATGAATCCATTTTCCAAACCGTGTTTTTAGCTTGTCCTGAATCACTAGGGCACACCTATAATAAGTGTTTATATTCAGACTATTTTGCTTCGGGGGTACCGCGGCGGAGTAACCCAGTACCTTTGTGATTCTTCATAGACATAAACAGAGAGAAGTAGTTCCGGCTACGATGTTCTTCCGCAAGACGCAAGCAGTTCTGTTTATTAACCGCTAGAGCGTCAAAAGTTACCAACTGCAGCTTTAAGTGTACTTCAAGAGAATACACAGTTTTTTAACAAACCTAAGTACACTTCCTATAAATCTTTACCTGAGTCATGTCTTTCTTGTCCATCCCAAACTTGTAGTGGCCCAGAAGAAACGGCCACACTTCCTTTCTGATCTCATGCTCCACTCCTCCATAGTAAACCAACCTCAGCAGCTCCAGCTCCTTATAATTCTGCCAAGAGAGAAAAAGGGACAGATGGAGACAGCGGGACTACTGCAACCTACAGTACGTGTCACTGACCGCTAGTACCCTCTAGTGACCGGAGCTGAAGAGTACTAGGCTAACCTTACAGTCTTTCTGATATTTACTCCACACATCTTTGCTGAGCCCTCCAGAGGCTTCACAGGGCTTGTCCGGAGGGATAGTGTTGTGGTTGACCAGTGCTGAAAGGTGCGTCCTCACAGTGGACAGGTGCCGACAGTAGGCCAGCCCTACAGATGGAAAAGGGGCAAAAGGGCATTACAGTACTGTATGCACAGCTGAGGGAGTTTATACTTATTGTTATGAATAGTTACACAGATTTTATTTGGACTTACAGCCATAAAATGCTCTAGACACAATCTGTCTCTTCATATTTTGGCACAGCATCTTCAGTGGAATACTGGACACAGAAGGGAAACATCCGTTACATCTTTCAATACAAGAAGACTAGCCAGATGCTTTTGCTAAAATATATACAAACTACAGCCAAACTGCAAATGTATTGCACTCATTCAAATATTTTACATATGGTGTGTTTGTTTTTAATTTGGGGACCTTTATATCCCAGGGAAAGTGACTTGTCTTGGAAATTCTTTACGTTTTTGCTACTCAAAGCTGTTTATGTATCAGTTTTAATGTCAGGCTTTACATCTTTACATCTGACATCCAAAACATAAAATATTTATTGTGTGATA
Source organism: Carassius gibelio (assembly GCF_023724105.1). Lineage (NCBI taxonomy): Eukaryota > Metazoa > Chordata > Actinopteri > Cypriniformes > Cyprinidae > Carassius > Carassius gibelio. Next base: position 13,890,687 of record NC_068385.1, read on the forward strand.
ATGATTTATACAATCTTCATCTTATATCTTCACACACACACAAACACACTGTCAGATGTGGCGTCATTTTCGCTATAACCAAAAATATTACCACTAATAAAGTTTTCACTATGGTTAGTGTCAGAGTAAGTAAAGACTTTGAGATGAAAGAAAGAAAAATATGAAAATATTGAAATAATAATGTGTATGTGTGAAAATATGATTTAATTGTACATATTTAGGATGCATTAAAGGCTAAGCAAGACAAAGTTGTCTTCCATTTTATTCCAAAAATGTTGAAAATGTATTTTCCACCACATAATAACAAAAACAATACATAGTGGAAATTACAATATTATATACAATTATATAATAAATATGATTAAAAGAGTAAGCTGGTATGTATGAAATACATTGAATTGCTGTTTTTAAAACGTTCTATTCGTCAAAGAATCCTGTAAAATAATTAATCATGGTGCTCACAAAAAAAAAAAAAAAATTGTTTAGTTTCTTCAGTAGCAAATCAAGATATTAGAATGATTTCTGAAGGATCATGTGACACTGAAGACTGGAGTTAATGAATGCTGAAAAATCATTTAAAATAATTAAATTCCATTAGAAATTTGTATTAAAATACAAAACAGTTGTATTCAGTTATTTAACAATATTAATGTTTTTATTGTATTTTTTGACAAATAAATCTCCCCAGGACCAGAAGTGTAAAAGCACAGCTCTCTCACCGGTCATGCATGCAGGTACAGCTCGCTGGAAGCTCGACAGAAGCGTTGCTGCCCCCAGTGGAGCAGGACAGACAAGATGACATATGACTGGTGCACTCGCCCTGCTGCCATGACAACGGGCTGCCGCCAAAACCCTGCATCTCCTGCATCATGTCCCCGTGGTCTGTTAGGGCGTGGGAGTGGAATACACAGAAAAGAGGCAGAGCGAGAGAAAGAGAGAGGAAATAAGAGATGAATAAGCAAACATGAAACCTGCTCTAGTAACCTGGCATTTGAAGAACATATTTGAGATATACCACTATTTTTATTACTAGGATCCTCTCAAAGCTACTCTACAATAAGAAGCTGTTGTACAGTGGAAAGCTACCATCCTGGGATTCACTGCACATCCCAGACACCATAAAACATCTCTACTGGGAATTAGGCTCTCACAGCTGGACTTGAACGGCCATAAAGCATCAGATTCAGCTCGGAGCTTCAGATTCACTGAATTTCAGGCCTCAGCTCAACCATGAGATAATTAAGGAAGAGTAAATTGAATCCTAACCTGCATTTAAATATATCTGATTTTTAGCAGTTTGTTAATTCTGAATGATATTCAGATTAGGGCTGTCAGTCTTAACTGACATTAAGAAAAGTGTCTCTAGATGTTGATATATGCGTTTTATATGTTTATATGATATATGTTTTTTTACACAAAACTATCCTTTTATCCATAGGGGCTGTTTACACACAGCTTGCTTTTGCATTAGTCCATGTACAAATGTGCATCAGCAGAGTCAAGTCTTGCTGTTTTTTAGCATCTCTCACCATCAGCACTGTGGTTTCAATACACCATATCTAAAGTTTAAAGTAGTTTGGCTTCATAAATGTATCTTGATATCCCTTTCTTCTGTTCAATTCTGTTTAGTAAGAACACATTGCCTGCAATCCATAAGTGTGGTTTATGTACTTTAAGCTTGAAGTGCTCTGTTTAACGTTTAGGGGTTGGGCATAATTAACTGTATATTTTGTTCTATTTAAAATAGTACAACTAAATTAAACAAGATAAATTGACAGCCCTAATTTAGATGTAATTTTCTTTCTAGATATTACTTGATGTCAGAAATGGCATTAAACACACATAATAAAATCCAAGCAAACCTGAAGAATAAGGATATCAAAAACATGCATCTATGAGTGAACAGAAGGAAAAGGTATAAAACGATGCGGGGATGCCATGCCAGGAGCCCTGCCAATCAATCGATCAGTCAATCACAGTGTCACAAATCAAGCCAGGCACTGGCAGAGCTTGGAGAGGAGTATAAAAGGACAGACAGTAACCATTCCTACCATGCTGGATGCATCAGATTAAACCATGACAAAAATCAAAACAAATAAAGAAGAGGAATGTATACTGTGTGTATATAAAATGTGAAGAGATTGAATGAACTCAACCAAAAGATTCAATAGTAAACGTAAATGCTCTTCACCTTAATTCTTCAGGTTGGAGCTGGTGACCTGCTAAACACTGGTTGTAACCAAAATAACAAGGTGGACGGAGAGCATGTATTCACTATCTGTCCCTAAAAGTCTGACGTAGGCTATGGGACTTTGGTGAGGCTATGATCGAATGGGCGACGCGTTCACGGAACAATTCATGTCTCTACTACACCAGAACCCCACAGGACCTTACTGATATAATGAAAGGTGACTGCAGTTAGTGAAGAATTACAGTGAACAGCATTGCAGAAAACTGGCTCAACACAGGAGGAACACCAAAACAACAACAACAACTCAAACCAAAGAGGAAAAGAGGGAATTCATAAAAGGAAGAAGACACAGTTGTGACAAGTAAGCAGTGGAGCACATTCGCTGCAAAGATTCAAACAAAAAAGAAATATAACACATAACGTGCAGAATCGACATGCAAAGCCCTCGAGCATTTGGCAGTGAAACCATATAAAGACATAGAACCTAAAAATAACCAGGAATTCTCTAAGGATTTACTCATGTCAACCAAAGAGTGCAAAAGGAAAACAGCAAATCATCGGAAGCATTGCTGTCTGGCCACCACAGTCAGGCCCAACAGTGCGGAGAGGAGGAGAGTCTGAACACTATTCAGTCCCATACATCATACCTCCTAGGTCAGTCAGGTAGTGGTGTTGGTTTATGTGTGTGAGAAGGAAAAAGGACTAAGGCAGAGCAGTAGTGTGACAAAGTGTGACAACGTGGCAGGGCAGTGGAAGCTCTACCGACTGTGAGAAAGGTTAGTGTAGGTAACCCCCGGCAACGGAGGCGTGGAGGATAAAGAGTGACGACAGAGAAGGAGAGTGAGTCAGGAGGGAGAGAGAGATGTGCACCGTACTGACCTTACACACAGACACTCACACACATACTTCAGTTACGAACCCAAATGTAAAAAGGGGTGTTCAGGTTGTGTGTGCATAAACAAATAATGTAATGTAATGATATGCAATATAATATAATATAATATGTTTTAACATTCATATTTTGTAAATTAAATAAAATGTTTATATTATCAGGATCGGACTGTCTTTGTCGTGTTTTCCCTACCCACATGCTCGTTATGTGTTTCCTGCCCATATATGGTTTTCCTGTTCCTGGTCTCAGTTCTCTGATTAGTCATTCTGTTCACCTGTGTTCCTTGTTAAGTCATGTATTTAGTTCCAGTTTATGCGTTCTTCCTTTGTTGGGTCCACCAGTTGTGTACGTATGTGTTGCATTTAATAAATGACAGTCCTTCATTAACTTCTGGCATTGTATCGTGTCAGAGGACCCGACCTAAACAGTTAATTCTGCGTGTTTCCCCTCTGTTAGTTTTCTGTTTTCCATTCAGTGTTTTTTGTTTCCGTTATGTTTCCTTCATGGATTTGTTTACGCGAAAGGATCTTTCCTATTGGAGTATGTGGCTGAGTACAGCCAGCTCGCTGTTTTAACAGCGTTCGAGGCTACGCTGAACTCACTGTTCTGGATCATGGGAAATTACCATCGACCTCCCAGACACCACTGGACTGAGCTGGAGGGAAACAATCATCTGGTGTCTGGAGAGCGTCTACCCCCCATTCAGAACACTGCCAGACCCAGAGCCCAGCCCACCATATTCCCCCTGCATGGAGCTCAAGCCTAAGCTCACCGCTGATGGAGAGCCAGAGCCCATCGCAACCGACAAGCCGTCACCTAGGCTGTGAGGATCGCCACGGAGCCAGAGCCTCACGGATCGTTAGACCAGGTGCGACAGCAAGCTACACTGCCTGTCATGAGGGAGAAAGCCGTGGACCAAGAGAGTGGGGAGAGGAGCTCTGCGCTGTAGCTGAGGGTGAGTTGAAAAAGGATTAATTTACTTGTTTACCAACCTGCCCCTTTTCCTTCCTCCTCTGTCGTTGAACTCTGTCCCTGCCATTTCTTAGTTTAGCCTAGAGAAAGTTGCTGTCCCCATGTCTATCCCAGATAAAGTTCCAGTTGTCAAATCAAACCCAGTAAGGTCTCCTGTTTCCATGTCCAGCCGGTTCATTCCCGTTGCTCTGGCTCATCGGCTCTTCGTTTCCGTCTTGGGCTCTTCCGCCAAATGCTCCGCCGTTATTGGTTGGCACCCTGGAGTAGTCAGCTCTTCTTCCTCCATGGCTCCTACCTCTGTCTGCTCCACCGTGGGTCGCCATTATGGCTGTAGCCTGGGTCCCTCCTGTCATCTCCCTGGCTTCTTACTCCATCTGATCCGCCCTGGCTCCTCTGGTTTCCTCCTTGGCTCCTCCCTCCATCGTCACCTCTCTGGACTCTGTCTGCCAGCCTTCTCCTGGGTATCCAACCTACTCCTGAGGCCTCCTTCCAGTTCCCAATCATTCTTCTGTTGGTTCTACGGCATGAGGTCGCATCTTCCGGGAGGGGTGGAAAAATGTCAGGATTGGACTATCTGTGTTTGTCCACATGTGCTCTTTACCCAGTTCTTCCCATGTTTCCTGCCCATGGTTTTCCTGTTCCTGGTCTAGTTTTGTCTAATTAGTCATTCTTTTAACTTAACGAGGCAATTGGGAGAAACACAGGTTATTTAGTTCCAGTCTGTGCATTCCTCCTTTGGGTCTACCAGTTTTGTACGTGTGTCTTCCCTTCTAAGTCTGTATTTACACTGTGTGTTGGATTTAATAAATTACAATTTCGTTTATCCACAGTTCCTTTGTTCCTTCGGGCAGCGTATCGTGAAATTATGTGAATTAAATTAATAATTAGAGCTATTTAAGGTTAAACCTATACATTTTAGCTAAATATATTTGTTACACAGATAAAAATAGTGCTTATAACTATTTTATTACATTAAATAAAAGATAATTATATAATATATTTACATTGAAATTATGTAATAATAATAATAATAATAACTTTGACTTGGTTATTTTGGGTTAGAACTATACACATTTCAGGAAAATATACTTGTCATAAATATTGTGATTTATATAAATTAAGCTGTTGTAGGTTAAATTTTAAATGCTTATAATACCCAACATAGGAGTGGGTGGCATTTAAGTCAAATTTATGTAGCAATCTGCGCCAACACTGGCTTAATGTCTAAATCTTGTGTTGTTTAGTGGCTTTTTATTGGGGCAACATCTGTTTTACGTACTAAATGTACATTTTCTGCATACTCAAAAGTATATTTGTATTCCTTTTTTCTATTGTGCAGTGGAATGTATGTGTGCCCCACTCACTCACTCACGGTCTTGTGCCACTTGACCTAGCAGCAAATATTACCATAGTTACCATGCATACAGATCAGGTCAACAACTTTAAGAGTGACAAGTGAGCCATGACGCCTGAGGTGCATATTGTGTCTCAATCTGCCCTCACTGACTGACAACCGGCCACACTGCTGGGTCGCTGCTTGTGGGAACCAGGTAACAGTTGGGATGGAAAGAAAGAGGGAGGAGGGGAAGGATGAAAGGAGGGAGGGAGGGAGAATGAAGTGGGCCAGTGGTGATAAAAACCTTTCATGACATTAGGATCTGTGAGGTTCCGTGAGCAGATCATAGAGATCATAGCATGAAGTCTATCTTCCTCCTCCTCATCGTCATCCAGAGAGGGCGCACGACTGCCCGTGGTGTGGTGGTAGTTTATAGTGACTGCTTGGGCAATAAAAGAACACAGTTTAGCACCTGCCTCTGAAGCAAAGTCACGTTCCACTCACACACTGCAAAAAAATTATTTTTTAAATCAGTACTTTTGTCTTGTTCTGCTGTAAAATATATAAACATGCTTAAAATTAGCAAAATTACAAAACATATTAATACTTGTTTTAGAGAATTCATCTTGACTTAGCATTTATTTTAACAGTTTTTTTTTCTTATTTTAAGCCTTATTAAATTTAAATTTATTAAACCGGTCATTGTTAAATGGTTAATTTAAAAGTAATTTTTTTTTTTTTTAAGATTTATGATCAAAACAGGAAAAACGTCATCTTAAATTTTTAATTAAAATCTTAAAATGTATTATAAATTAATAAATAAGGAATTCAAACCATTTCATTTTATAATTAGTATTTATTGAATTAAAAATTTAATTCAAGATATTTTATTTAAAACAAGGCTTTAAATCTTAAGTGATTTAATTTCTCAAGTAAATGGTGTTTTTAAGAATGCTTAAATATTTGAACTGGAAAACAAGACAGAAAATAAATGAATTTTTTTATATATATTTTTTGCAGTGCATACATACACAGATATAAAAAGGAGCACTGACATCCCAGTCATCCCAGTCATAAAATCTAAAGGCTTCATCTAATACCCACATACCTCCCAGCAGCCTCCATAACGGCTGTTATGTTCCACAGAAAAGTGAGAACAAAACACACAGACAACAATGATATGCGAGGATGGTGTCTGATGCAGCCCTGTTCAGCATTCACACATCCAGGAAATCAGGTCTGGCTGAACAGTGGCTATGAGTGACAAATGATTCAAGATGGATATACGAGTATTTAGAGCGTTTAAGATGTAGAATGGCCCCCCAAAAGTACTTTTCTTAAAGTCACACTTAAAATAATATGAATTTACTTATAATGCAAGTTTCATGCATTTTATGTTGGTTTTGAAGTGTTTAATGCTTTTGGGGTCACTGTGGGTGGATGGATGGATGGACAGATATTGTGTGTGTGAAGAGAGACAGAGACAGAGATGTGAAGAGGACAGGCACATTTCTGCTAAAACTCACTTGAGTCGTGATGGTGCCCCGGATAGACAATGCGAAACACATAGTCTGCAGCAACCTGTTCCTCTCCATCTCCATCCTGATCCACTAAACGGGCCACACTGTTCCTCTTACGGAGCTTAGGGAAGACTTTGCCCTGTTAGGCAAACACAGAGAGTCATAATCAAACTAAACTTAGCTTCTCACTTCAAATAAGGAACATTTTGTTATTCATTTGCAATGTGTTTAATCATTAACTGGTGGACTGGAGTCATGTGGATTGCTTGTGGATTATTATGATGCATTAATCAGCTGTTTGGACTCTCATTCTGATGGCACCCATTCGCTGCAGAGGATCCACTGGTGAGCAAGTGATGTAATGATAACATTTCTCCAAATCAGTTCCAATGAAGAAACAAACTATTCTACATCTTGGATGGCCTGAGGGTGAGTAAACGTTCTGCAAATTTAAATTTTTGGGTGAACTATTTCTTTAATGAATTGGATGTTTGAAATGCTGCTGACACATCTAAACATTATGTTACATGATAGATCTAAATACATTCTGCAGCAAAACACTCACCTTGCCCTTCTGGGACCAGAGTGGGGGTTCAAGCTGACCCCGGGGCAGTAGACCCGTCTCCAAACAGGACAGGAAAGCCAGCAGGTGACCCCCAGGAGGGAAATGCAGAGGAGGCCGCTGGATCCCATCCTGACTTACTAACACCAGCGAACCCCCACAGTCCACTGAGAGAAAAAACATAATATAACAGATTAATAATTTTATGTAAAAAAAATTGGGAATTTATTTATTTCAATATCAATACACTGAAGCTAAAAATCTGAAAAGTTAAACGTTAAAAGACAAATAAAAAATAATAATTTAAAATTAAATTAAATTTGTTGAAGCTAACAATTTTGTCAAAGATGTAGACTCACGGCGCTGGTGACAATGAATGCAGACGATCTGTCTTAAAGGCACAGTCAAAGCGTAGTCCCAATAGATACTAAAGTGTGACAAGAGGGTGATAATAAAAACATTGAGAAAGAGAGTGAAATATTTTCTGTTAAAACAATTCAGCAACCTAACAATATTTTCAGTGAAATAATCAGTGTTGTTTTGCTCACATTTAGATGTCTATTTGTTTCCCCTTACAAACGTATCTATCTTATCATTACAAACCAGCAATCAGCACATCAGGACACTCAACTTATGTCTTTCCTGTCCATCCTCTGTAAAAGTAATTACTTTATCCTACATACCAATCTCGGACCAATCAATTCAGTTCCTACATGTCAAGTCCAGTTTTGGCAAAATGAACCGCAGTGATTGGTAATCAAAAATCACACCAAACTCTTCCGGGATTTCCCCCTGTGTGTGTGTGTGTACAGGATATTTCACCTCTTCTCCAGGTCACAGTCTCCCAGAGTTCCATTGATTAGCTGATTGGGCGTCCACTTCAGCGTGAGTGTTTCAGCCGTCTGATGAAGGGACAGGTAACCACGCAGCACCTCCATGTCCTTCTTCTGCAGAGATTCAAAGTCGATTCAACACAGCGGCTTCCCCAACCCCTCTAAAATAACTGCCATAATCAGCAGCCTTACACGCTTTTCTTTGTTTATAAGTTAACATACAAGGAAAAGAGCAACAAAAAGGAGAAAAAGGTGTCAGATTTAAAGAATGAAAGAAAAGTGAGTGTTATAAGCAACAGAGTGCCATAAATAAAACGTCTATGACGATTCACTGTGATGATGAGAGCTGTGAAACGCATCAGGTTTCCAATTAAAATCCAATTAAACCTGAATCACTGCAATCCTTTTGGCAAGGGTCGTTTACACTATTGATTTCAGCAAGTCTTTGCCAGACCCAGCACTCTCTGTGCCCAGTTGCATCAGTCACCGTTGCAAATCTCACAAACACTTTCATGCACACATCCAGTCCATGCCTGACTCATTTGATGACAAATCTAATGTGGTGTAATGGCTAATCCAGTCTGCCTTTTCCAGTTCACAAGAGTAGCCAACTAGCAGCTGGGAAGTCAGCATGGGCCGCAGAGCTAAAAATGTCAGGGAAAGCCATCTGACCATTCATTACACAAGGGAAGATGACATTTTGAATAGTTCTACCTACCTACAGTACAAAGAGGCTCAATTCCCATAACCAGCAGACCTTGAGATCCATTTTATTGATTAGATGAGATTCACTGATCTACAATCAATCTCTTTTTTTACAGCCATCGAAAGATCTGTAGATGCAAATCAAATCAAGTGCATTTGCATCTGTGTGTCTGTGTACTGTCTTACCGGTTGAACGAGCACATTGTTTTTTCCGTAGAGCAAGTGAACGCGTGAGTTTTGGTGCAGGGATTCAACATACTCTCTGGCCGAGGCTGCAAACTTGTCCTCAGACATGCTTCCAGAGGACTGACGCTTTCGTATCTGAGGAACAACAAATGAATATGAGATATTTATGCAGTTTAAATTAAAATTAATTATTATCTAAAACAAATATACTGCACAATCACCCCTATACAGTATGTATGATATTCTCACCCCAAGTGCAGGTCTGCGGCCCGGCGACACTTCTTGGCCCCTGTGGGCCCCGTGAATGCGATGCCGCTGGACCAGCTCATTGGCTGAAGGGTCTGTCCAGAAATGATCCAACGTCTTGAGCTTAGTGTACTCCAGAGCGCAAGGCCCAGCTATGGATGAAAAAATATTAATTTCACATTAAACAAATTGTAATGGGTTAACATATTGTGATGAAAAAACATACCAGAGAGAATTATAATAAAATACTGAAAGCTAATATTTGAACACAATTTTTTGCAATTTAATGTTCTTCATTGATCTATAATTCTCTATTAGCTGCGTTGTGAGTAGACAGAGTGTGTTTTTATGCTTTAGATCGACTCACCCAGGAGTGCCGCCAGTATAGGGCCAAACACTGAGTCATGCATGAGGGCCTCCTTTTCATAATACTTACTACAGACACACACAAACAGCAAACACACAACGTGTATGTCAATAACCAGAGACCTCTTTCAAAGGCTGAACAAATAACTGCATTATTTCACAAGCTCCATGTGACAGTTCAAACAATCACCACAGACAAATGATATAGTTCAAGCCTTAATCTTGGCAAATAACACTTTGCATAAGAGAGATGAGCAACGCATGTTATGCAGTCACTATTATTTAAGAAAAAAATAGGCATACAGATATTAAAATTCCATCTGATATCAGTAAGTTGATTATTTGAAAATGTTTCCATGTTATGCTGAAAACAGATGAATGTGTGGTATTAATATTCTTTATTATTGTGACCCAATAAATAAATGTAAAATCATAAGTCATAAATCAATCATTTTAAATATGCTATAGGGATTGCGACATTATAATGTTATGATTTTCATTTGTAGACTTGATAAAGATTACAGTGTTTCATTTCTTTTTATCCTAAAAACTAAATCATACAAATTTGCATGAAACGAAATGCAGTACTGACGCTAATTACCTTGCATTATCCACAATATACTGCACAATTGTGTCCAGGACTTTATCAAAGAGGGCCGTGCGGACCCATATGTGCTTGATGGCCTGTGCAGAGAGTGGCTGAGGCCCTTGGCCAACGGAGGAGCCTTGCCTCCGGAGGGGCTCCTGTCCGGTGCTCGGGGTTCTCCTGAGAAAGAACATCAATAATGCATTCATGCACAAGAATTCAAGTGTATATGACAAAAATGCACACAAAACATAAGCAAATAGAGTCATCACAAACCAAGTCTTACGTCACATTTTTTCATCACAATATTTATATCGATTTACAATTTTTCTTGGACATTCTTCCAAGAAATTACATGAATTTAAGAAAGTAAAGTAAAAAAAGTTTGCTTTTTGCTATGACGAGGCCTTCCTTCAATCATTCTGTGTTTATAGTTGTCCTTGTATAACCTGCTAAAATCCCATAGTTACATTGTCTGGCCTCATGAAAGAAGCAAGAGACACAAAAGGGATTCTGACTGTGCCTGCCAGTGGGTGTTTCGAAGTGTTTGTGAGTCCATATACTTGTCCATACAGCATCTCGACAGGATGACCTGGCTGCTCATCTACAACAGTGCAGGAGGGCCAGCAGAAGTCACAAAGCCCACTCGAACCCCTTGAGCCATTCACCCAGGGGATACAACACACATATTCACACAATGACAGGGACAGAGCATGTGTCATCTCTAAAGACTTACCTAAGAGCATTAAAAGAGATAAATCCCACAGATAAAAGACTAAGTAACACAAGAGCCGGAACATCTAAAAGTAGAGTTGCATCATCGGTCATAGAAAACCACCATTATGCTAATATTCAAAAGTTTGGGATCAGTAAGTGAGTTTAATGCTTTTGTTCAGCGAGGATGCATTAAAAATTGACAAAAAGTAAGGCTAAATTTAATTTCTATAAATTTCTATGCATTTTCGATTTCAAAATAGATGCTGTGCTTTTGAACCTTCTATTCATCAAAGAATCCTGAGAGAAATGTATCGTGATTTAAAATAGAAAAGAGTTCTTTTAAATTGTAATACTATTACAAAATATTAAACTTTTTAAGTATTTCTGAGCAAATAAATGCAGACTTGGTGAACATAAGAGACTTACCCTGTCCTAACTACATGTGCCACTATGCTGTGATGTGATAAAAAATTTTTTTTTCCTATGTTTATCTGAGTTTTTGTCCTAACCAGCTGCGACAGCGACACGCGAAGCTGAAAGCCAGACTCCAGCTCCAGGGTGACAGAGACTCGTCACTCTGCTCAAGGAAAAGAAGAAATCACAGAAGATAAAAAAAAAAATAGCTTTAGGGCACTGTCACAAGCTAGTGTAGAAAGCCAAGATTGAATAGAGCTGGGGGGTGTGACTTAAAAATGACTTAAAGCAACAGTTCACCCAAAAATGAAAATTCACTCATCATTCACTCATCCTCATGTCATTTCAAACCTGTATGATTTTCTTTATTCTGTGGAAGACAAAAGAAAGTATTTTATTTTTCTAGGTAGTTTTTTTTTCTTTATTGTTATTTTGGACCCCACTGACTGTAAGAATGAAAACAATTATTGTTCTTCAATTATTGTATGTTTAACAAAAGGCAGACAATGACACGAGAATGAGTAAATAAATTGTCTTGGGGTTAACAATCCCAGTTTTAGGCTCAAAATAAACCTGGAATATTCCTTTAATCCAGTTTCTGTGACTGAGCCCATCTGAGATCCATTCAGAGCCTGTGGAGGGCTGGGAGGACTGCTGTAATGTTGAGTCCACCGATGAGAGAGTCCATCATGGGCGTAAGCCAATAACACCCCACAGCCATCAATCTCCCTCCAGCTCGGATATCACACTACACCACAGCTGCAGGCACACCAGAGATGGATGAGTCTGCTGTCTGCGCCACAGCACCCTGATCTTCTCTGATTTACATAAGCATTGATCGTAACACACACGGTGTGTGTGAGTGCTGGCCGCAGCAGTGGACATTCAGTATAAACAAGCAAATAAATCCCTGCACCTGAGATGAGCTATGCAGATGCTATGGAGATGAAACTGCATTTCTGCTCCAAGAGCAATAATGTAGAGCATTCAGTGCAGCTTCAGAGGCCCATTAATAAGGATGCAGTGGGAAAGGGTCCATTGAGTCCCTAATGAATCCACAAATAGCACATATTTTTCTATAATGGCGCTAAACTGCACATTTAACTGTTCATGGCAAGTTGGCAACATACAGACGCTACTTTCCACTGCCAATTTTCAACTTGAATTGCAAATTACACTACATAAATCACAACTGTAATATTGTTGCACTGTTTGTCTTTTGCTTGGCTGACTAGCTTTGAGCTTATTTACACATAATACAATAATTTTACCTTCACATCCATGTTTATTTGTCAGCTTTAATAACAGATTACTAATACTGTATATAATTATGATTTTTTAAAGAAATCTCTAATATGCTTACCATTAAAAATTATTGAGCATTAAAAAAATTTTTTTTATTATAATAACTGAGCAACAATCAGCAAATAAGAGTGATTTATGTAGAATCATATTACACTGATTTTTTTTTCTATAATATCTAAAAATATAAAACAGTTATTTTAAATTGTAATAATATTTCACATTTTTACTGTATTTACTGTATTTTTTATAAAAAATAAGTATAGCCTTGGTGAGTAAATGATGAAATCATTTAAACAATGAAGTACAAATGTGTTTTGGGTGCAATTTAACTCTCTTGCATAAGAAAGTAATGACATGGAGTTGCTTTTTTAGACCTGATTCTGAGCCCTGAATTGCTGCGGTAGAGGTATTCCATAACCAGCGAGCATCTTGTTGCTCTAGCAATGGTGACACCATGGTGTTGCTGTGGTAACGTGAGTAACCGAGCGAGTGCGGTGGGGGAGGGATGCTTAAAATGGACAGGCAGGGAACACCACAGAACATGTGACCTGCAGCACTCTACATTAATGCTTTAAATGGGTGTGAGAGCGGCTACTGTACAGACACACCAAAGTGGCTTCAACTAATCTCTGACCACAACAGAGATGTTGAGTCACCTGGAGATTGTGGCTATTAGGCCAGAGCGGTCCACTCTTTAGTGGCACATTGGCCATGTGGCTCTGCTAATGGAGAGTTAATGGGAAAATAAGAAGCTGACCGAAGCCCCAAAGCATCCGCCCAAACCATTCCTCATTTAGAGTGCTACAGAGCCAGTCTTCTGTTTAAAGCCCAACGAAGCAGCAAATCATGCCTCTCCACACACCAGATGAGATCTGCTTCCTGCTTTCATCATCGTCTGAACAGCTTATCAGTCATAAAGTATGCTTATATCACTAATATTATCAGATCCAGTTTATGGCTCTCTGTCTTTTAAGCATCTCTACTTACAGTTCATATTAATAGGCAGAATAAGAGGCAGTTAAAAGAATGTAATTTTTCAATGTTAAAATGTTTTCTCCTGTTGTAGTTTAAAATACACAGACAAAACATTGACTTTAAAGTGGTCTGAGAGTGAATCGTGATATATATTGACTTTTAGTTAAACTAATGTCATAAATTTAGAGTGTGAGTTTTGCAGTTTTTACTGTTAAGTGTTGTTCACGAAGAGAATGATAACTATAACTATAACTATATAAAGATTCAAAAATCATTCTAATAGAATTCTAATAGAATTCCAAAACCCCAGCTACTGTATGACTATAACAACACAGAGGAACTATACCGTTGTAATCACGTTCAGATTTGTTTTGTAAACTTTGTAAATTGTAATTCTGCAAACTCCATGTGAAATTAATTCATCAGATTTTATAAAGTTTCAAGTTTACTTTATTTATATAGCACATTTAAAACAGCCACAAGACTGACAAAAGTGCTTTAGACTAAGAAACAACGTCATAAAATTAGAAAAATACAAAACTGCAACCAGAAAGGAAAAACAAAATAGGAAATACAAAATGCAAATATATATTCCTTATAGGCCAATGAAAACAAAAAGAGACTTTGTTTTTAAAAGAGCCTAAAAAATAGTCAGGATGGGGGCCATTCTGATCCCAACTGGCAACCCAATTCCTGAGAAGGCACGGTCACCTCTACGCTTGAGACTGGAATGCAGAATTAAAAGAAGGTTCTGGTCACAAAATCTTAGACTTCTCAAAGGGGTATACTGATGCAGCAATTCAGATAAATACATGGGTGGTTAATTGTGCAGAGATTTAAAAACAAATAATAAAACTTTAAAATATATTATAAATTGAACAGGCAGCCAGTGAAGGGCGGGGTGAAGTGATCCCTTTTTTTCTTTTTTAAAGGAATCTAGAGGCAGCGTTCTGGACCAATTGAGCTTTGGAGATGCCACAGCATGAAGAGTTACAATAATCAAGATGTGATGTAATAAAAACATGAACAGCAATTTCCAAATTCTTATCAGTGAGAAAGTGCTTAATTTTTGCAAGTATACGGAGCTGATTAAAACTAGATCCAATCACAGCCTAAATTTGTTTACGGAATTTTAGCAAGATTATCATCTAAAAGAACATCCAGATTCTGTCCCTTCAAGGATCTAAAAGCTGATAAAGGTCCTAGGTAAAGATTGAAGTCCTTCATATTTTCTGATGGACCGAAAATGATCACTTCCTTTTTTTCTTCATTTAAGGATAATACATTTTGAGATAGTCAGGATTTAGCCTCGTCTAAGCAAGATGAGAGAGCAGACCTGGCAAGTCGATCATTCTTCTTAAAAGGTAAATCGATTTGCATGTCGTCAGCATAAAAATAAAACGACACCCTGTGTTTTCTGAAATGGAGCCCAGAGGTCATATACAATGAAAATGAAGTGGAGGCCAAAATAGAGCCTTGCAGAACGCCACAGGGGAGAGAAAAATTCTCCTAGCCTAACCACATATTTCCTGTCAGAAAAAAATGACTGGAACCACTTTAGAACTTTGCTGGAGAGATCCACCCAAGATTCTAGTCTATTGATTAATATAGAATGGTTAATAATCTCAAAGGCTGCTGATAAATAAATAAAAAATGAGGATAACAGAATAATTCGTATCAGTACTGTCAGAAGGGCAGATTCAGTGCTCTGGGCAGCCTTAAAACCATATTGAAAGTGCTCAAACAGACTATTTAAAGCAGGAAAAAACTGTAGTTGGGAAAAACACAATCTTTTCCAAAACATTAGAATTAAATGGTAAAACAGAGGTAGGGCGATCATTTTTTTAAACCGAAATGTTGAGTGAAGGCTTCTTGAGGAGAGGTGTGACAGTAACCACTTTAAGATAAGCAAGAACCACCCCAGTTGAGAGACACTTAATAAAAAGGACACTAGGCCCAGTCCAACCGAATCGACAATTTGTTTAAAAAATCTAGGATGGATGGCATCATATGAAGGAGAGGATGGTTTCAACTCAATAAAATGTTTATCTTTATCTTTAAGTGACTGAAGGGAAACAGGATCAAAAATATCCCAAGAGGCAGACAACGGCGAGGGGAGAGGCAACTCAATAGGAGAAATATAAGCTACCGGTCCTAGTTACTTTGTACTTAAAAAACCTTGACAAGCTTTCAAAAAGATTGGCATAGCGAACAGACACAGTATTTACCAGGGGACTAATAACATAATTGATAACAGAAAACTAAATCTTAGGTCTGGACTGGTAAATTAGAAAAATAGGTTGCTTTATCCAATGTGGCGACACTCTGATAAGCCAATAAACTGTCTTTGAACAACTGTTGTGAAATGTGTAAATTGTCCTTTTACCACTTACGCTCAGCCTTTCTACATGTTTGCATTAGCAGCCGAGTCTCAGCAGTATGCCACAATTCAGATTTAGGCTTAGGCTACGTTCACACTGCAGGCTGAAACGACCCAATTCCGTTTTTTTTGCCCCTATGCGACCTGTATCTGATCTTTTCATGACAGTCTGAACGACACAGATCCGATCTTTTCAAATGTGACCCAGGCCACTTGGGTATGTGGTCCTGAATCCGATACGTATCCAATCTTTTGAAATGCGACCTCCGTCTGAACGGCAAGGCCACATGTATCCGACCCGCACGTCATTGATACGCTACAAACGTCATAATTCTGCGTTGAAGTAGGCGGGAACGAGAAGATAAACGACAACCATGGCGGACGATGCTGCTGAGACTAGTCAATGGAAGGGAAGCGAGGTCACAGATTTAATTAATATTTGGGGTGACTGCTTTATTCAGGCCAAACTCGAGGGCTCTTATCGGAACCAGGTGGTTTACGAAAACATTTCCAGTGAAACAGCCGAGCGTGGTTACAGACGATCCTGGCTCCAATGCCAGCGGAAAATAAAAAGCCTCCGAGCCAAATACAAACATCCGTGGATGCATCCGAAAACTGAAAAATGCTGCCTTCGGAGGACGCATTTTAAGGTCGTGAGGCATCAAGGCACGTCCAAATTCATTGTTAGCTTCACTTCCTGTCTCCTGAGATGCCTTCATCTGGCCGATTTTTGAAGGCAGCATTGATATATCCTTCGCTGCCTTTGATATCCCACAATCTTGTGCGTTACATTCTGTGAGAGTTAAGCAAACAAAAGAAAGATGGCGTCTGAAAGTTGCGGTCGGTGGTCAGTTTGTGTGTAAATGTATGTTTCTGATCAACGTTTTCCACTTTTGATGTCATTTCTAGCGAGAAATCAATATTGCAGTAATGAAATATTCACTTAGTTATCACCAAAGCTCTCTATGTTTTGCTGTAGATCATTAAACCATTGCCTCAGAAGCCTGTCCAAAATCAGTTTCGTGAGGTGCCTTCATGCAAAAACGCTGCCTGCAAAGTCATTGCCTGATAAGACAGCGAAGCAGCAAGTCACCTGCCTAAGTTTTCGGATGCAGCCCATGTTTAACGTTAGCTACTTCCGCAAACAACGAGTGACGTCGTTCACCGTTGAGTACTCTTCTGCGCATGTGGGTCACTTCTGGGTCATTTCACGTTCACACAGGAGATCACAATTGGACAATTGGTCGCATTTAATTGGAAATGTGAACGACCTTGCAAAAAAATCACATTTTTTCAAAAAATCGGAATTGAGCATTAAGCCCTGCAGTCTGAACGTAGCCTTAGAGGCTTTAAAGGAGCAGTCACATTCTTTACATCGAGGCCAGGCACTATTTACCAGACTGAGCTTTGAGTTTGTCCACATCCAAGTCCGATCTGAGTCCAGGATTAAATGAGAGCAGGACTTAGTAAAGCATTGATGAAAATTACACCAAAATGAGGAGAGTAAACCCGAGACAGTGATGGTGCTTTAGTAGAAACATGAGATAGACTAGGAAGAGACATGGAAAATAAAATAGGCTTATGATCAGACAGCATATAATCAGAAACAGTAATATCAGTAATATCCACCCCTTAAGAAGGAACAATGTCCAGAGTATGACCGTGGATATGAGTGTGGCCCACTGTATCACCCACTACCAATTAAAAGTGATAAAATTTAGTGACAATGTTACCAAAGAAGTGAGTGAATTGCTGTAGAAAGTCCTTAACTGAATGTGGAGAACGGTAGATCACCCCAAAGCAGACAGGACCGTTCCAGTCTAGATGGAGAAGTCTAGAGGCTTCATAGCTGGTACAGATATCCACAGGGATGGAGCGACATTGCGCACGGTGAGATTTTTCCATAAGACACTAACCCACCCCCTCTTCAATTTTGGCGAGGGGAGTTAAAAATGTACAGCCAACTGGGACCAATTCAGAAAAAGGGATAAGATCGCCATCCTTAATACAGGCTTCAGTTTTAAACATAAAATCCAAATTTTGCAAAGAAGTCATTCACTAGAAAAATCTTATTCACCACTGAAGGAGCATTGATTAAAACCATATTGGGTGGACCAACAGTGCCAGGGGAGAGTGACACTCTGCACAGCGGACATAGCACACCATGAGCTGTTCCAATTCTCCGGAGATAGTAGCCAATCCGAGGAAGGCCAACCCAAGGACGGAGGGCGGGAACAGGGGAAGAACAGGTCGAAGCCACCAGTGAGCCTGATCCAAGAGCATTTTGAGAAAAGGGCTTGAAATACAGCCCGCATGCAGACGGTCTTTCAGCTTGACTGCAAGTCCTCCCCGAGACACGCATCTCCTCTTGCACTTCCTCAATGGATTATTAAGAAACCAGCGGTGAATGCACGCCAGAATGTCCAATGTAAAATAACTCCACATCTGAAAGATGCTGACCTCAAATCAAAAGAGACTAGAAATCATAAACCACAAGGGCCCCACAGTTTGATTACCAAACAAACAACCAAACTATCAGACAAGAGAACAGCGGGTGGCATGGCGACACTGGCATCATCTGTATCAGAGTGTGTTTTTGGGTTAGTAAAGGCTACATAACTATCTAAAACAGTCAAAAACATAAGCTATATTGCTTTTGACTAAGATTAGCCAATAGCCCAAATGGCCTAGATGATGTCAGTTGAAAAGAAAGTAATTTCACAAGTGTAGTTTACTAAAGATTAAAAAAAAAAAGAGATGAATAATTTTTATGGAATAATGCACATCATTTGTGCACAATAAAAAGTCAGACCTGGTGATTTCAGCCTGCTGCTGTAGCTGTTCTTGAACCTTGCGGCAGATCTCACTCGCCGTGGTGTTCACCTTGCCAATCTTGGTGAAGAGGGCGGCAATCTTATCGCTGCGGAGGAATCCCGCTGCTCTTCGCTTCAACAGGTGGCTTAAGCAAGCCTCAATGGAGCCTGCAGAAACAGAGGGAGGAGTTGACAAGCAAAGATCAAACACTGAATAAACTTAAGCAATTTGCATCTCATTATTTTCAACTGCTTTATGAATCCCTTTAATAACAGCCATTTGTTCTCACATGTCAAATTTTCAATTCCATTTCTTTCGCAGGAGGCTTTACTATAGATGAACTTGCACGATGCAAGGGGAAATCTTATTGCAGAAGTAATTGTGTTCTGCCTCATACTTCTCATTTTCCTTTCGTGAGGTAAACAGCCATGACAGAAGCGCAAATGCAACTGGGAAAAAGATTTACCGCTGGTTCCTGAAGCACAGCTAAATATTTCAGTAACTCAGAGTCAGGGCGAGCTACCTGTTACTGCTCCTGCTTCTGCTAGGATTTAGTCCCCTCAAGCACTGTGTGCTCACTTCAAAAATAAATAAACAACGACAACAGTTCCCCAGTCCCCTAATCTCACCAATGAAGAATAGAGCAGATGTTCATATTGCTGTAAACGACTAATGCGTTCGTCCATCTTTCTTGACAAGTAGCCAAGTGCACATGCGCCAAGAACAACAAATATTAAGATAAATGAAGAAACCTTCACGGCAAATGAAATCAAGATTATTCTTTACATGATTGCAATGAAAGGCTAGTTATGAGATTTGCATTTGCCATGACAACTAAGTCTACCTGTCGCCTCGCCGCATGATTGATGCTATCAATATCTGAGCATGTCACATTATCTACTGCATTTGCGAAAGCAATCAGATGTTTATGGTGGTAATAGCATTTTTATTGCTTGGTTTGTGCCACCCGGGGCAGCGGCTTAAACGTTCTCAGCTTCAAGTTTTTCCTGTTAAGTGCCTGTTTGATAAATTTAGAAAGTTAAATTGCACATTGATGATGGGAAAATGGGTATTGCATTGGTCTACAGTAGTTGACATCCAGGGGCATTGAGAGCCTGGTGCAATTCAACCACTACTATTGGTAGTAGATGTTTTTTGAATAAGACGTTTAACGTATAAGAGAGCCGAAGTTGTGCAGTCCTGCAGAAGGAGACCTGATCAACAAGCTGCAAATATGTTGCTAATCTACACCTCTAATTTCAGAACATACAAGAAGATGAATCATCTAAGTGGCTGCTGAGTGCTTCCCCCTTGAGAACCCAGCACAATAACTGTCTTCTCCCAAAAGCAGCTCTGATTTGAACAGTAATGCTCTGATAGCCACTAACAGAAATGGCACTTCCTGTGTTTCTTGGAACCATCATCCATTGAGCAAAAAACGTGCAGACAAAGTGCTGAATGCTCCTGAAGATGTATTTACATAATCTTTCGGTCCCTGCTGCTTTAAGCGCCTCCTGCATGCATCCATACACCCACAAGCTGCTCTGGTCTCAAGCTCACGACACACATTTGAATGCATACCACTGTATCAGGGAAAATGCATACATGCATATAAATAAACTCTTAAAACACACTTTACACATTTTCACTATTCAGTTTTTTCCTTTACTTATGTCCGGCTCCAAAAAATGTCATACTGCTTTGTCTTCCTAATGCTTATCTCATATTATAAGTATTGTAAATTGACTTATATTGTTGCTCTTTGTCGGCTTGATTGATTTTATTGTCCTCATTTGTAAGACACTTTGGATAAAAGCATATGCTAAATGATTAAATTCAAACATAAATGCAATGATTGTAATAAGAAATGTATCTTGAGTATAATATTGGCATATTAAAATTATTTCTGAAGGATCATGTGACAATGAAGCCTGGAGTACTGCTGCAAAATACAGCTTTGCTATCAAAAGAATAAGTTAAATTTTTAATTTTTAAGTCATTTTAAATTACTGTGTTTTTGACCATATGTTGATGAATTACTGACCCCACACTTTTGAATGGTAGAGTATATAAAATATAACAAATCAACCAAAAGTTGAAGAAACATCCAAATAGATTGTGGATGGATGCATTGATTCCTAAAAACAATGCAAACGGCAGATTTAATGACAGATTCATTAAAAGGCTTCATATGATTCAACTAACATCCTCTGTCCAATAAGAACAGCACTGAGAACAGCATCTGACAAACCACATTTGGATTTAATAAGCAAAGGAATTAGACATATAACCCCTATAAATAACGCTGTTTTACATCTTTCCTTGTCTTAATGGGACATTAATGACCAAAAGCCTCCTGTGTTCTTTTAGTCATGGAAGCTGAAGTATGAAATTTTTAAATACTTACTTCCATCCCAGTTTATACAACTACAGTACATGTAAGCTATTGATAGGTTCCTTTTCTTCAAGACAAATTACAAAGCAGTTAGTTCATAGATCAACATTGGCATGTTAGAGAAGAAGATCTAATTAGGCTAGAAGCACAATTAACCATAAGACAGAGCATGTCAATAGAATACAGCAGAGCACATCATCAAAAAGCCATAGTATTGATGCACATCACAGTATTGAGTTCAGCTTTTGAGATGTTATGACATCACACACGTGAACGCGCTCACAAGCGACTATGTACATTGATCGATGGCTGTAATCTGAGCTACTATCATCTCTGTGAGAGGTGGGGGGCTGGATGCCGGCAGCTGGGTGCGATCGCTGCCGTCCGTAGGGAAACACACCTGTGACTGTGCAGTCAAGCTGTGAGTCACAGTAACAGACAGTAATGAACTGCATTACTGAGGTACTCGGCAGCTACACAGAGCGTGGGCGACAGGGGGAAGCGGGGGGCTTGAGAAAGAGTTGGATGACCATAGGAAAAAAAAAGATTAGACAAGGGCAGGCCAGGAGAAAGCCAGAGTTAAAGTGATGAAGAGTAAGAAAACGAGAGGGGAGAGAGCGTGAGAGAAACTACAGACCCAAAAAAAGATATTAATAAAGTGGAATAAAAGGGGAGAAAGACAATGGCAGAGGCTCGGTGACTCATCGGTCCCTGGCATAAAGAGGGTTTAGCACTGCTATACTTATTAATCAGCCTGATCTTTGTCCCTCAGTCTGGACTCAGGCTGTGTCCTCAAGAACCGGCCTTACGGAAAACAGCATGTTCACAGAGACAATACTAATGACAACCGGAGAAGATGAGATTTTCCACTGGACGGCACTATACAGAACTGATCTTTCCAGAGGAAAGTGTTGGTTTAGAAAGAGTGTAAGAGTATGCAATTCAATACGATTATGTTCAATTACTTTGATTCAATTCAATTAATTAGGATGAATTATTGAGTGAAATATTTGTGTTGTTATTGTTAACCAAAACTATTTTAAAAAATCAGTAATTTAAATAAAACGGAAATGAGATAAAATATAAATATTATATTAAAAAACATAAATTAAAAAAACGAGAATTCGAAATTTTGCATTGGTAACTATCTAAAATAAAAGTAGTTTTAGTTGATGTACTAAAACTAAAATCTAAATACAAATAAATTAGCTAGCTAGAAATTGAAAAAACTAATAAAAATGACAAAAGCACATCAGAAAGTTACTAAAACCTAAATTACAATTTAAATGAAAACTGAAAAATATGAATAACTACAACAGGATATAAATGATATTTAAAAAAAACACGTATTTACTCATCCTTATGTTGTTCAAAATCCATTTGCTGTTATTTGTTTCTGACAGGAATGACAACGAGGCTAGAAGAGATAGCAATGCAAAAGTGTTCAGGGGTTGTTTAATAACATACCGATTGTTAAGCTGATGAAACATCTTTCTGATGTCATAAAACAGCTTTGAAAGTTGTGAGAATTATGTGATCTAGGACTTTTATATATGTGCCACTGTAAAGGCTGTGCGTCTATCCCTTAGCATCATTCTCATCCAGATTAAATTCAGTATGGTGTCTGGTTAAGGTTTATGGTGTTCTGGCTTTAATGACAAGTCACACTTTCAATTAAATGACATTGTAAAGGAGAATTTTCTCCAAAGGGGAAATATTATCTGTCAACAACGATGTAAATTTCAGTCTGTTTATCATTCAAAGCTTTTGTATGGCTTCAGGACACTTCTGGTTATATAGACAGCTCGGATGATGGGTGGAGATTTAAAGACAGAATCTTCTTCATGATGACAAACCATCATGCTCTACAGATGTTGCACTCAAAGAATATTTTTTAGGTTTATTTTTTAAGTAGAACTGGCACCACCAGCACCCAGAGAAGTGCCCTGCTATTTCAGTGAAGTGAGAATGAGCTGAGTTTAAACAGTTAGACACCTCTATTATTAATAGATTCAATCCATAGTTTTTGTGAAAGGAGTCAAGTGTGAACACAGCTCTTTCCTGTCACCAGGAAGCCTCACAAGATGGCAGTCCACACACACACACACACACACACACACACACACTACAACAACCCAGCATGAAAGAATCACACACCTATATATGATGCACACACGTTTAAGATACATTCACCCCATTCCTGCTTTCAAGAAATAATTTCAATTTGGCACTGTTTCTTGGTCCTTGA
The DNA here is from genome assembly GCF_023724105.1 of Carassius gibelio. Taxonomy (NCBI): domain Eukaryota; kingdom Metazoa; phylum Chordata; class Actinopteri; order Cypriniformes; family Cyprinidae; genus Carassius; species Carassius gibelio. Next base: position 13,914,330 of record NC_068385.1, read on the forward strand.
ATAAACAAATTTGTTAAAACAAATCATCTGACGTCAGATATCTTTCCAGTGACACTCAAGATGTTCTTTGGATCTCAAATCATGCTGGAAAAAATAATCATCAGGTTTGACATAAATTTGTAGGAATCATGCTGCTTAATAATGCTTAAAAAAATGATGAACCAAATGCTAAAATATTAAAATAGTTTTTGTTTTTTATTAAACTTTTAATCAAAATTGTTATGTTGCTGCTAATATATACTGTGCAATATATATATCTATATCTATCTATCTATCATCTATCTATCTATCTATCTATCTATATATATATATATATATATATATATAAGTATATATATATTTTGTGGTCACAGACATTTGCATGCATGCTTACATAAATTTAATAGATTACTGATGTATAAATAAACACGCTAACACCTTAAATCTGACAGTGATACTATTCAAATGTGCCTCAATTTCCAATGGCCTATGAGGTCATCCACTCACACCAGGTGATTAAATATTGATTTACTCTAACAGTCCATCAGTCCAGCAATCTCATCTATGAGACGTATGGTGGTGATCAGAAGCTTGAGTTTGATCTAATCTCTATCTCTGAACAGAAATCAATCTGCTTGCACCTCCCTCCATGCACTGAGTGAAAGAGAGTTTACTTCATCAACACTCTCTTTGTCTAAGCACCTTCACTCAGCTGAGGGATGCGCAGCACTCAGCCGCAGCTGCTGACACTATGGAGAAGAGCAGAGCGGTCACCAAACACCTGTCCCAGAGACGAGAAAACATGACAATGCTGGTATTCACTTGACAGAAACACCCACAGAGACACATAGAGAGAGCATTTCGATTCTGCTGTCAGAGATAGCGATGTGGTTTAGGGTAAATATTAAAAAACAAGTGCAAGTAGACTTTTTGTTACTCACGGAAACTGACACTCAATATACATTTTTAGACAGGGATTAACAATATGATGAGAGAGTTTTCCAAAATAAGTGGAACCTCTCCATTATAGAGTAAGATATAAGCACACTTCCTTTCACTACATTATTCAGTGACACTGCTGTGCTTGCTTCAGTCATAACAAACTCACACTTGTCCTCATCTCTTCTCTTCAACCTTTTATTCAGAACAGCATTTCATAGATAAACACCATGAAAAGCATGATGGGTTGACGATTCAGATCAACGAGGGCCCATATTGACTTTCAAATTTTCAAAGTATATTCTACAGTATGTGATAACGATTCACAGTCAACAGCCTTTGAAGTGGAATATACCTCTACATGCTCCCAAAATTAAATCTAAAGCATTTTAGGCAAATATTTCAGTGCACCCCATAAAATGTGGTGATGGAATAAGGGAAAAATGAACAAGAACAAGAGACAGTTCGATTTTCGTGCACTTTGGTTTTCACGCTCCACAGGAAATGGACATGTGCTAGGCCCTAGCTTTTCTCAATCCCAAAAATGGCATTTCCCACTAGGGAGTCACTCCTACGCATTACCTCTCTAACACCCAGCTCTAATTAATGAAACAACATCAACTAGTCCAGTCCCAGCACAGAGACACTGAGAGAACAAGAACAATACAGCCAAAGATTAACATCTTAAAGGATGTTGAGGAGCATCAGGAGTCATGTCAGGGATCGAGGGATCTGATGAGGGTAAGGGAAAACAGTGGAACATCTCAGGCTAACAAATTATTAGATGTAATGGATCCAGACCATTTGAGGACATGATTGTATGTAATGAGTATGTTTTTGGTAAAGTGGTGTGTATTATGTTCTTTGTTTTGTGTGTGTTACTTTTCAGTTGTTGGGAAGTATAAGAATTATGAGTTCTGAAAGTTTTTATCTTTTCATTTTCTCCACAGGCACTTAAACAACTTTATAAACTGTAATCCCTAGCTTCCGCTAACTGTCATATGCCTTTGTTCACAAGAGAGTGGTGTTTCAGTGGAAGACGTAGGGCGTAGCATAAGCTCCCGTGAGCATATGCTAGTCTTGCGAGAACCAAGTTCCCTTTCAGTCGGTCACTCTTTACGTCATGTCGTAAACCGTGCCTCCCCTCTCGGGTCTATAGCATCACATCCACACCCCACCCATCTGGGCCTCCGTCAAACCTGGCGGTGAGCAGGTGACCAAGAGGCCCCAGAACGGGCAAGCCAGGGAAGGAAGAAGCTGCTCTTGGGGGTTGGCCGGATGGAGAATCTGGAAAATCTCTATTAGAGAGCAGGCTACGTGGACCAGACACAAAAGATTCAGGACCTCAGACCAGCTCTTTGTCTGTCACAGAAGCCGGCAGAAGGGGAATGCTGTCTCCAAGCAGAGGATGGCACACTGGACTGTGGATGCCATCACCCTGGCTTATCAGACACAGGGTGTGCCCAGCCCATTCAGGCTGCAAGCTCACTCAACTAGAAGTGTTGTGCCCTCCTTGGCGATGGCTTGTGGCGCCTCAATGGCAGATATCTGTAGAGCTGCGGGCTGGGTGACCCCGAACATGTTCGCTAGATTTGATAGCCTTCGTGTGGAGCTGGTATCCTCCTGTGATCTCACCTCAAATTGGTAGAAGCGCTGAGTGGCCCCAGCTTCGGAGCAGCTTGCTATAACTGCTCCAGAGATTCCATACAGTAGACCCTGTTGAGCTCCTCCATCCCCTTGGCAGCCAGACTCGGTGGAGCGTCCGATACCAGGCCCTCACTCGATGAATCCGCAAGAGGGCTGGGTTCCATATGTAGAGATTTAAGTGGATCCCATATGTGTAAATTCCATGGTATAGCCTCAGAGTCTGTGTTTCCCCCTCAGACTTCAGCCAATTTTAAGAGGATTAAAAATCACCTTCACCTGTGTAAGTGCTTCCGAAACCTCCTTTGGGAAGGCTGGGTCTTCTGCAGCATTCCTGTTCCAAGTGGAGCGTGTAGGTTTTCCCAGTGTTATCCAGTCTTACCGAGTAATTAGTGCCATAGTAGCTTGTGCTACACAAGTAGACTTGTTGTGCTGAGCCCTGACCATTTCTCATTTTATGAGAAAATAGGGCGCAGGTGGCTTTCACAGGACTCCAGAAGGGGCAGTCACTGTGTCCCTATGGTAGGGGATCCCGTTTTTTCGATCTTCCGATGAGAGTAAACAACTGAAAGGGAACGTCTCAGTTATGTATGTAACCTTCGCTCCTCGGCGAAAACCTGAATATGCGGTGCACCTGTTGCCTACTCAAAAATCACACTGTGATCAGCGGCAGCTGGATGCAATAATCGGATGCTAATGTGCATTGGCTCATTTAGTTTGCACTCAAAGTAGATTGGTCTAGCTAAGCGATATCCCAATTCATCTGTCATCCGATGTGATGTTTCCATTCCCACCTTCAGGGAATGAGGATAACCATACGTAACAAAGACATTTTGTTTACAACAAAGTAAAACCAGGTTTTTATCGAAATCTTTTTATTTGATTTATTATTATCTTTTTAGATAGATAGATAGATAGATAGATAGATAGATAGATAGATAGATAGATAGATAGATAGATAGATAGATAGATAGACAGATAGATACCATCTCCAACAGGTACACTGATCATAACTTAACGTCCACTGGTGAAAATCAGCCACAAAGCCCAAAAGGCAACACATAAATAACATCCCATCTTGACTGCCAGTCATCAACAACAAAAACACCTCCATCAGAGCCACGTGAGACAGGTCTTCCCATCAACCCCAGGGAACAGCTCGTATGAATCCATGTCATACAACATCAAGCATCTCTTAGTGCAGCCTTGGGAATATGACGCTGGTCCTGTCCTCGTGAGCAAAGCGAACTGTACAACCTCAGTCTAGTTCAAGCTGTGAAGGTCAGATGGCATCTGGTTCCCCGGAGCGCCGTCCCCTGCAGACAGCATCAAAACCAGAGCAAGGAGGGGGCTTGTGAGCCCCTCAGCACCGTGGCAGGGATAATCTCATAGATTGTCAGCACCCCTGATGTTATTTATCAGCCTGGCACCTGTATTGCTGTCAGGAAGCAGGGATGGAGCATGAAGATATTCCAGGATGCACTTTTGCCACAAATCTGGAGGGCAATCACTGGCCAAATCACCTGCTGTGGTCTCCTTCACAGTCACTTCAGGCTACAGCACATTGTCTTCAGAAATAACCCTAAAAGAATACCACCAGCTGAGGGGGGTTACATAACCATGTGTGTTTGTTTCAGCCAATTTGTGCGTAATAGCCTCTGACATGGCCAAATCCCTGTATAGAAACTGTGTTGTCATAGAGATAGACTGTAATTAGTGGAATACTAGAGTCTCCAGCAGCATCTGTGGTCCCCTAAATGAAGCCCACAACCACATATGTGGAAATAAAGGACTGGCTGCCAAAATGAAAGCTAGATTAGTGTAGTGTCAGGTATGTCAGGTATTTAACCATTCTGCCATTGTTGTACCTTTAGGGGTACAACAGTTTTTCACTGGGACAGCATTTTTGAAGAGTCACTTTGTACCTTCTTTATTCCTGAAGGATGTATATTACAAAGTTGTCCCTTTGAGTGTAACAAGCTGTTGTAACCGTAAAGCTACAAGTTTTGCAAAAATAATTCTGCGTGCATGACCTCATATTGAATACCTAGTTGTCACGGTCACACACGTATTAAACAATATATGAAACCTTAAAAACCAAACATTCCAGAAACATCAGTACTTTAGTCTTTTTGTCACAGAAGTTAAATAATTAGCCATCATTTTACAAAGCCAGCAACAATTTTTAAGTGCAGTCAAGCACAATAACCTTTTTGCAGTATTATATGTGGTCGACCAACATTTTTTTGTGGAGAAAAAGGTTTCATTGTCCCTCCAACAATAAAATTAATTCATTAAAAATAGAAAAAGTTACTTTTTCAGTGGCTTTGAAATTGCAAATATATAAAAATAAAAACTGCTATTGTTATAACAACACTTATTACCATATAAAAGCCTTTGGTGAGCATTAGAGACTTCTTACAAAAACAAGTTTAAAAATCTTACCAACCTTATACTTTTGAACTGTAGTTTATGTAAATTAGGGATGCACTAATATTAAAATACCAAAATCAACATTAAAATTATTATAATTATTTTGTTGATGAAAAACAGACATATATTTTCAAGAATTTCAAAAGGTATACAAATAGGCTAATTGTATAATTAAATATCTAATATAAACTAATTAAAAAATCCCTAATATCGACCAGTAACCAATATAGTAGCATTACATTGTGTATTCATAATTAAAACACATAAATATAGTTACATAACACATGTTGTTATATGCCATGCCTAAAATGCAACACTCTTTATCCACAATACATGGTTAAAAAAAAAGACTTAAAATGTCTTGTTTTGGAATTTGACATGCCACATCTAAAAAAATGGATCATATCGTTGATAACTAAATTAACAGTTTCATCTACCCACATACCCCCTGTGATTCAAACATGGACACAGAAGCTGTTTTAGATACAAATGCTATTAGTTTCTCTTAATCATTGATGTTCTATATTCACAACTCATGCCCATTCAGAAAATAGCTCTGCTCCATCTGTTTCTTAAATTATAATATGACTTTTCCCACTGAATTTAACTGTTGATTTCGAGTCAATACAGTAGCAACCCATCTGGAAGAGTTACTACCTATTCTACATTTGACTTGGACATATCTGAGCGAACAGCTGTGTGCTTCACAAATAAAGCCTGCTCAGTCTAATTTGAATCTTGGCCTCGAGAAAGACTCATTCGCAAGATGCTTCATCGTGAGCATCAGCTGAGGGATGCTGGGTAAACAGACATGACTCACAACTCTATTCATTCACTCATTAACATCCAATTATCTCACAGTGGCACAGGTGTTCGAGAGAGTATCAGCAAACTTCCTTCTTAGCTCCTTATGACGTTTAGGGATTTAAAACTGCAGCACACAGAAAGTGGAACTGGGTGAAGTGAAACATTTGGGGGGGTTTTTACAGGAAAGAAGGAAACAACAACACAGTGCTTTACTTCCTTGACTAGCCTTCTAGTATTGTTTGCCTTTCACAAATCAGGAAGTATCGGATGTCACATGATGTTATCTCATGCTTTGCAGTCATTCCTTTGAAGTCTCTGATTTAAAGGAATAGTTCACCCAAAAACAAATTTTTTGATGAAAATTTACCCTCAGGCTATTCAAGATATATATGAGTTCGTTTGTCCATCTGAACAGATTTAGAGAAATGTAGCATTACATCACTTGCTCACCAATGGATGCTCTGCAGTGAATGGGTGCCGTCAGAATGAGAGTCTAAACAGCTAATTAAAACATCATAACAATCCACACAACTCCAGTCCATCAAATAAAATCTTGTGAAGCAAAAGCTAGTCTTTTTTAAATAAACAAATTCATAATTAAAATGATTTTAACTTCATTGTAAAATCTGAGAGCTCCATAATATTGCTTTCTCCAGCTGTTTGGACTCTCATTCTGATGGCATCCATTCACAGCAGAGGAGCCATTGGTGGGCAAGTGATGTAAGCTCTTTTTTTTTTCTTCTAAAAAACAAAATAATCTTGTATGGCACCTCTGAACATAAAAAGAAGATATTTAGAAATGTCTCTTGAATGTTGTTTTGTGCTCTGCAGAAGAAAAGGAAAAAGTCGCAAAGGTATGGAGCAATGTGAATTTAAATTTTTGGGTGGACTATTCCTTTAAGGGTCATTATAATAGGCAATAATCAGATTTGAACTGCTTAAGGGGGTTTAATGCATAATATTTTGTAATTTAATGCGTAAACTGTTAATCAATATAAAACAGCAACACCAGAGATGTTGCATTGATTTTAGCTAACTGATTTTGCTAATGCACACAACAGCAGAAAATCAGCATCTAACAGGATTTGACTAATCCCTGTATTATTCATGAATGGCACCAAATTACAGCACAGAAGTAATAGATTCCCTACAGAATTCGAATAGTTTTTCATTCATATTAAATAGCAATTTGTGCTCACACCCTCTTCTGGTGACCCCTGACCCCGCCCACAATCAGTTTTGGTTTGAAACACAACCTAAAGGATTTACAAGCTCTGTGTTTTTCTTTCTATTGATCAGCCAGTGAGCTACACATCCTGGAGCCAGCTGACCCCCACACAACACACTGATTGTTAACTCTGAATATGCATGGAGGACAAAAACTTTTAGAACTTGCTGGCCAAAAATCTTCTAAATGACAAAATCAGCACACATTTAAACATATGCTACCTTCAAGTATTTAAGTCAACATTGTCAACAAGTCAACATATTTGCAAAATGAGTGCACATGAACGTCAGCACTCTGTCAAAACTACCCATGGGAAACCAGTGGGATATTCTTTTCATGCTGGAAGTGAGTAAATAAATGCTGAATGTAGGAAATTATATTGATACGTCATGTAGGAAGATACAATGATATTGTTGATAATTAAGTTGCAATATTGAATGTTGACCGTATGTATCTTTGTATGTTTTATGTAGCGTAGGTGAAAAAACAGCTATAGAACTTGCCTGAATATGAATACCAGTAACCTCAAAAGTTACAAATTTGTCAGATATCACATCACATTAAGAAACAAAAGTTATATTCATCTGAAGATGGAACCATAGCAACAGTAACCGACTCTAGCACTTTATCTATATTAATAATCATAATATATTATTTGTGATTATTTGTCATTTCTGTCAATTTATTAACCAAGAACCATTACTACAGAAATTCTGGTAACACAATAAGGTCTAATTTCTTAACATTAATTTATGTAATAAATATTATTATTTTTTATTTTTTTATTAAATAGGTTCAGACTTAGAATGAGCATCAGTGATTTCTTTTAAAAGCAATTATAATAATTCTTACCAAATCACAAATTTCTGAAAGTTTGAATATGCAAAAATGATTAAAAAAAAAAAAAAAAACAATTCATGATACCAAATGCATTAACAAAGAACATTTTGTTATGAAGTCTTAGTGGAATTCCTTTTAAAAGGTCAGCCTCCTTAAAAAACATTGTATGATTTGTACCCTGAATAAGCAAGCTTTTTCATGTTTAAGAAAGAGATGTCTGAAGTGTGATTTTTTTTTTTTACACTAAATATACAGAGAGATCTGTGTGTACACTCACCCATGTAATTCTCAAACAGGCATTAGCAGTGGCAGCATCAGGACAGGAGCTATTATGCAGCTCTGCTGTGCCTAATGGCTCTGCATCATGAGGGCATGTCTGTACAGTGTGGGCTCTGCATTATGGGCAGGCAGCAGGGCACACACACACATGATCCGACAGCAACACCAATATCAAACACATACTGTAGGAAAGGACGTAAGTGGGATCAAAGCATCTGACAGATGCTTTCTGGGAAATCTGGTTTTAGGCCTTTGACTCATCTCATTTCTGAAGGGAAGCCAGAAAAATGACCAATTTAGGAAATAAATATCAGCATAAAATTTCAGCTTAGACATTAACTCTACACTCTTTTTGCACATGAACACATTTTAGTTTTTTAAATGCTATCTTTATGACTGATTGTATCCATTATTTTGCAAATATTAAAACTGGGTCCATTTATTCATCGCCCAAACAATGCCAACAGACAAAAGACATACATGACCATTTAAATATATATACTTCTATTCAGAAAGATGTATTAAACTGATAAAATGTGACAGTAAAAACATTTATAATAATTGAATGAGATTAGAATGATTTCTATTTCAAGGAAACTTTCTATTCATCAAAGAACCCTGAAAAAAATATAGCATGGTTTCCTCAGAAATGTTAACTTTGATGATAATAATAATAATAATAAAAAAATCTAAATTATTTAAAATATTACTTTTTTTAAATCAAATAAATGCAGCCTTGATGAGAATTCATACAAAACCTTTTAATAGTATAGTGTTTTAGATAAGGTTTGTGAATAGCAAATTGCTTATACTCTTTTTCTCTTACTTTTTGTTTCAGTACAGACTAAACTAAATGAGTCAAATATGCCAAAATAAATTACTTTCTGAACCGACCAAGGTTTGGTTGGTCAGCATGGCACAGTCCAGCCAACTGCCATTGAGATGAACAGGGATGCTAATGGAAAGCTTCTTCTTAGAGGTCAGAACCAAGCCTTTATGTTGGCGCTCAGATGCACTCTGCCACCCTCATAACACGCACCATGTTCAACCAACCCACAATGCACAGACTCAGTTCCTTTTGATGTATTCCCCTGAAACATAATTTAGCTGGGAAGTGCATTGTCATACATTGCTGTGACGTGGGTGAGTGCGTGCTCCAGCATGAAGTGAGGGGGTGGATGACTGCGTGGGGAATCCATGCCCAGTGACTGACTGGAAAACAGGGGAATTGCTCTGCTTTTTGGTGGTGACGACAGACTGGCAGTGCTCCCAGACCAGCCCTCCCCAGCCACCCACACACACACCAGTGCTGAACAGCATTTATACTGAAACCATCACCCTGCTTACGGTCACGACTCAGACGCTCTTTCCCTCAGACACCCAAAAATGCTCCAAATCATCATGCAAAATGCCTGCGATGCGTGAGAGAGTGTGATAACCAGCATGAGTGGAAGAACAACTCTGAAGCAAGCACTAAAATTACAGTTCCTTTCAGTCATTTCCTTTGCCACAAAAGAATACAAATGATGGATATGTAAAAAAAACTAAACAAATGTGTGACATAACAGTCCTAAACACCTTCTCAATAAATCAAAATAGATCAAAATACTCCTTTCAAGACTATGAAGATCATCAGCAGAGACAAAACTAACCAACACTGAATAGACTTATAACAATAATATAAGCTGAAGTGTATAATCTTTTGCATATGATGATACTTTTGTCTTTTGTGTATGTGTGCATGTATAAAATCTATCTATCTGTCTACTGATGTCTGTCTATAAATGTGTGTGTGTGTGTGTGTGTGCAAACACATTTCCCCAAAGTGCATACATCTGCACAGCTGAGCTTGGTGTCGCTATTATAACATTAGAAGGCTAGATCTGCTGTAGTCATGGAGTTCAACAGCTATTGCAATAGCATTTACATAGCAAATCTCATATTCCAAAACCTTGTCATTTAAAGCTAATGAAAAGGAGTGTTGAATGAAGATGTCCTCATTACAGTCTCCATAAAAAAGTGCCTGAGTAACAAAAGTAATAATTCAAATTTATTAACGGATGTTCCACAATTAAACAGCGCTAACCGACTAACGGAAGAACAGAGATGAGTCACAGAGTAGCCGAGGGCTGACATCACTGCTTGTTATCATGTGACCTTTAACCTTGATTCACGGTTTAGTCTTCTAAACGAGAGGAGTAATGGAAAATAGCAGGTGTTTGGATAAATCAAGCACTCCGTATAAACATGGCAGACCTGCATACCTACAAAAAGAGTTCAGGCCACACAGGCATATATGGACATAGGCAAAATGAGGTTGTAAATGTTAACAAAGCTAAGTAATAATGCAGTAAATAAATTTTCCCTTCATATAAAAACAGCATTTATGCTTGTACATTGATGAAACTTGACTAAGCAATATCTGTGGTGCCACGCAGCACTGGTGTGTCACTGACGTAATGAGGCTGAGCCTGGGTTAATGTCCCGGCCTGTCTCTGTGTCACTGGAGTAAAGAGTCTGAGTCACACACAGTCCCAGTCATCTGCACCGGACAAATCAACCTTTTTACTGGCAGTGATCCAAAGCTCCGGAACTATAATCATGCCATCGAGCCCCAGCCTTCCCCTCTGAAGTCTTGCAACAATGACTGGGAAATTGTGCATCTATTTTTATGGGTCAGAAACAATATATTTTTTTATTTTTCTATTTATTTATATCTATGTGATTATTAGGTTACATTCATGCATATTAATTATTAGTTCATTTAAATAATTTGAAACGATTTCATTTGCAATAAGAGATGGGAAATTGTGCAGAATTGTCAGAAATAAATTCATTTTTACTTTTATTTATTTCTATATATTTTAATTTAATATATTGTATATTATTATTAGGGTTTCTTTACAAAAAACATATATTTATCTACATTAATTATTAGTCAATTTATCATTTCAATTCACAATATGAATTTGTGTCAGAAAGAAATACACTTTTTAGTTTAATTGAAATCCACATATTTTTTATAATTATTATTATTTTTTTACTTTCATAGAGCATTTCTTTATTAAAAGTTATATACATGTTTGTTAATTATTAGTTATTTTAATTAATTAATGCTTTCACAAAAACCGTTAGGAAATTGTGATTCTAAAATGTAACTCCACGACAGCTCTTAACTCACTTTTTCTACAGTATGATCATTTGTTAATGATTTTCAACCAAAAAGATGCACGGAAGATTATCACAAACTATTCTCACAAATTCAAACCATATTTATGTTAACCAGCAAAATAACTTGGTGACGTTAAAATCAGCAAAATCAACAAATTTTATGTCACAGAAAAGTAAATGCTTATTTTTGCAAGGCATAAAAACATCAGCATTGGCCTATGTGATACAAAACACCTCTTCTCTCAAAACTGTACTCACTGCAAAGTGCAATAATGTGGCTGCTGTCTTCATGTACAAACTTCTTGGTCACCGCCTCCTCCATCATCTGCTTTACCTAGACATGGAAAGACATGTCATTAGAAATGGCAAAGACTGGCAAAAACAATAATGGCAAGTCAGAATTCTTGGAATTGGGTGCACAAAAGCAACTAATTAATAATGACAGCGTAACCACAAAAGCTTTAATTAGCATCATTCAACTGATAAGTTTCCCTGGGAGAGCAAGGAACTGTGTAGAATGAGTCTCTGTCACATTTTCTCTTCCAACTGTCAGTTCTACAGCAAATCCCAAACTAATTAATCACAATCCTTGCAGGCAGCTTTATACTGTTTGTGTAATTTGAAGAACAGCAGAAGGGTAATTGTAGCATTGAGAAGGAGCAATTATGGGCATCTGTTGATTACGGGCATGACTTGTGCGTGCCCTATGGTATGAGATTTGCCACAAGACAGTAAAAGTAGGACAATTCAAAGGAATGGTTCATTTGTACTCAGCTTCAGACCATTCAAGATGTAGATAAGTATGTTTTTTTATCAAAGACTTGGAGAAACATAGAACACATAGAAATATAGCTCATCAATGGATCCTCTGCAGTGAATGGGTGCCGTCAGAAGCCCAAACAGCTGATTTAACCTGAGTCATGTGGATTACTTGTGGATTATTATGATGTTTTTATCAGCTGTTTGGACTCTCATTCTGACGGCACCCATTCACTGCAGATGATCCATTAGTGAGCAAGTGATGCAATGCTAAATTTCTCGAAATCTGAGAAAGAAACAAATCTCAACTACATCTTAAATGAACTGAGGTTGAGTAAATATTCATCAAAATTTAACTTTTGGGCATACTTTTAGAAAGTGTAATATTAAGTGTTTGGCCATTGCTGTTGTCCTTGGGACAAAATGAAAATGAAAATAATGAAAAAGATTTAAAACCAGTTCATTACAGCAGCCTGTTGCATTACATAACATATCTCGAAAGACACAAGATTGTTTGGACGCTCGCGTAGTGCAAATGCTTCACATAGTGATTCAAAAGAACACAATGGCATTAAAACCCATTTCCAGCCGAGCTGACAGCAGCAACTACGGCGTTAATGAAGTCATCACTCAAGGATTTTTACAGTTGAAATAAGGAGCAATCAGAGCTTGCCGGTCCACACTAGTAATTCACAATCTAACATCTACAAATACAAAGAGCTTTGGCATCCTCTTTCCAATTTAAAAGGTTATAGTAAACACCTAAAAAGGGTTGCAGATGCGGTCAGTTGCATGCACAAACCCCAATAAAAATAGTATCAAATAGGGGATGCATTTCTGCAGATTAAAAAATATGTAGCAAATATTAAATACATCATTGCAAAATGGTGTAACGTTACTCAATGCAGCCAATAAATATTGATGGGGGGGGGGGGGGGGGGAGGCAGAGAACAGGAAAATGAAACTAAGTTGTTTTGCTCTTGTGGGAGGCATTTGTGACGATCCCTGCTTCGTGCAGCTGTATTAATCGTCCACTGATGCAATTTAACTTCTTAGGTAGCTGCTGATGCTTTCAGTTCCTAGGCAACCAGAAGGCGGTTGACTGCGGCTTAAAGTGACAGAGACATGGGATGTTACACAAAGAAAGTCAATGGGGTAATAAAAATCGAATCCTATGTGAATTGCAGGACACAGGATTGAACGTTTTTTTAAGGTCTATTTCATTCTGATACTGTGTTTCCTCACTTTACATATGATGCTTAAAACAGTTCTAGTTCTAGATATATATATATATATATATAATTATATATATCTTTCATTTTACATATCATACATATTTCCCAAAGACAGGAGAAACAATATCAATCAATAGAAATCAATGCTACTCTATTTTAACTATGTTAACTAAAGAGTCCAGGACATCTCTGTGGAGGAAGTGACTCATTTTAGAAGTAAAAATAGGGGATTTAAATGAATATGACGCACAAAAGCTTGTTAAAACTTGATAAATGAGATGATGTTAAAAATTGAATTCCTTATTAACCCATGCCACTGGGCCAGCTGAGGCCAGATACCCTAAGAATTATTCCAGCTCTTTATATCCATGAATTTTTGGCCTCTATTAGACATGCTATCATGAAAAATGATGTCTGCCAGGACTGTGCATTAAGTTCAAGAGGCTGAAGCAGCTACGTGGACACAGTCTGTTCTGACACATGAGACATGCTGGTACCAATTTAGGACATCTATTCTTCGCAGCAATTCATTCAAGATTTCTATTATTCACGAGGGTTGGATTTAAAACTAGCATTCGCTGCACTGTGAGGGAAAGATAAGAATTAATTACACTGATATGAAAGAATGTAACAGCTTCTCCCACTGTACAGTTACAGGAGTGAAAACATTGGAAACTCTGTGAATTTGAAGTCTTATCAAATAATTATTACAAAATATGCCCAAGAACAGTTCATTCATATTATCTCAGCCTACTTATGTTGAATTGGCATAAAACTGTTAGTACAGATTTTTTTAATACATGTTTTTACTCCTTTTTTTTATCTTAAAATTATACCATAGATTAATCTTTTTTCCAATATTATTAGAAGCCTCTCTTAAATACTTAAATCTAATCATAACACAGAGTGGGCCAATATATTTGTATTTGAACTAAACTATATATTTCATCACTGTCCAGAAGTTAAGATGTTCTTGAATTGTTTTCTACACTGTATTTGACTCTTATTCTTAGTGGAAGCTTTAAGCTAATTTGTATGAACATTTATATATTAATTTCAAATCAAATATGTCATGTATTGATTTATTTTGTCTATAACAATGTAGTAAGTGCAATGCACCAGTTATTATAGCAAAAATATTACATTTCACTTTACATACATTATCCCTTACTTGACTTAATGTCACCTACTAGTCAAATTAAACTAATTATAATAATGAGTTTGTAGCCAGTTCAACCTGTAGCGTGAACCAACAATGGCTATACTGGTCCTCTATAATGGTATATGAATTTGACTGCATGATAGAACTTGAAATTAACGTGTAACAGCTCAAAAATGAGGTTACTGTTGTATTTCCACATGAGAAAGTTTTCTCTGCATGCGATAAAAAGAAAACAAGCCCAGATCAAAACAATCTAAGCATAGGCTATTAAACGCAGAGCCATCAGTGCAACCGATCTTTTCTAATCTAGTAAAATAATAAAAGTCGCGTGCTTTCTCTTACAGTCGCGTTATAAATAAACCTCGCGTGCTCTGAGCGCTCGGCTCCTCAAATGTATCTGTCAATGGAAATTCGATGGCAGCACGTTTCTATTCACACTGCAACAGGCTAATAGCATATTCGACACTAAATACGTATTCAGTTAAGACTAGTCATTTGCAGAAGACAGAATATATTGATCACCACAGAAACCACTGATTAAATCACTGTCTCCCATAGCAACATTAAGTTACAGGCGGATGAGGAAGGAAACAGCCGACCCCTCCAGCGCTACAGGTGAAAGGGTTTGAATTTGAACCTATAACTTGTAAATGCAACTCGTTATACATGAATGCATCACTGTAAACATAAGCGCATCCAAAACTTCCATATGCATGCACTAAATCGGATGCAAAGGATGTGAGCTAAAGCATGTTTTAGAATTCAATCAAAACTAAGACACGAAATACATTAATTGCACTTACTTCTCTTTTGACGTTCCATAGCAATTTCTCTTTAAATTCTTCTTCTGTAGTCGAACCCATTGTCCCTGACTGTTAAACAACCCAAGTGCAGCATAAACTGGCTGGAGACATAAATCTGAACGGCTCGCCTGCCTTCCTCCCAGTATTTCTTTCCCCTTCCTTCCTTTTCATATAAATGTGTGTACTGACAGCTGAGCGTTGACGCATCTAAGCACTGCCGAAGCGCATCGTGAAGCCATCTTCGGTTCCTTTATGACGCAATCACCGCTGGCCCCGCCCCCTTGCTATTGTAGATCAATGGGATAAATCTCTTCACGCGCCGTACGCCGTTCAGGCAGTGACGGCGATTTATTTTTAGCTCCCCTCCACATTTGACAGCTCAGACAGAGGCGACCGTGGTGGTTCAACTAATCAGGCATCAAGACATGATGTTCATATGATCTACTGGATGAAATGATGATGCATGATAGTCTCACATCCTATTATGGAAGGGACAGCTGGATATTACCTAGAAATGGCACAGGTGCATTCAACTGGAAAAAATAACTCGCACAAATTCTAACGACTAAATATTTCACAGCTGTTTGGGGTTTGTGGAACAATTTATTATTTGCCTTTAAAGGAATTAGTTAACCCCAAAATGAAATGTAATTAATGTAGATTAGTTTTTTTTTCTTCTTGATAGCAAGATATTTGAAGAAATTTAGCATTACATCATTTGCTCACCAATGGATCCTCTGCAGTGAATGGGTGCCGTCAGATTGAGTCCAAACAGATTAACGTCTTGTGAAATGAAAAGCTGTGTTTGTAAAACACAATTCCATTACTAAGGTAGTTTGGCTCTAAACCACATCTATAACTATTTTACATCAAAAAATCCACCAACGTATGTTTTGTTGTGATGTTTTTAACAGCTGTTTGGACTCTCATTCAGACGGCACCCATTCACTGCAGAGGATCCATTGGTGATGAACAAGTGATGTAATATTACATTTCGCCAAGTCATTCACATTTTGGATGACAACTATTTAAAATACATACTGTTAAAATGACTAGAGATAGAACTCAAAAGACAAAGAAAAGAAGACAAATCTCTCTCTTTTTGGTCCATACATTGACACAATATGAGTCAAAGGAGTCCAATGTTGTTTTGGAGCTTACGGACCAATCTGAATTATTCTTAAGATCCGCAAAGAGTTTTCATTTTTGGGTGAACTACTGTTTGGGTTAAAGAAAATATTTTGTGTGTGTCAAATAACTGGAGCAGGAACATTTTAGTTCACATTCATTCATGCATTCATTAAGCACCGCATTAAAACAAAAATCAAAAACTGCCACCTGATTTTCACAAATATAAACATACATGAGATAGATAGAATATATATATAATATATATATTTTTAAATCACAGTATCAGATGATGTAGGCATAAGACAGGATTGTACCAGAGTATATGATCCTGTATGTAGCAGTGATGTTTTTGGCAAATTCATCTTGGCGAAGATGTTATCAAAACATGCCATGATTACATTAGTAACTACTATTTTAAAAAAGTGTTTTCTAAAAAAAAATAAAAAATAAAAACAACAATAAAAGGTAAATAATTTAAAAATTAAAAGCACTAATGCTAATTCATAATCAGCTTTCTGTGTGATGTTGACATCAAATTTCAAGCAGCATTTCATCCAAAACATCGATTGTCAAGCCACCTACAAAAACATAAAAATCACAGAGTAGCAATCGGTTCGGGCAGCGAACTACAAAGTGGTAAAACGGTGCTGGTAGATTAGTGTTCTCCACAGACAATGCGAAAACAGAAGCACTAGTTGGAAGGATATATATAAAATGTCCTGGAAGCCTCAATTCACAGTTAGGCTAATGTCCAAGTGGTCTGTCGTCATAAGTGCTGTATCTTTTAATGTGGATGCGCCGCACACGCTCCCTCAGCTCCACGGCTTCCTCCTCTTCACTGTGTGAGCAACAATTGTTCCGTCTGCGAGTGGCCTCCAACAGAGAGTTATCTGGGACTGGGAGAGTCTCATACAGCAGGGCATTTAGCATCTCCTCGTAGATCCGTGCTTCTGGAAACTCAACCTGAGCAAATTGCCAGAGTTCTACTGTCATATTTAAACAGGCTATAAGAAATACCTTTTCAAAGATGACTTACTTTTGTCTGCTTTTTCTCAGTAGCATACAAAATGGATGTGCAGCAGACTTCTGCTAGCTTGCGCCTCTGTCCGTAAAAGGACCAGCAGCAGATCTCATCTCCAATGACATCTTTAATGAAGAGCACACGAAGGCTGTAGCTCAGAGACAGCTTCTCAAACAGCTCGATATTCTTGAGTAGGTGGTCATCCGAGTTGCTTTTGAGGAAAATCAAAGACCAGTCACAAAGAAAGTAAGTATTGACACTAGAAGCCAAGTGAATCTCTCAAAAAGGTAAATCGTGTTGAATGTTATAACACTCGTGTTTACCTTGTATAGGAATATTTGTTGTTACCTCGGTTGTAAAGCAGTTTTACAGCAGGCTATAAGTGGAAAAATAATAATGCCAAAACACATTCAGAGTTGCAGATTTTCTTGTTTTTATGTGAACATAAAATAAACCCCAAAAGACAGAATATTTGCACTTTAGGAGAGTCTCACCTTTACACAGCCTTTTATCAGTCTCTCCTCCTCTTTAGGAGATGTTATGACCGGGATAACACACAAAGCCTTTTCTTCATTTTCCTACCAACAAACAAACAAACAACATTTTTAAAAGTGGATCTCATAAAGCCTGCCAATATATATCCGGGTCATATTTTCCCCCAAATTATTATTATTAGTATTTTATTTTGGACATAAAAAAATGATTGCTTTTAAGAATATTTAAATAGTTTGCATGGTTCTTTTACATACACTAGATTTTCAAAGGTCTACATTAGTATGTAGACTAAGAAATTAATGCTTTTATTAAGTGAACTTATATTTATTAAATTGTTCAAAAGTAACAGTAAAGACTTTAATAATGTTACAAAAGATTTATATTTCAAATCAAGAGTTTAGCTATTAAAAGTTAAATGCTCTCCCCTACTGTTCAATAAAAAAAATGTGCAATACCACTTTAATTATTTAACACTACCCTACATCTTATTCTATTTCTTGTAAATTATATTCCATCTATATATCACAACTGTACATACTAATTTCGCGCATATAAGTGTACAGAAAGTATTCAGACCCCCTTAAATGTTTTCACTCCTTGTTATATTGCAGATATTTGCTAAAATCATTTGTTCATTTTTTGTTCCTCAATGTACACACAGCACCCCATATTGACAGAAAAAAACAGAATTGTTGACATTTTTGCAGATTTATTAAAAAAGAAAAACTGAAATATCACATGGTCCTAAGTATTCAGTCCCTTTGCTGTGACACTCTTATATTTAACTCAGGTGCTGTCCATTTCTTCTGATCATCTTTTAGATTGTTCTACACCTTCATTTGAGTCCAGCTGTGTTTGATTATACTGACTGGACTTGATTAGGAAAGCCACACACCCGTCTATATACAGTAAGACCTTACAGCTCACAGTGCATGTCAGAGCAAATGAGAATCATGAGGTCAAAGGAACTGCCTGAAGAGCTCAGAGTCAGAATTGGGACAAGGCACAGATCTGGCCAAGGTTACAAAAACATTTCTGCTGCACTTAAGGTTCCTAAGAGCACATTGGCCTCCATAATCCTTAAATGGAAGATGTTTGGGATGACCAGAACCCTTCCTAGAGCTGGCAGTCCGGCCAAACTGAGCTATCAGGGGAGAAGAGCCTTGGTGAGAGAGGTAAAGAAGAACCCAAAGATCACTGTGGCTGAGTCTGTTGTTGTTGTCTGGAAGCTTGTCACCAGAACAAATTCCTTGTATGTGCAAACATACTTAGCAATAAAGCTCTTTTTGGTTCTGATTAAATATCCAATTTCTTTCTTTTAATTTTGGAATGAAATATAACCTGGATATCTGACAGATTTCATGAGAATGACACATAAACAAGAAACCCACAATCAAGAGTACAAGTCTCAACCAACCTGCAGGGCTCTCTGGCACAAGTCTATCAACCCCTGGATCTGGTAATACTTGGCTTCTGCTAGGAGCTCCATGATAACCTGTCTGCTCTTGGGCAAGGTCACAAATCCATCACGGAGATAGCTGAGAATCAAACCAAAGTGTTTCCCACAGCGATCTATTAAAATCCGACCTTAAAAAAAAAGAATTCACATTAACCACATCAGCACCTTGAATCAAGTGTTTACATTGCATCTCTGCACTGTCTAAATAACTTGCCTTCCTTATCAGTGAGCACCTCCGTCTTGCCACTGAACATGGATCTCAGGAGGGTGTCCTGTCGCGTGAGCACTTGCAGTGTGGAATAGTAAAGATTGCCACCAACATTGAGCTGCACATACTTGTTGCCGGTGACACCATGGTAAGGGCAGGTGTTCGTCTTGGAGCAGGCCAATGAAGAGACAGACACATTGAGCCTTGTTTGTGGATGAAGCTGGTGCAAGCAGCTCTCTCCTGACATGTCCCGCTGTAGGTAGATAACCACCTTGAACACGATGGGTCTAATTTCCCCCGTCGTAGTGATTGCTGCGGAGCAGGCTGCAAGTGATGCAAAACCTACATGCTACACAACACAAAACTATTAATTACTTATGTATATATATATATATATATATATATATATACACACACAAACATATACAAGATGTTTAAAAAATATGGAATATTATGGAAAAAGTATGGACTGAATACCCATAATAACAGCAAATATGGCCTTATACTTGATTGAAAGACTATCTAAAGTGATATTGATATTTCTTGACAATTAATAGATGATGTTATTTGAAATATTACTAAACTAACGTAGAGGTATCTACTTGCATTTACAAAAAGGCAATGCTTTCAAACAAACGTGTCTAGTCTGCTCATATGTTAAAATATGTCGCAAAAAGCCCCATGACGAAACATTTCTGGACTTTAGTTAAGTTTAATGGTAAGCTAGAAATTGGTTTTAATTTGTTAGTATAATTTAATTTAGTTTAATTTGGTCATAAGTTAAGCTACAGGTGCGTCTCAAATTAGAATGTGGTGGAAAGTTAATTTATTTCAGTAATTCAACTCAAATTGTGAAACTGGTGTATTAAATAAATTCAATGCACACAGACTGAAGATATTTAAGTCTTTGTTTTTTTTTAATGGTGTTGATTTTGGCTCACATTTAACAAAAACCCACCAATTCACTCATCTCAACAAATAATTAGAATACTTCATAAGACCAATTAAAAAAAAAAGAACCAAGACTTAAGCTACTTCAGTCTGTGTGCATTGAGTTTATTAAATAGTCTCACAATTTTAGTTGAATTACTGAAATTAACTTTTCCACGACATTCTAATTTATTGAGATGCACCTGTATGTTTATCGTGAAGAAACTTTTCCCAGCTAGAAAACTCACCCCTCTGCTGCATTCCCTTGTGTGCGTTTAACTGAAACCGAGGGCTTGGTCAGTTCGACAGTTCTACTTCAATCATTTTTGATAATAAGAAAACAAACAGGTCTATCTGAAGATATAAAAAAGCAAAATCACTTTTTACTTGTACCTTCGGAGATAACAGGGTGTTGCTTGTTCTTCTTCTTGGAAAGAACAACAGCAACAGGTTAAACCGTGTTTAAGATCTACTGGCACCTATTGGCTAGATCAGGGATTGTCAACGTGCTTTACTCTTACATTACATTTACATCTTATCATTATATCCATAGACATCATGATGTCTATGATTATATCTATGTCCATGTCCTGAAATCATGTTTATTAATGATTTATAACAGGCTTTTTAACCGTTACATACCCAGACTCTCAGTCAATTTAACCACTTATTTTTTAAATGCTGTACATATTTTTATTTAATAGATATTCAATAATGTATTTATTTTTTCATTTATGTATTCCTACAAAACAAGCAAAATAATAATAAAATTTCTAAAGTATCAAGACTTTTATTTTGAAATGTGTACCAATATCACAGTGAATGTTCTAGATTTAATAAGATGCCATCCTTGTATTATTTTGTATACGGTAGTCATTATACACGATATGCTTTTATTAAGAAACCAAGTATTGGATTTAACTATGATATTTGTAGTTAAAATATTTGGAACTTTTAACAGCCTTTTAAGCTGACAGTGACGACATTCCAAGACCAGCCTCCGCGCTGCAGTTCATAGATCCGATTGGCTCTCTCTGCCTGCCAATCACAATAGACGTAACCAATCGAAATCGTTTGTCCTTTCCACTCGTGCTCCGTGTACTAGCTGCATCATATTCAAGATGTCGGCGGTGTCTGTGTATCCCATGTGTGTGCGGGCGAGCCGGGGCCTCCTCAGACTGAGGCAGGGGACCAGCGGCTCCACGGCCCCTGCTGCGTTGGATGTTGTCAGGTCTCTCTCCACTGACACATCTAGTAGCAGTGGCACAGGAGGACTGGCCCAGGCAATTCTGCAAGAAAGGCTTCAGCAGCAGCAGAAAAGCCAGGTGAGAGCTATGACCGCCTGACATTCACACATGACAGGGTGTTAGACAGCCAGTTATCGTGTTATAGACAAATATTTACATTCTTACATGTCATTACTTAGGCATTGAGTATGTTGATGAATAAAAAAAGAGCAAATTGTCAAATGTTTCGTTCTGGTTAGTGAAGTTTGACAGGTAAGTGGTTTGAATGAAGACAGACAGGCAGTCTGTGTTATGTATGACAGCAATAACATTGATTATAGTTTTCTCACATCATCAGTGCGTTATATAACATTTATTCTTGAATATCTAGCATTATAAATGGTTGAAAAGGACAAATCGGATTTACAAATGATAATTATATATAGAGATTCTGAGTTTATGTAAAGCTTGCCATTTAAAATAATAGTCAGAAACATTTATGCCTAAATAAATTATTAATTAATTATTGAATAGAACAGTTTATTTATGCTTTAGACATTATATTTGTAAGAAATCTAAAAGGTATACGTGTTTTATCATATTTGATACATCAGGCTTTTGTGTTTGTCATGTTGATAATTTAGAGGCCTTCAGAGTTCATGTTTCAAATATGATGCATGCTTTATAGGGTTAAACTGATTTATTTTTAATAATGCAAATAATAATAATAATAATAGCAAAAATGCAACATTTCAAGTGAGTGTGGTTTTAATGTATTTTTTCTATGACCTTCACATTGGAGCTGTGTAATGAAAGGTCAGAGCTCACTTTTGACCGTTGAATGCAGAGAAGGGCTGAAGGATGAATGTCTGTAAAAGGATAATGGGACAGCTCCAAAGAACATTAAAAATAAAGGAATTGGTGCATATTAACAGAAATAAATATTCAAACTTGCTGCTGTGTAGCATTCCAAGTGTAAGATTTGGGACACTTGTTGAGAAACAATTGGCTTAAAACTCATGGTTTTTCAGTTAATGCTCATGATCCCAGACAGCTGTAAACTAGGATGCTTTTGACACTTCATTCACAGGACCAACCTCCTCCTGACGGAGAAGACTCTGATCACAAGAAAAATGAACAGGGTGAAGAAAAGAAACAGAAAGAGAACACGGCATATGCTAAGAAGATGGTCCTTCGGTTAGCAGGAATTATGGGTCTTGGAGGCACAGTCGGCATCATGTACATATTCGGTGAGTTTGCCTGGTGCTATCTTTCACTTAGGGCTGGGCAACAGTGCATTGGGATGTTATACGTTTGAAGGTTTTCTTTGAACATTGTTGGATTATTTGAAACTTTTGTGACTGGCGTCGTGTTTGGATTATACAAAACATATATTTAACTGGCATTGTTGGATTACACTTTGGATTGTTCTGAATTATCATGAGGGTTTTTGGATGTCAATTGTTACTGTATTTTGTATAAAAAAAATTCTACTCTGGTAAAAAAAAAATTAATACTCTTTGTAGGATTACGTTGTGGTAATGGTAAATATTTATTAACTTGCTTATTTTCATATCATTTATTTATATTAATTTATGTGGTTTTATGTATAACCAACAATTTAACATGTTTTTGCATTTCAATTCAAACTATTTCACTTAAAAACTGTCTTTATTTAGATAAAAGAATTAATTGATATTTATTTAAAAATGTATGTGTAAAATATTGACATGTGTTTATGAGTTCCAATATTTTCAATTAAAGACGAATATGTGAAAAAAAAGCTAAGATAAGCTTGTAACATCTATTAGATATTTTATATTTCATTTAATGTTTGAAATCATGACAAATGTTCTGCTTTGTTTCTGGTCTCTAGGTAGTAATTCTGTGGATGAACAAGGAAATAAGGTAAGCATGAACTTTCACAAAATCAGGTTTTAAGACTTAATAGTTTAACACTTAAATGTTTTGAAATGACAATACATATTCTAATGAGCTATACATTTCATCATCTTACCAAGAAAGAAAGAGAAATTAGCTGAATAGATTTAGTAAGCAGTCTAAAAGTATATTAATGGTGATAGTTTATGCCATAACACTTCCCAGCTGTTGGTCTTTTCCCTCCATTTTTTCTAAAATGGTAATTTTAACAAGCTCTAAGCCGCACTATTTCCTATGGCACACTTTCTCACCTGCACTTCCCCATCAGGCTCTTTTATCTGGCACAGTTCATTCAGGTGTCCGTGTGAATATTTTCACTCTGTAGGGCATACTTCTCAAAGTGCTGTGAATTTCCTTTCTTTAGCATGCAGATTTCTAGCACCTCTCGAGGTGGCCCACTTCAAACAACTCTCTTTCCAAAGACAGTCTCACAGGAAGCTGGAGTGAAATGTGCTTTGATTGTTGGTGCTGCATTTTGTACCTCTCTTTTCTATGCGACAGACCTGTGCTACTTTAACCGTAGCTAGACCATGATGTTGTGACCAGAACCAACATTTAGTTTTAAATGTCTAAATAGTGAATTAGTATTATATATTATATCAATTCATAATGAATTAGTATTATATATTGTTATTTATCACAATGTCTTCATCCAAAAAAGAAAATTCTGTCATGATTTTTTCACTTACCTTTCCAAACCCGTATCTTTTTAAGCTGTTAAAGGCCTTGGAGCTTGTAAATGAGCATTTAATCTTGTTTGTAAGCTCAAAATAGCAAGGTTGTGTAATGTTTCTGGAAGCCACCCACCTTTAAAGAGGCACACTTCACAAGTAGATGCCAGATGCACCTAGTCTGGAGGCATGTGCCAGAGGTGTGAATTTAAGAAGGTGGTCACTTTAGAGAGCGCACCTCCACCTTTGTTGTGTTACCTGCTGAAGTTCGAGCTCACTTGTAAGGGCACACTTCACAGGTCAGTGTGATCTCACTGGAGTTCAGAGGGCCGTTGGTGTCTGATCACACACCTCATCCAATATATTGGTTGGGTTTCACTGATCTCAGCACTTGTGATCTTTTTGTGACCTGTACTGTAAATTTTACCTCTATCTCAGGGTCTGGCTTTATGATCAGTCTGACATGTTTTTTTCTATCTTTCTGGAAATGATTAATGGAGAATGTGAGTAAACCTTTATAGCATAAACAGTTGTACATTTATATACATACCATTCAAACGTTTGTGATCGGAAAGATCGAAAAGCTCACCAAAGCAGATCAAAAATACAGTAAAACAGCTTTTTTTTTTTATTCAAATGTTAAGAAATTTTAAAATGTACTTTATTCATGTGTGGGTAAAGCTGAATTTTCAGCAGCCAAGAATACTGTTGTGCTGCTTTATATTTTTGTGTAAATATATATTTTGTTTTTCAGGAATATTTGATAAATAGAAAGTTAAAAAAATAATAATTATTTAAAAAAAGAAATCTTTTGAGACATTATAAGTGTCTTTACTGTCACTTTTGATGAATGTTAGTATATTAATGCATCCTTATTTAATAAAAGTATTAATTTTAAGAAAATTAAATTAAAAAAAATTACTCCGAACTGTGGTTTATTACTATGTGTTTTTTTTATATAATTATATGCCTCAGTCTCTGTCATAAAGATATGTTAGCTCTTATTTACACCTGTAAATGGACTGCAAAATTGTTGTGGATAGACAAATTAGGAGCAACATTACATTAACCTAAATTTAGTGCTGAGATTATTTAAATAAGATTAAATTAGTTAACATTATTTTAATGCATTGGGTATCATGTTTACCCAGTTCAACTAGTAATGAACATCTTTTTTGACAGCATTTATTAGGTTAATTTCAGTTACTATTATTCATACTGCATATACCATTGTTCAGTTGTAAATTCATGTTTGTTTTTTCAGATGTGACCTTTCTTAATGAACCGTTATGTTTTTATTACCTTAGATTGAGCTAGTTCTACATACAGTACACCGCGGGTCCCCTTACATGGAAGTCTCCACCATGTTTGTACAGTAGCCCTGAACGGACAAACTGCTCTACAGAGCGCGTTTCAACACTTTGTTGTTTTTGCGAATAAATCAATGATGATGAACAAGTACATTACACAATGAAGAACAAGTACATTAAGATTCACAATAACATTGATTTATTGAATAATTAAGTAAACTCATGTTTCTCTGCTGTCTTAACCAATGACATCTTTACCTGCGTCAGCAACCATAGCTTTTCTAAAGGGAGGGGTGAGTGGGGGACTGAGCTGTTGGCTGCAATTCTGCAACTTTAAACAAAAAGACCAAAAACCTGTTTTATTTACGGTCTTAATTTTAACTCGCATGTAAAGCACGTTTTTAGTTACCACTCAAAGTAGCTAATAAAATAGTTGGCAAATATAAACTCCTGACAGATGTAAATGAATGCTTGGATGAACAAACTGATATGCAGGTGAAAAAATAAATTAAAATGCTTGTTTAAGTAAATGATAAAATTGACTCTCTTTAAGGGATCTAACGATTAACTGCGAGTCGGTTGATAATATGTGATGATTCAAATCGGTTGAGAAGCAAAAAAAATTAGGATTCAGTTATGGGTCAGAGTTTATTTGGTTGTTAAGTGATGACGTAAGAAGCTCTGCTTCCGGGTCCAGGCCTCAACTCGCTTCACTTGAGAATACTACCCCAGCAGCCATTTATGAGCACTGTTTATTCATATTAATCACTTAAGCTAAATGCTTTCAAACTTACGGTATACACTACAGTTTCCGTGCTCACAGCGTCCCAAACACAAATAATTTTTATATAAATTTTTTTTATATTTATATTTTCATTGTCTGGCTATTTGGGACTTCAGTATGGAGTTAAAGGTTAAGATTATAACTTTTTCGCTAGTATTCTATCACATTGTGAGTTTATATTAGCACCTTTTGTTGTTTTCTCGTGGTAACTGATAGAGCGTTTGGACACGGAAGCGCTGCTACGTGACGTCAGACTTAACAAGCGAATAGGGTGAACTTACTGTCTTTAGAAAAGTTTAGATGGTATTTTTTCTTTTCATCTTGCCTCTGTATAATGCATATTAGAAGTTCATAACTGCAGCACTGTTTTGTTTACAGCGGAAACCAAGCAAGTGCTTTAAGCGCCACCTGCTGGCAGAGAGTGAATCTGCATCTTATGCAGATATTTTTTATGTATAGTCTTCCTTGCAAAATATTAAAGCAATTTCTCAAATATTTATTCAGTATTGTGAGCTTCTATAAGTACATAAAAATTGGGTTACAAAAGCCCCTTTCACACTGCATGTTGGTCCCGGAAAAATACCGGAGTACCTTCTGTGCGAATTACTGTATGAAAGAGGCTAAAGAGATTGCCAGCTCTCTTAACCATGGAATATGGACCCGATTGTTAAGGTGTTCATTTTCAGACCTCTTTGGTTTAGTGTCGACTGGACAGACACACTTCTCACAGCATGCTGGGAGATATCACAGGTGTCACCTCATTGCCGCTGTGCTCTATAAACTACACAGCTTTCAGACACTCTCTAAACTGCTGCTAAAGTGTGTGCATGGGAAAACCATCTTGTTTGCTGGGTCCACATCTGCTGGTCTGTTTTCTTTCTCTTATTTCAAAGGGCACACTTTAAAATGTGCATGCGACCGCATTGAAGACCTTTTTATTTATTGTTTGTTCTTTGACTCATGGTGTAAATTGCTTTTGAGCTCATTTTTTTACTGATTTGCTTTGGTGGGGTTTTCTCTAAAGGGGAGTGTGATTTGTGAAAATAAAACAGAAGGGGGGGGGGGGGGGGGGTTGAAACATTTTAATTCATAAAAATAAATCATGAGATCATGAACTTCATCACTGCATTTGCAGGAATTGTAAAATCTTTTTTTTTTTATTAACTCATGAAACAGCCTAACGCAATATTTTTACTCTAATAGCTTATCTTTCCCCACATATATGAACTGTGATCATGCAAAATGAAAAAACATGCAAGAATTAAATCAGTGAAATGAAAAAAAAAAAAAGACAGATGCATTATCTGTGTTAGTCATTTAACGATTGTCCATAAAGTCGCTAGATTTGTCACTAGTCTCTTTGTTGGAAAAAAGTCGCTAAATCTAGGGACAAAGTCACCAAGTTGGCAACTCCATTGTGCCCAGCGGACCCAGCTTCAACCATCTCGCAAGTGTTGATAGGCTATTACTCGTGAGGTGTAACCATTCAGATAGCGCCGTGGGCGGGACATTGAGCAAGTCTGCAGAGTGGTGAATACAAGAGAGGCTGCGCGGCAGCTATAAGTAACGCATTTTTAAATAAAATTGACTTTAATCAAACCACGGATCCATGATTACTGTTGTGATCTGTCTCGCCACTAGTGTAATAGCACTGATCACTTTGAGGGGTGGATAAATTTATCCCCACACTCAAAAAAATAAATTGTTGAATGAACATGATTTATTCGTAGCACCCATTGTGCATCTAATCAAATCAAGTAAACTTGCACTGCTTCGAATAATAATTTAGTTACAAATAACAAGAATGAATCATTTAACATAAGTAAACGTGTTATATTCTTATTAATCAGACATATTTGTATTTTGCAAATCAAACAAGTGGCTAGTTGACTTTTTTGAGTGCACCGGGGATAAAAATAATTAAGCAGAGGCAGGGATACATTGACCAGAAAGGGGGAAATCCCACGCATTTCCTCAGAAAGATTGCTTGAGTTCCACACACGTCTGTCACTGGAGACCCTGTAGGCTGCGAATCACTTTGAATGGGCAGACTTCTCAGGCAGTTGAGATTTCGCAAGAGTTGTGAATGGAGTGTGCCAGGCCTTTCAAAGCTGAATCACGCTTATCATGTAAAAGACAACGGCGAGACTTTGCTAATTACATTTAATGCCAGAAGGTCTTGTCACATTGCCAGACTGTGTTTTGGATTTTGTTCGCACCGCAGTCTTTTAGTTATTGAAAGTTTTCAAAAGAACATTTAACCAGTTCAGCCTGTACCGGTAAAGTGTGGGAAAGCCCGCTGTGAATGGATTGTTTGTCATCTACCACGGTAACACATTTGACATTAGCACACGTTACTTTGTTTCTATGTTTACAAAATAAGTGGTTGGCTGTTGTAATTTCCAGTGGGCAGTAACAGATTGTATGCTAAAGTTTAGCTCAAGGACTATTTTGAAAACCGAAACCTTCATCGAAGCCATAACCTTCAAACGACTGTTTATCCAGCATTTGTCATGTGAACTAAACCTTTTTAATAATGTCCTATAGGTACAAGTGACTTAAAGGACACACGTAACACAGGTGTCTACACTTCTTTGATTTAATGACCCTTTTGGCTCGCCTGCCTTTTGGACAAGTGATCTAACTGGGCATACTTCACATGTAGTTAAGACCTTGTTGGAGATATGTGTGGAGTGTGCCAGGCTTTAAGGTGCCTTTTTTTACAACCAATGTTCTTAATTGAAGGGCACTTAAGAGAGGTGAAAGCGTGAGACCAAAGGCTGAATTCTCTTCTCATAGAACAGCATTGAATCTTTTTTTGTGGACCACAATGGCTGTATGCTATGCTATTTAAATAACTGTTCAAATCTGTGCAGTCGATAGATAGATAGATAGATAGATAGATAGATAGATAGATAGATAGATAGATAGATAGATAGATATGAAAAACAACGTGCATTCTGCAGGTTACAGAAGTGGTTGTTGATTCGCTTGTAATATAAATAACTTAGTCATAGCGAATTAATAAAATATTTTTGCGTGCATCCTCATTTGATAGAAGCACATTTGCATACACCATGTAGTTTATCCATTATTTTTATATGGCTTTATTAATATAAAAAATAACTTCTTGTTTTATTTGTCGTCATTATGTCTTTGCAAGCAATGACTGAAACATAAAGTGATAGTTCAACCCAAAATGTAAACTCTAAACTCATTTACTCATCCTCATTTCACTCCAAACCTGATTGAATTTCTTTCTTCTGTGGGACACTTTACAACATGTACAGGAACCAAATAGTTCTGGTCACCATTGATTTAACGTGCATGGAGGAAAAAAAAACAAAACAAGTACACAGACATTTCTCAAATTTCCTTTTCAGAGAAGAAAGTTTCGTAGAAGAAAGTCAAAGACATTTGGAATGTAGTTCTTCATTTTGAACATGTTCTTAATTAAATTTATTTATACTTTCTGTTTTCACATTTATAATTGTGAAAACATTTATTTATAAACATTCATAACTGAGCGAGGTTTGCATATGGTGAAGCAGAAAATTGAGGCTTGAGTCCGAGTTTTTCCCCTTCAGCCCAAAAAAAGCACTTAGCCCTTTGTTTCTGAACGCTGAACTGCACTGTGTGCAGTTTTGTCCAGTGGAGGGCGTCAGAGCTGTTCCTGTACAATTATTGAACGCATTAGGAGAATGACAGAGTTAGAAACAGCTCCTTTGCCCACCTTGTACTGTGAACCATTCTCAGCAGGCAGCATGTGGTGGTCCTAGACCCCAAGAGGATGGGGTCCTGTCATGAATTACTCACCCTCATGTTGTTCCAAACCCATAACACCTTTGTTCGTCTTCCTAACATAAATAAATACATTAAAACATTTAATCTCTGACAGTAATATGCCAAAAGGTATTTTAACTGTGCCTGATGTGCCATTTTCAGTTATAGATCTGTGGTCCTGTGGAGCAGGGTTACTATAGCTAACTAAACTAAAACTTGAACGAAAACCATTTGTAGCTAGCTGCCAAAGTCACATTTCTCATTTTCATTTAGTTTAATGTGATGCACTACAACTAAAACTAAAATATAAATTATTTTTGAATATAAAAAACATAGACACAGAAAAGAAGCAAAATAACAAAAATGCAAAGCAAAATTACTGCAATGTTATTAAATAACCTGTCATTAGAAGAAAAAAAAATTAAAAACTTTTTATTACTTTTTTTGTTGTTGTCGTTGTAGTATTTCTAGTTTGTTTGCAGGCACTCTCCTCATACCCACATGTGATGACTTGATGTGCCAGTGTGCATTGAAAACATGTTTACTTGTATCTCACCTCTCTTCTTCTTCTTCTTTTTTTTTTTCAGATTCCAGATGAGTTTGATAATGGTAAGTCCTCCCCTCATCTGAACACATGTAAGGCCCTGAGGCAGTTTTGAAATGATCTGAAAATTTTATGCGCTTACTTAATATTTTTACGCTGTATTAAAAGGTAACTGTAACATGTAACTGTAATAAGCTTTGCTGAGGGTTTGTTTTGGTGGGAATTGTATTCCTACATACAGATGTTCATCTAATTGATAAGACAGCTTAGTTTCACTTTAAGTGGGTTTAAAGGCACTGAATGCATAGCTCAAATCTCAGGAGGAAGTTGACATGACAAAAATAGAGAACTCCATTATTTGTAGACCTTCAGTCTACAAGTGTGAAATGCTGTCATTCCCCGGCCTTTTGAATGCAGAGTATTGTTCACCCCTCATATGGCCCTTTTTAGCAGATGAGGACCCTTTTGGCCTGCATGTTGTGTGTTTGTTCATCTGTCAGGTTAGCATGGCACATGATGGATGTCTGGTGGCATGCAGCACCTTTTACCAAGTGCCAGTGGGTGTCAGCCCACTTCACAACCAAATCATGGTTCAATGATTCATGGGACTGAGCCCCCGCTCATGGCCCCTACAAGCATCAGGCTCTCACATACCCGGATCGCCCTTTAACCAGTGGCATGTAGCACATGTGCAAGTTCGTATTGGCAGTTGTTTCATTGCTTTCATTCACGCTACATTGACTCTTAATTGTGGGTTGTTGAAGTATGAGGCTTGTGCCTCTTTTTTCAGGTTTAAAGGGATATTTCACACAAAAATGGAAAATCAGTCTCTATTTAATAACCACTATGTTGTTCCAGACCAGTATTTCCAGCCTTTGTTTTTACATGTGAAACACACATTGTGAATTTCAATTAAAGAGTGTCCATTTTCAACACGTACATTTTTGTATTTTTTATTTTTTTTAAATGTAATATTTTTGGGGGACTTTGAAACTCTGTCCTGTTTCACTTAATTGACTACCTTTAAAAAGCTTGTGGTCAGGAATGTTTTTTTTTATTATTATTGTTTTACTGACATTTATTTCAAAAATTTGGCAAAATATTCATGCAAATAAAAATAAAGAAACTATTATTAAAATCGCTTCGGTTTTATAAAGATTTTATGTTTTTATTTGTACAGATATGCCATCTTCAGAGCATTGCCTTTAATATAATAAAGGTAGAGACTAGGGGTGGGCGATATGGAAAAAAATATGTAACTGTAGAATGGCAGATATTAAGGCCAAAGAGTGTGAAGATAAAAATCTTATTAAAAAAAAGATAAGAATGACAAAGATACACATTACTACTACACATGATATACAAATAAAACTAATTTATTTTCAGGTACAATAGGTGTATTTAGTAGGAGCGTACAAGAAATTGAATGAACAAATATAAAAATAAAACACTATATAAACTGTTTCCTAAAGCAACTGTATTGAATTTCTACAGTCAAGAGCAGTGAGTGATTTTTCTTTTTTTGTTGTTTTATTAATTTTAAAGGAATAGTTCACCCCCCCAAAAAACAAAAAAAATATTTATTTAATAAAATTATTTCACTCAAAAGTGGTTTTAAACCTGAATGAGTTTCTATCTTCTTCTGAACATAAATGCTATTTGGAGGAATGTGGAAAACCAAACAGTTGCTCATCCACGGTGTCTTCCATAGTATGTTTTGCTACCAAATTCAGTGTGGACCAGCAACTGTTTGGTTGCCATCATTCTTCAAAATATCTCCTTTAGTGTTCAGCACAAAAAAATAACAAATAAAATACAGGTTTGGGACAACGTGAGTACATAATAATGAGAGAAATTAAATTTTAGGGTGATCTATCCCTTGACAGTAATGACAGCAGGCTGCATGTTTAATAGGCCTACTGTCCCTTTAAGACCTGCATGCATCTAATATACAGACACATATACATATTTATCTCAGCTGTTTACTTTAATTTATACAAAACCAACATGTATACCTTGTGTGTTTTGACAGTATTATTGCAAAAGATAACTTAGTTCAATAATCAGGCACTGTTTGACAGGTTTTAGTGTGCACGCTTTGGGTGTATGCAGCACTCGGAAAAAGCACAGGTTAGACCAGCGCGCAAAGGAAACATTTAAAAGCACATGCAAATAATGAGAGTAACTCTAGCGCTGAGCTAACACTGCTGTGAATGCATGTGGTGTTGTACAGTATATGACGGCGGCGCCAGAACTGCAGCTGTAGCACAATACTACGACATTTCTTCAAAAGCAGATCGTGGAGACATTTTTATCGTCAATGATAAAAAAAAATTGTCATAACCCACACCCATAGTAGAGACGCCACTTAAAGTACACATGAAATCAAAATTGACTATATTTACTTTGTTTGCCTAAATTGATCATTTTGTGCTGAACAGTTCATCCATGCGAGTCAATCCACACACAAAAAAATTTTGGCTTCATAATCTTTAATCAAAAACTGAAAATGCCCCTCCCCTCTGCATTGGAGGACCTTCACTGATGACGTAGGCTTGAGGAATTGGGTGTCTGCTTAATCCGTAACCACGCCCCTCCAACTGACAGTGGACAGGCTGCCTGTGTGTTCGCGAGCATTGACAGCGCGTGAAAGGAGAAATGGCGAGGAGGTACATTTTTGGTTGTGGAACTCACGGAACACTTTTCCCTTTCCCTAAAATTCCCTCGTTATGGTCCAGATGGATCGATTTTATTACATTTCGAGGAAGGAGGGATAACAGAGTGTTCACAATCACGGATGTGCTCCAAGCACTTCACGCGCGAATACTTCAAAAATTGGACAGAACACGAACTGGGGTTTGTGAGATATCTGTCATTAACAGATAACACTGTCCCGTCAGTGTACACCGTTGGTACCTCACAAAGTTTGACGACGGTGAGTTCAAATGAACCATGTCTCATGCAACTGAACACACCTACTTATCTAGATCCAATCAGGTGCTAGTTGGAAAATAAGCCACGCCCACTATTTTCATCACTTCTCTCGGAAATACGTCACAACACTGGAGAAAAGCCGTTTGCCACTTCCGTTTCACGGGGACTTTAAAAGTGGTAAACACAGACCGCTTGCGCTTTTTGTTAACTGTTGATGTCAATGGAGATAGCAGGCTGCTTTTTCTTCCTCTACGTG
Source organism: Carassius gibelio (assembly GCF_023724105.1). Lineage (NCBI taxonomy): Eukaryota > Metazoa > Chordata > Actinopteri > Cypriniformes > Cyprinidae > Carassius > Carassius gibelio. The sequence continues at coordinate 13,948,302 of NC_068385.1, forward strand.
ATCGCACAGCACACACTTATCATAATTATGTAATTAATTCCACACATTCCCTGAAGTGTCCTTCCCCCACCCCAACCTCGATTTATTACCTCGGAGCCCAGAGCGCTGCTGTCCAACACTAATGCTCTTATAGCTTTTAATGCTATAACGAGGGGCAATGATTACTTTAGGGACCGAGGTGAAACACCTACTCCCTCAAGGGAGTGGAGAAGCAGGTTTTCTGCCTCCTGGACCCATGCTAACCCTCCCTAACACAGCAGAAGGCCAGCGTGGGGATGAAGAGCGGACCCTTGATAGGCGCCATCCTCAGGGAGAGGGGACAAGGCAAACCGGTGTGCCTCAAAAAAACCTTTTCTGCCTTGCCAAGTGACGGCATTCAATGGAAGACATTTGTATACACATACTGGGCCAACCCGCCCTCTATCAAAACCTGCATCTCTTAATTTGTACGAGATGGCAGCTGGCCAGTGGTATAATTTATGGAGTCACAAAACTGTTGTTTTAATTAGATCAGGTCACTGAAACAACAAAGAATAGTTCTTTATGTCTGTTTGTTTAAAAACTTGGAAAACACATGGTTTCGTACTTGTGTTACTGGTATGTGGAGTGAAATTCAAGGACTGGTTTACCAATCACCTGGGTCTAATTTCTGAAATGACAAGTGTAGTCTTGTTTGCAGTGGTAACGCGTGGATGCAAATGTGTCAGAAGGAGGGGTTGTTTTTTTAGCTTGGGCTTAAACACACAGAGATTTCATCACCAACTGATAGAAACAACATATAACAACAATAATCAGGAAATAAAAAGAGGAGGGTTTGTGTAATGCTCAGGTGTGAAAGCTCACTTTCTTTTAAGGCATTATGCTTATTGTTATCTCTAATAAACCCTTTTTAGTCTGCCAGGAATGGATCTCAGAAACCTGAAAATTCAGAGAAAAGAAAATAAAAGTGTATAATCTTACAGCCCATTCACATCTGTAACAATAACTATATTAGCGTCCAGACCAATAGTTGATAACTTTCGGTTTATTATAAGAGTGTGCTGTGGTTTTTTCATCAGGCAAGTTCTTAAAACTCTCAAATTCTGATTGGCTTTCGATGATTTTATCAGTAATCAGCTGTAAAAAAAAAAAAATCATTCTGAAATAGTTTTTATTAAACTTTATTGTTCCTCCGTGTCATAATCATTATAATTGCGAAGGGGACTCTGCTATTCCTATATAATTAGAATTATTATTAAAACTTATGGTAACCAAGGCTGCATTTATTTGTTCAGAAATGCAGTAAAAATAGTAATACTGTGAAATATTAAAATTTAAAATAACTATTTTTTCGGTTGAATATATGTTAAAATGTAGTTTATTCCTCTGATAGCAAAGCTGAATTATCAGCAGTCATTACTCAAGTCTTCAGTGTCACATGCTTCTTCAGAAACCATTGTAATGTGTTTCTTGTTATCAACTTTGTGCTGTTCAATATTTTGTGGAAAATGTGGAAATTGTGTAAATCTTCAAGGGAAAAAAAACGTATCTTATTGTAAAGATTTCTATTTCAAATCTTTAACATTAGAAATGAAGTGATTACGGTTACTTTTGATCAATTTAATGCATCTTTGTTTAACAAATGTACTAGTATCAGTTTCTTAAATCAATTTGTGTGCTCAACCAATTTTTTTTTCTTTAAGCATTTACTGAATTTATATTTGAAGAGTGGTCTAATACACACAGTATATGGGTGTTTACACATTTATGGAATGCTTTAAAGATATATTGGTCAGCCACTAATTATATCATTTTGGAGAAAAGCACAGAATTCAAGCAACATAATTAGACTGTAGAGTTGTCCTGGTTATAGGGAGTAACAGATTAGTGGGTCAGATTTGTGATTTCATCCTCAAGCAAAAAACGCCTCCAATACTCAAAGAAAACAAACAGTGAGCTGTAAATGACCCAGGAAAACACGAGCAGGGGCCTGGTATGCTATCCATGGGACCGTTAGATCCCCATGTGACAACAACAAAAAAGAGGTTGCAAATAAAGACCACTTTTCACAGCTGGAGAAAGGAGCAATTGACAGGGAGGAAAAAAGCAAGAGGCTCCCAAAGAAAGGGATGGAATAAAGGCAATTGAGTAATGGCCCTTGGCAAACTAGCGAAGCATATGCTAACCCAGTGCAGGATTAAAGGGGGCCTTTGTTGTATCCAGAGGCCTAGCCATCGATCTTCCTGTCCCTACCACCTTGCCTGAGACTCAATGGACATCCCTCCAGAAAGCCACAGGCCCTCTGTGAAGCAACAATGGGACTCCTCGCGTTTACACTGACAAACAATGTTAGCACAAGAGACTCTTCAAAGCGCACCCAGTTGTTTTGCACTTTTCCAGTGTCGCCTTGAATCAGTCTTGGTAACGGTTCTAGCAACTGTTCATCCCCAGGTATTGATCTTGGCCGAGTGGAGAAGGAAGGACTTATGTCGGGACAGATGTGCCAGTTTGGATGGAGTTAAACAGATGACTAAGATCGATGTGAAGAGGATAAACTTTCTCTGAACACTTCTTTGGATATCATACAGAAAATAAAAGAAATGGTTACCCTACAATACCATTTAAAGATTAATCCTGAAAAAACAAAAGTGTATCAGCATAACCGTTTTCAACATTGATAATCATAAGAAATGTGTGACACCAAAAAAAATTTAAAGTGTGAAAACAAACCAACTGTCATTATTAACTCACCCTTATGTTGTTCAAAAAGCATGTACTTTTAGTTTTTTTTTTTTTTTCAAAAAGAGATTTTCCAGCTCCCAATTATGGTATGTCACAAAACACCATAAGTCCATATAAGTCTTCTAAAGATATAAATTTGCTTTGTACAAACCCGATTCCAAAAAAGTTGGGACACTGTACAAATTGTGAGTAAAAAAGGAATTTAATAATTTACAAATCTCATAAACTTATAATTTATTCTAAATAGAATATAGATAACATATCAAAATGTTGAAAGTGATATATTTTTAAATGTCATGCTAAATATTGGCTCATTTTGGATTTCATAAGAGCTACACATTCCAAAAAAGTTGGGACAGGTAGCAATAAGAGGCCGGAAAAGTTAAATGTACATATGGAACAGCTGGAGGACCAATTTGTAATTTATTAGGTCAATTGGCACCATGATTGGGTATAAAAAGACCCTCTCAGAGTGGCAGTGTCTCTAAGAAGTCAAGATGGGCAGAGGATCACCAATTCCCCCAATGCTGCGGCGAAAAATAGTGCAACAATGAAGGAGTTTCTCAGAGAAGAGTTTGAAGTTATCATCATCTACAGTGCATAATATCATCCAAAGATTCAGAGAATCTGGAAAAATTTCTGTGCATAAGGTTCAAGGCCGGAAAACCATCCTGGATGCCCGTGATCTTCGGGCCCTTAGACAGCACTGCATCACATACAGGAATGCTACTGTAATGGATATCACAACATGGGCTCAGGAATACTTCCAGAAAACATTGTCGGTGAACACAATCCACCGTGCCATTCGCCGTTGCTGGCTAAAGGTCTATTGGTCAAAAAAGAAGCCATATCTAAACATGATCCAGAAGCGCAGACGTTTTCTCTGGGCCAAGGCTCATTTAAAATGGACTGTGGCAAAGTGGAAAAACTGTTCTGTGGTCAGACGAATCAAAATTTGAAGTTCTTTTTGGAAAAACTGGGACACCATGTCATACGGACTAAAGAGGACAAAGATAACCCAAGTTGTTATCAGCGCTCAGTTCAGAAGCCTGCTACTCTGATGGTATGGGGTTGCATGAGTGCATGTGTCATGGGCAGCTTTCACATCTGGAAAGGCACCATCAATGCTGAAGGGTATATCCAAGTTCTAGAACAACATATGCTCCCATCCAGACGTCGTCTCTTTCAGGGAAGACCTTGTATTTTCCAACATGACAATGCCGACCACATACACACACTATTTTATTCTGAATAAAATATAGAAAATTTGAAATTTCCACATCATTGCATTCTTTTTTTTTATTCACAATTTGTACAGTGTCCCACCTTTTTGGGAATCGGGTTTGTATACATTAAGTCATTTTATTGTTTTTCATTTGAGGGGAAAAACTGCTTGAGGGTTCTTGAAGATTTTTCTTTGTCTTTGTAGCAAAATATTGGTGAGGAAGTGACAACATTTAGGGAGAACTATTTATTGTTCAACAAGTGTTTGGTCTGACACAGCTTCAATTCATTACTTTACAGAAACAAATGTGTTGCTGATACCATATATGCGTCACCTACTAACACCACCACTGTCTCTCTTCAATATGAGTATACTGATGGGACGTCAATCTCACCTCACTCATTAGTCTCAAGGGAAAGCTTTTTCCATTTGGAGGCTGCCAAACACGCACATACTCCCTCACAGAGCACAAAAACTCCCCCTCCGAACTAATCAAATGGGAGAAAAGGAGGGAAAGGACTCAAGCTGCCAGAGGAGAGGGTGTTTAAGCAGTTTATACTGTCCCTCCCCCAGTGTCTCCCAATCAACATGCTTCCTCGTGCCCTGATGTTGTTGATGGGGCCTCTTGGCGGGCTGGCTGCCTTAACAGAAGCACAGCGAGCCAGGCAGGAGGCGCGTGGAACCTGTGCTGCCACTTTATCTGTCCTTTCTGCTGCTTGAGGTGGCATATGGCATGTGGTGCCTGGAAAGAGCTGAGGCCATGAAATGGGGCTAATAACTTCAGTTTGAATGATGTGGGGATGTTGTAAATTGTCTTGAAGTGGCCATTATTGTAGGATGTGGTGATGTAAATATTATCAGCAAGTTGTTAAAGGCTTAAAATGACTGTATAGAGTAAGCTGAAGACATCCGAGTAATATTTTATGCATCTGGCTTGACCAGTCTATGATTTCTCTTTTCTCTAGATGTTCCTGTCATCCAGCAGCTCAGAAGAACCTTCAGATATTTCAAAGATTACAGACAGGTTAGAGCATACAGAAAACGTTCCCCATTTATTTATGCATAAGAAAGAACTGAAGATATAAAATAACAATTTTCTCTTACTGTTTCTCTGTTAGATGATCATCGAGCCCACAAGCCCAAAGCTTCTCCCAGACCCTCTGAGAGAACCCTACTACCAGCCTCCATACACTCTCGTGCTGGAGCTCACCGATGTCCTCCTCCATCCAGAGTGGTCGGTAGGTGTCAGCTCAACCAAAATAACCGACCACGAGAGCACCTGTATTTGAGAACCGAGGAAACACCAATGCACACTACTGTTCAAAAGGGGTCAGCAAGATATTTTTTTAGGAAATAATTTTATTTACATGTTTATCAGAACTGACAGTTAAGAAGATTTATTTTAAATGCCGTACTTATGAACTTCCTATTCATCAAGGAATCCTGGAAAAAGAATGCATCAAGGTTTCCAAAAAAAAAAGTAACACATCTGCTTTCAACATTAATAATAGAAATTTCGCTTGAGCAGCAAAAAGCATATTAGAATGATTTCTGAAGGATCATGTGACACTGAAGTAATGATGCTGGAACTTCAGCTTTATCACCGTATACCTTTACCATTAAAATAGAAAATAATATTTCACATCATTACCGCCGTTTTCTGTCATTTTAAATCAAATAAATACAGCCTTGGTGAGCATAAGATTTTATTGCTTATTCAATTTTTATGGAAATTCAGTGTGAGAAGTACAATTTATATGAGGAAATAAACTCAATGGAAGTAATTTTCCAATTGAAAAAAAAAATCTTTATTTCTTGTAATGAAATTACTTTTTGTCATTTCAAAGACCTTTTATCTGGAAAAGGGTTGCATACTGCATGTATTCTAATTATAAAATGCTATTTAATATAGTTTGAAGTGGAGCACACCACAGGCCATGTCAACTACCCATCTCAGTGCTGCAGAACATACGGTTCACATTCTCAGACCAATATATAAATAGATCTAACATGATTGGTTAGATTGATTCCCCTGGTCAGCTTTTCATGGGCGTTTAGTTCCTAATTACATGCCCTGTGCTGTTCCAAACTAAACCCAGCTGCATCTGCTCTTGTATATTTTGTATATGCACTCTACGTGCAGTGCTGTATAATGTGTATGTTTGTACACTCCGATCCAGACTGCAATAAAATGTCTCCATTTGATCGGTTTGAATTGCTATTAAACAACCCTTAGCTTATCAGTTTATTACGAACTATCCTTATCAATTTCTGTTGATCATATGAGGCCATCTGGAACACTGTTTTGGGCCAACCACCTGTCAACTCCCTTACCTGCTCCCTCCGCCCGTTTGTTCCCTCTACCTGGCCAGCTGTGAGGGAAGGGCCACACACAGGTGACAGGTGGAGCATAGCCGACCTGTAACCTGACACACCTCAGCAGACTGTTACCGTAGCGCATGGCACAGTGATTTTTGTTGGAGACTGTACTCTTACTTTTTGGTTTTGTCTGACATGTATACCCGGGTCTAGGTGTTCGGTGCCACATAAAAGCCTGGTTAAAGTATCTGTTACTCTAAACTATACAACAGTACATGTTCTGTCTCAAAGTACAGAAGAGTTTGTTGAGTTTGATTGCTTAAATGCAACTTACTTGACATATATTTAAAACAATCAGTTGACATGAAAAATGGTTCTTTGCTCTGCCTTTATTCTACAGACTGATGACTGCAATAGTCAAGCTCTAGTTTTCCAGTAAATGATCGAGAAAGGCTGTCCAACAGCATGTTTGATTAAAAATGCATTCCAGATGGGACGTCTAAAGATGTTTGAGATTAAATAGCACAGGGAATCTGAAACACCACACATGAGCAAAACACGTCATGGATTGCATAAGAAGACCAGGAGTGGGCTGCTAATGGCAAAAATCTGTTACTTATTATTTCCTTTTTTTTCCTGAATGCGTAAAAATAAATGCAAAAATGCATTACCTTTCGAAAGTTTAGGGTCAGAAAGATTTCTTTTGTTTGCAAGGGCTGTATTTATTTGCTAAAAAATACAGGAAAAACAGTAATATTGTGAAATATTATTACAGTTAAAAATAACTGTTTTCTATTTTAATATAAAAATGTAATTTAGCCAGATTTCCAGCAGCCATTACTTTAGTCTTCAGTGTCAAATGATCCCTCAGACATCATTTGCTGCTCAAGGAACATTTCTTACTATTATATCAATGTTGAAAACAAATTTTTTTCCAGGATTCTTATAGAAGGTTCAAAAGAACAGAATTTATTTGAAATGATAAATGTCTTCACTTCACTTCACTTTTGACCCTTGCTGAATAAAATATATTTCTTTCAAAAAATGCTACTGACCCCAAACTTTTGAACGGTAATGTGTATTTACATGCAGATTGATCAGTTAAAAACAAAAATAGCAAATATAAAAAATATGAATTACAATAAATATTATAAAAAAATGATCTATTAAAATAATTTGAATGAAATGTGTTTATGCTGTATTTGAATGTTTTCTGGATCTCCTCTGCCCCTCTAGTTGGCCACAGGTTGGCGTTTTAAGAAGAGGCCTGGCATTGACTTCCTGTTCCAGCAACTGGCCCCGCTCTATGAGATAGTCATCTTCACATCAGAGACGGGCATGGTGAGTTCCAGTGCTGGTGAGGAGCCACACTGACTATTTAGCACAATAATGCAAGTGCAGAGCGCTTGTTATTTGTTTTTGCATACACAGTTTCAGTTGCAGTTGAAAGGAAACATTTCTTGAACCCTGCTTAGCATTGAACCCACATACAATAGATGCTATTTTGGGTACAGTGGCACACCTAATTGTCTGTTGATCCAACAAACACACATTCTTGTGCTTAAATATAAAGTTTCCCAAATGATGCCATCAGTGAGACCTTTAGTCTGCTGGTGTTTGTGTGTGTCTGTTGTTGTTTTGTTGGTGTGGCACACTTGTAAAGTCATGCAAATGAGCCTTGTTTTGATTGAACAGCCTTTTGCTGCTCCTGCGGCGGCTTTGTTTTATTCTAATGCATGCAAATGTCAATTCACCATTTTAGCTGTGTAAAAATGTCTTGATACCATTTCTAATTTATGCTTTTGACAATATTTTAGGCTAAATATGTTATGATGAATCATTTTAGATTTTAGTCTTGATTCCACTGTATTATGTTTTACTTTACTTAAAGGAATAGTTCGCCCAAATTAAAAATTGTTGAAAATCTACTCAACGCTCAGGCCATCCAAGATGTAGATGAGTTTGTTTCATCATTTTGAGATTTAGAGAAATTTAGCATTATATCACTCGCTTATCAATGGAGGCTGATGTTTTCATGAGCTATTTTGAACTCTCATTCTGACGGTAGCCATTCACTGCGGAGGATCCATTGGCGAGCAAGTGCCTTTTTTTTCCAGATCTGCTTAGAGGAAGAAACAAACTTATTTACGTCTTGGATGGCCTAAGGCTGGGTAATGTGCATAAAAGTGATTGCTGAACACATAATATTGTATGTTTGTGTGTGAGCAGACTGCATACCCCCTGATTGACAGTATAGACCCTCAAGGATTTGTGATGTACCGGCTCTTCAGAGATGCCACACGCTACATGGAGGGCCACCATGTTAAGGTAAAAACTTCACAATCTGCTTGTCTTTACATCTGCTTCTTGATATCATGCTTTGTTGATGTGTGTGCAAACTCGCTCTCAGTATTTAAAACACTTCTCTGTTCCTGTAAACTGTGTCCGCCACTTACCCTAAAAACTCAGCTGTCTGGTATTTCACCCCTACATGGTCACGAGTCTTTTGAGATAAGCCATAAGTCGCAGAACACTGAAATATTTCACAGGGCTTATAGATAGGTGCCGCTCATTTAACCAAAATTGTAATGCTTACTTGTACAGATGTTGATAGTTTGGTTTCACCAAATTACAAGTGTTCCGTAGAACTGTGAAGTTTCGAAATGTTCATTCTCATGCTACAATCCTGATTCACAGACGCACCATTCTTAACTTCCTAATTTCTTACAGATGGCTATGAGTAAAGCTTCTCTATGTGTATGGAATGCAGTATGGTCTGATCTTATTGCTCAAGATAGCCCCCGCCCCATGAACCCCCTCTCCTGATTGACCCGGGCAACATTATGGCATGATGACCCCCGTGTCTCTTCTGCATGCAGTCCTTCTGTTCACCCATTGATTTCCCCACTGCTATGCCTTATTCTTTTTTTCTTCTACTTTTCTCAACAGCCCAAGACAATAGTAGTTTCTTTCCCTCCTCTCCTCCTCCTCCTCCTCCTCCCATCTTTCTTCTCAGGCCTCATTAACTTTCTGCCCCCTCCTTTTTCCTTCGTTAGGCGGTCCGTCATTACCTAAACTTTCTTCTCATTAGGTTTCTGAATAGTGCACAATGCTTAAGATCAAATTTACTTTACTGCATTACAGTGTACAAATTCAAATTCAACTTTAGCAACCATTATCATATACAGTGTCACTTTGCTGAAGGGCATGATTTATTATTTTATTCTTTATTATACACTATTATTCAAAAGTTTGGAGTTACATTTTTTTTTTTAAAGAAATTAATACTTTTATTCAACAAGGATGCATCCACTTCTTTTCAATTCTTTTGAACTTTCTATTTCTCAAAAAATAGATTCAATTTAATATTTTTGTAGAAACTGTAGTACAGCTGTTTTCGGTATTTGATAATAATGTGAAATGTTTCTTGAGCACCAAATCTGCATATTAGAATGATTTCTGATCACGTGACACTAAAGACAGGAGAAATTATGACGAATGATGAGCATACAAGGCATCTTTCAAAAAAAAAATGCATGTTAAAGTACTATTATCGATCTCAATATATTACTTGATATTACTATTAATATTAGCTAAATTTGTAGAACATGTTTGCTAGTAACAAATTAGAGCAAACGTCTTTTGATCTCAATTAGTTTTTTTGTGTTTTATAAAATAATTATAATATAAAAACATTTTATTTTATGGTGGATAACTGATATTAATGAAAGTATATAGTTTTTTGTCAACATAAAAAAAAAAAAAAAAACAGAACTTAAAATTAAAAATCAGCCAAAAATCAAAGTAAATTTACACAGTCTTATAGTGCATAGTATGAAAAATATATATTCATTTTGAGATTTGCTAAAGAATACATTTAACAGCGTTTTTTTATTTAATGTGCTGAATTGAAATGATTTCCAGTTAATACACTCACACTACTTCATAGCTCCTTCGGATCGTAAGGAAGCAGACATGAGAATATTTGTGTGTATTTGCGCAATAGGTCTTCGCTACGGTCACATATTTTACCACTGCCTGTCTGGCCTTGTCCACCAGACCCCCCCATCAGCACTCTCTCTCCATCCACCTTCTGCCAACCCACGTTTATTTCACTCGGCTTCACTCTTCTCTCCCTCCCTCACCTCCCATCTGGCTCTCAGAAGCGGGTGGGGGATGGAGCAAACAAGTCGGATAAGTGTCTCTTCTAAAGAACTTTGAAAGAAAAACTCATACGCTTAGGGAAAGCAATGAGAAGTGTGAAGAAAACTGGTGCGATGACAAGATTGATACTAAAAGTGAACGCTAGAGCAGCATAATGCGTTTTGGACTAGCATGAACTTGATCGCTTTGAGCGAAGCATGACGGAAAGGTTCCCTGGTGTTTATGTAACATTCACAACTGTGCTCAGTTTCCCAAGATGGCCTTTCTGTGAATCGTTTGGGATAGTTATGACGCCAGTAGATGCTGCTCCCAACCCCCAACACAGAAAGGGGGGCGGGACGGATTTGATTGACAGGTGCGCAGCGCGGCACGTGTGTATAGTTAGCGGCACGCTTCCTCCGGCTCGTGCTCCAATGTTTCACCTGGGAATTGGAGAGACTGTTTGACTCGGCAACATGACACTCTTACGCCCAGCTGGCTTACATGGCTCTGGTCACACACACACATTTAAGATCAAATACACGCTAGCTGCATAAACATACTAATTATCATTAGGTTTCACATTCTGATTGAGATGCCATTAAGGTCACGTGATGCAATAATCCATAAAAATCGCATCATTTAAACATGCACGCTCATACACTCAATAACAAATACACTGAAACACACTCTCATTCCCGGTGGGCGTCCCTCATAGGGAAGGCAGATGTGGGTTATTTATTGTAAATGCTACAGAGTGTGCCACCATCAAGAGGGCTTTCTTTTTGGGGCCCCTCCATCTCTCACACATACAATTTTGTATTTTTTTTTTCTTTCGGTCTCTCTGGGGGATGCTGATGACCTCCGTGAACGAGAGAGTGCAGCGTCCCTGTCCATCTGCTCTGTAGGACACCACTGAGACAGCTGTCCCAGAGAGAGTGTGTGTGTGTTTGTGTGTGAGCAAGCAAGCGGGTGAATGCCGGGGCCAATGGGCTGGTGTTAAGTCTTTGCACCCCTCCACAAATGCCTAGGTGTAAATATGGTTCGCATCAGTGTCACGGAAACATTTGGGGTGTGAGAGGTCACATTTAACCTCAATTTGTATGCATATCTGTGATAAATAGGCAGGAACTTGTTTACTAGCTATTGAAGCAGTAGGCCGAGTGGTGATCTTGCCACGGGTAAAGGGTGTTTTGGAGATTTAGCCATAGTAAAATTACTGTACCACACAGCCTAGAGTGACTTTTATCATGTTGTTGTTGTTGTTGTTGTTAACATTCATTTTAATAAAAATAAAAGTCTGCTATGTTCATCACATATACAGATAGAGACAAGTCTAAAAATGTAAAGTAAAATGTAAATTACATTTAAATTCATGCATTTAGCAGATACTTTTATCCAAAGTGACTTACAGTGCATTCAGGCTATCAATTTTTACATATCATGTGTTCCCGGGGAATCGAACCCCCAACCTTGCGCTTGATAACGCAGTGCTCTACCATATGTAATATGATTATAAAGAATTCAAATAAATTAGATATATAATATAATTTGTATGGTTTCATATATATTTATATTTTTATATTCTTAATTGTGTTAGTTTTTATCATTTAAATCATTAAAAAAAAATCAGTTTTTCGAGTACATTATCTTTGAAGCATATTTTGATCAACTCCTTTTTGGTTGATTCTTAAGAAAAAAGAAACATCTTAGTTTGTGCTTTGTCTGTTTTTTTTGCCTTGAATAAAGCTGTGGTTTCTGGCATGGTGCTAAGTTATAAACAAAAAAACTATATATATAAATAAACCTCTATAATAATACAAATGATATATTAATTTAATCATGTATATTTTTGTACATTATATTATATATCTAATATTTTAAGAAATTATGTATTAAACCATTGGTTTAGTTTAATTTGATATTTTATTGTAACTTTTTTTTTATTTAGTTTTAGGTTTAAAGGTTTAAATCTGGGATATTTTTACTTGTCAAATCATCTTGTACATTTAAAACTTTTTCTAATCAAGATTTTTTTTCTTAACCTTGCTGGTAAAAATCTGTATATGGTGCATATGCTTAAATGTTATTCACTAATGACACTAATTGTTTGTCCTGCAGGACGTGTCTTGTTTGAACAGAGACTCCTCTAAAGTCATTGTGGTGGACTGCAAGCGAGAGGCCTTCGGTCTGCAGCCTTTCAATGGTCTGGCACTGCGCAAGTGGGATGGCAACTCAGAGGATCGCACACTCTATGACTTGGCTGCTTTCCTTAAAAGTGAGTATGCATGTGTGGGAAAGGAGTTCTGGGCAAATGAGAGTTGTTGGATTATTGTTCATTTGTAAAAATCATTTGACCTCTTGTATATGTTGTGTAGCTATAGCCATCAGCGGAGTGGAGGATGTACGTTCAGTGCTAGAGAACTATGCCCATGAGGAAGACCCCATTGAAGCCTTCAAAAGAAGACAAGCACAGCTTGCACAGGTACTCATGACATTTCTTTTTCCCTGTCAGATGCCATATTTAGTGGTATTTACTAATACTGCATGAATGTTTCGCACATACAGGAAGAAGAACAGAGACTTTCAGAGCTTGCGCAACAGAAGAAACAGGGATTTTCTTTAGGTACCATCACAAGTCGTTTCTGGTCCCGGAAGCAGCAGTGAGGACTCGTCCTGCTCACACCCACCTGAAACGGTCCCACCTTGACTGTGACCAGCCACTGAGATGAGGCTCATAGTCAATCAGGTGGACAGTATATGTGTTAGGGAGGGAAGAATGGGAGCAGAAAGGCATTTGTGCAAAAAACATTCAGTCAGCTGCACTGAGAAGATGCTACCTTCCAAAAGACGTCCCATTCCTGTGGAAATAACTTTGTGAACAGCATACATGCAGATATGATGCCATAACATGTGATCTTACTGATTTGAAAATGTTTTAGGGTGGTTGGACCAGTTCCTGTCAACTTCTAGACTCCCTTATCTCTGCAAGAACAAAGAACTGCATAGCACCATGTGAACTGAAACACTGATGCTGTTTCCAGCAAGTAGATCCTATGTCAAACCCATAACTGTTGCTGTAGGCAATAGCCTGAGACTACAAAAATGTCTGCTCAACAGACACGGTGCATGACACAAAACCTTGGATTTATGTTCATGCTGCCAGTGAGACTGTCATGGTGATACTGTTGCAGTGTTGAAGAGAACTTATCAAACAACGAGGTCAATTTGGTTATTTTTTCTCTTCATGGTCGAAATGGCCCATCATGTCTGAGGATGTGCTCGTGGAACGTTCTTTGTATTGCTTTTGTTGTGAAACACCCAGAATATCCCCAATAAACAAACTATAACATAATGTGTGTGTAATGTTTTGCCATGGTTTTTATTTTTTTATTTTTCTATGCTTAAAGGTGTCATCCAGAGCAAATCAACTTGAATTATGATGCTTTAAATTATGAACTTGTAGTTGTTTATTATTATTATTATTATTAATCATAATTTGTTATATGGCAGATAGTTATAGAAGAAGAAACTGTAGATTAAGTGCAACATGGTATATTATGGAACCCTGTTTTGCAATTCTAAGGGGGGGGGGATCCATTATGAGATAGAAACTTGCTTTTCTGAGTTTACATCTAGCTGCTCTTTTTTATATTTTACAATTCAGACTTTTTTCTTAGAATTTTGTTATTTATATTTATCTCTTAGTTCTGACTTTAATATAATCAGATGTTTTGCAATTCTGTGAATTTTGAGGAAAAACGGTCTAAATTGTGAAATGTTAATGTTAACTTGAATTCTTTTTTTTTTTTCTTTTTTTTTAAATACTATGCATTTTTAGTTGTATAAATCGTTAATACCAAAGTTTTTTGTGTGTGTGTTTTTGTTTTTTTCACCAGCGCATTATTATGGCCCAGTTGTTTTATGTAAAGCTGATGAATTATTGTTATAATTTTTTGGGGGGCTGTGGTACTTGTTTCAGAGAACAAATAAAAATGCTCAGTTAAGACAAAATTTTAATTTCCTTCCATTTGCAAATAATGTTCTGTGCAAAGGGTTTTGATGTAACAATGGTATTCCGGCTTTAGCTTAAATATTTCACATTGCTTTAATAATATAATAGGAATTAAATGGTTGAATTTTACTACTGCTATTTCTATTGTGTCATTTAACAAATATAATAAATCTGAGTTTGAAATCATAACATACTCTACCAATTGGAACTATTTAAACAAAACTTTCAAAGCTGCTTGTTTGTAAATGTTTGTGTTCCTCCGTTTGTCTTGTGTGAATTAGAATCCAGCACTAAATCCAATTTACTTGTATCATTTACTTCAGCAGTCTAACTTGAGCTTTGTGCTATAGAGCTCGGGCGTAGACGTCATGGAATGGTGCATTGTGGGTAACGGCGGCCATTTTAGAGGCATCGCAAAGCAGGTTTGTAATAAGATGATAGCCAGTCTCCAGAAAAAGTTATAGAACGTGACAAAAAAAGTTGCCTATACCTATACGGACAAACTTAATAATGAAGCCAAACAACGCTACTTAAAAAAAAAAGAGGTTGTAGGCGGAATCGATCCCTATGAACACATGAAAGTTTACCAAGCCTCAGTTTCCCTGATAATTTCTCCTACCGGGTCTGTGGAGTGAGCGCTTACACCTCCGATCAATTTAAAAATGTCACTTTCACTTTTTAAAAAGTCACTGGAGGCTTACCTGCAGATCACAAATGGATCTGCAAATTAAACGTGGAGAAAACAATCTTTCTCACTAAGGAAATGTTAACATTAACCAAGCATCAGTGGTGACACACACACACTTATCAGATTCTGCGAGCTATGAAGCTTGTCTATGCGGGTTTGTTACACTTCAGGAGTAATTACTCACCTATCATACTTGCAAAAATCCACTGTTTTCCTCCGGTAGTTCTTTAATCCGGTATAATATTGACGAACATTCACCTCAGACACAACCCACCATTCACCAAAACAAGACGCTTAACTTCCTATTTTGAAGTTCGTTCCAGTTTTTTTATTTATTTTTTTTAAACAAGTTGTTCAAATTTGTTAAATACAGTCAGCACAAAAATATCAAAAAGCAAATTAAGTTCAGGATTGGGTCACAAGAAAATGTTTAAACAAAAAATACAGACACTAAACTGAGTCCCTTACTGGCCAAAAACTAGAGAAAGCTTAATGTGTTTGTGTCTGAGTTTGTGTGTGTGTATGTGAGAGAGAGAGAGAGAGACCATACACAACATGTCTCACCATAACTATGTATAAAAATATTATCGAAGGTGATGGTTTCCCTCCGTACAGCGGCGACCCAAGCCATCTGACGCCTCTTGGTGATTTCAGACACCTTGTGTTTTTTTTCCAAGTAGGAAAATGTTGAAAACTAATATGATTCACGAGGCGTTTGCCCTGTCGATCATGAAACCGATTACAGCAGTTCACAATACAGCAATACTGAACCATTTTCCAAAAAATAATCAAAATTAATTACCAAATGACCAACGTTACCTAATGCCTACTATACAGTACATCTAATTCTGTACCGCGACTCCCACAATGCATTGCGACGTGACGCAACGATCCCGACCTCTATAGGTGATTGTCTTAAGAAATATTTATTGATTTATGCTAATTGAATGTCTCTTCATATCCCAATAGCAATCATTCAGTTAAGTGCTTTAAATGAATTTATATGTATTTACATGTTCTGTGGAAGGCATATGATCAGGTACGTCCAATATTGATTGGCTTTCCTACCTGCCTATCAATGTATGTATTATTTGCATACCTCTGCGCACCATTTGCGCAGACAAACCATTTATGCTGTGCAGACTGAGCGAGAATTGCAGGCAAACATCAACAACTTCACCTTCCTTCATGTTATTGTACATTTACTAACTGTGATATAAAGTTTTCTCACTGGTTAGTTACATTTGATGTAGTAATCTTGTTTCATCTGGTCTGTGAGTGTATATGCGTTCAGGGGGCGCATATACACTCACAGGAGGGTGGGTCGTTCTTTTAGTGCCATCAGGCTAAAGTTCGCATTTTCCGAGATCTCCTACTGCACAACACCACATATATACATTGTGGATAACCTGTCAGAGCGAGCCGATCGATGCTCCAGCAGCATCAGAACGCGCACAATTTGAGGCAATTGAGAGTCACAAAATGCACGGTGTTAAACTTTTGTCAATGTCACACCTTTGCGTTTGACAAGTGCCATTATGGCCTCATGGTAACCTTTGAGTAGCACGAAACCTTTGATTGCTCTCAGCAAAATCAAATCGTGTTACTGAGGAAACTAGCCCAGATGAGATGGTCACCCGGTAAAAATCGCGTTCGGGGGCTAACATGCACGTTACCAGTGTTGCCAACTTCTTTCAATGGAAAGTAGCTAAACCCTGACTTGAAAAGTCGCTAAATGTCGCTAGATGACGTCACACGCTAATTAGCATATTCATGACGTAAGTGCGTCATATTATCTTGCCCTTTCTGTGCTCATGTAATGCATTTTAAGGCAGCTAAAATTTTCAATACAAGTTTTTAATTATTATATTTTAAAGTTTCTGTTGTCCGACAACGGAATTAATATTATAATGAATGAAACGCGGTCCATTAAGACTACATAACCAGCTCTCAAATCCTATTTATGACAATGTCTAATGAAATCACATACATATAAGATTAAGATAATGATTGTACTGTGATTTCGGCTATACTTGTATGTAAAATAGAGTTAGAAGCAACAGAATATATTTTTTAACTGAAAGTGCTGCTCCTCTCTGCTCGCTGAACAGAACAGATGCAGAGAGAGAGAGGCGTGTGCGCACGCTGGGAGGGAGAGAGAGAGAGAGAGAGAGAGAGAGAGAGAGAGAGAGAGAGAGAGAGAGAGAGAGAGCGTGGTGTGAGACAGGGCTGCTGCTTAAGCCCAACATTATTTAACATTTACATCAATGAACTGGCAAGCAGTCTGGAGCGATCCGCAGCCCCTGGCCTCACACTACACAACTCACAGATCAAATGCCTGCTGTATGCAGACGATCTGGTTCTGCTGTCTCCCACTCAACATGGTCTACAGCAGAACCTGGACCTGCTAGAACAATACTGCCAGACCTGGGCCCTGACAGTCAACCTGAAGAAAACCAAAATCATGATCTTCCAGAAAAGATCCAGATCCCAGGGAACACAACACACATTTACATTAGGCACTAACCCAATAACACACACATCACACTACAACTACCTGGGTTTGAAAATCACGTCCACAGGAAACTTTAATCATGCTGTGAATGAACTGAGAGATAAAGCACGCAGGGCCTTCTACGCCATAAAACGGCAATGTCCTATAGAAATCCCTATTAGAATTTGGCTGAAAATATTAGAATCAGTAATTGAGCCCATTGCACTCTATGGCAGTGAGGTGTGGGGTAGGGATGCACGATATTGGATTTTGGCCGATATTCGATATGCCGATATTTTCAAAATAATTTTGGCCGATGCCGATACCGATATCGATATATATATACAAATATATACTGATATATTAACTTTAATTTTAAACTTTAATTTAAAGAGAAATCCATGTATCTCTTCTGTACTGATTCTACCATAAATTTATTATTTTACAAATGTAGACAGACATTCACATCTGAAAAACAGGTCAATTATTTCACTTGGAGAATATCGGTTTGGCTCATCGGCAGAAATATTCATATCGGCCGATACCGATAATGGTCATTTTAAGCTTTTATCGGCCGATACCGATATTGTGCCGATATTATCGTGCATCCCTAGTGTGGGGTCCACTGACCAACCCAAATCAAGATTTCACCAAATGGGAAAAACATCCAATTGAGACCCTGCATGCAGAACTGTGTAAAAATATATTACACGTGCACCAGCACACAACAAATAACGCATGCAGGGCAGAATTAGGCAAATATCCTCTAATCGTAAAGATACAAAAAAGGGCAATTAAATTCTGGAAACATCTGAAACTCAGTGACCCCCAATCATATCATTATAAAGCCCTTCAATACCAAGAGATGAGCAAAGAAAGCAGTCCCCTCCCTCAGCTGATCCAGAGCTTCAGTACTGATGCTTCACTAACATCTACTGATGCTCTGAATCACATCAGAATCAATCAGATTACTGCACAAATCAAACAGAACTACATCACTCACTGGCAAACCCAAACAGATCAACAGAGTAAAATGCGATGCTATCTGACTCTAAAGAGAGAGTACAGTATGGCAGAGTATCTGTACACAGTGTCAGATCAGAAACTGAGGAGCACACTGACCAGATACAGACTCAGCGGACACAAGCTGATGATAGAGACGGGCAGACACAGAAAAACATGGCTGCCAGCAGAGCAGAGACTGTGTTCACACTGTGATCTGAATCAGATGGAAACAGAACTGCACTTCTTAACAGAATGCCCCAAATACACGGACATACGGACAGGGTTCTATGATAAAATACAACAGATCCATCAGACATTTAAAACTCTTCCGAACCAGGAGAAACTGCCGTATCTGTTAGGAGAACACAAGAACTGCTGTGTATTTGCTGCTCAGTATGTGTCTGCCTGTCATGATGTTAGAGAAAACACTCAACCTGCCCTGACCTGATGTTTCCAGCACATGTAGATTATGTTATGCCATATTACTGTGTTGTACTACTTAGATGTATATTTTGCCACTGTAAATCTAATACCATATTCTATTTTATTTTATTTCTAACTTATACATTCACATACAATAATTCACTTTGCACTACATGGTTAAAACTTTTTATATATTTGTATTATTACTATTACTCTTTTTCTTTCTGTAAATACATATGTGCACTATTTGTAAGCAGCCCAGCTGCAACTGCTTTGGCAATACAAATGTACAGTTTTTGTCATGCCAATAAAGCTCACCTAAATTGAAATTGAAAATTGAAATTGAGAGAGAGAGAGAGCTCGTGCGGCAGTGTCGGAGAGTCTCAGAGACTAAATAAGGTCTGTCAAAAAAAAGTCGCTAGATTTGTCGCTAGTCGCTTTTTTGGAAAAAAGTCGCTATGGGGGTCTGAAAAGTCGCTAAATCTAGCGACAAAGTCGCTAAGTTGGCAACACTGCACGTTACTGGTCGCTAAAAAACGCGGAGAAGGGAAAAACCCTCGGCAACAGTGACGTAGCTCAATTCCACAGGAAAACCGCGGACTTGGCAACACTGTCGGAAAGAAAATATATACAACTGTTGGAACTGTTTTCGCTGACCCTTTAAATGAATTCGCCAGTTCCATAGCTTGACCCCAACAGACTGATTCTCAAAGGTGTGAACAATTGGCAGCAAATAAAGTGACGCCTCGGAGCATCAAGCACGCGCAGGAACACCGGGAACCGCGCGTGGGGCACAGCGTGTCGCGCTTCACACCTTGACAGAGGGGCACCAATTCACATTTATGGGTGGGCCTTCTGCCACTGGTTAACACCTCACCATAACTGTCGCCATGTGTCTTTTTCTCTCCCATGTGCCAGTTCTCCCCCCACACGCTGTATCCCAGCCAAAGTGACGGCTCTCACACCGTTTGGATGTTAGACACGTGGATGGGAAAGTGATAAGCACTGGCGCGCAAAGCAAAACATCTTGTGCTTAATTGTGTAAACCGCAAAAGCAGGCAATGAAACAACTGCAGTGGAGACTTTATTACACTTATTAACTTTATTACACTTATTAACGTCCCGGGGGAGAGGGGGTTCGTGTAAGTTTTCTCAATCATTCACCTATTTGAGGAAACATCAGAGATGCCACCATGCGCGTATTTGATTGAGGCAGATGGCTATTGATTTTGTGACTTTCCCCCGCTTTGCCCTCATCACTCTCTTTGTCGAATGGACATAATGAGCACACGACACCTATTTTGCTGAACATGTAGGCCTACCCCGTGCATAGCGCGCATCAACGAGCGTGGGCGCGCAACATGGGACTGGGACAGGTCAAAAAATATACATTTCAAATTTTATATAGGCCCTATGATATGATATGTAAGGCCGCAGATGACTTATTTATGGAGAACATAGCTTATTAAAATGTTATACACTTGTTTATCTTTTAACTTATCATTGTTATAATTTTATGTTATTTATAGCTGGAAAGTCTTTTTTGTGCGCCTTCCACCTGTTATCAATATGTTTTCACTAACAATCAGATTTTAATATCTCTAATCGGTTGGTAGCCTATATCAACATTATATAACTGAATGACATATTATCTCTACCTGTTATATTGTTTAAACCACATAACTTATTTAATTTAAAGTGGATAAATGGATGAATTCAACCAAACGCCAGATTCCAGTTGTTTATTTGCTGATTGTTTACACAGATAATAACTCTTGTTAACATATTCATCCTTGTGTTCACCAGAAGCCAAGAAACCAGATTGTCTAAATAATTGCCCGACAACAAATTAACAATAGCAGCCCTTTCTAACCCCCCTAAATATGGTGCCTTCCAGTGGGCAAAGCGTGCCTGGGGTAAAGATGGGGCCAGCGGAGGCACGCGCTGCTCTCATTGGAATCACAATAGAAAATCACTAAAGCACGAGCAACAGTTTGGATCGCCTCGCATTGTTCGCGCGTGTCTCCTTTGTTTACCCTTAACATGGCCCAGTATAATGAGACAGAAACTTTCTTTAAAACTTAAGTGAACTCAAAATAATTTTTACCTACAGTTCCTAATTTTGAGTTTCTACTCGCGTGTAAAAACATTTCAGCAATTGCTGCTGCATGCTCTAATTTCAGCCTATTAATAAAATGGCATGTAATTTATATAAAAAGGGGTTATTAAAACTTAATTAAAATAATGAAATTAGTGAAGATGATGAGGAATATTGTACTGTATGCATATTATCATGACCTGCACTGTAAAATCTAATAAGTTAGGCTTACTTAAAAAAAGCATGCAAACCGATTGCCTTGAAAAAACTAAGTAAAGTGAAATAGGAATAGTATGTTGTACTGACAAATGCTTAGTTAGTATAGTTAACTTACACAAGAGTTCTAGTAACTAAAAAAGAACTGTAGGGGGTACTTGATCCTTTCATTTAGGTTTACTCATGACTTAGTAAAGATACTCACTGACTCCCAGAATGCATTGCGCAGAATAAATTATGCAGTTGCTTTGTTTTAAAGTTGTTGTTTTTATTTGCAAATTTTATTTGCTGTCTTGTGTCAGCAGTAGCACAACAAAAAGAGGAAATACAATGGCTATAGTTACAATTGATGAATATAAATTAAATTAAATTGTTACCATTGTTGTGATTCACGTGATGAATGTTTAAGTCTGTGTGTGGCTTCAGCATATTACCACTCACTATTTAAGGATTATATAAAAAGCATATCAAGTTATATATGAAAAATAAAGTCTAAAAAAGGTCATTATTAAAAACACACAAAAAAATGCTTTAAAATATAGGTCATTTTATAAAAGCAACCTATTTATTACTTTTAGTTGAAATCAAATAACTCTGATTTCATGATGCATTTCTCCATTAATAGAGAGAAAATTATAGTAACATAAATAAAGTTTCAAGTGCCCAACCATAGGGAATGCTAATCACTATAATGGTGAGCTAAAAAAAAACAACAACCGGCAATTAGCAACATATTAGTGCACTGCTGCCTCTCACTGGTTTATTAATGTCATTGGTTCCTTTGTGGCTACTTGAATATTTTAAGTAAGTGTCACTCAAAACAGTAAGTAAATTGTTTTATTTGCCTTGAAAGTAGCTGAAACTTAATAAAACCTAGCAAGTATAACAACTAAGTAAAGATAACTAATTTAATCTAAGTAAGGTAAATTATTGGATTTTACAGTGTGGTGACAAGGTGTGTTTAGCTACACATAGTAGATCAAGAAGTGCGCAGGTGTAATCATCATACAGCTGTATCGAGAGCCCCCTCCACGAACACGTACTGCACACACTCTTACTCCAGAAAGCAATTATCTGCAATCTAATGCCCTGCGCAACCCCCACCATTTCATCATCTTTACCAAAGACCCACAATCCAAACCCAAAATAACAAAAGAGCCCTCCGGATCTTTCCAGGGCATAATAAAGCGCTTGCCGGTATATCGACTCACACGCGTCAGAACAATTACAGATTTTAGGGCTGAATTAAAGGGGATGTACAAATCCCTTTCCACGATCGGTGACGACCATTCAAGACGAAAAACACCTTTTTTTAGAATATTACATGGCACAGGACATAGGAAACACCAAGTGTGCGTAGTTGGTAAGAATAATTCGAACAAATTGATATAAACCCTCTGCACATCCTTAAATAGCTGACAAGGCACATGTTTAATTACGCCCCAGACATATCTAATTATATTTTAGCATTTATTCCTATAATGTTTAGGAACACAACGTGGAGCAATGTCCAATATTGTGATCTGATTTTTATTATTATTATTAATTTAAAAACGAATGTAATAATGTTAAAATTTAATTAAATGCTGGCTGTTGTCAACATATAACCTACTTTTATGAGGTTTCCAAATGTCCGTGTTAGTATGTAAAGTTTATGTTGTGGTTTAATATCTCTTTTACTATAAAATGGACTTTATAAGTGTCATGATGTTCAGGCACTCATCAGATAAATCCATCAAAGCACATTTATGAGTTTCGCATTGGCCACGCCTCCTCTTGGCTGCTATTTAAACGCAGGCAATATTCCACAAAAGGTAACAGGTCCGAAGTCCCCTGGAGCTAGAAATCTGTTTCTCTTTGCTCTGTATGCTCCAAAATAGACGACATTAAGAATTTTTTTCTTTTGGTTTAAAAATAGTTAAGTCGTTTTGCTTTGAAATCTGATATTTTTAACTGCTTTTCTTTTTTCTTAAATCTTGGGCACCACTACAAACATTCATATCGGACTACTCTCGCAGTCTGCTATCGTTGAGTAGCAGACAGGAAGATCCACAATGGCTCGTGTTTTAGTAACGTGTTTATTAATTGTGTCATCAGCGCATGTGGTGAGTATTTCACACCTGTTATGACACACTTATTGTAAGGCTTTTGTAAGCCGCGTCTTTGAAAAGTGGTTGATTCCCAGCGTCCTAATATTAGTCCTGTTTTATTCCCAAAGGCGGAATCATCCGGAGTGTTTGAGTTGAAAGTGCACTCTTTTACTAGTGCAAGCAGTGTATGTAAACGGTCCAGGGACTGCCAGATCTTTTTCCGCGTTTGTCTGAATCACCCACAAGACATACTACCAGAGCCGCAGTGCCATTACGGCACTGGAAAGACAGGACTGTTCAACGCAGACTCCGTCTCCAGCAGTGCGCATATCCGTTTGCCTTATAATTTCAAGTGGCCGGTGAGTAACACAAATTCTACTCATTATCAGTTCACATTTAAGTATGTATGCACATATAATGCAGGTAATATTAAACAGAATTTTCTGGCATTACAGGCAATCGTCTCGTTGATAATCGAAGCCTGGAACGCAGAGTCCTCTGACCAGTCAACAAGTATGCGCCCTACTGTTGCTTCACCCACAACAGTATTTGTTACCTCTAGATCAATATGTTTACTAATGTTTTATTTAATCCAGAAAACATCAACAACATGGTCAGCCGTTTGGCCACCAAAAGAAGACTCGCCATCAGCGAGGACTGGTCCCAGGACGTGCACGTCGCAGAGCAAAGCCAGCTGCGCTTTTCTTATCGTGTTGTGTGCGATGAATTCTACCATGGCGAGGAATGCTCGGTTTTCTGCCGCCCACGGAACGACGCATTCGGCCACTACAACTGTGACGACGCTGGTAACATAATTTGCCTGCCTGGATGGAAAGGCGACTTTTGCATGAAACGTAAGTGTATTTGAATGTTGTTGGCGCTTGCATAAAAGAACAATCGCGGGAAAATAAGTAAATAAATAACGCGGGCAAGTTCAAAGGCTCCTTGCGGGCTCATAAAACTTTGCTTTTGTTTACTGTAATAATAGAAGCAAAGAGCACAATTTAATAAGCACGCGCTAAAACCTATGTTTCTTTTGTGTGCGTCCCAGCTGCTTAGTTTAGTAATTAATACTTGATTTGCCTGAGCCTCCATAAGGGGGGTTGTTTTATAATGCCCATTCTAATGTCCCCCTTTCTCTCCCTCTTCTTTTTAAACAGCCATCTGCTTGTCTGGCTGTATCGAGGAGCACGCTTCTTGTGAGGCCCCTGGTGAGTGCAAATGCCGCCTTGGGTGGCAGGGCCCCCTCTGTGACGAGTGCCAGCGATACCCAGGGTGCCTGCATGGCACCTGCAACCAGCCCTTTCAGTGCACTTGCAAGGAAGGCTGGGGGGGTCTGTTCTGCAATGAGGATCTGAATTTTTGCACCAATCACAAGCCTTGCAAGAACAACGCCACCTGTACCAACACCGGCCAGGGCAGCTACACCTGCATCTGCAAGCCTGGCTTCAATGGCGAAAAATGCGAGTTTGAGACCAACGAGTGTGACAGCAACCCATGCAAGAACGGAGGCAGTTGCAATGTAAGCAACCGGTTGTGACACTACTATCTACAGTCTTGTTCTTTCTTGTCCTTGGAGCAGGAATTTTAATGGCTTGTGCTTCTTCTTCTTCTTAGGATTTGGTGAATGATTACACCTGCACGTGCCCTCAAGGATTCTATGGGAAAAACTGCGAGGTCAGCGGTATGGCCTGTGCCAACGGGCCCTGCTACAATGGAGGGACCTGCACGGTGAAGGGATCTTCTGGCTACTCCTGCCTCTGCCTTCCTGGTTACATGGGCTCCAACTGTGAGAAGAAAAACGACCGATGCAGCAGCAACCCCTGTGCTAATGGTAAGCATATTTTTCCCTTATCTTTACTCATAAATGCAAAACATTCCAATGTCATCCCCACCATCAAAATGCTGAACCTTCAGTTTTGTTGTTTTGAGATGCATCCACTGTGCGTGACATACTACTCTTGCATGATATAACAGACGCCAGAGAGGCTTTTACACTGATATGAATGGCGAGATAGAACTGTCATAAAGCAATGGACTTGCTTTCCCATGGGTTATGATTACTAGCCCTGGTTTACACCCTTGCCATTATTAGCTGTGTTTCCACAGTCAGACCAAAAGTGAGGGTCCCAGTGCATGCTAGGGCCAGTTGTGCTTCCACTGTCACTTCCGGGGCTTGATCGTGCCTCATCGTTGCTTCCTCGGGGCCAACAGCCAGGGATTTTTGGCCCACCTTGGGCCTAAGCGGGCCAACTGGGTCTAGAGGAGTGGTTATGCTCAAAGGTGGAGTTTATCCAAGTTAGGAGATGGTTTTCATATCAAGCTACCAGCTAAAATCAGCATTTAAAAGATTCATATTTTTTTAAAACCATTTCAAAATGAACCTTCAGACATCAGTGAGTGTCTGGAATGACATACAGTTGAGATCCAATAGGAATTCTGTTCTTTGTGTGAAAAAAATGTAATAAATGCGATGCCAAAGGCTACGTATGCTAACCTTCAGCCTTAATAATAAATACACATTATTCTTATGGAAATACCAAAGACCGCTGAAAGAACTTAGACAAATCATATATGATTAATCGTGTATTTATTTGGTTTCTTGTGTTTTTGTTGATATCAGACTTCTGCATCTGCTTGTGTAATACATTTTATATCCGTTTAATAACTTAATAACTCACAATTACTCTTGAGCTCCCTCTGTTGTTTTGCTGGATGGATAACAGTGTAGTGAGACAGGACAGTGCCCAAACATCTTCACATTATATCATTTCATGGAAAATTAATATAAAGTCTCATTCTTTCTAAAGTTGAAACCTGGCTTTATCAATGTTTTTCTAATGTGTTATACGTGTATGCCTTTAGACTTAAATGGACTGAGTTGTTTTGTACATTTCTGTGATCACAAATAAATGAAGCAGCCGCAACTGAACAAGTAGGCCTATGTGTTTTCTCTTTTTATGTGGAATAATTATACATATTAGTTGGATTTAGCATCACTGTTGTTCACGTTTGACACAACTTTAAAAATAACTGTCACTGTAACTTTTTTTTCATAAATTATTGGTAAAATGTAGATGCTGGAGTTCGTTTTGAGATAGTTTTCATAAATGTTCCTTTCGCTGGTGAAATGGTGATGTTGTGTGACGTTTGCTTCAGAGAGGTGTGTTTTTAGAGTAGCGTTCCCTCATTATTAGGCTAATGCTTTAATATGGTTCCCTTATGTTTTTTTTTTTTTTTTAAAGGTGGCCAGTGTCATGATACGGGAAACGGACTGATATGCAGATGCCGCCCCGGCTTCTCAGGCTTGCGTTGCGAAATCAACATTGACGACTGCGCAAACAACCCTTGCCAAAATGCTGGCACCTGCGTGGATGGAATCAACGGCTATACCTGCACATGCACGCTTGGTTTCTCAGGGAAAAACTGTGCTGTGCGCTCTGACGACTGCAGCCTCATGCCTTGCGGGAATGGAGGGACCTGCTACACCCATTTATCTGGGCCCTTCTGCCAGTGTCCACCAGGCTTCATGGGCACACTTTGTGAGGATAAAGACGAGCCTACTGTGGCCAGCTCTCCTCTTCCAGCGGCCTTGGTGGTCTCATTCATTCTAGGCCTCATCACTCTTACCCTAGTGGTCTTTGGCGCCGTTGTGATCCTGAGACAGATGCGACGAGGCCAAAAAATCACCTCCACCACCGTGTGCAATGACTTGGAGTCCATCAACAACAGAGTCCCTTTGACCACGGCTTCAACTTTAGGCAGAGAAAAGGAGGCCTTGCTCATTCCTGGCGGTCCGCCATTTAAGGTGTGCAATAAAGATGTGGCTCTCAGATCCACAACCGTAGACAGTCTTTCCAATGAAAAATCGAATTACAAGCAGAAGATGGTGGACTACAATATGAGCATTGACGAAAAACCCACAAACAGCAAACTAGACTTGTACGTTCCTCTTCACGTCTCATTTTATTTTGGCTTTTTATTTCACTGACATCAATGTGCAAAACTAACACTGATGTGTTTTCTTCATTTCAGGAAAAACTCTGAATCTACATTGCTGGTTCCACCACTGAACTATCCAAAAGAGGGAGTGTATCACCCTGTGTACATCATTCCTGAACACATAGAGCAATGCGTATTTGCTACTGAGGTAAGCATTTTCAGACATTGTTTTAAGTTCCTTCATTATTTATCATGATTTCAGTGTGATGCTTTTAAAGAACACGTGTTAATGGTTTTTCTGTTCTTTCTCAGGTTTAACAGTATTCTTCAATCTGGAGCACCTCAATCACCAGCGGGCCTGACCCGAAAATGTTTACAGTCTTAAACGACAAAAGGAAGGCGTTAAGAGAGCATATATTATATCTACATTATATTATTTATTTATTCATGCTGCTGAGTAAAAGGACTACTTCTTGTTATGGACGATGATTCTGCGACGACAAAGCAAAAGACTTGAAGACTTGAGGAACAACTTGCATTATTTGCACAATATCTTTTCCTTTTTTAATTTTTTGTTAAATGACCCGAATACAATTTATATATATATATATATATATATATATATATCATTATATTTAACATTTACATAAAGACCAAGAACTCTCTGGAAGAGCTGGGCAGAATCAAGGATTTGTTCATCCCAGAAGCTTTGAAAAGGAAGAAAACAGGCATCCTGAAGTTCATCTCACTCTGTGAATCACATGAAGCCCAATCAATCAGTCTTATGGGTTGAGGAGGTGCAACTGAAGGATCTGGAACTGTGACCGTGGAGTATTTAACATTTTTTGGGATATATTTCGAAATGCTATTTATAGACGGATCTGTGATGAGAAGCAATCAAAGTTATTGAAACAAGCTGTTTTGGCTGTAAAAATGTCTTCAGAATCTGCAGTTTAATATGACTGTGATTTTACTTAGTGCCTACAATGGATTTGACTATCAGTGACGTGGACTCAAACCAAACTCAATCTTAATAAAGTGCCTCATCTTTCAATGTGTTATAACTCAACGAAAAAAGGTACTCATTAGAAACACTGAAAAAAAAAATTCTTGTATGTATTCCGACAGAAAATGTTTGGATTGACTTTGACACAAATCGTTTGACCAACAGTGCACGATGGATGTCGTTGCATACAGCTTTCATCCCGTCAACATTCACTTCTGCTAAGCTATTTCTGACAATCCCAAGGCTCAAAAGTACCAGTTGGTTCAAACTGAAAGCCTCATCATTGTCAAGATTTCCTGGTTTCGAGAATCTCTGCATTAGGGTCTTTTTCAAAAAGAAAAAAAAGTAAGATCAAGATTCTTAAGAGTAGATTTTTTTTCATTTCTTTCCTTTTTTTTTCTTCTTCGTACATGGCATTTGTTTGTTTCTTTAATTTTTGAAACCATTTATACCAAATAGATACTTTTATATTTTATACAGCCTTTCTTAATTTAACAATGCAATATTGTACAAAATTTTGAGATATTCCTGCTATTTAATTGGAATGTAAATCATTTGTATTTATGAAAGATAAATGCATATATGTTTATGTATTGTTCATTTTGTCACAAATTCAAAAATATATATTTTTCATACAATAAATCCTGAAATAATTTACTTTGTATTGAATCATGACTTATTTTCTTTCAAGACTGCTGAGATAATACTAAGATGGATATATTCAGTTTTTAATTTTAAACAACTACCTATAGTATGAATGCAACATCCTAAACAACTTGTAACACCATTTATAAATCAATGTTTGATTACTATTAAAAAAATAAATTATCTAGACAACTGTCTTGAACCATTATTTAGTAAAATTCATAAGAAAGCCTTCCAGTATGCCCCTTACTAATCCACTATTGAGTAAATACTGTGAGCTTTTGTTGTTGTATGACTAGTTTGGTTCTGAGATATGCTTAGTATATCTGTTCAAAACAGTGCAGATGAAGCCAGAGAAAATTGTGAAGGGTTATTAATGGTCCTCGGACAGGATCACCTGCCATTCACCCCAACTCTTCCTCTTCCATTCAAAGAGAGAAGCTGAGACTTGAAAAGGGGGAGGGAGGCCTCAGCCGCTCATGTGTGCTCATTTTCTAGAACAGGAAAGATCATGAGCATTTATGTAACTTTTCTGTTTACGCAACATTCTATTTGTGAACTAAAAACATACTTTTATTCAGCAAAGAAACATTAAATGTATAAAAATCAACTGCAAAGACTGTTTAAAATTATATTTCAAATTAATGCAGTTATTTTGAATGTACTTGTTGGAAAAAATATTTTATAACACACATATATATATATATATATATATATATATATATATATATATATATATAAACTTGTGTTTACAATATGTCTGCTTGATTTTAAAACTGATAGGAAAGTCTCCATCTGAAAGTTTACACTCCTTTCATACTCTTCATTCTCTCTCTCTCTTTCTCGCTCTCTCTCTCTCTCTCTCTCTCTCTCTCTCTCTGCTCATCGGTCTTGTTTTCTGTTTGCGGGAGTCTTAAAATATTTTTTCTGTGCAAGTACCTGTGGCTGAGCTAACTGGTCAGAGTGACGTTAGTCGCAGCAGGAGCAAAATATGTTTGCAAGGTTTAGAGGTTCCTGTGTGAGGTCATGGATGAGGAAGAGTCGATTTTCCCTACTGGCTTATACTGTATTAAATTGAAAGAGAAAGAAAAGAAAAAGCGATTAGATTTCAGACAGCGATAAGGACCTTTGCACTGAACATCAGTCAATGTTTAATGTTTAATGTTGTCAATGTTTAACTTTTAAACTTGTCGTTCTCTTACTTTGTATGGTCAGGGAGTGTCAGTGGATTAACCCACATCATACTAATTCTGTTTGTGATGGTGATAAGGCTGCATGTTTAACTGCTTTAGCATTCTTATGCCATGATGTACCAGAAGTGCAACAGGTTCTCAGTGTCCAACTTTGGTCACTTAAAAGATATTGCTTACTTATGAGCTTTTTGGAGAGCAGCAGTATGTTTGAACTGGTTATATGGCAGAGTGGCCATTAACCCGCTAGTCATGTGTAGACAGACCTTCAGACTGACGGCTGAATGTTTGGAATCCATGGCAACTTTCTTTGGCCAAGGCCTGCCCATGAGGTCATTTGACTGACATGTCAATTAACCAATCACAGTTTGTTTAATTCAGTGGCCCGTTTTAGGGTGTGGAAATGTCGCCACAATAGCAGACTGGTGTGTAAAACTCTTTAAGGATTCTGTTCTGCGAAGTTTAAAATTTGTACATACTTTTGAGAATCCAGCATTTAGTTGATCCTGATAAGTGCTCATCATCAGTAGTAAACACGACTGCTTTCTTCATTCGTAAGGGGGTTTGGCAGCACTGCATCTTTGTTTCCAGGTGGAACGTTAAAGAACGTGAAACATGTCTCGCGGAAATCCTGTAGAATTCAATCCAATCCGATGACGACTTGGACACTCCTGAAGTGTTTCCACTTTTGTGTGCAGTATGCATCAGTCGTTCAGCCAACGGTCCGTGGGCGTGATGTCTGAGGCTACGAATACTAACCCGCTAACAAGAGACTATGCACTAAAAAGGCATGTTAGTGCATGATAAGAGAAAGTAAGTTTGTAGTATAAAGGCCAGTTCATAACCAAGAATCAACTATTTTCGCATTCACATGAGCACACAAAAATGCGAATTTTATTAGAGAAAAAAATTATACACTGGATAACATGGCGTACACCACATGTACACAATTTCAATCACTTCACTACTACAAGCCAGTAGAGATGACCTGGCATTTACTATATATTAAGTGCTCAATGTATGTGCATTCATCAATATATGTGAATAAAAGCCTAAGTTAAATCAGTTCATAAACTAATCATGTCTCTTCAGAAGAACGACATTTCCAAGTTCAAACAGTTTAAAAGAACATGATGTCATACTGCTTAATTATAATATTTACAACTGTAAACACTTCCTTATTAAGACTTGTTATGCAAAAGAACACCAGCTTCCAGTCATTGCCTGCAGTGAAGCAATATTATTATCCACTGTAATCACTGTAAAACATAAAAAGCAAAGGAAGGCAGAAGCAACAACTAAAGACTAGAAGTAAGCTGTAAAGGGGAGAATCAAGACACACCTGTCATCACTACATCATTGCTGATTTCACCCTTCTTCCTTCTTTTCATGACCCTGCGAACCCCGTCTGGGGTCTTTCCTTTGAAACAGAGAGAGGAAACCAACAATTCACGCACATGCTCTGAAAAGACAGTTGCAAATCCCGGTGAAACACATATTCTCTTTTATTTCTTGATGGACAGTGACTAAGAATTACACATGGTGACAATATGGATATTTTACATAAGCCTGTTTGTTTGAGCATCCTGGCCAGCAGAACACAGCAAAACTGGCTCAACCAACATTGGGAGTGTGGTTGTCTGTCTGTCTGGCCAATGAGAGATGAGGGGACTGTTTCAGAAACTTGTTTGGAAAGAATCATTATTTTAGCAATTCTGTTTGGTGTTGCTAGAAAGTAAACACTTTTAAGATTAATCAAATTTTGAAGCATTATTACACTGTTGATATTATGGGTGTGACTTTAAAAAAGTCAATTTGATACTTCAGTACTTAAATTATGCTATAGCGTATTGTAATGTGTTTGTTTGTGTGTGTGAGCCCTATAAGGGGTTTATTGTAAACAATTTTATCAATTGAATCAATTCGAATTTTTTGAAAGCTTTGTATGAATTTATGACTTGTGTGTATTTAGTATTGAACTTCCAGAAATGATGCTGTCAAAATTCCCATATATGTGGAATCTGCAAACTGGAATTCATTGGCTGAACTTCACCGTGAATGAATCACTTTCTTGACTGTGGTTTTAGTTGTTATGGATCAAATGAAAGAGGACAATAAAACTTTGCAGTAGACCCATTACCAAACACAAACAAGTTGTGGTAAGAATGACACTCCACCTGCTCCTCCACTCACAAGTCTGATAAATATCAGCTACACCCTGATCTAACCGCCTTCTTTCATTTTACTGTAAACCCTTGGGTCTTCGGTTACAAAAAGACATGCATGATTAGAACTAAGGAAACTGTTTATGCAGAGTCCATTGGTATGTTTCTGTAAATGTATAAGAGTACTGGCAGAGGCAGAGTGAGAGGTCGGGATAATGGGGGGTATATATTAAGAGAAGTTTGTCAATCTAGGATTAAAGTTTGCCCACAAATCCTTCCATCTTAACTTCCTGTTTACTGAGTATATATAGGTCTTGACATGGGAAGGGAAGTGGACCTTATTCTGGCACACTCATCACTCCAAGGCCCCTATTCTTTCCTTTGGTGTGAGGGGGAAATGGTGCATCTTCCTGACCACACACCCTCAAACACACACATGGTGGTTTCATTTGGTTTGGAAAAAGGTTCATACAAATTCAAGAATGTCTTAATTCAGGTACACGAAAATGTCATGTGGTCTAACCATCAAGTAATAAGGATATATGTAACATAAATTGTAACATTGTACTTACACCCTGAATAATTAAAAAAAATTTTTTTTTTTAAGGTATTTAAAAAAAAATACAATGAAATATTAATCACATAATATTTATATTCGGGGAGTTGCACCACATGACATTTTACAGCCTGAACCGACTTTTCCTTGTCATGAAAATCTCAAATGATCCAATATTTTAAAAGACTTATTAATAAATAAATAAATAAATAAATAAATAAATAAATAAATAAATAAATAAATTCCCTGCACAAAATCCACACTTGCAAATGTTTATAAATGTATGCACTAACAACATTTCAGGCACAGTTGTGAGTGGAATAAATCTATAAACATTTGCAAGTGCGGACAGTGTGCAGGATTTGTTCTTTTTTGGAAACAGTTTTTTTTTTTGGGTTTCCTATGCAACTGTCTATTACCTACAGTTATGCGTAGTGCCATTTTTGATTAAAAGGGACTCATTAAAGAAATAAAATTATTAGGAAATTAATATGGTTTTCTTTTTAAAACAATGTAATCTTTTAGAAATCCACACGAACACATTTTGTAATTTTGTATCCTTTATAATACCTTTTCATCCTTTATAAATAAATAAATCCTTTAATTATATAAGTTTGAGATCAGTAATATTTTCATTAATACTTTTTTCATCAAGAATGCATTAAACTGATCAAAAGAGACATTTATACTGTGGCAAGATCTCTATTCCAAATAAATGTTGTTCTTTTAAACTTTCTAAAGAATTGCTAATAAAGGATAATAGAATAGAAAACATTTACTTGTTACAATTAATTGTAATCTTTTTTTTTTATGGCTTCTATTGCATTTTTTATCAAAAAATAAAAACAAAAACAAAAAACAAATGCAGACTTGCTGAATATAAGTAAATCCTTTCAAAAACATTACTAAATCTTTCTGACCCCAAATATTTGAACAGTATATAATGATTTAATTTATATGGCTAAAGTGCATTACTTTGTCATGTTGGTGGTGTGGATGTAGTGTTGTCTGCACTGAGACATGGTGAGGTCAGGGTTTGACACCGCCCTCCACGCCAAAGGTCAGAACAAATAGGAAGTGTCCAACACAAATATAGGTCCCACTGACAGAGTGGACTTTTTGGAAGGGATGTGAAGGGGAGGAAAGGAAAGGGAGTGTGTTAGGGCTGGGGCTATGATAGTGGGCAATAACAAAAAAGAGAAGAAAAAAAAAACATACCACAGCGAGAGTCAACAAAGCTAATTTCAAAAGAAAACAAGAGACCCTTCCTTCTCACTGTAATTAGTGCCACAATCTCGATGCACACTTACAGCGCAAATCACAGCAAAACAAGTGCATGTCTCACATCAAACTTAAGGGAAAAAAAAACTAATGAACGATCACTGGATTTCCTGCTATTGTATCAGAGGGAAACAAGTGAGTCAAAGGTGCTTATGTGCACTTCTGATATGTATGAGGAATCAGATATCAACCAAAACAAAATGAACCCCACAGACTCATATCGAAAGAAAAACCTCTGAGACATTTCTTCAATATAAATAGTCATGAGGGTGAGTAAACAATGACAGATCTTTCATTCTGTCATTCAGTTGTCTTCTGTCATTGTTGCCAAATTTGTTCCCATTTCCAGCAAAGGACAGATAGAAAGCTTCTTGTCTGCTTTGCAAGCCTGAGAAAAAGCAACGGCAATATAAACTCCCACATAAATAAAATCCAGAACACTGGGAGGATACAGACCGAGAACACTATCCCCCCACACACCTCCCCTCCAGACCCAGTGCCAAGAGAGGGACTTTCGTTGGGGATGGAGGGGTTGGTAAATCAGTGATTGCCAATTATGGAATTGATACTGTCTCCTTACATTCTCCCTGAAGAATTATGAGCTCTCATGCTTTTCTTTCAGTTTGTCCAACACTATGACAATGCCTCATTTATGCATGTTTTTATAGACTTAAATCAAATGGAATTATGACTTTAGCAATATTTAAGTTTGGGTCTGTATATGACAGGGTCAGTTATTCTGAACAGCTTTAATGGCATATTAGGGATCTTCTTACAAAGTTGAATTACCCTAAAGAAGTAGAAGATCTGGTAGAAGGTTTCTGGTTTGGTATTACTAAGTGTCAGAGAGAAATGGCTTGCAGGAGTCATCTGCCGAGCATAAATCGTTGCAATGGTTCTGGCTGGAGAGTTTTAGGGGTGATCTGTGTGGTGGATAGGTTCTTGGGGGAGGCTGGTTGTATCCTGCAGGCTGCTCCCCCCTGACCCCGGGCAGTGTGGGAAAGAGAGTATAGGGAACTGGCGTGACCAGGGAAATTAACACAGATGACTCTAGCAGACCTGGACAAACACCTGTCCTCCTCCTCTCTTCACCACAAAGATTTGTGTTTTTGAGGTTTAACTTTGTGACATACAACAAAAGCTTGACATGTCACACATCTTTGGAAAGCTGAGATTCTTGTGATTTAAATTTGATTGTCTTTATCAGACTGCCAACAAGGATTCATGCTTTGATCCCATTGTGTTTTCTGGCTAAAAGCTCCTAGCTACATTCATCTGCAGGCATCTGTTTAAAAAAAAAAAAATGTAGGCGGAATGTTTTTTTTTTTTTTTGTATGTTCAAAGTTCTTTTGCTCAATAGTAGTAAGACTTACAGTGAGACTCTAAGATGACACCGCGCTTTGTTTCTAACCAGAAGAAACATCAGAGTGTCACCTTTTAAAACAGACCAAAACCATACATATACACCAAATGGTTCAAGAGCAGCATGCAATTTACTTTGGGTATGCCTTTCTTTTGGCATTTTAGGCAACTTTTATGAGACAATTTTTTTCTGCGCCTTCTTGTGCTTTAATGAACAAATACATACAGAGATACGTCAAAATACCCATCTTGGTGGGTAACTCTGTAGCTTTAACAATGATTAATATATATTGAATTTATATACTGGAGAACAGAAGTACAGGTCGACAGCCCCCCCCCTTTTTTTTCCTTGCTATGCTATCAAAAGTAGAATCGTAAAATTTAACTGGTATCTAAAATTTTACATTTTACATCTCCCAGTTCTTTTGGGCAGCAGCTCAATATGTGCTCCAGTGAACTCCTCTCTGGCAAATTGGGCACAATGGTGTATCAATCAGGCCCCATCAGAAGAGATTGGAAGGACTGGGGAGGACATCATAGACAGACTGAACCAGGAATTTGATCCGGTGTGGCTCAGACTTCCACAATTCTGTCCATGATATCTTCCGGTCTGCCACCTGCTTCCATCGGGTCCATGCCTCCTGCTGCCGTATCCTTACTGTCCTACTGCAGCGGGCTTCTTCCACCCCAGCTCGGACCTCATCTTGGATCAGCTGTCGCCTTTCCTTTCCCTGGGCCTTGTTAAAGCGAGGTCTTGGATTCCTGCCCGTCCAGATGCCACTCCCCCCACCAGCTACTGCCTGTTGGGCCTTCCACTTCCTGCGGGTTCTGACCTCTATGCCTGCCAAAGAGACATTGCTGTCACTGGAGTCTGTGGACAGTAGCACCTCTCTTGATCAGGTTACCATAAACTCTTCCTTCAGACTGCTGAAGGGCAGTTTTAGCTTGTTCTTCCTCTCGTACAAGGCAATATCACTGAGGCTTTGTGGTAGGCCTAACCACTTCCGTAGGGAACAGCTGACTTTCCTCTTGAAGCATTCAACAGTGGTTATTGTCATGTCATTGACCAGCAGTGGCCAAAGCAGTCGGGGCAGGATGCCATGCTGCCAGATCCCGACTTTATATTTACCTGGCAGACCTGACTTGTCCACAGCCGTCAACCAGATTCCCAATTGTTTAGTGGTTGTCTGGAGTGATGCAGTGTCCTTCAGGGTGCAGTCATAAATCTTGCCCAGACTCTTGACTGTTTTTTCTCCAACAGATGGTATCTGAATGCCTCGAAGTGGAACTGGTCTGTAACCTTCCCTTTCTTCACCAGAGGGACCTGGTCTTGGCTGGCTTAAATTCCATCCAGGCCCAGTTGATGAGATGCTCGATGCTCGAGATGTTGTCATCGTTAAATCATCCATCAATGCTCTGATGGGGGGCTGCCGTATACCTGATTTGGAATGTGGTACTCTGCACTCCACCTCTGCTGACTCTACCAGTATGTTCATCACCAAGGCAAACAATATCATGGAAATAGTACATCCAGTGATAATGCCCTTCTCAAGCTGATGGAATGCAGATGTTTACGCTCCAGATGTGACTCTCAGACTGAAAGACTTGTAATAATCCAGCATTAGGTTCTTGATCTTGTCTGGAACGTGATGAGAGTCAAGTGAGGTTTCTACCAGCCTATGTGGGATTGACCCATAGGCATTAGCGAGATCAAGCAAGAGGACTGCAAGATGCCCTTTTCCTTCACATGCCTCATGTAACAGCTGGGTAACAACTTCTGTATGCTCAATGAATGCTGGCATCTTTGGGACTCCGCCCTTCTGCACAGAGGTGTCTATGTATGTGTTCCTCATAAGGAACTCCATCAGGTCCATCAGATGACCTTGATTAGTTTCCATAACCTCTTCAAGAGTCTATGGCACCTCATATAGATGACGTACAGCACTCCACTCGGGCCCAGTGCTGAGCTGGTTCTAGCAGCTTTGATGACTTCTTCAACTTCCTTCAAAGTTGGCTCCATAGTGTTAAATTCCAAGGTGGGTTCCGGCGGGCTTATCAACATTTTGCATAGCCCAAACTCTTTGTCTCTTGCGCGGTCACTGTAGGTGGTACTGAGGTATTTGTTAACATCTTCTTCAGTGCACGCAAGATGGACACTTCTTTTCTGCCCGAGGATCTTCTTCGTAAAACCAAACGGGTTAGAACTGAAGGCGCCACGTTTCCTGGCTCTCTCCTTGCCCCATCCTCCTATGCCACTCTGCTCGCTGGAGTGTGGTTAGTCTTGTCCTCAGGCTGTGGTGGAGTTCTGGCAGACCAGCCTTTTCCTCCTCCCTTGTCTTCTTAAACTGCCGTCCGAGCATTCTAAGCTCACTCTTTAACTGGCTGGTCAGCTGTCGTTCCTTAATGCCGAACCTTTCAGCTCCGATGCTGATGATCATTGTTGTCTGCAACTTCTGGTCTGAATCCCCCCTCGCAGTAGCTTCAAGGACTTGGTCCAGGTCTTCATCCAACTGGAGCCACTCTCTTCCTTGTTGGCAGCAGGCCACTTGACCCGGTGGTGTTCGGAATGCCTGACAATGGGTGGAGCTTGTTTGGCTTGGAGGTTCTGGGCACTGCTTATGGGGTGTGCAGGTTCTGGGCACTGAGCCAAACTGACATTGGATGTTTCGGGTCTCACAATATCATACACTCTCTTAATTTCAAGCATCTTGAGGGCCCTGATGAATGACCGGCCGACAAATCCTCTGCACCCTTTTATTGCTTAAAACTCAAACACATCTTCAGTGATGTATCCTGGGTTCAATGGGTGTTTCGGGTCTCACAACATCATACACCCTCACCCAGGCGACCCAACCAGGGTTGATCAGACCCTGGCTTGTGTCTGAGTTGCTTGTATGATCCACGGATCGCCCCGCTCGCCCAGGCTTGCTCAACCATCCACATCTTTCCCTGCGATCTTGAAAAATGAGGACAGGACTGCAGCCAACCACGAATCAAAGAAAAAAGGAAATACGTCAAATGTTGGAAATCACTGTCATTAGCTGAATATCACTCCTCCCTGTATTCCTTTTGATTGCGTGATCAGCAATATCTTGTACTTTATCTCCAAAACTGCTGAACAAGCTTAAATAGAATTCATTGTTACAGAGTAAGTTCTTAAAACTCAGACAGCTCCATCGACTTCACAATGGAGTCCAGTGTGGGAAAGGAGGCAGAGGAAGGAAATGGGTTTCAGTCTCACTCAGAGAGAGAGAGCTATGATAAGCATCTACCGAGGGAAGCAGGAAGCTTTTCCGTGGGGGAAATACGTTGAAGAACAGCTTGGACTGACCCCTGTGCTGGATCCCGAAACTGGGTATTCCAGTCTGACCAACCCTCTGACCAAAACGATACATGGAGTTCCAAAACGAAAGTTCAGGGGAAGCGAGTTCATCTTATTTGTCAATCAGACACATAACTTATCTCACAGAGGTGCGGTGTTAGCAGTTTGATAGCCAAAAGTAGCTTGACTGCAGCTCAGCTGTAAAAATAAAAATAAATGTCCTTTTCCAGTAACGAGCTACTTTCCATATAAGTACCTACGTAGCTACTTTAGTTAGCGAGCAGAGGTAATACTCAGTCAGCTCATGAAAAATACTAATTCTTTCATTTTTCTCAGTCACTGGTAATCTGATTTATTTTGCAGAATCATTTGTTGACATCAATTTGGGTCCTACTGATAAACATGGAGAAACGTACATATTTTTGTAGCGATATACACAATATTATTAAAATAACTTTACCAAATGATATACTATTTAGGTAAATACTGATGTTAATTACAATTATGGTGTTTTCTTAGTCAAGTTTTGTAGTGATATTTAGTGTAAAAGCCTTTATGTTTAAGTATATCACTTATATTTAAGTATATCACAGTATATTTTGCTATTTTTATATTTTCTTGTTTAGATTTTTAATTAGCTTTATTTTAATTTCAGTTATAGTTTCAGTACTTAATCTTTGTGGACATTTTTTATTTAATATTTTTTATTTCATTTTCCAATACTTTTTTAAGTGGACATTTTTTATTTAATATTGGTTTAATTAAAATATATATAATAATTATAGTCTATATTCTATTAATAATAAAGAATCATTCTAATAGATTTAGTTGCTGTTAACAGTAACAACACCTTTCCAAAATGGGGCATGTAACATACATCAATGAACCTGCTTAATAAGCTCAACAAAACAAACAAAAGTGAGACTTGTTTGTATAGGTCTGTAAGTAAATGTATAGTAAACACTGCATAGAACATTAGTCAAGTCTGTGAAAACAAAGGAAAGGATAAAAGTTGCTCATAAATTAAGGCTACATTTCCTCCAAGACGTTATTCAAGTCACTAAACTTGTTTCCCAGACAAGCTCCAACCAGTTGAAAGTACATTTCTAAAAATGTCTCTTTTTCTAGTCTCACTGAGTATGGGAAGGCCAACTTCAACAACACACTTGCCAGGGTCAGAGGTCACTTCTATTACAAAGAAGCATCAGCTTAGTCTTTCTTAGATATTAAAGAGGTGATGAAAAGTCATTTTCTAAAAATAAACACAATAATCTTTCAACAACATCTTGTTTTCATAGATTTTACATGGTATGCTTGTCACATGCAGACAGTTTCTGGACTGGTTTTATGGGTTAGAGCAGTGGTCTCAAACTCAATTCCTGGAGGGCCACAGCTTTGCAGAGTTTTGATCCAACCAACTCCAAAATCACACCTGCTTGGAAGTTTCTAGTAATCCTGAAAACCTTGATTAGCTGGACAGGTGTCTTTGATTAGGGTTGGAGCTAGTTTGATTAGAGTTGTTCCTCTAGGAATTTAGTTTGAGACCAAGAGAGACAGCCGTGGGAAGTCTTGGAAATAGCTGTTTTCCCCATACCTTTCAGTTTTACTTCCTTCTTAGGGCAGATTTTTTGCTTAATAAAAATGACATTTTCCTTTTATCCTATTATGCAATTTTCTATGTAAAAAAAAATATCAGCCCAGTGATGTGGATAGGCACCCATGGGGGTTGGTAAAGATCTCATTTTTACTTTGTTTGGGTGAGAGGCCAGTTAACCCCTACAGACAGCTTGTTTGTTCAGAAAAGACTGTTCCCATGAACACGAAAGCCCAAACTGAGCGGGAATGAGGAGGGGCTGATGGTCTAAAGTAATTTCCCGTAGTGGTGGCCTTCTCTGGAAAGTGTGCCAGATAGGTTACCCAGACATCAAAGAGTCTGCCACAGCATCTAGATCTAAAGTTCCTCTGCACTTTTGTCTCTAGGTTTTTGCCATAGAAGTGTCAGGATTTTCCCGGGAATATGAGCATGCTGCAATCTCGAGGACCTTATCACAATGCTCCTGTTACACGGGAAATCTGAACTAGCACTTTTTTACACTTACGTTGTTATGTGTTGAGTGGCTTCTCTACACTTTAACATGATTATGATATCATCAAATGGATCAATTTGGATTTGCACAGTTCCGGTGCTATATTTCCCCATTTACCCTCAAGGCATTATGCTCAAACTTCTTATTAGTTTTAAATGACAGTTCAAGCAGTTTTTAAATATGATACAACAAACTATTGCTATTTATCAAGAAACATCTGAGTAATGGTCTTTGTGGAGATCTTGAGAAAGAGTCTTCCATTCCGAAAAACTCAACTCAAAAAGGCAGTGTGCAGTTGTCAACAAAACTGTCAACAAAACTATAAGATCATGTACAGTCTCTGGGTGGAGATACAACTGACTGTATAAATATATATATTTAAAGCCTTTGCATGAATGACACTTGAATCCATACTAAAAAGTATTAATTTGTTTCATATATATATAAGGGCTGTGTAATATATTGATGAAAAATGCCATGTGCAATTCCTTGGTAAATAATGTAATATTCAATATAAGATACAACATTGACTTAAGTGTGCAAAATCAGTTAGGGGCAGCTGTGGCCTGATGGTAAGAGACTTGAACTTGTAACCTGAAGGTCGCAGGTTCGAGTCTTGGTGCTGGCAAGAGTTGGAGGTGGGAGGATGAGAATGAACAGTGTTCTCTTCCACCCTCAATACCCATTGCTGAAGTGCCCTTGAGCAAGGCACTGAACCCCCATTGCTCCCTGGGTGCTGGATCTATAGCTGCCCACTGTTCTGGGTGTGTGTTCACTTCCCACTGCTGTGTGTGCACTTGGATGGGTGAAATGCAGATCACCAATTCTGAGTATGGGTTACCATACTTGGCAAATATCACGACTTTCACTTTCATATATCGCACAGCCCTAATATCAGTTATGCCTAATGGATAGAGAGCTGGACTTGTAACCCAAATGTTGCAGGTTCGAGTCTCAGGACAGGGATTGTAGGTGGGGGGAATGATACCCAGTGCTCTCCCCACCCTAAATACCATGATTGAGGTGAGATGCAGTGGATTACATTTGTTTCTGAAGGGAACGCTCCGCTGATCTATGTAAATGAATCTATTTTTGCGGAATTCATTCGTGGTCCAGACGTGAGTATAAGATTTTTAATTAATCTTTGCAAATAACCTTTCCTAATAATGTGCTAATTAGCAAGTTTCATGATGAAAGTGGCTAAAGCTCTGAGAGTGGCTGGAAGAGAGGGGCAGGGCCAGCTGAGCTCATTATTAACATTTATAGAAAAAATGCTACAAAATGGCTTGCCCTGAAAACAAGTTAAGTTAAGAAACAGTTTAGATGGCATTTTCCTTTCATCGTGCCTCTATAATGCATGTAGTGTTTACAGAAGTAATCAAGGAAACAATGCATCACTGCTGTTCCAGAAAGTGAATTTATATTTTCATTTAGCCCATCTGCTGTTTGGTATGTTTTATGTAGCATCATTTTCACAAAGATAAAGTCAGACCATTCTCTTTTTCTTTAGGTTTTGAGATTCTAAAGTCTAATTTAGATAAAGATAATGGGCTAATAAAGCAACAAACCATATTGTTCATGCACTCATATTTTGATTCTTTCTTGTCTTTTTCTTAATTAAAATACTTAAAAAATCTGCACTGCATCAGTAAATTTAAGAATGTCTGAAATTAAGAAATTAAGATTTAAATGTTAGTATTGTAGCTGCCTTTGGATCTCTAAAGTGGTAACTCAGAATTAGGGCTGGGCGATATAGCTAAAATATAAAAAAAAAAATCTGCAAAGTTACAAAGCTCAAAGTCCACTTCAAAAGGAGATTTTTTTATTTAACAGAAATCCCTTTTCAAAAACTATAACGAACGACTCATTTGGACTACGATGTATATCTTCCGGGATTTGTGATATCACAAATATCGACAGATGGGATGAGACCCGGTTGAGCTGCACTAGAGAAGCCAATGAGTGTTATCACTATGTCACGCTAGCTTTACCAAGGCAGACAAACATAAAAGTGGTTACAGTCATTCGGGTTTAAATTGCGCTCAAATTGATTTGATTTTGACGCAACATTTACACTGAAGCTCGCAGGCAGCCATGGTAGGGGCATGACATTTTTTGAACAACCTAGTTTGAGAGCCTGTTCTAGTACACCCCTAGGTGTGCTATCTGATAGCAATCTTTCATTTGAAAGCCACGTTTCTAGCATTTGTAAAACTGCATTTGTAAAACTGCATTGACTGCATCTCAAAAATATATAACTTAATTACAACCTCTTTCAGTGTCAAATGAAGAAACAATAATTTATGCCTTCATGACATCAAGGTTAGATTATTGTAATGCTTTATTGGGTGGTTGTTCTGCACGCTTATTAAACAAACTCCAGCTAATCCAAAATGCAGAGTTCTTATAGAACCAGGAAGTATGACCATATTAGGCCGGTTCTGTCAACACTGTACTGGGTCCCTATCAAACATCGTATAGATTTTAAAATCTTGCTTAGGTGGTTTAGCACCTCAGTATTTGAACGACCTCTTATTGCATTAAAATCCACCACATCCGCTATGTTCTCAAAACTCTTGATATTCTAAGCATTTGATAATGCCTAGAATATCAAAATCAACTGCAGGTTTCAGATCCTTTTCTTATTTAGTGCCTAAACTCTGGAAAAACCTACCTAACATTGTTCAGGAGGCAGACACACTCTTGCAGTTTAAATCTGTCCAATCGCTTTAACCTGGCTTACACATAACACACTAACACATTTCTAATATTCAAAACCGTTAAAGGATTTTAAGGCTGCATTAATTAGCACAACCGGTACTGGGAACA
This sequence comes from Carassius gibelio, assembly GCF_023724105.1. NCBI lineage: Eukaryota > Metazoa > Chordata > Actinopteri > Cypriniformes > Cyprinidae > Carassius > Carassius gibelio. Next base: position 13,992,124 of record NC_068385.1, read on the forward strand.
CTTCCCATAACACCTGATGTACTTGTTACATCATTAGAAGAATGGCATCTATGCTAATATTTGTCTGTTTCTCTCTTATTCCAAGGTCACCGTGGCCACCAGATCCAGTCTGTATCCAGATCAGAGGGTCACTGCAGTCACCCGATCCAGTACGTATACAGCTCAGGTGGGGGATCAGCACCTTGAAAGGACTTTACAGCCCTTAAAGACAGCGGAGACCAGGGCAACCAGATGAGCCCCAGAGACATGTCCCCAGTGAAAACCTTGTCTTTTAGACGGCCACCAAGACAAGACCACAGGAACCAGATAAGTCCTCTGCACAATATGACTTTGATGCAGCCTCAAATTGAACTGCTGGGAAACTGCTGGGAAACCTGGGAAAGACCCACACAGAGCTTGGTCTTTCCCAGGTTGCCTCTGGCTTGCTTAGTTGTGGACACTTAATATTCAGTGATATCGTCGACTTGATTGCACAGAAACTATTTAAACTGAACTGTGCTGGATGATGACATCACAGAATTCAAAGATGAACTACCTTTAACTGAAAATTGAGTGTTTACTTTTTGTCATTTTGCACTATTGACAGACTATTTTCCTATATTGACATTGTCAGCACCCATTTTACCCTGTAGTACAAGACTGGTTGCCCACTGAAGCTAAGCAGGGTTGAATCTGGTCAGTACCTGGATGAGAAATCTCTGGGGAAAACTAGGTTGCTACTTGAAGAGGTGTTAGTGAGTCCAGCAGGGGGTGCTCAACCTGTGGTCTGAGTGGGTCCTAATGCCCCAGTCTAGTGATGGGGACACTATACTGACGAAAAGCACTTTCAGATGAGATGTTAAACCGAGGTCCTGACTCTCTGTGGTCATTAAAAATCCCAGAATGTCTTTCAAAAAAGAGTAGGGGTGTAACCCCGGCATCCTGGCCAAATTCACCTATTATCATGGCCTTCTAACCATCCCTATATCTGCTGATTGGTTTCATCACTATGTCTGCTCTCCACCAACAAAGCTGGTAAATGGTGGGAGTTCTGGCACAACATGGTGGCCGTCGCACCATCCGGGTAGATGAGGAGACCCCCCTTTCTATGTAAAGCGCTTTGATTGCCCAGAAAACTGCTATATAAAATATAAGGAATTATTATTAGTACTAGTAGTATTTTCTTATTTAATACTGTAAAGCTGGTTTGACAATCTGTATTGTTAAAAGTGCTATATAAATAAAGGTGACTTGACTTAACTTAAGTTCTCTAATGTAAACAGCGTAAATGTCAATAACGTTAATAACATTATACTAATGTAAATAACGTTAATGTCAGTTTATTTCTTTATTTATTGTGCAACTGTTTTATTTATTTCATATGTATTTTTTTAAAAGCTATGCAATTTCTGTGAGATTGATCGGTGATGGGATTGGCTGCAATATAAGAGGCTAGTGAGCCACTGAGCATCAAATCAGCATATTAGAAAGATTTTTTAAGGATCATGTGACATTAAAAACTAAGTTATAGCTAAAACTTTTTAATATATTCAAATAGAAGACAGTCTAAAACTGTAATGATGTAATGTTTTTTTTTTTTTTAATGCAGCCTTCGCGATCATAAGAGGCTTCTTCTAAAAACATTTAATAAATAAATGAATAAAAATCTTACCAGCCACAAACTTTTGAAGTTTAGTTTTTAGTTAGATTTTTTTTTACATTATTGAGTTCAATCAATTATTTCATTGCTCTTTCATCATTACAGTCAAAATGTTTATTGTAATGATACTTTATGTTGTACATTGTAAAAGTATTTTCAGACTATTAAAATTGCCACATCAGGAATAAATACACATAAACAACTGTACAATGCCTCAAAGTCAACGGCCTCAATTGCACAAGTAGCCTTCAGGTGAAAGTGCAAACACTCTGGCAGCAGCTGACTCTTCACCCAACAGGAAAGGCTTGTCTTTTAAGCACGAAGAGAAAGAACAATGAGCTGAAATGTCACAATAACCTCGGTACAAATATATAAATACTTATTTTGCACCTCAAGTGTTTCCACTAAACTCAATGATCAACAGATGGTCTGGGTTAAAATGTGTACTATAGCCATAAAAGCTTATTTTATAAATCTGATGTAATAGACCACATGAGAATTACTTTATAAATGAACATTCCTTGGATTGATAACAGATAAAGGTCAACATCACCACTGCTGGTGGGCCTGATTCGATGTGGCCCCTTGACAATCCTTAAAATATTCTTCTCTAGAAAACAGTACTGCTGCTGCTGGACTCGTTCTCTGATTTGTTAGACCGGGAGCTGACTATGAGCTCTGTGACCTCTGACCTCTTGCTGGGGCGCTAATCTGCCAACTGTCGTCAGGAGTCAGGGAACATGATTCATCCTTCAGGTCAAAGACCTTGCACACACAGAAGAAAAGAGGAAAAGAGAAATGTGTTTTAAAAAAATACTTCAGGACAAAAAGCCTAATGTTTGACAGAGAACTAAAGGTTGCAAGCACGAAGTCCTTGAAACTACGAACAGGAAGAGGACATTGGAATATATGCTGAGGTTTTTCTGGTTTATCTGGTGGTGCCCCATAAAGCCATAATAAACTAACAGATACTTCCTTTTCAGTAGTTTGGGATGGAAACAGGATATTACCTACAGTACCGCCGCTATACGCAGAGTACGCAGTTTGCGTAGGAAACCAACTCCCAGTGGGGCACCATCACAGTTGCTCAACAACAACAACAAAAAAACCCACATATAAAATCTTTATTTATCTTGTATCATATACATATAAATAAACAAAAATCTAAACGTGAACATGCATATTATATATATATATATATATATATATATATATATTAGTGCTGTCAATCGATTAAAAAATATTAACTAATTAATCGCACAATTTTTTCAAATTAATCGTGATTAATCGCGATTAATCGCAATTAAAAGACTGAAACTTTTTGGATATGTAAATGTAAAATGTAAATAATTAATGTAAACTCAAGACAAAGAAACTATTTAAATTCAAAATATGATTGTTTATTGGAATTTTTGTTTAACTTGTAACACAGATTTTCTCATGTAAACAACATACCTGCAATAAACCATCAATATCCTCCAAATTAACTGTTGGCTTGAAAGCCATATTTATTACAGAAATAAAAACACAGGCATGTAAGTACCATTTGAATTTCAAAACAATCAATGCCAATAATAGACAAAAATGATTTCCATGTTGAATTCTAAGTGGACTGCAAAAAAATTCCAAAGTATAGTCATTGCCAGTGCTTTAAGTGGGCCATGCACTGGTACTCAGTACCGCCACTTCCAAATATAGCTCTTGAGCGTACCGCCACCTCTCCGTGCGCCCAAAACGTGCATGTAGCGTACCGGTACGCTCATTTGGACATCTGTTTTAATAGAGGTTTTAATCTTTCACCTGCACTGCCGATTTTCAGAGCGCCCTTCACAATGCAAGCTTCCTAATTCATCCCACCCAGAGCAGAAACTACATTACCCATTCACCCTTAAGTTATAAAAGTGAATAGCGCATGTGTCGCTTTTCCCACTGTTAAGTGTCAACAACTCAACGTGGCCGGAGAAGGTGTGTGAAACTCGTTGTGAGTTATACTAAAGCAAAATCTTGAGTATTTATTGTCTGATAAACATTAAAAACTGTCTGCGGAGGTTGAGTCGATCCCCCGCTGGCTGCTCATTGGCTGCAGCATCTTTTTTCTAAGTTCTAAAAAAATACCGTAGACGGCAAGGCACAAATTTAGATATTCATTTATCTAATTAATCTATAACCTATGCACAAAGACAATATGATCTTTTTGTCACCTTTTTGTTTTAAAGCTTGATGAAGAGAGAGAGCGCAAGTTGCTGCAGCTGAGGAGGACAGTAATGCACGCGCACAGGAGTGATTGACAGTTCGCGGCACTGTGTACAAAAAATACTCCGCTACACAATTATTTTGTTTATTTTCGTTTAAGCTTATTAACGTTAGCGTTACAGAAAGGTCTGATTTACGCACTGTTACAGTCATTGTTTTTTTTTTTTTTTTAAACAATGACATTTGAGTTCATGATTGTAATGTTGCTGTTTCTTGTGGCAGACTAAATGAAGAGTAATGTTTCTTGTGGCAGACTAAATGAAGAGTAATGTTTCTTGTGGCAGACTGAAGAGTAATCCGGCAGAGTTTTATACTGAAACTTTCCGTCTAAAAGTCCTTCCTTGGTCTTATCCATATTTCTTTGCACGTTGAACACACATAGGCCACAACTGGAAATAAAAAAAACTGCAACCGCGTTAATTGCGTTATTTTTTTTAACGCGTTAAATATTTCAAATTAATCGAATGCGTTAACGCGCTAATTTTGACAGCACTAATATATATATATATATATATATATATATATATATATATATATATATATATATATATATATATATATATAATCCTATACTCGCTTTCTCATGTTTGCGAACTGAATACAAATGATCATCATAATTAATGGACAATTAGGCTATATCAGAGAAGAGACATCAGAGCAGTCTGGCGCAGAGAAAAGAAAACACCCAAGATGATGCCCGTTTATCGCTTTAAATTAATAGTTATGTGAATTTTTACATTTAAAAAAAATTATTATAATAATATTTATTTAACAATTACTAGTAATTTACTGTGTGGGTATGTTAAATGTTTTTTTTATAATTTTTAATCTCCAAATATATCCTCATATCCTTAAAAAAAGCCCATTTAATAGAGGTATTGGTATCATCAATGGCACTGATAAATAAGATTAATAATTAATATAATTAATTATAATGAGTTCTTTATAAATGAACAACATTTAGAACATAATCACAATTATATCCTGTTATTATATTCATATTTATGTTTCAAATATTCAGTATTTATACATATTCAGTTTTACATAGTATATGTTTTAAACATTGGACATATAGCATTAAAAAAAAGTTTTGAATGGAGGGAAACCAAGAGTACAATTTAAAGGTTCAGTAGGAGATCTTGGAAAATGTTTATTTTAGCCTGATAGCACTGTCCCTCCCTCCCTGGAATCACTGTCCAAAGCCACGCCCCCTAAACGCATGTATGCTCGCTGACCAGAATACCAGAGACAAAATGTGCAACTTTTCAAACTAAATGTCATGGGAAGTAGACATCACCGGATATTCTGCCATGATTCCAGTTCGAACCAAGTGTATATGTTCCATACAAAAGACAATAAAAAAGCGAGACACGAATTTAAATTGTATTTGTTTACAGAAGTATATTATGTTATATACATAATTCACACTTCTCTAGTAAGTTTCGCCTGTGTGTGAAGATGCTGCACATCGCAAATCTGTAAATGAACGTTCAGAGGTGAAGTACACTTCAACGGATTTCCCCTGCTAAGGGAATAGGGTGCAAAGAACATTGTGTAGGAACCATGTCAATCGGAACAAAGTTCATGCACGTAGCTCACTTCTAACGAGCATGGTTATCTGAATTGGGTGTGTTAACTAAGAGAGACATGCAAAATATGCAGAGTACATCATGTGTTATTCACCAGTGAGAAAACTTCATAGTACAGTAAGTAAAAGTACTTCAATAACAGGAAGGAAGATCAGGTTGTTGATGTTTGTCTGGCATTCCTGCTCTGTCTGCACAGTGTGCGTGAACCCGCTGATGAGTATCCTGTCTGCGTTAACAGGGTGTGCAGAGGTATGCAAAAACATAAGTTGACAGGCAGGTAGGAAAGCCAATTAAAATGCTGGGACCGAGCATTTTGATTGGACGAACATTTCTTGGTCCTACGCCCTCCACAGAATATAGAAATAGAAATAAATACATTTAGAGCGCTTAACTTAATGATTGCTATCGGGATGTGAAGAGACTTTCAACCAGCATAACAAAAAATATATCTGATGACAATCACCTATTGCACCTTTAAGGTCTTAAAACCAAATAAAGGTATGGGTGGCCTTGTGTAATTTGGAGAATTATTATGCATCCCAGGTTAAGCCAATTTTGAATTGGATGCAAGTGGATAACTCATCAAAATGGAAATGTATAGTGAAACGGTTACCTAAATAAAAAGGAAAATGCGCAAGGTTGGGGGTTCGATTCCCCGGGAACACATGATAGGTAAAAATTAATAGCCTGAATGCACTGTAAGTCGCTTTGGATAAAAGCGTCTGCTAAATGCATAAATTTGATTTTAATTTAATTTTAATTCATAAAAGAAACTTCGAATGGAACAAAGTTATATAAAATATTTTTAAAGCCCATTTATTATTCATCCTAATGCTTTTACTTTGCTTTCACTTCTGTGCTTTTCAGAAGACAGAACCCAGTTTTGCAGTTTCCCCTGCTGTTAGATGACTAATACAATGGTATGTGACAACTGACCGGACAAAACAGCTCTGAGGACAAAAGGACAAATCACTCCTGCTGATGTGAAGTACACAGCAAGGTTTTATTCTATTTAAGTTTACCTAAAAACTCTCATCATGAAACTTCAATTCTCATATCCAAACTCCTTGTCCACCACTTGTCTGTTGTCAGCACCATAACACAATGTAATCGTTACTCCAAATTATCGTCTTCTGAAACTCGTCCACGTTTATCAACCTCCCGTGCAGTTAGCCATTATTGCACAAATAATGGGAGGAATCCAGGGAATGTGCTTTTGAGAAACGGTCCAGGCGTCTGTTCGTGATGTGTTGGCCTTGTTCCACGTCTGAGTGCAAGTGAGGCCCTCCGTCACCCTTTCCTCTCGTTCAGACCCCCTAAAGTACAAAGATACAACCAGCCAGTGTCCTGCTCTCTCGTTTAACTAGTACAAACAGAGAAACAGGATGCATGCTGAAAAACATCATCATCATAAGTCATCATATATATAAAACATCAGCGTCTTGTCATATTAGTAGTATTAGACCCAAAAAGTTTTAAAAACCATTTCGGTAACTGTGATCTTCATAAACTTTCTTTGTGAAGCATCATGGTCTTGTAAACGTAACAGGACTACATTTCTGTTGGGACTCCATTAGATTGTTTAATGGGGGAAAGTGTGCATTTGGTGTATATAAGCTTTCAAATTCTGAGTTCATATTTCCCTGTTGACTATCCTGAAGAATCTGCAGCATTACAGTCTTTAGGGCAAATCCAAACAGGATCAGATGTTGACTTGAAATGCATTCATGCTCCAACTGTAGAGGAATCCAAACACTGTTGAGTTTCCCCTGCAGTGATGAATCCTCATATTGTTCCCTATACTTTGATCATTTAACACAAGCACAACTAATGACATTAATGAAGTTAATTTTAGAATAAACCAAACATGCAAAAACAGGATGTTTTGCAAATAAGTGAAGTTTTGCTTAGACTTGTTGCATGACCCACATAAAAGCAGCACATATTTTGTCGGCTAAGCACAATATTTGCACTGGAGATGCCAGTAGAGTTTATGTTGGCGCTGAGCCCATTGAAGATTAATTATTAACTAACTTATTTATACAGTCTTCCTACAGTCTTGCCTTTTAAGAAGAAACAGGATACTTGGTCACATTGTTCATCTATCAAAATATATATCGTATTATTTTGGTTTGCAATCCATTCTGTGTAGATCCATTACCGTTTGATAGTAATTGAATAATTGAAATGTGATGATTTCATTACATTAGGTTTTTACTGATTTTCAATGGCCCACTCTTGATAACTGTTTTATTATTTATTATTATTAAAAACGTGCTCATTGCAGTGACCCAGAAGTTCTTGGAATCGTTTAATGGTGTTACTAAAAGCTTTGTAGACAGAACAGACATAGTGAAATTGAGCACATCCTGTTGTCACTGCTCCAAAATCTAAAGTATTGATGCATACTGGTCATTATGACACCAATACTGAGTTGAGATTGAGTGGAGCAGCTAATCGTCTGCATGTAGGAGGATGAATATTAAAGATGAATTATGCTATTAAAGTTTTTTTCCATTGACGTGTAGAAGCCGAACGAGTGGCGAATACAGACTTCCCTTTTCAGATTTTCCTTTATAGTAGAGTTTCTTTTCTGTTTTTCTGCATCTTCAGTGGGAAACAATTTTATTGCCATTTGTTTTTGCAGCACCACTTGTTTCTGCTACTTTGCAACTTCCCGATATTTATCCTGAAATATTTTCTGGCATCTAACAAACACATCAGTTCTGCTCAGGGTTTTCCAAAAGCAAGGATGTCGATTTCTCGTAAATGTCTAGTTTGCCCGGAGACACATCTTTACTCTCCTGATACTATATGTCATTATGCCATAAATGAAATAAAAGATAGGCTCACTGAAGTCAAATTCTGAATGAAAGTGTTGTTAAGTAATGAAAGTGAAAATACAGAAGTATTGAGAACACTGACGTACTGTACACATGACTCACTCAGCGGACTTTCATTGATTCTATGAAGTATGACTAATAATCCTGTCTTTGATGTTTAGCTTTAATAGGGTGTATTATAATCTATGTAATAGACAGTGCATAGTGTATAAGTACTTGAATTATGTCTGGTTAACTCAGCAACAATCGATAATTAGATTTTCTTTCTGCTCATGATATCCAAATGATAATGAATTACAAGATCCTACATTTTATGTTGTGTTCAGTTTACAAACAGCTTTATTTATTTAAATACCAAAACTTGCAATTTTAACTGTAAATGTTATTGAATCAAGGTGTTAATTCTGCTCTCGTAATTTCAAAAAATAATCTGGAGGGACACAAGCACTTCTAAACATTCCCATCAGGCCAAATCGAACTCAATTCAAACGGAGTTAAAGCAACAAAAAATAGACTCAATTTATTGGCAAATTTGACCTAATAATTATTTCTGAAAAGATTTTGGTTCATATTGTCACTGTGCTAAGAAGTGCAGACAGGTGCATTAGTTAGAAACATGCATGGTGTGTTTAAAAAAAGCGAAGACCCATTTGCAGAGTCCAGCGATACTACATTCATAACAGGTAAATAATGCAGCCATCTCAGTTTCTATAGATGAATAAGACCTCTGAGACAAACTGAGAGTGGAATTGTGTTCTACTCTACTACGTTTCATCATGTTGCATGAACACAACTGGATGGTTATCTAGTTTTCCACCGAATGCACACCCACATAGACAGGAATTGGGAATAGTACATGATTCCATATAATTTGATCAAGATGCATAAGTGTTCCGTGACAAACCATGTGATGTATGAGCAGATTAAATATGAACAGAAGTTTTAAAAAAGTTATTTAGTATAAATAAAATATAAATGAATACAATCTAATAAAACGAATGCAAATGCTAAGCATGCATGCATTTTAAAATACATATTAAATTTATGCTATCTGGGACAGTTATTGAGGTTAAATTTGTTTGAATATTAGTTGGATCTAAGTCTAAAACCAACACTTACACATGCACTGTGTTCTTAAATATAAATTTATCACTACAATGGAGGGATGGAGTTATTCCCATTATTCCCTTTTTGTCTCATATTAATTACAGACATCTCTGAAGTAATCTAACATCCATTGTTGTGAAAGATGAATCCGCTTGCCAAAACCAGCAATTGTGTTTTCAGTGGCAAACTAATTCTGTCTGGCACCCCTCTGTGTTAATATTGATATTGAAAGCATTGTCCTAACAATACATGGTATTAGGGTAATGATTTCAATAAAGGCATGTCTGCTCTTTCGAGAAAAGGCTGACCTTTTTGTAAATGTTCACAGAAACTTACTCGGGAAAATTCCTGGAGATCTGTGTCAGATAAAGCTCTGTGTGATAAAAGAGTGTCACTTCACTGTGTGACATTACAGTGACAGTGATGGCAAAATGAAACTAAAAGCACATGTGCTGGACACCTTTTCCTGTTATTGATTATAGCAAGAAGCATGTGATGTTTACTGACTTAATTTGAAAGCAAAATTGCAATTTATGATTATACTTATTCCAAATAACTGAAAGCTTCCTGTCTAGACGTTTAGTCTACAGATACATTTTGGCTGGCTATTGCAATAAACCTGCTCAGCAACTTATTTCAAGATAATTTTTTTCAAATGAATTATGATTCCCGATAACATAAACAGACTCTCTTTTTTTTCCTCTACATGCAGAATTTGTAAACATGCAACACCTCTCAGACTGTTCCGTAATGGCTCATCACTCATGAAGAAGTCATATCACTCAAATTGTGCCAAAACTTCAGAGAATCCCCCTAAATTCTTTCTAAACTTCGATTATTTGTAATCTTGACATTTTGAGATTAAATGGGGAAAGTAAACAGGAAGTTGAGTAATTTTGAAGCTATGGGGACTCGTTTTGGCTTCACTTTACAGAAAAGCTTTCTTTGTAAATGCATTTGGCTAATTAAAGCTCTATGACAACAGAGTGTGCAGAACTGACTGAAACTAGTGTCAAGACAATGGAAATTCCCCCTAAAACCTACAACAGATTTTATTTTTTGTTTATTTTGAATATAGAAGACAATGCGCAAATGACATCTATAGAAAGCGAGGAGCAGGTTGTTTCCAACTTTTCCCCAGCCATGCCACATTGCATTTTTTTTTTCAATTTTCATTTTATTTAAACAAAACAAAAGAGAAGAAACACTGATATTTGAATGGAAGGCAACAAGCAACTGGTTTCATTATATGATACTTAGAGATCTGTTCTGCTATTTCAGATGGGACTACAAGTCATGCACTGGCCATAAAAAATAAACTTTCATTATTTATTTCTAAAATGATGATTATGATGATGATGATATCAAATATATTTTATTCATAATGTTAATACAGTCTTAGACCAGATTGAAATCATGAACTTTCTAAGGATTTTAAACAAACGATTTTACAGAGGAACAGTGTAAAATGAATAATAAAAATGTCACATTCTGCACTATTTCTATGTCACAGATTGTCAGATGTTCTTGCATTCATTGGTCAAACGGGAATATAGTGAATGCACATGTCTGTGTAGTATTGTTAACAGAAATCACTGCCCAGGACAAGAAACTGGTTTAGTATCTGGATATTTATGTTACTTAAATGCTTCTAGGAAGCTGGAGGTTTAATGACCTAATGAATAGACTGTGGGATTATTCATTGGTTAGTTTATACTTTAATTTAAGAAAATAAAATAAACAAATCAAATAGTAAAGCAAATTATGTAAACTCCATCTGGTATTCATGCATTCAAGAGAAGGGAAATCAGATAAGCTGTTTTCTCAGATGATTGATCACTGGAAAATGTTTTGCCACTGCCTCTTTTCTCACAATGATTTTTGTGATTAAACAAGTCAGAGGAAAAGGCCTTTGCACGCTAACTTATTCATAATACACCCCTTCATCAACAGCACAACAAAAATAGAAATAATAAATAAATAAAGAGTACATGGTCAATTACTTGTATAATAATAATAATAATAATAATAATAATAATAATAATAATAATAATAATAATAATAATAATAATAATAATAATAATAATTTAATAAGGTTTAAATTGAAGGATCCAGAATGAACACATTGATGGTCCTTTTCTTTATAAGCCAAGCATCAGAGCAGCACAGGGTCCCATGAACAGGACACACATACAGTCCTTCAGTGATTTCAGCAATTAGAGCCTCTGCTAAAAGGCTTCACCTATCAATGTCCCATCAACTTGTTCTCCATTAATGAGATGTCCATCCTGCTTTTAAGCATGTGATAATTAAAAGCTGGTTGTTTTCCAGTTTTTCAAGGCCCATTCTCCCCATCACCGTCTGTCAAAAATATAATCCAGCTTTTCTTTCATCGTGCTACTTTTTGACAGTTTTCTAATTGCACCGCAGAACAATTTGTACTTTTGTGCTATTTTATTTGCACATACTTTCTGCCTCATTTTGTTTCAGTTTTGCATTTGCTGTCGCTTTAGTTTAACTGCAGTTTCAGCGACACCAGTCTGGTTTCACTAAAGTCATTATGTAATGCAATTGTGCAAATAGTGTCATGCATGTGTAAATTTCACATCCAACTGAAACTGTCAAGAAACAAATGATACATTTTTAACTCACTGATAGCGTTGAATCATTTCCCTCTATTTTGTATTATACTTTTGAGCTTTTTTTCACCTCCAATTAACAAGATATTAGGAAAAGAGAGCGGATCAAGACGAGAAAAGACAGGCCTCAAGATCATGTTGCCTGAGGTGCAGTATATGTCAGACTATGAGGCACATCACATCCCATTTTTGTCAGCAAGATTTCTATATTCTATTTAAGGATTTCACACATGAAATAGTTGCTCATTTATCATGCTTCACATTCAAAACTACTCACATTAATCCGGAGTTAATAATTCATTCTGGGTATTCATAAGCAGACATTTTACATTGTACATTTCTAAACCCCAGGTTAATGTTTTTATTTGCATATTTGCTGTGTCAGTTTCATTGACTGGACAAAACGCAGCATGCTATTTGTTTAGGATTGCCCTCTGTTATTATACATTGCTACTATCTCATATATTGGTGCTATCATGTTTCTCCTGAATGTCTCAGTGGATTATAAAGGTAAGAACATGTGTTTTCCATCACCATTTGACATCTTTCTCTTCAAAAGTTAAAATGACTGACACATACTGTACAATGCGCTATGTTGCTATACTCAAAAATAAAAACCATTTGTAAAAGCTTTACCTGGAATCAAAAATGTGGTTCAGGACAACTGTCATCCACTGTTAAATGCAGTGTGAAAATCTTTTATTAATGTATCTTTTTGGCATTTACTCTCAGAACATTGGCAAAATCCCAGGTAGACCAAAGTTATTTGTTTGTCATTGTGACTCAAAGGGTTCACCTTTCACACCTGAAATTCCCTTTAAGAGTAGCATAGATAGGATTGGATGAAATGCTAAAAGTACCAACATATTCAGAGGTTTTTATTGTTTTGTTCACACTTGGAATATCCCAAGAAAACAAAATATTTGCGCAAAAGACCTTTGACGATCATTTCTGCATTCCAACAAGCAAGGGTCAAAGTTTACCCACCATAAAAACCAGAGGAAAAATTAGTGCGAAAGACAGGAAATATGTCCTTCCCCCATTGGCCTTGTGTCTTTAACGTGCTTTCACTTTCACAATCGTAACTCATTTATTTAAAATACATTCTTGTTGCGTTGATAATAATTCCCTAAAATGGGAACGGTACAATGTAGGAGTTGATAGGCAAGTGTTATCTTAATCTCCTTTATCTGTATTTATCTTCTGCATTGTATAACGATAATGACCTTTGTGGTGTCAGCCCAAAAGGATGTCATGTTTAGCACCTATCAATCATCCAAACTAGTTTCAATTCCAGGCTCTGTGGTGAAAACAGAAAGAGGTGTGGGTTACAGGAATCGAACTGAATTGAAAGAACAGACCAGTTTTCATCAGGTAAACGGTTGAAGGCTTTCCCTTAGTCCCAAACAATGGCCGATTCTCTGCGAATTCAGATTGAAGGTTTCACTTCATATTTTGCGGGCTGCAGCAGCAGGTCTAAGTTCATCGAGGTCATTGTACTGGTGTCATTGAATTACTGAGTTAATGTAAGGATCTGCTTTCATGAGTCATGCAGTGAATTATTTACTATGCAGTTTGTATGACTCGCTTGTCTGGCTAAAAGGTAAATAATGTAATGCCTTTGAATGTTTGACAGTTAGGTTAGACATGACTGACGCATCTTATAGAAAAAAAAGTTATGCTAAATAATACTTTGTTTGCCTAACTACTGTAAGTACACAAGTACCACTCACTCACTAATCATACATATGCTAGCTATTAGTTTTCTACCCATTAAACTAAAATATCACATTAATAGTTAAACTCCACAGGAATTTATATAAACAATATTATTTTATCAGATATTTAATTGCTATATTGAGTCCTATATTCATACTATACTGAATCCATAATTGCTGCATACATAGGTTCACAAATCCACTTTAATATTCTAATAAATAAACAACAAAGGCGATTATTCATTTTCATGCCTACATTAATATATACAACAGATTTCTTATGATGTAATAAAATATAATACAATAATATGAGGATATGTGGTGCGTCAGGATTTATGTTAACAAAGGATGTGATTCCCGAGAGGATTGCTTTTCTTTCAGAAAAATATCTGGAACACAGTTGCTGAGTAATGCTGACCTTCTGAAGGACTATGTGGGTGTTGCTAGCCTTTTCAAATATTATTTCAATGTTGTGAGAATGAAAGTTGAAACAGTTGAGTGTAGAATATAGGGTTTTTTTACAGTAACATACAGATTACTTGTCTATTTATGGCAATATGGATATGGATGTGTAAAACTATGATGAGAAAATGTGAAGTGAGTTTGCAAATAGAAAGATGACGCAGAATATACACTGAGTCAGTGTGGTCAGATGAGCTCTTAATGTGGGAATTTCCAGAGATGGACTCTTCTACTCCCCAGTGGTTTGTGCTTTGAGAATAAACAGCAAATATATGAAGAACTAACTAATAATTTATAGTTGATAGGCTCATAACTATTTGGTGATATGGTGATAAAGACAGATACACTGTAAATGATTTGTGAATTGATTTTGTTATTATTAAAAAAATACTATTTAATTTCACTATTTCTTTCTACTTCAAAATGTTACCCTTGTGTTGCTGTTTCTTTTAAATCATTTGTACTAGCAATTTCTAAGTAAAAATCAGCAAATACATTGCCAAAGTGACAGGAAGATACATTTACATGCATATACTGAACAGTAAAAGAGCTGTTTTTATATGAATAACATATTCTTTCATTACCTGAATCAGTCATCTATTATTAAAGTGTGGCTTTATCATGAAACAGTTTGTCTCACTTATTTTAAATATGTCATGATAATGGGTCACTGAGAAATTATCTCAATGGGTATGAATGTATGAATTAAAGCACTACATTCAGACAGTTGTGCAAAGTGCTCAACACTTGTGATCGCTGAAAAACACAGCAGCGAGACAGTCTTTTTTTTTTTTTTTTTTTGGACGTATTTCCTTTCGAAACAAGTTTCTTTTGAATTTCCCCACAGGCCTTTTCTTTGCAGGAATGTGCATGCGTTTCTCGATTACACCGAGACAGTTACATTAACAATCTGCTGATTATGGTAAGCATGAACCGATGTAGTGAGTAATTAGACTTCATGTTGTTTGGGTACATGCCAGTAAGTCTCCGGGTGCTTTACCTGCATCACAAGGTTTGTGACATCACAGATGTTTCCCTGTGCAACCTGTGTGTTTACAAATATTCCACTTTGCAATCAATCAAACTTTAATTTGACAGATTTATTTATATGTATTAAGCACAGGACTTTCTATAAACTATTAACCAAAGGGGTTTACAGGTTGAAAATGGTTTCACTTGTTTCCAGACTGTTTTGTAACTTTAGATATTAACTTGCAAATACACTGCAAATATGGAAATATCATGTGCAAATGGTGTATATGCATGTGTTCTCACCATGAAATACATGCAAAAACATCATGAAAGTACCCACATCCCCATGCAGCGTAATAACCCAAACACAAACTGGTCAGTTGACATTTTAGTGATTATCTTTAACGTGAACTTGCAACGAATTTTTAGCAAAAGATCCCATAGTACTTTTACTTCAGCCATCGGCTCGATACAGTTGTAATGCAACATGAAATGTCACTGTTGGGGATCTGTGTTATTATAGTATCATTGACGTAATATAGCTTTTATTCATAGTTTTCATTTGTTTTTATTAAAGTTTTGCAAATATTGTTTGTGTGTTTTGTTAATTTCATTGGTTTTTTAAATGTCAATATAAGTTTAAAAAAATTATTTCCATTTTAAATGTAGTTTTAATGTATATGATTTATATGTAATATGATTAGATGGAAAATTTATTTATATGTAATTTATATGTATATGTAATATACAGTCATTTTATGTAAATTACGGTCAATTTAGTACATCAAATCAGAATGTTTACTTAGTAACTAGCTGTGATTTATTTATTATTATTTATTTATTTACATTTTGTATTTATTTCAATTTTAATGTTTAATTTATTTCAGTGAAGTTTTCCTTTTAGTTAACGATTATCACCCTGTTTACTGTAATTCCCATTACAAAAAAATATCTAAATAAATACAAAAATCTAGGAAACAGTCTAGTGTGTGTATGAGGGAAAGAAATGATGCGTCTAATCAATGCAATGGGAAAATATTCTAAATTATGTCAAATTGGGAATGAATGATGTGTTCAGTTCACAGAGAAATTCACAACTGTGTTAACTCTTCTACTATATTTACAAGGACCAACCCAACTACATTTAACCTGAGGCAAGATGATAATGACATTATAATAGAACATCAACTGTACAAATGTAATAAAATGAATGGGCTTTTAAATAAATAAAGTTGCATTGCAGAACAAAGGTCAAATATTTCAGAGGCATAGCAACTTCATTTGTATTCTTTTAAGACCTCACAAACACGTCAAAACTCATTTTTGGAGCAATAGAAACCCTTGTAAGCATGCAGTGAAAAGCATGCCAAAAGGTATAAGACTGTCTCTCTCATTCTATTATTGCTATTCTATAGAGTACCTCAAAACCATTATTGTAGATTTCTTTTGTGTTTGAGGACATAATTGTATGCATTACTACCAGAAAATCTGGGTGGGTTTATGATTGTCCCCTAAATTGTTTCTCTCTCTCTTTCTCTCTCTCTCTTAGATAAGATTTAAAATATTTGTCTAGTGCATAAGACATGAGACAAGTTGCAAAACCTGTGTAATCTTTAAATTTTTATCTTTTAAGACACACCCAGAGCTACCTGGAAGTGAATGTAAATTTTACATTTGTGATTCAATAACTGGCACAAAATGTGTTCAGATATCTAATCATCTGATGGATGATCTGATGTGCCAAATCCAACAAACCCTTGTCACCTTTTTTTTTTTTTTTTTGGATTGGTGTCACTGTTTCTTGTCCACACATGCCATTTTTTCAAAGCATTTGTATTTGGATATGACACAAACAGGAAACAACCGAATCTTTCTGATCGTAATAGATTTCTATTGATATTTAGGTTTTCCTTTCCTGACACCATTTTGTATATGGTTTTTAAAAGTAGTGAGGTAACTATTTTGATACTTTTATCTACCAGCAAGGTTTTTATTTTATTTGTAATTTTTTGCCTCAAAAGTAACTACTCAGATGCCAAGCTCTGAGATCAGCAGTTACACTGTCCCAAGACAGTGTAGGATCAAGGGAAATATGAATTATTTTAAAGATGCAACTAAGGCTGAACGAAATAAATGGCTTTAGAGGAACTTTCAGAATCATATTTTAATATCTTACATAAGCAGTAAAGTGTACAGACAGTGTGGGGATGGACGTTCATCTCATAATGAAAGACTCTGGCGCCCTCCAGTGTATTAAAAGGCGCTGAGCCTGTCTTAAACGCTACCAAATGTTTTCTGTCTACAAACAAACATTGTTTATTAATGTGCCGAGGAGACAAACTGTTGCGAAACTTTTGGTGTATGTTCTTTCTCACAAGAAGAAAAACAAATCTGATAAAATTATCCGAGTAAATGTGCGATGCTGCCATTAAATATACATTGCAAAATGTAGGGGATAACTTGGCATAGACAAAAACAAAACAAACATGCTATTAGTTATAGATTAAATGTGATTATTATGAGCAAATACAGCGATGGGAAATCCGACTTATTTCAACTGATCGGTTCTTTTAAACAATTCCACAATCCCGTTTCAATGATTCATAATGCTCATGATGTACGTGATTACGCAATCACGTTGCAAGTGGACATTAAACACTAAATCATGTGGACACATATCGCTGTTTATTTTTTTTTTATTTTTTTATAACGTTTGCCCGAGTTCAGTCGCAACAATGATTTCGCTCCGAAATATTAATCTAAAATTAACTTTCTACAAAATTGTCTTGTCAGATAAAACATTCACGCAGTCACGGGATAAAAGTGTTTTCAATTTTTTAACATTTTTAAACGTCTCACATTACGGTTCTTGGCTCATTACAAGTCGGACGTTCGAACAGAGACGGCTCTCAGTTCAAGTCGGTTCACCGATTTTGTGGAGTCATTTAAAAGATTCGACTCAAATGAATCAGATTTCAACAGTGAAGTGGGCGTTGTAATCTGTGTAAACAGAGCTTGTATTATTCTGAGCAAGCCCAGGCAAAAGCAACGGCGTATGCGAAAATTCCGTTAACAATTTGTAAAATCAGATTTTTAATGTCGTGACTTTTCAGTTTTCATCCATTTCTGCTCTCCGGTTCTCTGCATATGGGCTAAATGTTCGAAAGCTTTCAACACAAAACTATATAAAATGGGTTCGACGAGCTCCACCCTATTAAAAATCCCAAACGTCGAGGTGTTGATGCAAGAAACGGGCTGTGAGTGACATTTGACACAACTGTGTTTTGTTACTGGCTTGTTGTCGCGCTTGACCGAGTTAACAATGATATAAAGTAACATTTTCCCTGCACGTTTGTTGCCATTTTTATCTGTAATTCTCACCCGTATGGTCGCAAAGATAAAAGTGTCAGATATATTAACTATATTAATTTGTAATATAGTATTTCTCGTAATATAGTGTATTAACTCGGTTTGCATGAGCGAAAACTGTCCCAGATTGACAGTGACAGGTGCTGTTCTGTTTGAGAATTAATTTACCAGTTGCAAGCTTGTAACTCGAATACATTGCACAACAATTACATGTAAGCATATATGTCAAACAATTTAAAATAAAAATGCACTAATTAATTTCAGTGAAGCTGGTTGTTGAGGAGAATTGATTAAATGGTCGGTTCAAGTTGTTTACCGTCCACGTGACCTCGTTTGTTAGCCTTTTTGTTGAGTCATGACACCACAGGGCTTCAGTGAAACATTCTCACAGTTGATGTGATTTCTCTTTTCCAGTCTCGCCTGCCCACATTATTCGTCTCCATGATCGCTTCAAAGCCCTGGATAAAGAAGGACGGGGTTATCTCTGGTGAGACTGATGATGTCTTATATCCATGACAAAGGCTCAGTTAAGATGTCTTTTGTAACTACATAAATATCAGCCCTTTGGACTTGTCTCATTCTCACACAGTCCCCAGGATTTTGGAGCCATAAAGGAGCTGGCGATGAACCCCATAGGAGACAGAATAATAGGTGCCTTCTTCTCCCCAGGGTAATGAATCTTGGGATGAGCTACAAACATTGACGATCACACTTGAGTCTTGAATATTGGATTCAAACATAAAACAGTGTGTAGCAAGTCCAGAAGTGTCTGTTTAATATTTTTTTGGCATGCCAAACTGTTGTATAATTTATTTCAGATAACCCCACCCCTAAATGACTCATAAAAACTAAACTGGTGGTTAGTCGATTCACATTTTGGTCAGTCTGTATGTTGGTGGTTACTGGCAAAAATAAACTGCACAGTGATCAGGAAATTAGTTCTGAAAGAGTCAGCATGCGTGAATACATTTCTCAAAAAGGTCTTTTTCAGTTAGGTCTTTAAGTCATCAATAATGATGTTAATCTCAGGAAGGAAACGGTGGACTTCAGCACTTTTGTGAAGATCCTGGCTCATTTCCGCCCTGTTGACAAGGACCGACCCAAAGAGCCCAATTCTCCCGAACCCATCAATAGCAGGAGCAACAAACTCAAATGTATGTTTGCTTTTGCTTTGAGCTGTGAGATTAACCACATCCTCTCAGTAATGGTATAGACCAGTGGTTTTCAACCTGTGGTATTGCAGGTGGGCCGCCAATTATTTTCTGTTCATTTCCAGTCCATTCTAGGGCTGTGCGATTAAAAGAAAACGTCCTAAAATAACGATTTGAGCGTGCGCATATGCCTAACTCCAGGTTCACACACTGTCTGTGATGTGCCTTTTTTCTGAGCCAATGTTGACGGATCAGAGCGTTCTCACTGCAGTAAAAGGCTAGAAATAAAAACGTGCGAAAATAATTCATGTCTAACACATGAGCATAGAGTGAATTTGTTAGTGAACAGGATGCAGTTTAAGTGAGAGGAGACACGTTTTAAGTGTGCACACTCTCTCCTCGCAAAGCAGCGTGTATCTGAGCAAGCACGACTGGTTTTGTGACAGAGCAAAGGAAATCTGCTGCGAACAGAGAGATTCGCACTCGTGCATTATTTTAATGTGCTTTCGCGTTATATTTATGCGCTCTCACTGCTGACCGCATACACATACTGTATACACACTGCAAACACCTGAGGCACCGCTACAATTAATGAGCTCTATGAACAATGCATGGCAAAAAAGAAAAAAAAAGTCCCTGTATACAGGATTTTTTTATTTTTTGCCACAAGTCTATACATTTTTTTACATCTTCACTATAGTGATAATTTTGACTTATGTCTGTTCTAGAGATGTTACAACTTTTTGATAAAGCTCTGATTGGTTTTCTTTTGGAAATATGTTTCAAGTTAATCCTGAATGCATTTATGACTGTAAAAGCACAATTGCAAAATTGATCAAAAAAATCGCGATAGTTTTTTTTTTTTTTTTTTTGTCCATATCGCACAGCCCTAGTTTATTCAATAAATATAGTTTAAAATCTAGCTTCTGAGTACTAAGTTATTAACCCAACAATAGCGGGGTCAGTTAATTTTTTTGAAGTGGGCCGCGCAAACATGTGTTTGGTGTGTGTGGGCCGCGAGTTGAAAAAGGTTGGGAACCACTGGTGTAGAAGATGCTACTGTAGAGATCATGTATATTCAGACGGCCATTATCACAGAATAAAGGACACCCTGAATGGGTTTATTTCACGATAATGACCATCTGACTGAATGATATCCTGTTTATTACACTGCTGTTCACTCAATAAATAAATAAATGCACACAAGATATTGATTTGAGCCGAAATGATCTTGTTCTATTAAATCTCACCTGCTCTTCGTTCCTGTAGTTGCATTTCAGTTGTATGATCAAGACAAGGATGGCAAGATTTCCAGAGATGAGCTTTTAAAGGTCACTAGCTTCTACGTTCATGTTTTCAGCTGTTTTCTCACTGAATGAATACGACTGACCGCAGACTGATTGACAGGTTCTCCGGGCCATGCTCGGGATGCAGGTGACAGAGGAGCAGCTGGAGAGCATAGCAGACCGCACTATACAGGAAGCAGATCTAGACCGGGATGAAGCAATATCCTTTGAGGAGTTTCGTAAGGTAAAACCTGAAATTCTGCATTCACAGTGTTTCATAAAAGCACCCTGTTTTATAATGTTGATGAACCTGTTTACTGTTTTGTTATAGTCTCTGGAGAAGGTCAACATCGACCACAAGATGAGCATTCGGTTCTTGCGTTAGACTTGAGCATCATGGGAAAGCTTGTATGCCTCTATCTCCAAGCTTCAGAAAATGGAAGGAATATCCCGAAATGATCAGGACAGTATGACGGGATCTGTGTTTGTCTGTCTAACAGGAATTTAATGCACTGGTAATGTCTGCAAAAAAACTGCACATTGACAAATAATTTACAATACTGGAGAAGTTTGGAGTCGGTTAGATGGGTATTCTGTCAGGATGCATTAAAATGATCAAAAGTAAAAGTGTCAGGAAAGACATTTATAATGTTACAGAAAGATTTGTATTTCAAAAAATTTTTTATTTGGCAAAGAATCTTGAAAAAATGTTCCTACAAAAATAATGATTAGCTGATGATAATTATTATTACTGATAATAAAAATAAATGTTTATTGAGCTGCGAAGATGCATATTTGAATTCTGAAGGATCATGTGATATTGAAAATAGCTGCTGAAAATGCATCTTTACAATCGCAGGAAATTTTGAATTACATTTTAAAATGTATTAAAACAGTTATTTTAAAATTATAATAATATTTCACATTATAACAGTTTTATTTTTGATAAAAAAATGCATCCTTGGTGAGCATAAGTGACTTCTTTCAAAAACATAAAAAAATCTACTGACCATGTAGATTTTTGCATTATGTGGCTTGATGAATTAATTTTCTAAATTGATTGGTTAATTTTGTATAAAATTATAACTAGTAGGAAAGAGTTCATAATAATGTTCAGAATGCCCAGTGTTGTCTTATGTCACCATATGTGGGGAATTTTGTGCCAATCTCAAGGTAAGATTTCTCATATCTGAAGGTTTATTAGATGTTTACGCTTCCATCTCAGTAGATTTTAAACATCTTGGTTGCATGGTGCTTACCATGCATTTTTAATAATTCTCTTAATTTATCTTAATTCCTGATAAAAACTGGATTTTTTTTTCTGAAGTCAAATCTCAAAAAATGTGTTATTCTTTCAATGCCGCTATGCTTCTTGCCATTTTACTTACAAGTGAGAAGAAAGGCTACCTCACCTTACTTGCACTTATCCATGCTGTACCAAAACCACTAAAAAAGAGGGCTTTTTCATCTTTGTATGAAATTTAACTGACTTTTAAGAATGATATTAAAAATTAACTTTGCACAGGATTCAAAGTATTGTTTGGTATCTTTCTGAAGCAAAGTTTTAAAAAATCGCTGACCTCTTCTTGTGGTACAAACCCAGTTCTTTAAGCAGTGAGCAGTTTTTGTAACTGAAATTCATTGGAAAATCTGAACAAGCTTTTATTTTAAGCTGTGTTTTGCTATAGGCACTAGGTGGCGCCAAAAGTGTGTATTGTTGATTCCTGCCAGTGAGACACTACCATTCATTTCATTTAAATTGATCAAAAGTCACAGTAAAGACACTGTTAATGTTGGTGAGCATAAGTACTTCTTACAAGTACATAAATACTTTTGAACAGTAGTATAATGTAGTGACCAAACATTAATGTATGAGAGTCATAGATGTAGAATTGAACATAATGTATTCCTCTTTCTTACATGTGTTTTATTGTTTAAGATATTTAAAATGAAATAGATTTGTACAGCATCATGCAGTATCCAAGTTATTATGCTTTTCTCCTGGGCATAGAGGCCATCAGCAACCAGTAGCAGGAAAAGCCAGTGCCTAAAGAGAACCACAAAGGGAGAGAAGGCTTCTCTTAATACTGGTATGTACGTTTTATAAACCTGAATAAAAAAAGTAATGTCAAGTGTTCGTGATTGGCCAGAAGGGTTTCGTACCTACTATTGTGATGGTCATGGTCAAACGGTACAGAAGCACATCAGTGGTGCCTCCCTTAATGTGGACTGGCAGACCGTTATCCTCCTGTTAGTGTGGATAAATGTTGCAAATCAACGGAGATGTTACTCTGGCAATGTACGGCAAACAATGCAACATGAAATCTGTATGGATATATTAATTGAAATATCCTTTTTGTTATGCGAAAGTAATCTTTGCAGATAGATAGAAATCTAATGTTTCTTCACGTTAGATACACAATGAATGATATGAATATTAATATTTTTGTTTTTATTGATTGATTTTTAATGATTAATTACTTCTATAATACATCATATATATTTATTTGTTATTGATTCTAAATTATGAATAATTTATAAAGGTCTTATTTATTTACAGTTATTAACAATAAGTAATACATTCTTATTAAGTTATTTATTTATTTTATATGGAGTATTTTTATATCTTTAAGAAGATATTTTTGAATAATGTTGTAACCAAACAGTTTTGGTTTCTATTGTCTCTTTTTTTTTCTTCTTTTTTTATCATACAATGGAAGTCAATGGGAACTGAAACTGTTCAGTTAGCAACCTTCTTTTTTATTTATTTATAGGAATTATACGAACGGAGGAAAGAAATACATTCACACTGAACTTTAAAGTTGTGAATAAAATAAGCATTTTTCTTACCAGGAAAACCTTCTGCCTCTCAGGCACCTTGTTTTTCATTTGCCGGACTGTTGTGCTGAAGGCCCGGGAGGCTAGCCGGGAAATACTCTGAAAGAACCAAAGTTTCATGACATTTGAAGTATTCGAGTTATTGAAGCACATTCATTCCATAAACATTGTAGAACAATGTGCTAAAATGCATGCTAATATATGTAAGCAATGACTGAAATGATAGCCAAATTATACCAGCAACATGTTAAAACATGGTAGAATCATGTTAAAATTGTAAAACATGAAAGCCGAAAAATGCTAGTGATGTGAAAGAAACAACTTTTTATCTGTCGCATACAGATTCTATGGCTTTACAAGTTTTTCCATTGACATTTTCCATTTATAGTTTTTCCTCATTAGATTGGGAAAATTCATGAATTATCAACCTATGTCCATGTTAAATAGCCCAAGTTGTATTTTTGAGCTACTCTTTTGGGACTCTCAGACCCCAAAGAGAAGACCAAGCGATCCTACACTTGAATATTTTGAATACCTTTGCTATATTATAAATAAGTCAAGTAGAACAAAACGTGTAAAAGGAATGTAACTTTTTATGCTTGTGAAGGTCAACCCAGCTCATGTGGAGCAGAGATGAATTGTGGTTTTAGCCAATTGCTGCTGACCAGCACCTTGAACAAACCAATCAGATTGTAATACACACTGAACGTCTCACCCCTTTTACTTCGCTGTCCACCAGCGTGTGTGTGTGTGTTTTTCTGCATGTACGCATGCTAAATGTGGAGAGGCTAATGGGGACATGACCTCAGTGTCCATTAAAAAAAAAACACTTGTGTCCATTTCATATCGAAACACACTTATTACAGAGACTCAAGACAACACGTTTACATGCAAACCTAAGATCTGTTAGATTCCATGTAGAGTACAAAAATCATTTCTGATTAGGTTTTTTAAAACAGGTTTGTTTGCACATTCAAAACTTTTAGAATAAAAGACAAACGCACTGAATTGATTGCTCAAAGCGTGTGCTTCGGTATAAGTTGTCTTTAGAGGTCGTTTAAGGCCGTCAGTCATTCTCAAAACCACTGTAATTACCAATAGTTACAGTACAACCACCTGTTCGTATCAAAAACAAGACTTCTATCTAACAACCAGCTTTCTCAAGCAATGTCTGCAGTAAGGTCAGAGTAGCGTTGTGTGGCATTGTTCCTGTTTCACAAGTATTTTAGGAGTAGATTCTTCCTCTACAGCTGTTATGCCACAGACAATGGAAGAATAAAGAAGAATAGCAGTGTATTTACCAGTAAATGCTTCATGTCCGACGCTGCTCTCTGTTGAGCTTGTTGATTCTCGTCTAGTCGGGACCCTTACAAGGACACACACATATAGCAGAGCTCTTGAACCAGAGCCAAGCAGTCAGGCATGGAAAGATCACTCGGAACAGCCAAGCTACCAGCTGACATACAACACTGAACTGCAAAGTAGTAGACATATTTCATGCTTCATGTTTACAAAGCATATTGTGATATGTTTTTCACTGAAGTATAATGCCTTAAAATGTCTTACACTATGCCCGTATTTTGTCATGAATAGAGCCAGTCCAAAGGTCGTAAACTACTACCTCCCTCTTCGTTTTACACAATTCATTACCGTCCCAAAATCTGACATTCTCAAGAATGTGGGCCATCATTTCTACAACAGATCAACTTTTCTTCAAACATTAATGGAGTCATGATTTTGGTTGGACTTGACAATTTTGACACTTAATACTTCTTTGAAACTTCAGGGTCCTACCAAACCTTCAAAAACCTTTAAAGATAAATAAAAAGAATGAAATGGTACATCAGACATACAAGCATTACATTTTGTCACAACTGTTTTTAAACAACATACCAAACCTTCAAAAAATCAAATCAAATAATAAAATTACAGCCATCTGACAAATAAGCATTTTTTTATATATATATATAATTTTTTATCTGTCATCTATAGCATTTGATAGGTTAGTGTCTTTTCAAAGGCAATTTTAAGTGATATCTTTCTTTGTGAAATAATATCTCATGTTATATAATGTTATGGTAATATCATGCCAGTGTGTGCATATTTAAAAAGAGGACATTTAATTCAGTCATCATTTTAAAAAGTTGAATGGGTAAACAATATAAAATACTAAGAAAAAAATTACTTTGTGTTATAAAAAAAAAAAAAAACTTTAAAGGGCACTGTGTTATCGTGAAAATCTTGTACCTCAACTATTAAAGATGGCTCAGGCGAGACTTTCTCCAAATCTCCCCAGCTTCTTTCTAATCTTGCCAAGTAGGGCATGGCAGTATCACTTCTTTTTTCTCAGGCATGCAAACATAGAACATTCACTTGTTTGTGGTCTGTTTTGCTTCTGCATTAGACTAGGTGAAGGGAAGTGAAGCTGACACTCTATCACGGTACCCCAGACCTGCAGCATCAACATGAGCTACGGTAGTTATAGATCTATTTATTTATTTATTTACAAGATTTTCAGACTGCAATTGTTCTGAATGTATAGCTTCTGCTTCAACTGGATTGCACTGTGTTGTTTCAGATAAACACATCCTGTGGGTCTGCACCGCTGCTCTGGTCACTGGTTGGGTCCTCACGAATGATGACGGACATTGTTCTGGGACTGTCATGAGGCAGTAAGACACAGTCATTCAAATATTCTTTCATTAATAAATCACCATTCGTTATTGACTAGTAGAGACCAGCAGTATCTATCAAATATTTAAAGGAATAGTTCACCCCAAAATTAAAGAATTTACTCACCATCAGGCCATCCAAAATGTAGATGATTTTTATTATTATTATTATTTTTTTTCATAGGAACAGATTTTAAGAAATGTAGCATTACATCACTTGCTCACTAATAGATCCTCTGCAGTGAATGGGTGCCGTCAGAATGAGTGTCCAAACAGCTGATAAAAAAAATCACAATAATCCACACGTCTCCATCAATTAACCTCTTGTGAACTGAAAAGCTGCATGTTTATAATAAATGTCATCATATGTCGAGACATTTTAACTTTTTAAACTGTCGCAACTGGCCAAAATACGTCTGTAATCCATAATAACACTTCCTCCTGTAGAAAGTCCTTCCCCTATTGTCTTCTCACATCTAAGTCCACCGACATATTTGTTTACATCTGTTTTCACTGATAAACGTTTGAACCTGTGTATATATATATATATTTTTTTTTTTTTACTGGAGAAAGCAACACTATGGATAGAGGACTTATATAAAACAAAAACATCTTGGTGATGGATTTATTACAAACACACAGCTTTTAACTACACAGGATGTTAATTGAATGGCTTGGAGTGGTGTGTACTTGTGGATCATTGTGATGTTTTTATCATCTGTCTGACGGCACCCATTCACCGCAAAGGATCCATTGGTGAGTGATGTACTGCTAAATGCTCTCCAAATGTTTTCAGATGTAGAAACACTGTTTCATTTTTGGGTGAGGTATTCCTTTAACTACTGTAAATGAACATATAACTGTATTGCAACAGAAATGCAGGGCTGCACATGCAGAATTGAAAAAGATACAGCAAATAGAAAGAAAAAGTACAACTCCCTTTTCATTTTCAGCTCATGCAACTGGACTTGTATGCATCTCACTCTTCAATGGCCTGGGAGTTTCTGTATTGTATGTCTTTATATTTTATTTATTACACCGGTGCTAGTAAACTTCACACAAGACTCATTGAAATCATGTGAAGCGTATTGCTGATATTGATATCTGTGCTTCATATGAAAACAGTTGTGAACTCAACTTAACATGACCAGTCTTCTTTTTTTCCCTGCCCTCCCACAGGGCATTAACAACAAAACCATCTGCAAAATACCACAGACGGTTCAATACTGGACCATCCATGGCCTATGGTGAGGAATTCAATGGCTATTGTTCCCACTCCCGCTCATATGAAAATGAACAGTTCACAGGAACATTCTGTATTTATTATTTCTGACATTATTATAAAAAAACAGTTTCTAATGTCATTTAGGCCTATACGTACTGGTCACTGCTGTGACTGCTGGCCGATATACCATTCCCATCTTGAGGTAAAAACACTTCAGTCCACTGTGTATTTGTTTCTATTGTTATTTTTTGAAACATCACTAATATAAAACGTAACCTCTTGTTTATGTTCAGGAAATTGAGCCTGATCTCACGAAACTGTGGCCATCTTTTATAAAAGGAAAGCACTTCTTCTACTTCTGGTAAACAGAAAAAAATTAGCATATTTAACGTAATATCTGGTATGTCTGACTGGTAGCTCAGTCATATTTTCATTGCTAAGAAGCAACAGTGATTGGTTTGATTCGGTTTGGTTTGGCAGGAAGGATGAATGGGTTAAACACGGGACGTGTGCAGGCTGTGTGGAGACCATGGGTTCACCGCTTCTTTATTTCCAGACCGCTGTCAAGCTTCGGAAACTCTATGACATTGATAAGTGGGTGTTTTTAGCACACATACCATGATATCATTTTTATCATGAACTCATCTGTTTTCACTGATTTAATTTGTTTTCAGTATCTTGGAAAAATCTAGAATCAAAACCTCATGCGAAGTGTCATATAAGGTAAGTTAATCTCAGTTTGAATACATTTGAGAAGCAACGCTTCATAAATCTTTCCATGATGTGATCCGCAGCTTGACGACATACGTGGCGTTTTGACCCCGCTGCTTGGAGAAAACTATGATTTGCAATGTGTGACGGACAGCGAGGTGAGATAAGCATTATTAAATTATATTTACCATATTCAGTTGAGAATATTAAGAGAAATTTAGTTTAATAGAGATTGTCAATGGAACAGTCCCAAAATCCATTAAAACACATTTATACATTACTTCATGTCCAGCAGATGGCACTAGATAAATCATATTCATATTTTTTTTGTGAACGAGTTAGTAATGAGTTTTTTTGATGGCAAAAAATATGTCTCTTTTGAGATATCTTTGTGGGCATCACGTAAAATAACACCCTACTGTACTCAGATTCACAAACCAATAATGAACCAAAACCGTGCAGCTCTAAAAGTGTAGCTAGATTCATGAAATAAATTACTATTTCTTTTAATTAGTTCAAAAAGACCAGTTTTAATGAATCAAACGTTAAATACTGTAATAATTCACATGTATGAGCTTTTTTCATATGCAAGCAAAAATGGCAAAACATAAATATCCTCCGATGAATTGGGATTGGAAAATCTGTATTAATACCCAGTCTTAATAAAGGGAATTAATTATTAAAAAGTAAAAGAAGTCATTTACAATTACATGTAAAAATCCTAAATCATGACTGTTGTTTCCTCATTTTTAGGGCCGTGAAGCGTTGATCCAGCTGAAGATCCATCTCTCCAGGAACCAAACCCTTGGATGCCCCAAACAAGAACAAGAGCAAAAGTTTGATCTGTTAGCGTGGTCTAACAGCACAGGACATCCCTGTCCGAAGAACAGCACTGTCTTTTATGTTCCAATTAACTACGAAAATCCTCATGAACCCTGTAATTAAGAGAAGCTGAAGCTTTCACTGCTTTCATGTTTGACTGTCCTTTTCCAGTCCTCAGATCGAATGCATTTGAATAAAAATGTTACATAATTCCTAAATATTAAACTTGGCTGCATTTTTTCCCATTAGTAAACCAGAAGAACATCACAGGGATTAAGGGTTTTGAAAGACCTTTAATGAACTCTGAATATACACCAGTTATTAATGACATTAAAGGTTCAGTAATGTAATGGACCAGTAATGTAATGGAGCATGATGTTGAATAAACTTCAGAGCACAGCGGTTTATCTCATCTGTTGGAGTTCATATCACTCATTAAGTGAATAAAAATGGAATTCCTCTTCGTGATCAATGTACTACACACCAGCAGGCAATAAAAAGTTTAAAATGAACAGCCATCAGCTATGAAATATTTCATGCGAACACTCAGGATGGATGGATTTGGGAACATAGGGTTCACATTTTATTTGACATGGAATCAGTTTGCCAAAATGTATGTGTTTCTATACCACAGAAGAAACAAAGTAGACCATCCACAAAAAACTTTAACTACGTGTAAAGAAAAAAAGATGTAAAATTCCAGCTACTTCACAATGTAGATGAAGACAAACAGAAAAAAATAAGATGTGCAGCATCTGGATTCAAATACCAAAATGGGTTTAAATGCTTGGTGTTCTTCACGCTTCCAATTTCCCAAGGAAGCGGAGGTTGAGAATCTTCAGTTGCTCATCCAGCTCCATTCTAACAATGCCGTCTTCACCATCAATACTGAGCAGGACTCCTGTGGCCTCCCTGTCCTCTCCCAGAATCACCTTCACCTGAGAAGCACAGTCACATTTCTTTACATTGGAGAAACTATCTTTTTATTAGGGTTACAACACAACTGTGATACATAACAACAGGGTTCTTAAGCTGAATTTGGGGGAGGAGCAGCAGGCTTATATCCAAGTAATATTCTGTTTCTGCTTCCGCACCTGTTCATTGCCTAAACTCTTCACTGCACATCCACTTTATATAATGGAGACGAGCAAAATTTGCCCTGGTTAATTCTCATTACTTAAGTGTCTGCAGCATGGATTCAATTCAAGAGAGAATTCAGGCAAGTGTTTGCTTCACTGGTTCTTGCAGCTGTGACTTTTATGATGATGGCCTTGCAGTTCTCTAAAAATTCTAAATTCAGTATTTCCCAAGAAATTAAAGGCCTAACAGTTTATGGATGTATATATGAAATTTGAAAATGTGTCAAAAAAAATGTTTTGACATGCATTTATTATAGCAATAACAGTTAATGACTGGTTGCTTTAGTTTGGTGTTATGTGTACTTTTTATTGTATTCTAAATGCACTGTAATAAGGACATTTTAAAGTGTATTTTAAATTTTATATCTGTACTCCATGAGCAGGATTAAATGTGATGGTAATGTTGCACCAGTTTGGATAAAATGTTAATTATCGCATACTATTTTACACATACTTTGACTTTTACTGGATCATGACATATTTAGAAGATTGTAGGATTCCCCCTGATAGTGAAATAAATTTTAGTCGACTAAAGTTTTATTAGTGAGCTAGTCGCATGACAGACAGATCCCTAATGGGCTGGTCCTTGAGGTAATTATATTATATCCATCAGAAATTCCAAACCTTCATCTTTCATTCATTGACCTCAAATGGTCAAATGGCTTATTAAAACATCTAAGTAGTTGCAACTTTATAAAGCCATTTGCTTGAATATTAACCTGGATAAACGTGCGCTTTTAGGCGCATATCCAAGTTTTTCTTCAGTGTGTGGAAGCTGTTACTGCACTACTGCATGACATGAAGGTACCAGCGCATTCACTGGCATTTTTCCTTGTGCTTTTGTAAAATAAAGGAAACGAAACAGGACACACTTTCTGCCGTTTCCATTTCAGGTTCACTGGAGCAATACAAATCAAAAACTCTCATTATGTAAAAGGTTTATTTCTCTGTGAAGGATAGTTACTGTAATGCCACAAATTACTTTTTGCAGCGCATTTCTGTATTTGCATGTTTCTGTATTTTGCATATTTGCTGTGTACTTTCCCTTAATTTGTTGGTGCGTTCTCTCAAGTTGCAGTCTGTTGAGCTCTCTCAGCCACCATAGAAAACCCTAGTTTATTAATAAATTATAATATCTCTTAGCTATTTTTCCCATTACATAATCATTACTTGTTGCCGGTGATTTGTGGCAAGCTGTGTGTGTACACTTGAATGCAGAATATGCTATATATTCAAACTATTTATGGTTTAGTATACACATATTAGGGATGTCAACGATTAATCGATGATCGATTAATTGTCGATAAGAGATGCAATCGATTAAGGCTATCGATGGTCGGTTAACCGATTCAATGTTGGGCTGCGTGCGGCTTATGCGCACTCAACACGTGCGAGCGGCTGTGAGTGACGGTGACGATATATAAAAGCATCATCATTCATTCACAATGTACAAATTAAGCTTTTAATGTGATTTAAACTTTAAAGTACATTAAAATAGAAACAACATAAAAGTTCTTCAACATTAAATGCAATAGAAATGTAGTTACTAATCATTTCATCAGATAACTGTTTTATATCGTGCGCTTTGCAGGGCTGCGGGACACAGTGACAGGACAGG
Organism: Carassius gibelio; assembly: GCF_023724105.1. Lineage (NCBI taxonomy): Eukaryota > Metazoa > Chordata > Actinopteri > Cypriniformes > Cyprinidae > Carassius > Carassius gibelio. The sequence goes on from NC_068385.1 coordinate 14,024,177, forward strand.
TAGTCTATTCATTCCTACAACTTGTTAATTCATTCCTACGTATTATTAATGTGGCAATTGTCCATGTTTCATTAATTTTGTTCCCTAAATAACCCATGATTTAAGTGAAATAAGGGAACAAATTAATAAATCGAACGAATTCTTAATTCATGAAATTTTTAATTTCCCTTCCCATGTTTACCACAGTAAGAGATGCGAAAACAGTTATTAAAAGCGAAAGATAATAAAATAAACCTGGGAAATTAGAGGGTTAGACTATGAAGATTTAGGAAAAGAAACAATGCCTAAATATAGCCTACTGAATTTGTGGAAATTCGTGACCAACCGGCAAACCAGAACAAAGCCGCGTAAATGAAGACTATGGGGTCCAAAAGCATGGTCGCGATGTAACATTTTCCAGTTAACCTATTATTCCTCTAATAAACAAAGCTTTTATACCACACTTGTCATAATCAGATCTTATCATTTCTAAATAAATAATTGCTGGATTCAAAACAGCGATTAATAGGCGCTGTGACCGACACATTCCTGGAGCATTCACTGCTGTCACTAAACGATGACGCCGAGCATCGTTCACAAGTTTCTGCATGGACCTGACTAGGGCACAGGTTCTAAGCCCTGCGACAAAATGGGATGCTTTAAGGAAAATTTATAGCCTACTAAGTAATAGGCCCAACATAAAAATAACAATTTGTTTTCATGTTTTTTCTTTTTTAAATAGGCTATGCGAAATATATCCGACTTAAATAGGCTAATTAAGATTAACGGATTTAAAACAGAAGTGTGGGCGCTCCATAAGTTCACAAAAAAAAAAAAAAAGGATGACAACGCATTCTGTTTGTTTGCTTTATTTTACAAGAGCACAAATCTTCTGTTTTTATTGTGAGTGTGCACAAATGAAAGTAAACACTTTTGCGGAAAATATATATATTTTTTTAATGTCTCAGCTGTTTCGATCGCCCCGGAGCCTGCTGCACACGTATATTCTAGCGATTCAAACTTACATCGCAGTCTGTTCATTATCAAAATAAAATGTCAACTAAACATTAAAAGGTTACACTGGTCAGTTTAAATAGACCGTAGTATACCGGTCCACTCTGCTGTTATGCCAAGGACGTTTTTGCTCATATGAAGAGGATCATCTTTTCCGTCTATATGCGAATGCGTGTTAAGTACAAGCCTAGTTTACATTATAAATAATAGTTTAACATTCAAATACATTGCGAATATGGAAACATTTCGATTTGTGCCGAATGAGACATGAGCAATAACCTCCAAATAAATCTAGCCAAAGCCGCGCTCGCTCATCCTCGTCTGCACGCATGCACTGTCACGATCTAATGCGCTGTATGCCGGATTTGTAAAAATCTGACATTTTCTAGGACAGAATCCAGCAGGATCAAATTAATGTGAGCAACTGTGTTTTGGTGCAGCAGCGCCGATGTAGTTCACTTAATGTGCAGCGCAGTCACACGCGCTCCACATTTCGGATAATTTTATACAATAATGTCAGTTGAAAACATTGCAATTGTGCTTTAAAATACAACAACGAGCACCACAAAACCATTTAAAGAGGCGCGTTCAGCGTTCTCCGTGCGGGATTGGAAACTGTCAACAAAGTAAAATGACCTCAAAAGTATGGCGCGCTCTCTTCATTTTATCAAATGATCATAATCGCATCTATTCATTTTATAATCCTGCTAGTAGCATTTTATTCAGACTAAAACCTCTTTAATTCAAGTGAGAAAGCGTTTTGTGTGTGTGTGTGGCTTTTGCACATCCTGTCATACCGCTCACTGCGTGCCTGCAATAGAAGCATTTTGCAGTATTATGGTTAACGATTAATCGATTAATTGATCGTTAATTTAAACGACGATCGATCATGGAAATAATCGAAATTTGACATCCCTAACACATATATTCAATTAAACCAATATAAACATGCGATAAGTTGAATAATAGCACACTGAGAATTAAAAAGACAAAGTGTTCAAAGTTGAAAATCTAAATAACATCATTTGGTTTCGTAAAGTCAGCAATACCTTGTTGTTTTTGGTTGGTGTAACAGGCTCCAAGTGTTCACTTGAAATACTAACGACCTTCTCAATGTCTTGCAGGAAAACGGAGCACATCCCCCCCTATGTAAAAGAAGAATTTCTGTGTTGAGTTGTGACGTCTTAAAAACAACAAACTACCTTCAAACATCTAACAGGGTATGAATCATCATATAATCTAGTGAAATAGATCGTATCTCAACTGGGACAAGCTTAATTCACTGCCAAATCTAAAATCAGCCCTGGGCATCTCAGCACGTGATATGCAATATGCAAATCCAAATTTCACATGCTTCTACTTGAAAATTCTTGCTTAGTCACAGCACATCTAGATCGCAAAAATCTGATTAAATCAAAATGAACACCACTCAAAACTCCACTCACGGTGACACTCCGGATGATACCGGTCTGATTGATGACGCCTCCGTCCAGGAATGTGTCTTTCACACGCACCATGATGTCTGTGGTGACCCAGTCACTGGAGGCCTGGTCGATGTTGGATCCAGGGGTGTGAGGGTTGTAGCCTCCCGGAGATGGAGCTCCAGGAGTCATTGGACTGTACCCTACCGGACTGGGGCTTGGACTGGCCTAAAGATCACATGCAGCACAAATCAACTTAATACTGTTTGTGCAGCCAATGATTAAGAAAAAAAACCTTATTGCTGCAAACTAGTGACGATCTATAACGAGATGAACACGAATGAACATCAGAGGGTTGTTAAACACTACAAATTTCTGAATTCTATTTCAGGTAATCACTCCATCAGCTTGTAAACAACATTACATTTACCTCCGGTAAAACATTCAATGTTTGTTAGTTAACTATAAAACTCTAAAGATAAGCATTATGTTAAAAATATGCACTATAATAAACTCATTATATTGACTGTTAGTTATATCTTCATTATTTAATGTATGTTTGAATAAAGGTGATTAATTACACAATTTAAATGTTAATGTTAACTGAAATGAAAACAATTAAAAAATAAAATCTTTAAACAAAACTGTAAACAATTTTGATTTCAGATACTGGCCAAGGCAACATTTCTATTTACTCTCATTAATGAAATACAATTTATACATTTTAGACAAACCAAAAAAAAAATCTCTCTCCCTATATATATATATATATATATATATATATATATATATATATATATATATATATATATATCTCACACCAAAACTCCAAAAACAAAACTACTAAAACTTAAAAAAAAAAAAAAAAAAAAAAAAAAAGATTCAAAACATTAATAAAAGCTTATAAAAGTTTCGCTATGACCCTAAATTTACAAATAATTATATAATTCAAAGTTTATATAAAAACTGCCTTGTGTAATTTGAATGTTTGTATACAACTTTCAAAGTTTTTATTAGATTTTTTATAATAATTATTTTCACTAAATAAAAACTTTAATTTCAGTATTGCTAACAAAAATAATTTTGGTGCATCACTAATCCAAATAGTTGGTTTCTTAAGCATACGGTGTCAACCAACTACTGTACCTGGTAGGCCATGGGTGACGGGGTGGGGTGGTAACTGGCGGGTGAGTGCGTGTTTTGGTATCCCACCGGGCTTGGGGCCACTTGGTGGAAACTCTGTGGGCTGGGACTGGGCTGGTAGGACCCTTGCGGAGAGGGTGCTGCATATGGAGAGTACTGGTCGGTGTTGTACCTACAGTGCAAAAACATACTCCGTTTAAGATGTTCCCAAGCCAGAACAAAAGCACTGAGCATCTGAATGAGCCCTCACATAGCAGGAGTCCCAGGAGTCTGAGGGTTGTACTGAGGGTTGACCTGCGGGGAGGGCACTTCTGGATAGCCAGGAGTCTGTGGGTTGGGCGTACCACCATAGCCTTGAGGAGATGGAGAGGGCTCGTCATCATAAGCAAACTCATATTCCTCATCAGGCCTGGAAACAGAAGAAAAACGAGATGAAGTTGAGGTACTTGGGACTGTTTGATTGCATGTGTGCATTTGTCTTGCTCTGCTTTTTACCGTGATGGTGTGTTGGGATTGTTGGGGTCCCAAGCGCCGCTTTGACCTGGGGTCCTGCTCCCGTCATGCAGAGGAGTCTGGGAGCCATAGTGAGGAGTTCGGCTTCCTGTAAACGATGAAAGAGGTTAAAAAAAAAAAAGTTTCAGAACACTTTTAAGTTTATAAGATTATAATCTGGCATTTCTTACCATCATGGAGGGGTGTCTGGCTACCATACATGGGGGTACGTGAGCCAGTTCCATAAATGGGTGTCTGGGAACCATACATCGGGGTTCGTAAATGGGTGGAACTCCTTCCTTGTCTTTCTTTGCCACCACTAATTCAAAAAAGCAAAACGATTTAGGTGTAAATGAAAAAAATAGTAAAAATATTCAGGAGAGCAAAAGTTAAAAAGCATCAAGATATCAAAACTACATTATTTATACGTTTGAGGTAAAAATATATAACGAGGAAGCTTATAATCAGGCAGCACTGTCAAACAGTAGTTTGGAAACGAATAGCTAGGATTCTCAAATAGAACTTTCCTACACAGGACCACACACTTTTATTCAATTTGTCTGATATGTGGGGTGCAAATGTGTTAAGTAGAGCTAGGCGTACTGTATTTCATTGGCAGCTTGAAGTAATGTCATAAAATTAGCCAAAAGATGGAATAAACAAATGTGGAAGCAGCAGATAAAGTATAAATGTTTGTGTATGATAACATACACAGTTGTGAGACGCTGCCGGTCCACAGAGATGGTCTGGCAAGTTGAGTGGAGCTCTACCCTAGCGGTTGATTCTGTGGCATCCTTCACCACTCCAATGTAACCTGATGGAAATAAAGAGGGTGTTACAAAACCTGTAGCTTATAGGAATAGAAAAAACAAAGTGTATGCGTGGTGGTCTCAAAGAATAGCGGACACTGAGGCCACGTTATAAAATGCAATGAAATGTGTACAAAATACTTAACCAAAGCAAAAGCTTTACACAAAATGTCACTGGAAATCATTTATTTAACCTTTGTATGGTCCCTGGGATATACGGACAGTCTGCCCAATCAGATCATTGTCTCGTCGCCCGCGGCCCCGACCCATGCCACCGCCTCCGCCTCCGCCTCCGCCCCTTTGCTGCTGACCTGGAAGGAAGACCACAAAACAACACATGATGCCTAGATCCAAATATAAATAGATAAAATTCAAGTGGTCAATAGGCAACCCACCAGACGGAAACTAAAGTTTTAGTTATTGGCTGACAAACACAGTGTTTAAATTGATGATAAAATCTACTCTTGGAGGTTTTGAACCTGCAACCCTTTCATAATAGCCCAGATCTTCAGATCTTCTACCTCTATGTTGCAAAACCCAGTGAGTTTCAAGAAGCTGCTTACCACCTCCTCCAGGGTGCATTGGACTGCTGATACGTGGACTCATAGGAGCAAAGCCACCCACTGTAAAATTGGTCACATCTCTGGGCTTTGGGAACAAAAGGGGACCGTATATGACAGGGATGTTGGGCAATGTATGAGATTTGTCCACAGATTCAGTAGAAAAGCCGTACCTTTGAGCCGCCCGCCAGAACGAGGTGGCGTGCTTTACAAACAAACATGCCTCCGTTTTCAACCAGCTTCTTGCAGTGAAGAAAAGCAAAGCCTCTGAAGATGTGGCGAATTTCACCTTCACGACCCTGACGGATCACACAAGTGAGAATATTAACTTCCACCAGAGCAGTTTTGTCACGTAATGTCAAACCTTTTCCCCCGGTCTCTGGTAGTTACCGAATGAGGTCCATCAATGACTTTCACAATATCCTTCACGTGGATGTTGTTTTGCTCCGAGTCGAGAGCGACAGCAAAGCGGTTGTCCTTCCGTCTATTTACCGCCTGGTGCCGAACGGTTAAAACTTTCCCATGCATGTTCAGAACCTAAAAATGAATCATTGTGAAAAAAATCATAATAATTTACCCCTCAATATGACCGCTGTAGGAAGTGAAGTCATGTTTTCGCATTAAAAGTATAGCCTGGTAAAAGCAACATGTTTTTTTTTTATGTTTGTATTGTTATGAATTGTCTGCTCATTTAAGTACACAGCTGTTCAAAAGTTTGATTTCAGTATTTTTCTCAAGAAATTAATATTTTTAAGCAAAGATGAACAGCATTAAAGTTAATGATAGTATAAATAAAAAAATGTTTCTTAAGAGCAAGAAAGATTTCTGAAGGATTTTGTAACACAGTAATGTCTAATCTACATCAAAATAGAGAACAGTTCTTGATGAGCATTAGAGACTTGTTTCAAAAACATTCAAACACAAACCACCAACCCGAGCCCTGATTCATGATACCGCATGTTGCTGCTGCTATGACAATGTTATTGAAATGCAAGCCTAGTGGCGTGAATACAGTACACTCACTCAAGTGTTTTCCCAGGCTAAACACAGAGTGAACTCAGAGGGACTATGGTGAAAAGTGTGCTATTGCTGTGAAGAAACAGATCCAGCAAGTGTGTACTACAAAATTTAGCTGACATTACACTTGAACTTGTCCATTTCTCTTGCAGTTTACCTGGAAGGTCTCTCTTTCCAGCCTGACAATGACACCTACAGTTTGGGGGTCTAACTGTACCAACTCTCCCCACTCGTGCTGGCCTCCTGCATCCACACCTGAAGCGGTCTCGGAGCACAGCTGCAGGTCCCGGGGCAAGACCTTCAACTGGAACCAAAACAGACATCATATCCAACAGAGAACAAAACACTGACTGCTGGATGTTGTGTTTTCTGAACAATTAAACAGCTTACTAGTGAAACCTACCTCGTGCATGGTGAGATCAGAGAACAGAATGACAAAGTTCTCCTCTACACGGACTATGAGGCCTGTGTCACCTTCAAAACGCCCTGCGATAACCTTCACATGGTCACCCATACGGAAGTACTTCCTCAACTCATGAGCTGGAAACTCGAGAGGGTCCTAAATAAAAACAAAGACAAGATAAAGAGGAAATAATGATGGTCTAAAAGGGACGCGTCATGGAAAACAGGATGGCACAAATCACACACGTCACCTTTATGTAAACCTAATAAGCCCCGACAAGAGAATGATTTGCATACTGGGACCATATTTCCACAGCAGCTCCTGTTATTTAATCACCTTGAGATCCTCATGCTTGGGCATGATGGTGATCTTGTTGCCATCCACACTCAGGATTTTACCCTGAAGGTTGATCAACTCCCCTTCACACACTTCAACATTATCTCCTGCCTGGAGATTGTGCTCGCGCTCCTTACCTGTATAAAAAAAATGTGATTAGCTTTGCAAAAATGTATTCACAGAAGGATTGCTCAATACACCGGTACAAAATAATGATGTCTGGATGTATTTACTTGTCGTCTCCGTGACTACTTCAAGGTCAATTCCCTCTGGCTGGTCCTCAAACTTCTCCAGCTCAGACAGAGTGGGTTTAACTCCGTCTGTGATCTTTACAAAAAGAGACATGGGTTGAACCAGCGAACCAATAAAGAACAATTAGACACCTAGAACTAGAATGAGTGTGAGGGCCCTTACCACAGCGGACATAGCAAAGCTTTTGAACAGGAAGCCTTTCCGGCTGTATCGGTTGCCTTCAAATATCATGAAGTCCCCGTCATGGCTGACCTCACCACCAAGGGACCTGTGGAGCAGAGCATGTGTCAGTACGGCTGACATGTTTCAATAAGTTTGAATTACGAGAGACTCAATGTCTCAAAGTGCTCCATTACCTGATCTTTTCAGCATCAAAAAGCCTCTGAGGTGGCCTCTTAAACTTCTTTCTCTTCGCAAACCAGTCTTTCTGTAGGATAAAAGACGAAGACAAGTGTCTCACAACATATTTACACTACCATTCCACAGGTTATGGGTCAGTAGGATTGTTTTACATTTTTTCTAAAAGAAGTCTCATCACCAAAGTCCCATTTATTGGATTAAAAATACAGTAAAAACAGTAATATTGTCAACTTTACAATTTAAATTAAACGTTTTCCATTACTCATGTCTTCAGTGTCACATGGTACTTCAGAAATCATTCTAATATGCTGATTTGGTGCTCAAGTTTGTATAATTCTGAATGTTAAAAGTTTTTGCTGCTTAATATTTTTGTGGAAACCATAAACTTTTTGTTCAGTTTTTTTGATGAACAGAAAGTTCAAAAACAGCATTTAATAAAACAAAAAATATTCTATAACTGCCTTTTTGATTAATTTAATGCGTCCTTGCTGAATATAAGTACTAATTAAAAAAAAAAAAATTGTACCGACTCCAAACATTTGATTGGTAGCATAAATATATCATGATAATATAAATGATCCTTATGATTATGCGACCTACCATACTCATCCTCGCTTTGATGCGATCTAAATCAATACGAGGAATCATTTTCAGTGAGATCGTATTCTGACTTGGTTCAACATAGTCCACCTAAAACAGGAAAATAAATACATTCATCAAATGTTTTCCTGACACAGATGTAGAGCTGTGCAAGTGACAATTCGGAACTCAAAACAATATCTAGCACCCCTTCTGTTAGACATTTCCTTTAGGGCTATAAAGCCAAGTGTTCTGGTGTACAAACCTGAGCAATGTCATCTTTATAAAGGCCTCTCTTAAGACGAACCCAAGACTTGGGTTTAAGGTTAGTCACTTCCTTAACCACTTTCAGCACATCCGTCATCTCTTTAATGGGCACCATCTGCTGGTTCCAGAAGCCCATGCGCAGGTTTCCCACACCCTCAATAGCGGCCTTGACGTGGGTCTGCTTGTACGCCTCCACATAGATATAACCTTTGACGTGCTCAGGGGCCACCACGGATTTGATTTGGAGCGGCTGTGGAGAGAAACAAAGCACAACATCTTGGTGCCACATACCTTCAAGAAAAGTTTTTACAAAGCACCCAAGATGAATGTTCATACAGTTCTGTGCCTTTCTATTTGAATGGTGCGAGTCAAAAGATGCTAACACTGGCTGTCACAAATCAAACAGACCTTAACTTATGACAGAAGGACTGTGGAAATCTTACTGTGTCGGTGCACTGATAAGCAATGAATTTTCGCATCAAGGCGATGGCTGTAGCTCTTTCCTCTCCAATCTACAAAGAAACAGAAGAAGAATTCAACCCTGCACATACAGCAGCCAAAGCCTACTGTTAGATAGTGCTCATAACTAACTAACCTTACACTTAACGGTCCACAAGTTAGGATCCCTGCAAGAGACAAATCTCTTAACACAAGCCCAGTGGTCTTTCAAAAATACTTAATTCAGCATTTTTAATCAATCAACTAATTTTCCCCATACTTGACCCCAGGAAGCAACTGTTGCTGGGTGATGTCATCAGAAAGATCCTCAGAGCCGCCATAGAAGCTGAAGTAAACAACAGAACAAGAATATTTAGCAAATTCCAGCACATGCACGTGCCACAATGAGCCACGCATTCTGTAAAACTGCCTTATGCATTGTGTTCAGGTGAAGTCTGTTGACTTACTGCTCTCCACCTGAGGACTTGGCATATTTTCTCATGTAATATTCCCCCAGAGCTTCCTCGCGTGAATCCCTAAAGAGAAACCGGTATTAGAAGAGGAATTTAAAATAGTTCTGATTCAGCCATGTGAAATTGTGCAGTGCAGCTTTCTCACCTCCAAAGATTCTGCAACCTCCTTGAACCGGAGTGATCCTCATCCAAAACCACATGGTCAATGTTGGAGACTAACAGATGGCAACAGAATAAACAATTATATGACAAAAAAAAATATTTAGAACAACTCAAAAAAACTGTCAGTAGCTATGCTTACATGCAGCATAATAATCTGTTAATTTCACTAATGACTAAACGCTTAAAGTGAATGATCTAAATAAAATGAAAAGAGGCGGTGCAGATCATAATCCATTAAACAGAAGCACTTATCTAAATCTTTCATTCTTTGTAAGCAATTATTATACATTATTTTAAAATACAATGTGTGAGTAAATGTAATAAAACTTAAAAAGTAGACCATTGTTCAAATGCTTGTGGGCAGTAATTATTATTTTGTTTAAATCTTGAAAGAAGTCCCATGGCTGCAAAGGCTGCATTTATTACAAAAAATATTGTGAAACATACCTAAAAATCATATAATTCAGGGAACTCCCACTGCGACCAAAATGGTCGCATATGTGACCTTTTGAAATGCCTTTGCAACCCTCATTTTTATGGGGTCGCAAATGTATCACTGATTATTTTTGTACCTACCTTATATTTTGGGCAATATGCCATGATTTCCTATGAACATTTATTAAAACAGAAATGTGTATTTTAAGAATAGGTTTTATAACATGCTCTGAGCATTCAACACATCAAGTTGGCTTCAGCCCTGCGTCAATTCAACATGTCAAACTGAGCCTGTGAGTGAGAATGAGGAGGATGAGAAGGATTCGACAGAAAAAGCACAAGCGGGAAAAACGATAAGGACATATGAATTTCGACACCAGTGGCTTGAAGAATACCAGTGGTTAAGGTTATTATCTTTAATAAAGTCTTTAATAAAGTCAATAGCTGCTGAAAATCTATTATATTATTTTATGGATTTTATGGATTTTATTTTTCCTTTGTTTAGGATCTGTGCCAACCATAGCATGCTGAAATCCAAAAGAAATTCATTTTGCACTTTATTGTGTATTTTCTATTGCAGTAACCCTATCCCAACCAATGTTAAAGAAAACAAGGCGGCATGTGGTTTAAAAGATGACAAGTAAAATAAAAAGCACATCTGTATGCAATAAAGTTTCATTATAATCCAGAGCGGCTTACCATAAATAATTTGTGCGACCAAATCATGTTTTGCGCCAGTAACTGAGTTAGTAGAGCAAGTGCCACCAGTGGAAAAGGTTAGTGGAGTTCCCTGTAATTCTATTTGAATATATTTTAACATGTATTTTTTCCTGACACAAAGCTGAATTTTCTGCTGTCATCATTCCAATCTTCAGTGTCACAAGATCCTTCAGAAATCACTCTGATATGCTCATTTTCTGCTCAAGAAACATTTCTTATCAACATTGAAAACAGATGAGCTGCCTAAATTTTTTTTTTTTTTTTTGGAAACTGTGTTGGTTTCTTTGAATGGTAATGTACATTCTGAATTTGCAACCTGACTGAACGTATTCAGATTGACTAAAAGCAGTGCATGTAAACACAGCTACATGACAGACACATGTTGAATATATAAGTGAATATCCATGCACGCCAGAAGATTTTAGCACATACCTTCGGCCTCTTCTGCTCAAATTCAGAGTTGAGGGAGGAAGGGATGAACGTGAGCCATAATACAAAGTCATGTGCACACAGCAAATTCAGGCAAGGGCATAGACAGAACCAGGTAAACAGAAATAAAAAGGGAAATTAAATTACCAGATGGTCAGGCTAACAACTGTGACATTTCTTAAAGATGGAAACTACATGATAATGATGTCATGTCACTGTTAGCTGATGCAATACAATTAAGCACACTTCAATACTATCAAAATAAGGAATTGGGTTTTTTTTTTTTGGTTCAAAGGAGCAGTTTCAGGCAAATGACTATATTTGGTTCCCTTTCAGAACTCAAGTCAGTCCCCGCTCTACAGTCCCCTTTTCAATCAATGATGCATCTTAAAATTGTTGGCTTTATTGACTTTGACCTTACTGAATGTATTTGAACAATGCAAAGAAGAAAAAGTGTATTTGCCATCCATGCTCCTTGTTAAGAAATTCAAGCAAATGAAACATTAGCCAAACAACTTTAAACATCACAAACAAATGTTAGAGTGGTGCAGATCATGGGGATGGATTTTACCGAATGTGAAACAATGGTCTGAGAATTAATCAGTTTAATCAGACAGAAAGAGAACAAAGAGCAGAGAAATCTGGAATTGGTTTACCGTTAACTGAAGGAGGCATGCATAAGAAATAAAGAATCAATGAGCGCAAGAAACACATTCAAATAACTGGCATCATTTTATAAAACATATTTAATACACAGCCTGTCATTGATATTTCACTTAATATGCCTCCATTTCATAAAGGTATGGATATGATACACATAACTGGTACACATACTGGTAACATTATATTAAAAGAGATATTAAATCCACCTGCAAGAGTTTATATTATGCATATACAGGGGACAACAATTCCACATGCTATTATATGAACATTAAATATTTATTAACTTATTCAGATTCTTTTTTTTTTTAATTGTAAATTAAACAAAACATGCACAAATAATTCAGTTAAATTATTAATAATTTCTTACCTTTTTCTAAGATGTCTTCAGCACCATCCTCCCATGGATCTTCATCTTCATATTCATCATCAACATCTAGTCAAGCATGGAATAAAATACATAATATAGCATCTTCGGGTATGCAAAAGATGTTGTAAATTAGCTTAATCTTAGAAATATATATCGGTAAGCAGTTTTCTAACCGGCTTCATCCAAGATGAAGCCACCATGCCGAGGTTTTTTCCTAGGGCGCTCATCATCCTCTTCCTCCTCTTCGTCATATTCCTCCTCATCCTCCAAATCTTCTCCCTCCTCCTCCGCAGCCTTGTCACTGCCAGCTAAACTCCCCTGTTCATCCTCCTCATCATATTGCAAACATCAAACATTAGAACATATTATTTGTTATACATATTTATTTTACTTTGCATAACATAAATGCATTAATATATAAATAATTAAACTATTTATGGACATATTCGAGAAGGAGCTGGTTGTCCCACCTCGTTCTCCTCCGCCTCTTCAGCCTCGCTGCTCCTCTCGCTCGGATTATCAGAGAAATCACTGTCCTCGCTGTCAGACATCTCCGTGTCCTTCTATCCGCGTTATCCAGACGGCAACACTACTGTACAAACCGCATCAAATACGTGCAAAAGGCACAGAATAATAAACTAGCACAATAAATGCAAGATTCGTTCATGAACATAACAGCAAACATGACTGAAAGCAGACAGAGAATGTGACACACGGCGCATGATGCGAGTCATAACGTTTACACTGCGATTTGGTCAAACAGTGCACTCTTTCTCTTTACTTTTGTGTGCATAATACGACTAACGTGCTTAAAACTACAGATAAACGTCAATAGTCAATCTAGTTTATTCCTGTCGTCTTGGGTTTTAAGCGTTGCTGCCAAATCCAGTGGACAACGAATTAGCATGCGAGCGTGCTAGCATAACAGTTAACGTTACATCTTATTTTACAAGAAGCACTCGTCGTTTCATTACCACGGTCACATCTTAGTTTATGACGAAGACACTATACACTATAAATATGCCTTAAAATTACAATTAAAGACCGGATTTAATAGTATTCTTACCTTTAAACAGCTGTCCGGTTTTGCTTCAATCAGGTAGCGAAGGCCTATGTTTTTCCCCCTTAATGTTCCGTAAGCAACAAGCGGAGCCAGAGCTGCAGATCGCCATCTAGTGCTTTGGAGGACAACCGTGCTGTTTTAAGCAGCTTCAAGCAGTATTAAATATATATTATAATTAATTAAATATAATTATATATTAACCATCAGTATGTTTTAACCTCAAGTGTTTTCCTCCCGTTAATCTATTTTATAGCAAACAGCAATGGCTACAAAAAGAAACTCTCAGGTGCATATCAGCCCTAATGCACTCTCTATGCAAATGCAGTTAGCATCTAACCAGAAGTGCAAGAAAGTAGTGTTTTATATACATATTAAGTACAGAGTATATAAAGCTATGATAATTTACAAAATGCTATATACAGTATTAAGCAGAGTATGTACAGAATATAAATAGGAATGCAATGTATACATTATGAACATCAGCAACATAAGACAGTGGTAATAAATAAAGTTGGATGAGTGTACAATAGTATTGTTAAACAATGTATGCATTAACATTTTTATATGTAGTATCTTAAACAATATACAGTCTGTGCAAAATATAAGTAATACAATTGTATGTAAAGTACTGTGACCAGTGCATTAAGAAAGCAGGTGCAGGTTGGTGGTGTGGAGAATTGTCACAGCCTCGGGGAAGAAGGTCTTCTTGATCCTACTAGTGCAAGATTTTTGGCTACTGTAACGCCTGCCGGATGGAAGGAGGATGAAAAGTCCATGGTTAGGATGAGAGGCATCCTTGATGATGTTCCTTAACCTGCCCAGGCAGCGCTTTTGATAAATGTTCTCAATGGTAGTTAACTGTGTGCCGGTGATCTGTTGAGCAGTTTTCACCACCCGCTGGAGTGTTTTGCAGTCAGATGCGGAGCAATTGCTGTACCACACTGAGATGCAGTTTGTGAGGATGCTCTCAGTGGTACAGCGGTAGAATTCAACAAGGATCCTGGGTGAACTATCTGAAGGCTTCGTAAGAAGTAAAGGTGCTGCTTTGTCTTTTTGACCATGGTGGAGGTATTTAGGGACCAGGCGAGGTAATCAGAGATGATGGTGCCAAGGAACTTGAAACTTAGCACATGCTTCACTACAGCTCCATTGATGTAGATTGTGGTGTGTGCATGACTTCTAGTCTGCCTGAAGTCCACAATGATCTCCTTAGTTTTCTGGGAGTTTAGTTCCAGATTGTTACTACACAGCCATGTGCTGCACCTCATCCCTGTAGGTTGACTCATCATTGTCTTTGATCAGACCTACCACCGTGGTGTCATCTGCAAATTTGTTTGTGTTGGAGCCATAAACAGGAACGCAGTCATGGGTGAATAGTGAGTACAGAAGAGGGCTCAGTACACAGCCCTGTGGCACACCTGTGTTCAGGGTGTTGATGGAGGAGATGATGTTATCTAACTTAACTGACTGAGGTCTGTTAGTCAGAAAATCTAGAATCCAGTTGCAATTTTTACTACCAATTAATACGGATTTCCCTATAAAAATTTCCCCCTAATATTTAACCATTGACTATAGCCATTCAACATTCAAGAGCTATCAATTTTAACATTTATTAGACTTAAAAATAACTTCTATTTTAAGTGAGCCTAAAACAATCTTCACATGAACCCATTATAATGAATGGCTGTGCCACACAGCAGAAATATACACAAATTGAATAAAGTTATCAAACAGTTAATACTTAACTAAATACAAACGAATCCTTAAAGGTATAAATGTTTTGGATTTCCTCTTTTTTTCTTTGATTACCAGTCATCACAGCAGTGGGGTTATGTTTGGCTGCTACTTCTTAAAGAGCTGCCGCTGCTGAACAAGACGCAGATCTGACACATATCAAAGTTTCTCTCAATTCTTTTTACCTTTCCTGATTCACTTTAGGCCTTAAAGATTTTTAGCTTCAATAGACGCAAAGACATTTCAGTTCACAATACAAAAACCTGTATTGTCCAGCAAACTCAGTAAGAATATGTGCTCCATATTACGGAGTTTCTTTCAGACGCTGTAGTTTTACTCCTGTTTGTTGTCACAAAGGTTTAGATTTAAATTCTGCAAACGGAAATTCTGTCTACATGGACTTACTGTATGAACGCTAGCTAATAATTCTAATGTTTGTAAGGGACACTGTGAATGTGAAAGACAGGGAGGGGTGTTTCGTGAATTACAAGTGACAGTATCTGGGCAGATCTTTGGCTGTGGATGTGTTTGGGGTTGCAAAATTTGGAGCGGTTTGACCACGCTTGGAATGAGACCATGTCTGAAAGTGCAAAGCACCTGAGGGCTTGTGATATTCAGTCAATGGCATGAAAGGATCTCAAACATACTTCTATGAGAACTGCAAAGATTTACAAACCCAACAGGACAAAACACGCTCAGAAGAATCAACATATGCATCTTCTTTGATCTTTACAACAGTAATTTCCTACAGTTAACACTAAGTATGCAGTGTTATTATGATGTTAATTATATGCCATTTTATATTTTCATTAACATTGTAACTTACATAATATTCATATTTAAATGCAATAGTAAAATATTTAGAATTAGCTTTTATTTTTAAATTTGCATATCTCATTGTAATGACTTAGTAGTCATTTTTATTTAAATATAGCTTTAATTTATATTTATTTCAGTTTTAGCTATTTTATATATATATATATATATATATTTTTTTTTTTAGCTATTTAGCTATTTTAGTATTTTAGTATATCAAAGTGAATTCCAGCGTTATCATTTAAAAAAAGACAAATTTAGACATTTATTGCTTTTCACTTTTGGTATTTTTTTTTTTTTTACTTTGTTCTGCATCTTGTTAATTGAATGAAAGGAAACTCATAGCATTCATATTGCCATTAAACATGAATAACCACATGTTGTTTGACAAGCTGCTCCTTCACTTCCTTTGTACAGTGGGTAAAATATTTATTTGTTCCCCTGCTGATTTTCAGTTTGCTCACTTACAAAGAAATTAAGGGTCTGTAATTTTTATGGTAAGCTTATTTTAACAGATAGACACAGAATATCAACCAAAAAAAAAATCCAGAAAAAAACGAATTATATAAAGGTTAGAAATTGATTTGCATTTCAGTGAGTGAAATAAGTATTTGATCCACTACCAACCATCAAGAACTCTGGCTCCCAGATGGGGTCATGTAGTGTAAAGACACTGAAAATTGGTCATAGATGGGCCCAGCATGACAGTGACCCGAAACATACCGCCAAGGCAACTAAGGAGTGGTTCAAGAAGCAGCACATTAAAGGGTTAGTTCACCCAATAATCAAAATTATGTCATTAATAACTCACCTTCATGTCGTTCCAAACCCGTGAGACCTCCATTTATCTTCAGAACACAGTTTAAGATATTTTAGATTTAGTCCAAGAGATCTCAGTCCCTCCGTTGAAGCTGTGTGTACGGTATACTGTCCATGTCCAGAAAGGTAAGAAAAACATCATCAAAGTAGTCCATGTGACATCAGAGGATAAGTTAGAATTTTTTGAAGCATCGAAACTACATTTTGGTCCAAAATGTTTTACTTTATTCAGCATTGTCTTCTCTTCCGTGTCTGTTTGAGAGAGAGCTGTACATGTGGAAAGTGCAGTTTGATGACAACATCGCATGTTGTTTACTTGATGTGCTCACGCGCCGATAGCTAAGTTCACAACACAGAGATATTTGAAGCAGTTTTACTCACCGCATGCGGTTCCAACACACGATCGTGACCCTTTTTCGTTGGGACTGCATTATCCTTAAGAAATAAACGATGTGCAAATCCGGCGTCAAACTGGGCCTTGTTTGTAAAACAAGCATCTTCGAAATGCAGGGGAACAAACACAACTCCGTTGATGCTCTGTAAAAATAAACTCCATCCACTGGTCCCTTAATGCTGTTTCTCTTTTGGTAATCTGTGCAGGGTTGTCTTGCCCTGGCAACCAAAAACACACTCCTTTTGTGACATTTCGCGACGCTCTCGCTCTGATCAGTGAATGTCTCTGCTCTCAGTGCTCTGCTCTACGGGAGCGTGCGCTCTTCCGGCAGAAGTGCCTCAGGACCCATATAAGGAAATTCCGCTCCATCTAACGTCACACAGAGCCATACTCGAAAAAAACTTTCCGAAACTTGTGACAAACCGGAAGTAGTATTTTTGGAACAGAAATACTCCTTAAAACGTACAACTTAATTTTTGAAACTTTGTCCATGTTTAGCATGGGAATCCAACTCTTTAACAGTGTAAAAAACTCAGTATGCATGAAATAGCATTTCACCCCCCCTTTAAATTTTTTTTTTAGTTTATTCTAAAGAAAATGTAGCGTTGACAATTTAGCGCTGAACATGCAAATCCAAATAATAAGGACAATTGTATTTGCTGAAAGAACTCAGAAATCTCAATGTTTTATGATTTTTTATTTTTATTTTGTTTAGTTTTTTCATGTTTCGGGGCATGTGAGATCATTTTTATTTTCTTCAGGATGATGTAATGATCAAGTAGCGTCATTTATATTTTATAACACAAAATTCAAGTTTAATTATGTAAATTATTTTTTTTAAAGGCTGACAAGAATATAGCCATGATATAACCATGAGTTTATTTTTATGTTATTATTGTATTTATTTAATTTTATGTTATTTAATTGTATATATATATATATATATATATATATATATATATATATATATATATATATATATATATATAAAAAAATTACATTTGATTACAACATGAAAGGTGAAAGGTGCGAAAGGCAAGATTACACTGCAGTGAATGATGTCTTTATATCAGAACTTCAAGAAATCAAAGCTTCTCTATGTGGTCTGCCTTTTAGGTCCTTTTAGAAGTTATCAAATAGTTACATGCCCATATCATCAAAATCCTCTCATAAAAAGCTCTTATATGTTACCTCAGCAGACAAAAAAAAAAAAAACAAGTAATGAAAAAACTATAAAAACCCTTTACAATTTTAAAGAAGATCAAGCTGTCTTAAGTTACATTATATCATTCAACCTTTTTTAAAATCCAAAATAAATGACCGACAAGGAAAACACAAGTGGAGGCTCAATAATTCTTCATTGAAAATGTTCAAATGGTCATTCATCAGTAAAACGCCAAAAATATTTTGTAAGCAATACGTTGAAAAAAATATGGCATTGCTAAAGAGAGCATGTGCACGAGGGAGACGTCTTGTGATTCAAAGCCTGAGGCTGAGAGTTATTAACGCCAGAATTCTCACTGAAAACACTGAAACTAGAGTATCTTCCAAAGATGCCCAAGGCTATGAGCTCTAATCTTTGAGATTTGTGCATCACCTGGACCAGATCTTGTGCTGGATCGGTCCCTCAGACCTCACAGCACAACAGCAAGAAATAAAAACGGTACAACTTAACAGCTCATGCACAATAAATTAATTTCATAAAACTGCCTCATGACCCTGACATTTGTCATCTCTTTGAAATAATCTGCTTATTTTAACATGTCTCTGCCTCAAAGGGTGAATGATTATCTGATCATAAAGGCTCTGTGAAAAATGATCCGTTTCACCTTTTTTTTCAGGGTTTATGAGGTCATTTTCATTTTCTGCTGGATTATGTAATGTTCAAGTACCGGTTACACCTGAATAGTGTCACCAAATCCTCAGTTTAAATATCCCTTCCTTCATAATCAAGCACATAAACAGGGTTTTGAAGGTCTGATGTAAGTAAAACAATCAATACATTTCTTAAGTAATAAATATAATTTATTTCAGATACCTTGATCTCCTGAGAAACAGATGATACAAACATACACAGGCATCTTTGAGACACCCCACAGAGTGGAGGTGCAGGAGACTTCCTTCCCTCATGTCCATTTGTTTCATTTTAAATCTCTTCACCCATGCCCTTCAAATTCCAGTTGTTGTACATGCCTCCATAATTTTTTATTTTATTTTAACCTTTATTTTTACAGGCAAGTCATTAAGAACAGGTTCTTACAATGGCGGCCTGACAAGTGGAATGACCACTTAGGGAAAGGGAAGTAGAGCTAAAATAAATACAGAACATTAGAAACACAGGTTAGCATTTACATAAATACATTTTAAAACATCAAACATCATCAATCTATTTACTGTAGAAAAATAAAAAAATAAAATACAAATAAATAAATAATTATGTAGTGAAGCAACTGCATTTGTCCGTGAACATGATATACTAGTTTTGAAGGATGAAATTGGAATTAGTTTATCTAGTTTGACAATGTTTTGCAGAGCATTCCAATCGCGAGTGGCAGCAGACTGAAAAGATGTAAGACCAAATGCAGGATTAGTTTTGGGAATGCTTGGTTGAAGATGAAGTGAGGTCAAGTGTTATATGTGACGGGCTTTGGCTGCAGCAGGTGACCTAAGTAAGGAGATGAGTGGCCGAGACGTGTCTTGTAAATGAAGGTGAAACAGTGAATTTTACGGTGATTGTGAAGGGAGGGCCAGTTAACAGATGAATATAAAGCACAGTGGTGTGTATTGAAGAGTGCATTTGTGGCAAACCTGATAGCAGAATGATTTAAAGGATTGCAGCGAAAGGGTCAGCACGATTCTGTAGCCAGAATGAGCCCATGGCATGAAGTGTGTCCACTATGACTGGTAACTCATATCCCCCCTACTGAGCTGCCTCTCCCCTCAGCTGTCTGCATCTTGGGACGTCTTTGAACCTGTCTCCCTTCAGTCACTCTCTGACACTATTGCCAAGTTGAAACCATCCTTTTTTTTTCAAATGATATTATCCACCCTAGGCTTTTAAAGCAAATTGTTGATTCGGTTGGACCGGGTCTAGTGTACTTTTTAAATAAATATATTTCAACTGGAGTGGTTCCTGCTCATCTGAAAGTGGTTACTGTCACACCTCTCCTCAAGAAGCCTTCACTCGATCTGTCAGTTTTAAAAAATGATCATCCTATCTCTGTTTTTCCATTTATCTCCTAGGTTTGGGAAAGGATTGTGTTTTCCCAACTTCAATCTTTCTTTGATGTAAAATATCTGTTTGCACTTTCAATCTGGTTTTAAGGCTGCCCTTCAGGACTGAATCTGCTCTTTCAAGAGTGTTAAACCATCTTTTTCGTCACTGATATGGGTGACTCTGTGGTCCTCGTTCTCTTAGATTTGTCCGCTGCTTTCGACACTATTAACCATTCTGTAGTAAGCTATAGACTGAACTCTTGGGTGGGTCTCTCCAGCACAGATTGAAAGTGGTTCCAGTATTTTTTATCTGACAGGAAATACGTGGTTAGGCTAGGAAAACTTTAATCTTCCACTGCTTCTCTCCCCTGTGGCCTGTGGCACTATTGTAGCCCCCTCCCTATTTTCATTACATATGTTACCTCTGGGATCTAGTTTTAGAAAACATGGACTGTGGTTTCACTTTTATGCTGATGATACTCAAATCCATTTTTTTAGGGAAAATGAGCCACTGGTCATGGCTGCTCTTTTATTCTGTCTAGATGAGGTTAAATCCTGGTTATCTCAAAAAATGCTAATCCTTAAATGAGGAGGAAACTGAAGTAATAGTTTTTGGCCCTTCAGAAAATATGAAGGCGTTTAATTCTGACCTGGGATCCCTATCGGCTTTTTAGGTCTTCACAAGTGCGGAATCTGGGAGTTATTTTAGATGACTCATTAAAGTTCCCTAAACAAATTTCTGCTGTGATTTGAGTCCAGATTTTATCAGGTATGTACACTTGCAAAAGTTAAACATTTCCTCACTGATAAGACTCTGGAGATGACAGTGCATGCTTTTATTAAGTCACGTCTTGATTACTGTAGTGTAACTCATTATACCGTGGCATTTCTAAAGCTGAAATTGCCCGTCTTCAACTGGTCAAAAATCATGCCTCTAGATTTCTTTTTAAAAGCAAAAAAGGGATATTTGTTTTTAAATATTTACACAATCAAGCACCCGGCTTCCTATCTGAATTGCTGCATCAGTATATCCCCTCAAGAAGCCTAGGATCTGGTGACCAGAACCTTCTTTTAATTCCACATATCAGAATCAAGCGTAGACGTGACTGTACCTTCTCTGTGATTGGTCCTCACCTCTGGAATGACTTGCCGGTTGAGATCCAGATGGCCCCTAGTCTGGCCATTTTTAAATCTCTTTTAAAACCCCATCTGTTTTTCATTGGTTTTATGTTGCTGACTATTAAATTTTCTATTTGTATTTCATTCTGGTTCTTTGTTTAAGTCTGTTTTGGGTGTTCTTACTACTCTTATTCTGTTTCTTTTGAGAAGCTCTTTGTTTATTCTTTGTTTTAAATGTGCTATATAAATAAAGTAAACTTGAAACTTGAATTAACAACAAAACTAACCTCTTAAACACCTAAAAATGTAAAGGTCACGTTTTTCGTGTTTTTTTTTTTTTTTAGCTTTGATTGTGTTTACAGTGTGCAATATAACGTGTTCATGTGTTCACGTGTAAAAAAAAACTGTATTTTTCACACAATTCACTTATCACCGCTGTTTTCACTGTCATAAAAACGGGCTGATGACTTCCTTGTTCTATAAAGTCCCTCCTTCAGAAATACGTAATGAGTTCTGATTGGGCCAGCGGTTCCTGTGTTGTGATTCGACAACAGCTTAGAGCAGGCTGACCTTCTGGTAACACGATTGGACTCGTTTTGAGAAGCAAGTGGGCATGATTTGTTTTGCCAACCTTGCAATCCTGATCCGAACGCACATGCTGGAGATGTACTTATAATAACAGGAGCGCATTTACTGACGCAAAATCGCATTCGTTTTTTTGCACAGCCCTAACATCTAGTTAACAAAGCTAAACAGCGTTGCCCTTTGTGTAATAAGTTACAGAAACTGTTAAATGCACCAACTTAAAAAATAAAATACACTTAACGGTTGTGGTCCATAAACAACGCCTTCTTCAGACAAAGAGTGAACTGCTCCATCTTTCAAGAATAATCTTAGTGTGAATCCGGCGTTAAACTGATCGAGATTGAGGAAGCTGTCCTCAGAAAAATCTGCTGCACATAGTTTTACATGTGGAATATAATTTTCGGGAACCGAGTTAAAATTTTATAGTATTTTTAAGTATAAATTTTAACCATTAATCTCAAAGTACAGCGTCCCTGGGAAGCCCAAACAAAGATGATTGGACTCAGAGATGAAAATAACAGCGTTTCGACGACATGGTGGCAAACACAAACACAACTCTTCCTCTTCTCCACCGGAGCGCAACAAGGCCACGCCCCCTTTTTTGTGTATTCATCTTGGCGGAGGTTAGTCAAAAATGGTTCTAGTGATGTCATTACTGCAGGAAGTAGAGGGATGTAGTCCAAACTGGTAAACTAAATAAAATATCTCGCTTGGGATTGAACTCTGAGCTTTAGAATTTGACAGATATTATTTATACTCTAACAACAACATTACACACTAACTAAAGTTTGAAACATGGGATCATGAAGAACGGGACCTTTAATGAAATACTGTTCCCTGCTTATGAACTCTCTCTGAACTGTCATGTCACGTGTCATTACAAGACCTTTACCCTTACGCACGGATTCCGGGAAATCACTGGCAGTGTAAATGAACCAAATCTAACGATCCGGGAACAATTGCCGGGGCACATTACACATTATCTGGAATCTCAATGTGAAAGGGGCTATAGGTTCTCCTTTGAGAAAAAAATCATCATGGTTTGCCTTTTTCCCCCCTCATGCATTCAGTCTGTGTCTTATCTTATTAGGAAGTGTGAGGAAGTACGATGAAAACAGAATGAGATGTGTGTGTGTGTGTGTGTGTGTGTGTGTGAGAGAGAGAGAAAGAGAGATTTCAGCTAATATTGGGGCAATAAAATGTAAAAGAGGAGAAAAAGTGTCTTGGTGGATAACAGGCAGGAGGGATAGATAATGGAGGGAGAAAGGGAAAGATGCAAATGGTTCATGTCTCTTTATGTACCAGGTTCACTAGATTTCCTTTAAAAGTTATTCTCTTATCTAAAGGCTCTTTCATTATCAGTTTAAGCTGTTTGACTGATGTATGTTTTAAACATGATTTGATTAATTAAATAACATGAGCATAGCTTATATTATTTATTCTATATTATTGCAGCCTTAAGCACACAGAACCCTGTTGTAAAATGCATTGTATGTATAGCCATTGGAAATTATGTTGTGCTTGTCGGTTTGTCACCTTTAACACAAAATATGTTTCTTCTCTTATTTACTTATCTATCTATCTATCTATCTATCTATCTATCTATCTATCTATCTATCTATCTATCTATCTATCTATCTATCTATCTATCTATCTATCTATCTATCTATCTATCTATATATCTATCTATCTATCTATCTATCTATCTATCTATACATGCATACATCTGTAACAATATGCTACCTTGAAATTTTGATACATTTTGACCATTTAATTGCAATGTTTATTGTATACAATTACATAAAAGTAAAAAAAAACAAAAAACAACAACATTAAATGAGAAATGTAATCAAATGATTCAACCATAAAACAGCTTATAAAAATACATTTAGATCTCCTGGCATTGCCAGTTAGCATACAAAGGTGTTGCCTTTTCTTTCTTTTCTTTTCTTTTTTTCTTTGCACACCATTATCAATGCCATTACATTTTCCAGCAGTTGTTATAAACGCGTCATATTCAACTGGTAAGAGATATGAAACCACTAACTTTGGACTGACAAAGTCTAACATGGCAACATGCCCTCGAAATTTCATGTCAATAAAGGAGAACAAAGGTTAAATATATGTTGCACAATCAACCTTATCTATTGATATACATTGAAATCTATTATGTAGTGTGGTCAAATTCAAACTCAAATTCAGACTACATTAACTTTCTGAAGTTTTGCTGGTGGACATTAATTGCATTATTAATACTATGTTTGGAGCTCTGGCTGCAAATGTTCTATAGATTCTTGTTTGCTTTATGCAATAATGTGCGCGTTTCATCGAACAAAGTACATAAGTAAAGCATTCATTGTATTGCACATATCTCAGGGTAGCATACATAAAACAAGTCAAGACATTTCAAGACACTGATAATCATCAAGATAAACCCCTACCAAAATCAAAGAAGGCTATTCTTTAAGCTTTGTCAACAATGTTAACAGAGTACTGATTTTGGAAGATATTTCATAACGTGCATAACATTATTCTTTTTTTAGCAGACTCTTTCCTTATCAAAATTACAGAGCAGCGAGAGAGCATAACATAAAAACTTTATTTGCCAATAATGGACATTTATTGGCTATTTAATGACTCAACATGACATTTTACAAAAGGAACACATCTTATCACATTTTATGGTCCAGACTAATGCTTTTGGTTCATTTGACATACATAACACTATTATAGTCAAGGTGACAGTAATAACTTATTTAAGTTGAAATAACTTTATTTAAGAATATACTACAGTAAGTCTCAAACGGACAAACTGTCTCACTAGTTAAAAAGTGGTCAATGGTTTAGTTTGTTGTCAAAACAGACTTTTGTAACAAATATTCCATAAAAGTTATTTTATAAAATATATCTTTGCATGTTCATATACAGATGGATATGTACTGTGGGTGTGCAGCTTGGTACATGGTGTTTTGCTACTCAGAAACTTCTCCAGAATTGCTTCAGGAATCCACAAAGCGGCTCCTTTAAATCATGTTTTTAAGCTTTTTTGTTCTTTCTAAATGTCTCTTTTTCCTCTTTGGAGCACAGTTTTGTTCAACATTCATCCATTGTAAGACGTTTTGTAAGGTTTCCAAAAAATCCTCTGCTTTTTGTTCTCGATAGAGTTCGCAGTCTGGGCATGGCTTCATTTTGTCCTGTAACTTAATATGGTATTATACAGGTTAGTACACAGCAAAGAAAGTGTTTTGAAGATAAAGCATTCCAGAAACAATGTAATCCAGATCAACAAAATCAGAAAAAGCATTTTTAGTTCTATAATATGTGCTTGTGTGATTCTCATAACTACATTTCAAGGTTAAAGTGTTTTGTTTTTTTAGATGTAAAGTGTTACTCATTAATACAAAGTCAGTGTCAGAATATTAAAAGCTTTCATTTCATTTAGGATGTTTACTGGAAACCTGCTGCCTGTGTAGACAGCAAACCACAAAGCAGCTTACTAGGTTTAGAAACAGATCTACAATTTCAGCAGTATATCAGGTTGAAGTTTAACATGGTGTTGTTCACTTGACAGGTGTACGTGCCTAATGACTATGGAACCACCTGCACCCAAGTAACAGAAATTTAAACTGTCTGGGAACCAGGTTGGCAAGGTTTTACCACAGCCCTGCAAACAACAAATGTGTGTGAGACATTAGCTGCACTATCAGTGTGACAATTCAAAGTAATGCATGTGCCTCTGTTTCCTTGCACTAAAGGGAGGTTGGTGTTACGGACTCTCCGCTGATGGACCATCACACTGACTGGTTTTACCACTGTTTTACCTTTGCTGCGCGCGGTCAGAACATTTCACGGGAGACCCGTGGGGAAAAGTGGTGTGTAGTAGAAATGGAGTCAACACAAGAAGTTGATAAGAAAAATTAAAGCTGCTTGTTTACATGACAAAAGCAAAGCAAGAGCAGTCAGACATCTGGAAACAATTCTCATTTGTCACTGAACCAAATGGGAAAGAGAGATTTCCTGTCCTCTCAAAATTCAAACGTTTTATTTTGAGCATTCCCACATCTGTATGGGTGGATCTTGGAAGAAAGATGCACAAGTCTGGGACTGCAGTGAGTCAGCAATATACTTTTCCTTCTTAGTAATGAGTGAGCAAAGCAATAAGGCCCAGTGATCAAATTCATTTGTTTGTTAAGTAGTCTATGACTAGACTCTATGTTCTATATATAGTATTATTACATTTTTTTATTCAATAGCCTTTTAAGCAAGCTATTGTGATTGTGAATTCTGTGAGATTAAAAAATTTTCTAAGTTCTCTGTGTTTGTTTATTTAATGGTAAAGTTATTTCTTAGTTAATCGTTTGGTGCATGTATGCAGCAAGCCTAGCCTGCGTTTAAAACTGAGGTGCTGCTAGCTTTGTTGTAACGTTTAAGGTTTTATAACGCTAAAAAAAAATTGAAATCTGTGGTGCTTTGATTTAGCATCAGTTACTTTATATTTTTTTTAATGCAATCATGTAATCTGTTATTCTGGATGCTAACTTGAACCAATATTTAGTCTGAGTACCAACAATATTTATGTACATTTTTCACAAGCTCTGAGATAAAGTCCGGGGTGCGGG
The DNA here is from genome assembly GCF_023724105.1 of Carassius gibelio. Taxonomy (NCBI): domain Eukaryota; kingdom Metazoa; phylum Chordata; class Actinopteri; order Cypriniformes; family Cyprinidae; genus Carassius; species Carassius gibelio. The sequence continues at coordinate 14,050,861 of NC_068385.1, forward strand.
CGGGAGTTAAACACACAGGATCAGCTGGTGGGCCTGGTCAAACATTCAGCGGGAGCGGGTTTAAGAAAACAGTCCCGCGCAGGGCTCTAGACTGCATCACTAGACACACACCCGAGGACATCAGTCAAGTACCCTCTGGTCTACCCTCTGGTAAATAAACTTCCTCGTGTCCGTTAACATTTTTCTCCTCAGGAACCCACTACAAGTGCAATTAAGCATTATATGCAACACCCATAGCAAACACGTAGCAATTTTCTAGCAACCACATGGCAGCACTCTAGACCTTTTCCTTAAACCAACCCCAATATTCAAGCAGCTGCATAGCAACTTTCCAACAACCCCCTAGCATTCATCCATAACATCCTATTATTTGTACAGCAACACCCTAACAACCACCCAGAATACCCTAGCAACCACATAGCATTCTATCTGTTGGAGAAACTGCACGACATGAAAAACTTCACACTTCAAGATTTTAAAAGCGCCTTAAACTTCAAGCTTTTCAAACTGTTTTAAACTCTGTTTTTTTAAAATGCTACTCTCTTATTGGATATAGGCTTTCTCAAGCCAATTTCAAACTTTGTTTACAAACTTATTACATAATACTCTTGTACTCTAGTCCATAGAAGTGTAATCCAAATATTTTCACCTCACCCATTAGTAAAAACAACAGGCAAGAGGCTTTAGAAGCAGACATGTGAAACCTGTATTTCTGTACGCACTTACATGCACTCTAGAAGCAGACATGTGAAACCTGTATTTCTGTACGCACTTACAGTGCATACACTCTTGAGTGGAAAAAAATCTTTTGTTATTTAAGTTGTCTGTGTGAAACTTGTAATGCACAACACACTGTAATTACTGTATATCTTGGTGCAGGCAAGTACTAACAATAGTTTTTCTTTACATTTCTCCGTATCTATTTTATTTGTAGTGATACTGATATTGTTCATATGTACTTTTTTTAAAACATTATTTTTAATGACAAAGAATGTGGCTGTGATTAAAGCAATAATTTTTAATAACTTTTGAATAATAAAAGACTATTTTAAATAAGTATTACCTCAATGTTCCTTTAAAATATGGTAACAATGTTTATTTGGATTCATTTTAAATTGAATTAAATTTATGCATTTAGCAGACGCTTTTATCCAAAATGACTAATATTGCATTCAGGCTAACAATATTCTCCTATCATCTGTTCCCCGGATTCGAACCCCCAACCTTGCGCCTGTTAACACAATGCTCTACCACTTGAGCTACGGGAACACATATATTTACATATTTTGTATATTTTAAATTTTTACTTTTGGATCTCTCTGCTTTCTTGCTATCCTTGAGGTTATTACAAACTATTACAAATATTTCTGTGAATACCATTATTGGATCATCCTAAATGGCAGATATTGAACTCACCCCATGCGCCAGCACCAGGAGGATTCTTTGTAGTTGCTGAGACCGCAAACTGGCCACACTCTGGATTTCGACAAACAAAACTTTGACTTCCAATGCAAAGCATGTAAGCGTAGAGCTGGAGCAGTTCTGCTAAAGGAGATGACAACAATTAATAGCCTCACAGTCCTATATATATATATATATATATATATATATATATATATATATATATATATATATAGTATAGATAAGTTTATTTGGATCAGAATATTATTTACAGATATAAATCATTACCTTTTTTAGAAAATTTGTATTTTTATATAATATCTATATTGTCAGTGAGTAGATAAATGACAGTGGTCAGTTTTATTACTTTTCAGAGTTCTCCAGAACATTTTTATTTGTATTGAAAGAACATAATATTGTAGTCAACACCATTCCGAATGGTAACCTAGTAAACCTATTACAAACCTATTTCTCTGGAGAACATTTTTTTTATTTAAATTGATTGAATTTTGATTACTGATGACAAATTCACTAAACACGGTTTGCAATAATATCAACAGACAGTCTATTCCAGCATCTTACTTCAAATGGATGGAGTTATACAGTGTTAATAAATCCTACCTATTTCGCCATAACACTTTGTGATAAATGTGACATCTGTGTTTTCTCACTCTGAATCACACTGGCCTGTACGTAGTTAATACATTCCAATTACACAACACAGTTTACAAATGGTGCTAGTTAAATATATCAGTGAATGAGTGCAAGAATGTATTCCAGTAATGGCTGGCACTAAGGGTCAACTAAAGAATAAACAAAGGACAAAAATGTGTTTTAAGGTCGGTAATAATTTCACCATCACCAACGCATCTATTAATCTCTCTTGAATGTTCCCTAAAAAAGATTTGGCATGGTTTTACTGCAAATAAAAGCAAAACATCATGGTTCTTGTAGCCATGGTAATCACAAATTAACAATGGATTTGTTACCTCAAATAATAATTTACAAAGACATATTCAGATAATATTTTTTTTTGTAGTAATAAAAACAGACAAACAACAGACTTTAAAATGACTTAAAATGCACTAAAAACTATGAGGGAGTAACGATTGGTTAATTAATAATAATCATATGGCTTCACTGAATGACACTGTTAAAAACACAACATAATACAAAATCATTTATGTACATAACATATTATTACAAATGCCTGCAAAGGGCGGCAAAGGCCTGGTTATTGCTATTGTTACACTTGCAAGACGATCAAATTCTTGTTCAATATCGACCAAACATTTAATTCATATTCATATATCCACTCAATCCTTCTTTTTTGTCCACTTTTTCCGCAATAGAAATGCTACAATAAAATGAACCATGATTTTATCATAGTAAAACCTCTTAATTTTCTTTGTTGTGATTACTGAATGCCTGAGACTATAAAATCAATCAGAGAACTGAATTAAAAGGGTCATATGATTCTGCTAAAAAGTACATTATTTGGTGTATTTGGTGTAATGCAATATGGTAAAAAACAACAACTTTATTTTCCACAGATTGTATTATAGTTTCTCCTCTATGCCCTGCCTTATGAAACGCACTGATTTTTACAAAGCTCATCGTTCTGAAAATGCGAGGTGTGCTCTGATTGGCCAGCTATCCAGTGCGCTGTGATTGGCCGAATGCCTCAAGCTTGTGACGGAAATGTTACACCCCTTAACAGCGGGAGACTCAGTCCATCTGCTCTGCTTGTACACATCCCATTATCGGTTCTCTTTTAACAGTTCAGTCAATGTACTGTTAGGAGTAACTGAATAACTCAGGATATTGATTTATTTCATGTTAGAGGGAGTGTAAGGCATATTCATAAACCAAATAACTTAAGTAATTTGTGGATTAGTGTGTACTGGAGACACGAACAATTTCAAATGACAAAACCAATAAAACCCATTACAAATGAGGCATTTGTTGCATCCAGCGAGACATAATTACTGATTACAATAATTGATATTGTCTTTTCAAGTGTTGCGTTGCATACCACACTGCATAAACATATAAAACCATGTCTGCATTTGTGATCTGAGAGACAACAAGCCTACTCTACTGCTCAAAACTTGCGTATGAATCATCATTGGCAAATTATTTAAATATAAAATACGTACTTAGAGGCTATGAGTCAGACATACCAGACTGTCCTTGCCAAGTTTGTACTGGCCAACTTTATGCAAACAGCCTTTTTGCACAGACACACTGCAGGTTACTGCTTCAGGAGACTGTCATCATTCTCCATGAAATGTGCTTCACACACATCTAAATATTTGGGTTGAACTGTTCTGGAACAGTGTTGAAATTCAACTTCTATTTCTAGTCTTGTCCTCTTTTGGATGGCCAAACAAAGTAGTTTTCCCTTTCACAATGAAACACACAACACTTTCACAAAATGACACCGGCGGCAACAGTGAGAATCAAAGTTCGGCCAACATTTGGGCTGTGTTATGAAAACCTTCCTACATAGTGGCGTATACATGTGTGGTACGTATACGTGTTAGAATGAGTCGTTTAAGGTAGGTGTGTGGTTGACCGTTAACTTTTATAAAGAATATCTCTTTGGATTTGAGACTTTAGTCTTTGTAACTTCACAGATCTTCTTTATGCACCAAAAGCTTGTAACACTCCAAAGAGAAAGCAAAAATTTGAATTGCATCATATGACCCCTTTAGTAAAATCATAGCCATAAGAGTTAACTCTCTTTTTTTTTGTTGTTAAAACTATATTTTATTACACTGACTGCTTTTAATTTGCTTGTGTTTTTTTTTAAATTAACAATAACTGTTTATTTAAAAGTGCACTCAGTAATTATTCAGTGACTAATATAATCTGCTTTATTTAATGCAGGGTAAATGTTGAAATTGTTACAAAATATGGTGAAGTGGTACTGTCAAGCTCTGAGGGGGCACAATAATATAATTCTGCTTAGGGCACCCATTTGGTCAGCAGCGGCCCCTACATCACTGCCTACAATATTACTGAGTGAACATTTAGCCTTCATATTAAAGCACTCTCTCTCTCTAGCTTCCAGTCTTAAAGCAATTAAATTAAATTAAATTGATCAGATATCCTAACAGTTTCGATACTATCAAGTGTTTAAGATCTCCTTTGAAGTGCCCCTTCAAGCAAATGATTTTTGGCAGCATATTCAAACAGAATACTGGTAACTAATTATTGTGTGTGTAATCACATACCTCATAATCAGCTAGAGTTGGAGTGTACAGCATGCCACTGTTTTTCTGTTGCAAGAGAAACCACACCTTAAACAGGAGCAGAGGAAGAACAAACTAGAAAGAAATTTTTCCATTCAGAAGTGAAAAAAAAAAGAAAGAAAGTAGTAGCCTACTAAATCAGGTGGTACCACTTTGCTCAGGTCCTCTGCAATCTTTTTCACAATTTTCACACCCTCATAGCTGCATACTGATTGGCACTTGACCGGTCTTGTCAACATGATCAGCAGATACAGAATTAGTGAAGTAAAATGCATGGAATATTGGAGCAGCTGTGTCCGCATATCAAATATCCAGCTCTCCCTCTCCAGCACATCTGTCATCAGGGCTAGGAAGACATGGGGACTTTGAGCGTCTACATCTCCCCCTCACTAGGGTTTGGCTTTTATTAGTAGATACACGCTAGAACAGCTGAAGACACATTCTGCCTCTAATCTAAAGAAACAAGAAAAAAAATATATATATAAGAATTACACAATGCATTATATAATACAGAGTTAGTAAGAATATGTCTTGAAAAGATGCAACAATATTTGTATTTATTATTAGACTAGTGTTTTTAAAAAAATGCCTATTTTGATTTATTTCTAATGATGATAATTTAATAAAAAATTCATAAATATTGATTTAGATACTCTACAGGCATTTTTAAAACTTTAGTAGTAAAACTGTAGCACCGACCTACCTCATCAAACATTTCTGGAGGTAATAGTTTAAGACGTCAACAGGCAGATTGGCACATTCAGGCGGAAACATTATGCAGCACACGTCAGGGTGTTTTCATCTGCCACAAATCCGAGGGAAAACCATAATTATAAAACGCCGAGACTCTGTCCACGTTCAGTTGAAATGACATCGACTAAATCTATCCGTCTTCATGAACACCGTAGTACAACCTCAGTGTGTGAAATGCAGTCGAGTACCTTTATATTGCCGCGTGATTGGGCTGGACTGTGATGCCCTCGTGAGTCATAAAACATTTGCGCTGACGGAGCTACCGAAACTGAAAGTAAGTTGTGTTGACTTGACATGTGTAAATAGTTACAGTGTATGTGGTGCTTTAAAAAAACGAGAATAAATGTCAAGAGGCTATATAATTCATCATATGCATGTCATGCTGAGACATACAGGAGTGGCATCTTCACTAACAGAACAGTTTAACCTGCTAAACTGTAAACGGATTATTGCTGCACTAAAACAATAGCCCCCACACACACATATCCACGCATATACGAGATCACTTGTTTCCAACTAAATACCACTTGTTTTTACTAAAAATAAAAGTTGTGGTAAATCAGTGACACAATCAGAATTACACTATGCAGGTTTTATTTAGGTACAAATAACAGCGAGCACATTTTCCATACAGTGTGACCATCATGGAATTTTTTGACGGTAAGTACAAAGAGCAGGTAAGAACATTTATTTTCTAAGCACCATTTCTATCAGGCATGGTGTGGAGCAAGACCTTAAACAAATCTGAGATGTTTAATTGGCTTATGTATTATGTGACAAGCACCTTAAGAAATCAACAATGCATTACATTAAAAATACACTAAAAATTCAGATCCAACATCAAGAGTCCTTTTGATTACCATTACCTTATCTTAGTCTGCACCAAAATACTTTTCTTGAGGAATGATGTAATGCTTTTTCATGGTGTACAGCAAATATTTTCATCAATGCAAAATATCAGATGTTTTGATGTTTGTATTTACATCAATCAAAGCAGCGATTTATGTTCCCATGTTTTCAAATGTACTGTATTATTAACCAAATTTGTATAGAACACTGGCAATAAAAATGTATCTTTAAAAAATGTGAATATTTTGTCTGAAACACACTATTTTCCAGACACATCTGGACCACAATCGAGAAAAATGTGCAAAACAAAGAAACGAGTTAAGTGCTAGAAACCAACTACTTCATAAATAATTTCTTTATATATCACAGCCAACTGAAAGCCTTCAATGAAATAAGCTTTAGTTCAATTACATATTATAAAATTTGCATATTAGATGCAATAAAATAAACACTGTCAAATATAACAAACCAGACTTTCATTGATGTTTTACTATATCTTGACCAGGAAGTAGGGTTGAGGGTTAAAAAAACAAAAAAACAAAACATACACAATGACCATAGCATCAACTGCCTGACACCCGTATTTTATAGTCCATTATATATTTTTTCCCATCTAAATGGAGTGGATTTGGTTTGTTGGGGATAACAGTTCAAAACCCAAGGAGCAGGTGGTGTCGTAATGAAGACCAGGAGTCAGAGATGAGTTCAATTAATAATAATAATTTTACTTAAGGAAGTAGTTTGCAGTTTCATAGGCAGAAGTCAGCGTCAATACCCTCGCAGGAGTTCGTAAGCTGAACTGCCGTATAATACAAAATCAGTCATAGTTATACTCCAGACAGAAGACTTAAAATGCGTCAAAGCACTGGTTAGCAGCGATCTGATTGGTTCCAAAACCTAGATAAACTTAGACAATCTTCACATATGGTCATACACATCTTCAGCATATCTCCAGTGATTATAGCAGGCGTCAGCACGGTTGAAGAAGACACCTCATCCTAGGTCTGGAATCCAGCAATGTTGGCCTCATCTCTTTATACACGCACACACATACACAAACTCAGTCCTTATCTGCTTATTCCCAAGGTTTTCTCGCACTGGCAAGCCTTCTTATCACTATGGTTGGTTAGACACAGAAGCAGGCTGACATTAATCTTGAAGAATAAGAATACAGGATAAAACAGAGTTCTTAATATCTAATGTCCGTTGAGACATGTTAGAAGACAGCATGTCTCTCCCATGGCACATAGAAGAGCCCCCCTGGTCCTTTTTAGCTGACCTGGTGACCCTAGGAAAAAGAATACTCACACACATGTCCATGACATGTAAAACCTGACAGTTCTAGGAAGAAATAATATGTTTCTAAGTAAGCATGCATCAATCTATAGTTATATAGATGGCTTTCTTCATTTAATCACATCATACAACAATCTTGGAGGTTAAATACTGATCAAACACTTGATTAATAATCACACAATATTAATGAGATAATATATTTTGAAGAAAGGATATAATCAGCGTCAGAATCTCCATCCTCTCCTTCAGGATCTCTAAGCTGATTCCTCTGTTATATCTTAAAGTGCCAGATAAAGTGTCTTTGAAGAATGAGGCACCATACTAGACCTCAGGAGCACACCATTCAAAGCCTTTTGCAGTTCTGCATTGAGAAGTTGCAACTATTGATGCTGACCCTTCTCCTGCTCTGGCTGTCTGCCACATGGGACAGTGTCTGAGTCAGGCTGACTTGTGCATTGCTAAAGGATGCTATCCTCCCACTCCCGGCAATCTGCAAGTTAACTGTGGTGGCATAGCTGGTTTTTAATGTTGTTTTGGACCCTTGATTAGTAACACGGACTTCTGTTTTGTCCTCGGTTGGGCACTGAATAGGACTGTCTCTCATAACTGGGTTAGCAGGAGCGACATAGGGACAGATCAGGGTGCTCCGACAAGTAGATTCTGCAACCTCCATGTCATCTTGTTTTGTCTTAGTGCAGGACAAAGCATCAGATTCATTCTTGGGCTCGGTGTTGTATTTTGTCAACATATCATGTACATCTGGCCAGGCAATGCTTGTGAAATGTTTTCCACTATGACTGGTCCTTTCAGTTGTTAGTCTGACAGGTGAAAGAGGGCCAGGGCTTATAGAAGATGGACTGCCACTGTATGAACCTCCACGAGGACTTATTATCCCCAATTCTGAACCCACTGACCATCGTCCACTTTCTGCCCAAGATCTGCGTTCATGTCTAGTTGGACTGGGTGATCTATCCCCTAGAGCAACAGAGGACAAACTGGTTCCTCGAAGCCTCCTCTGGCTCTGCAAGCTGGTTGCTGAACATGAAGACATTCCCATTGGGGTAGGAGAGATGATTCTGGGGCCTCTTAGTGTAAAGTTTTTTCTACTTTTGTTGGAGAAGATGCATTTGGTATTGAAGGATCCCTTGGCTGCGGATTAGCAACACCCCATAAATTTGCAGGAATGCCAATAGGAGGTGGAGAGGTGATTCTGGGGCTCTCACTGGGAGATAAGGAGCAAGCTGATGTTGATCTTGAGATTTCCAAAGACAGAGGGGTAAAAGAGCCACCTTGTCTGGGGATTCTGGGATTTGGTGGCTTTGCTACCAGATGACTGGAGTGGTTTGGAGCAGGTGGAGGGGAGCAGATTTGGGTGAGAAAAGATGGGCTAACAGAAGGGGACTGTACACGAGAGCTAGGCTCAGAGAATGGAAAGGGACAAGCCACCCTATTGCGCAAGGTTGTTCTTTGAGGATCATGGAAATGAGGGAGTCCATCCACATTTGAGTGGGATGCTTTTTTGTGGTTAGTTGCCCTCCCGTTATTACTTAAACTGTTGTTATTGTTATTATTATCGTTATCATTATCATTTAAACTGGTGTAAGGAGGCTGTTCATGAGCAGCAGAGTTTGGGCTTTCAGCAGATGGAGCTGAACGGAGGCTAACTGGAGATGCACGGGATATTGACTGTTGACTACGGTAGGAAGGAGGGGACTGAACTGTTGATGGACTAGATCGAAGACTGTTTGATCTGAATGGGGATGGACAAGACCTTAGGGGTTGACTCCCTACCCCAGTGCTGGATGTACTCCTAAAACCTGACTCCGCACTTAAGTCCAAAGTGATGGGTTTAGGTGATGGTGACCTTAGCCTTAAAGAAGATGTGGGCAGAGGAGAAGAGCTCACAGGTGGGGAAGCAGTCTGAAGATGTGCACCTCTCTTGGCCATTGTTTGAGAAATTGTCTGACTAATACAAGAGGCAGCAATAGACTTTGTAAGAGCTGAGGCCGTTGAGGACAGTCTGGAGTTCTGGGCACTTCTATGTGGAGAGGGTGATCGCATTCGCAAGTTTGGGCTAAAGTCAGATGGTGGTTTCGAATCTAATGGAGATCCACCACTCAAAGGAATGTTTGAAGGATTGTCATTAAGGGCCTGGGAGAAAGATTGTCTGTGAGGAGAAAGGACAGAAGCGGAAGTATCTTGAATCTGTTCCTCGGTCCGCAGTGAAGTATGTGGCACTCTGAAAGGGAAGAGAAGACAGATATAAATGAAATCAAATACTTACACTGCTCTAATATAAAATACAATGGCATAACCTAAATATCAGCTGGATACACCATATAATTACAGCGTTGTTTGGGACATGCTCTGCCGACTACCTTTGAGTGGCTGGAGATGATGGATTCCAATTGGTGAAGGGAGTTCTCTTTCCTGTGGCAGAAGGTAGATTGGAAGGTCTTTGGCTAGTAAAACTTGGACTATAAATGGCTATAGTTACAGTGTATGTGGTGCTTTAAAAAAACGAGAATAAATGTCAAGAGGCTATATAATTCATCATATGCATGTCATGCTGAAACATACAGGAGTGGCATCCTCACTAACAGAACAGTTTAATCTACTAAACTGTAAACGGATTATTGCTGCACTAAAACAATATGCCCCCCCCCCCCCACATATCCACGCATATACGAGATCACTTGTTTCCAACTAAATACCACTTGTTTTTACTAAAAATAAAAGTTGTGGTAAATCAGTGACACAATCAGAATTACACTATGCAGGTTTTATTTAGGTACAAATAACAGCGAGCACATTTTCCATACAGTGTGACCATCATGGAATTTTTTGACGGTAAGTACAAAGAGCAGGTAAGAACATTTATTTTCTAAGCACCATTTCTATCAGGCATGGTGTGGAGCAAGCCCTTAAACAAATCTGAGATGTTTAATTGGCTTATGTATTATGTGACAAGCACCTTAAGAAATCAACAATGCATTACATTAAAAATACACTAAAAATTCAGATCCAACATCAAGAGTCCTTTTGATTACCATTACCTTATCTTAGTCTGCACCAAAATACTTTTCTTGAGGAATGATGTAATGCTTTTTCATGGTGTACAGCAAACATTTTCATCAATGCAAAATATCAGATGTTTTGATGTTTGTATTTACATCAATCAAAGCAGCGATTTATGTTCCCATGTTTTCAAATGTACTGTATTATTAACCAAATTTGTATAGAACACTGGCAATAAAAATGTATCTTTAAAAAATGTGAATATTTTGTCTGAAACACACTATTTCCAGACCATTCTGGACCACATTAGAGAAAAATGTGCAAAACAAAGAAATGAGTTAAGTGCCAGAAACCAACTACTTCATAAATAATTTCTTTATATATCACAGCCAACTGAAAGCCTTCAATGAAATAAGCTTTAGTTCAATTACATATTATAAAATTTGCATATTAGATGCAATAAAATAAACACTGTCAAATATAACAAACCAGACTTTCATTGATGTTTTACTATATCTTGACCAGGAAGTAGGGTTGAGGGTTAAAAAAACAAAAAAACAAAACATACACAATGACCATAGCATCAACTGCCTGACACCCGTATTTTATAGTCCATTATATATTTTTTTCCCATCTAAATGGAGTGGATTTGGATCTCTAAGCTGATTCCTCTGTTATATCCTAAAGTGCCAGATAAAGTGTCTTTGAAGAATGAGGCACCATACTAGACCTCAGGAGCACACCATTCAAAGCCTTTTGCAGTTCTGCATTGAGAAGTTGCAACTATTGATGCTGACCCTTCTCCTGCTCTGGCTGTCTGCCACAGGGGACAGTGTCTGAGTCAGGCTGACTTGTGCATTGCTAAAGGATGCTATCCTCCCACTCCCGGCAATCTGCAAGTTAACTGTGGTGGCATAGCTGGTTTTTAATGTTGTTTTGGACCCTTGATTAGTAACACGGTCTTCTGTTTTGTCCTCGGTTGGGCACTGAATAGGACTGTCTCTCATAACTGGGTTAGCAGGAGCGACATAGGGACAGATCAGGGTGCTCCGACAAGTAGATTCTGCAACCTCCATGTCATCTTGCTCTGTCTCAGTGCAGGACAAAGCATCAGATTCATTCTTGGGCTTGGTGTTGTATTTTGTCAACATATCATGTACATCTGGCCAGGCAATGCTTGTGAAATGTTTTCCACTATGACTGGTCCTTTCAGTTGTTAGTCTGACAGGTGAAAGAGGGCCAGGGCTTATAGAAGATGGACTGCCACTGTATGAACCTCCACGAGGACTTATTATCCCCAATTCTGAACCCACTGACCATCGTCCACTTTCTGCCCAAGATCTGCGTTCATGTCTAGTTGGACTGGGTGATCTATCCCCTAGAGCAACAGAGGACAAACTGGTTCCTCGAAGCCTCCTCTGGCTCTGCAAGCTGGTTGCTGAACATGAAGACATTCCCATTGGGGTAGGAGAGATGATTCTGGGGCCTCTTAGTGTAAAGTTTGTTTCTACTTTTGTTGGAGAAGATGCATTTGGTATTGAAGGATCCCTTGGCTGCGGATTAGCAACACCCCATAAATTTGCAGGAATGCCAATAGGAGGTGGAGAGGTGATTCTGGGGCTCTCACTGGGAGATAAGGAGCAAGCTGATGTTGATCTTGAGATTTCCAAAGACAGAGGGGTAAAAGAGCCACCTTGTCTGGGGATTCTGGGATTTGGTGGCTTTGCTACCAGATGACTGGAGTGGTTTGGAGCAGGTGGAGGGGAGCAGATTTGGGTGAGAAAAGATGGGCTAACAGAAGGGGACTGTACACGAGAGCTAGGCTCAGATAATGGAAAGGGACAAGCCACCCTATTGCGCAAGGTTGTTCTTTGAGGATCATGGAAATGAGGGAGTCCATCCACATTTGAGTGGGATGCTTTTTTGTTATTAGTTGCCCTCCCGTTATTACTTAAACTGTTGTTATTGTTATTATTATCATTATCATTATCATTTAAACTGGTGTAAGAAGGCTGTTCATGAGCAGCAGAGTTTGGGCTTTCAGCAGATGGAGCTGAACGGAGGCTAACTGGAGATGCACAGGATATTGACTGTTGACTACGGTAGGAAGGAGGGGACTGAACTGTTGATGGACTAGATCGAAGACTGTTTGATCTGAATGGGGATGGACAAGACCTTAGGGGTTGACTCCCTACCCCAGTGCTGGATGTACTCCTAAAACCTGACTCCGCACTTAAGTCCAAAGTGATGGGTTTAGGTGATGGTGACCTTAGCCTTAAAGAAGATGTGGGCAGAGGAGAAGAGCTCACAGGTGGGGAAGCAGTCTGAAGATGTGCACCTCTCTTGGCCATTGTTTGAGAAATTGTCTGACTAATACAAGAGGCAGCAATAGACTTTGTAAGAGCTGAGGCCGTTGAGGACAGTCTGGAGTTCTGGGCACTTCTATGTGGAGAGGGTGATCGCATTCGCAAGTTTGGGCTAAAGTCAGACGGTGGTTTCGAATCTAATGGAGGTCCACCACTCAAAGGAATGTTTGAAGGATTGTCATTAAGGGCCTGGGAGAAAGATTGTCTGTGAGGAGAAAGGCCAGAAGCGGAAGTTTCTTGAATCTTTTCCTCGGTCCGCAGTGAAGTATGTGGCACTCTGAAAGGGAAGAGAAGACAGATATAAATGAAATCAAATACTTACACTGCTCTAATATAAACTACAATGGCATAACCTAAATATCAGCTGGATACACCATATAACTTCAGTGTTGTTTTGGACATGCTCTGCCGACTACCTTTGAGTGGCTGGAGATGATGGATTCCAATTGGTGAAGGGAGTTCTCTTTCCTGTGGCAGAAGGTAGATTGGAAGGTCTTTGGCTAGTAAACCTTGGAAGCTCATCCAAAGTAGGTCCGCCAACCGGTGGTGTAGAGGGTGGGCTCAAAGTCTTTGAATTATCGCTCAGGTCCTTTTTGGATTGAACATCCAGTGGACTACACTTGCCACATGGCGTCAGTTGTGTACGGCTAGTTGCATCTTCTTGCAACTGGGTTAAAGGGTATGAATATTCTGATCCTTCAGAGATGACAACAGTGTTTATAGCACAGTTTTTAGTGGAGACTGCTGACTGTAATGGGGGACATTCACCTACTTCACTAACAGAGGACACTACAGGTGTTATTTCCTCCATGCTAGTGGCTTCAGTATCTGCATGGGCCGGCTTGGAATTCAAATGTATTTCATCTCGTTTATCATCAATGGACAATATGCTTTCACAGTGCTGTGCAATTAAGTCCCTTTTCTCCTCTACACTTCGAGTCTCTTCTTCTAAATGTTTAATGAATAGTGGTTCAATAAAAAGTTCACTACTATGACCAGAATTGCTCACAAAAGCATGGTTCTCTTCTTGCAATGTCTTTCCTTCTTTAGTCCCATTTATTGCAATGGATTTGTCCACAGCATATGAATGGTTGTCCTGAACAGACTGCAGTATAATGTCAGCATGCTTGTCCAATGAAAATCTGTCTAATTTGGATAGTATTTCTGGCTCAGTTTGGACTTGAGTTTCTGAGGAAGTTGAAAGTGACAAGGATTGATCTCCCTCTTGTCTTTTAGACTGACATTTTCCTAAGGAGCTTTTTCTATGGTCTGATATTACAGAGACCTGTGATTCCATAACGGTTGTTAATGAAGTAGCCAACGATTCAGCACATGAAAAATGAAGTGAATTAGATCCATTTGTTGAGATCTCATCTGGGGGTCCAATGAGATTACAATAATTTTCTTGGTGATATGTTGTAGATAGCTTCTCCCTTAAAATGATGTGACCAAAAGGCTCAGTGGGTGTTGATACTGAAAACTCTTCTGCAACAAAAGAATAGGCAACATTGTATTAAATACAGATGTAAAATAATGTGTAAAGTAATATCACACTGATCATTCCTGAATTATATATGGATTAGGAACTCACCTGTGGGCTGATTTAGTATTCTTATATCCCCCTGGTGCAGCTGTACTTGCCGAGACTTGGGTGAAATGCTGTATTTTCCCTCTACTGAACATTCTCCTCTACTCACTCGTGTTTTCTTCTGGTGTAGTGGTACCTTCATGCTGCTTGCTTTCGCTGTGTACATGCGTGCAAGCATTTGTACTTTATTAAGAATCTTTTCAGAGTTTTCTACCAAGCATTGATTGACTGGTCCACCCTCAAAAATTCCTAAATCTGGTACCTCTTCCATTCCTTCATAAAGTGTACGGGTACACGTTACCTCCCTGTCATGACGAGACCATCGGCCACCTTTAATCTGACTGGGAATGCTATCCAGGTTTCCATTAGAGGACATCCTAACTCTTGTTCTACTTCCATACTTAAGAGATGTATCCGCAGTCTCTGTCGTCTGTGGATTAGATGTGTCTGAAGTGTCAGGATCGCATTGTGAATGCTCATATTTACGCTGCATCTGGGTTGTTGTGCAATTTAGAGATGACGTGTTTTTCTCAGGAGCATCTGTATGTTCACCACAGCTCTTCTCTTTTGAGAAAGGAACTTTCTGACTATTTATAAAGTCTTGGCCAGTTCTTTCTTTCTCTTTCCACAATTTCATACAGGGATCGAACTCACAGATGTCTTTTTCTTTTTTATCTGCATTCTTGCTGTTTAATAATTCTTTTCGTTCTTGGAATATATCTGAATGTGAAAGAGGAATGGCTTTATCAGAAGATTCCTCATGGTTGAAATTCTGGTCAGATTGGTCTGGTGTTGGGAGTAATGAAGATGGCGCGTCAGATTCAGCACAGCCTGAGTGGCTACTCTCAGACTCAGTTAGACTGTCTTGGTGAACACAAACACTAAATCGAGACACCGAATCCTTCACTAATCCTGCAGGAATACGAGAGAAGCTGTTTCTTCGTGCTGTCTGACCCTCCTCAACACCTGCCTCTGCTGCTTCATAATAGCTGCGTATCTTCTCAATAATCTGCTTGTCACTTTTGGTTAGTTTTTGCTCAGGTTCTACTTTGGGGACAAGAGAGCTGTCAGTTGCTTTTAATTTAGTAGCAATGTGAGCACAAGCTGACTTAGCCTCACTTTCTTCACTTTTACTAGCAGAGTCTTCAGGACCTTTTCCGCCCTTTTCATCTGTGACCTTCATCATTTCTGGGTTGGATGATTCACTATGACTAGGCTCTGGTAATGTCAACTCTCCTGATTGATTCACTTCTTTGGAGGTCTGTAATAGTGATGATGCTTCCTCAAGCTCTGGTTGAGCAACATTTGCTTCACATAATGGATGGCTCTCCTTGTCTTTGTCTGACACATCCACCAGAGTTTCTTCTGCTTCAGATCTTTTGGCATCGTTGGTCTGATGCTTATTTCCATCCACCTCAGCTATTAGTGGTTTGGACTCATCTAACTGCTGTGCCTCCAATGACTGGCCTTCCAGGGTCTCTGGAGTCAACTGACACAAAGGGGGAAAAAAATAAAAATGTCATTTTCTTATAACTAATCACCGATGTCAGTGTGTATAGCCATAGCAATGAAACATTGTGTTGAGTTACTATAGCAATTTGTGGTGTCAATATGTTTTGGTGCTATATGTACCACTTCAGATGTAAACTCAGCCATGCCTTGCCGAGCACGGCTCTCATTAATGAACTGCATGATTTCCTCAGTAATGGACAGTGTTGGTGGTAGAGGGAGTGGGGTCATGTCATCCTCATCCTGACATAAAGCCAGATCATCACGGCCAGATTCAACTTCAATGACAGAGGATGCCAGAGTACTGGTACTGCATGAAAAGCCAATGCTATTAGCCGATGGGCACAACTCCCCTTCACTGCCAGCCTGAAAACCCATTAAATGGATAGAAGCATAGATACACAGAAATTTAATAACGTCATTTTGGACTTTTGAATAACATGTGACACCAAACGTTTAAACAAAACATATTGATTCAAGGTTGCATTATGTTGCAAAAATGTATAATATATTATGTTTCATTGAAGAAAATAAAATTGTCTCACACCTTTAAAGAACCTGAATTGCAGGAGCAGTGAAGCCATGGCAGATTGGAAAAAGAAAAAAAGAAAAAAATTTTAAGTGTTTTAAAATGTTTACTTTTTCCACATTCCCTTCTTAAACAATATCATTACTGATGAAAGAACACCAAGATAACATACAATTCAAGTCTACACTCACCACTTTGCTGGAATGCAGCTTCTATATCTTTGGCAGGAGCTTGATGCACATAAAGATTAGATTTTAGACTTTGAACTTTAGAAACTTAAGAGGAAATTTAGGACCTTCATTTTATGCCCATTTTAAAAATCTGAGATTAGATTATATTCACCAGACTGTCTCCTCCCACGCTTGTATGGCAGGTTACCCTCTAGGAGGAGGGGGAGGCTTTTCTTGGCTTTCTCTGGGGTGTAGATGAACTCTGGCGGCTCTGTCAGGAGTTATGAAGTTCACTTTTATGAGTATTTGAATTATTGCAGGCTGGTATTTTAAGGTATTCTAATGAACACTACATGCCAGACCTGATTGCCTTCTTCCTCTGTGGTAGTTATGAACATCATCCAGTCGTGGAGAAGGCATTGGTTTTCTTATCGGTTCCAGATCAAACTGTGGGGCTAAGTATGGTACATAACATGAATACTCCACAGCGAGTCACACTCATTGCCACAGGCAATCGTTCAAAACGACAAGAATGCAAAGAATACTTACACTGACAGAAGTTGTCACCAAGAACCTGCCTTGCCTGGAAAACATGTTATAAATAAATATTTAGTGCTCTGGTGTCGTTCTGTGAACTATGTATAACTATGTGAACTATGTATAACTTCAAGTGAATGTGAGTTCACATCTAAAAAAAAACGTTGGTCCGTTTTTTTTGACTGCACGTTATATTTGACCTATAAAAAACTCTTACTTTTTGGGGTAAGGATGCAGGATGGTTTTCCACTATCATCCTTTTGAGGTAATGCAGCCACAGCCGCTTCTCCTCCTGGTTTTTAGCCTACAGCGAAGTATAGTAAGGTTTTTAGCAACAGACATTACAAAAAAAAGTGTCTTTTCATTACTTTTAATCAGTGGTTAGAAACAAATGCCAAGTAATGCATCTACAAAAGGGTTCAGTAATGAAGTTATGTCTGTCTGTTGTGCATTTTAAATATAGATTTTTTTACCTGAACAATGTGCTGTTGTTTTGGGATTGTTTGGTCAGACACCTTAAAACAGAGGGGATCCTTCATGTTTTCCACTAAGAGCAGATTACAGCACTTGAAAATGAGATGGAGGAAGAGAAAAACATGAGGCTTGCATATCCCAAATGCTTCATGCCTACTGTAGATATACAGTAGATTTAGAAAGAAAACTAAGATCTGATTACAAATGATGATGACTTACAAAGATGTGAGTGCTGTATATGAAATGATCCAACCTCTTCTTGGCAATGAGAAGCATTCTGTCAAAAAGAAAGAAAGCTCTTTCCTTTTTCACACGCTGAACCCGGAAGCAACCTTCAAGTACCAGCTCTCCAAAACCACTGAGATCAGGCCCTGTCCAGTTCAGCAACAAGCTCTCAATCTCCTTAAAAAAAAACAAAAAAAAAACAAGAAGTAACATTTGCAACAGAATTAAATACATCAAAATCGATTAGTTACATATGATTAGTTTTGATTCCTGGAATTACCTGCAGTCTGACTGCATGTTCCTGTTTCCTCTTCATGTCATTGATGTACCAGGCAACTGCTGTCATGGTTATAATGGCATCTTCGACTACCTCATACCCTGGATCACTTTTATCAAAGTGTTTGGATAGTTCCTACCACAAGGGGGCGACAACAGATAAACTGTATCGTTAAAGGACCACAGTTAGAGGATTAGTTCAATTTCAAGTTCCATTTTCCAGTGTTGTAGTCGAGACCGGCTCATTCGAGTCCGAGTCCAGATCGAGTCCAGAAAGGGTCGAGTCCGAGTCAAGACCGATTTCAGAAAGGGTCGAGTCCGAGTCAAGACCGAGACCAGAGAGATTGGGTCTGAGACAAGACCTAAAGAAATCTTCAAGAGTATGTAAAATGTATGATGGAAACAATAAAGGGTAAAAGGGCCACATAGTATGTGGTGTAAAGGTAATTTTATTAGAATTATGAATTGTTACTTGTCAATATTAAGTGCTCATTTTCACATAACATCGTTGTACCACTATACACATCCATATAACCTTTCTAGTACACATAACATTACTGTACGACTCTATATTGTAATTCCACATAACACTTCTAGTACAAGTAACATTACTGTACCACTATACTTGTAAATGTTCAACTGTAACAGCTTTTACATAACTTTTAACCCTGAAGCTTAACTAATGACTGCTAATAGCCTGAAAATGTCTTGGATTATGTGCACTTTAGATGTTGTGAAGATTAAAGATGGGCATAATTACTTTTCAAAAAATTAAGTGAGGAGACCATCCTGCTACCCAACCAAGCACGATGTTGTCTCATGATCAATCCACCCCAACTAAAAACTCTCTCTATTGGTGCAGAGGAATCAGGGACTGACAAAAGTTACCATTTTATCACTTTCTGTAACAGCAACGGATAATCTAATGCTAATTTCACTGGATGGTGGGTTTTAATGCAGGGTAAAATACACACTAGTCGAAGTTTTTTTTAGTTACGGAGGGCATACACACAAGAGCCGACTGACTGTCCAGGAAAATTTCATGCAAAAGTGTGTATGTGCCAGGGGAAGAAAGCTGGATGAAATGCCATATAAGTTCAATGCATTCTGTCAGACATGTTTTTGGGGGGAGATGATTAGTGTTGAGACAGTCAGTCTGTGTCTGTATTCATTATATAATTTAATTAAACAATATTTGTTTTTTTCTGTGACCATTTTGTCCTACTTTGTAAAAATAACACAGTTGAGAGAAATAATGTAGCAATGTGGCTTTCTGGAAAGCGGGATCACTACAGGCGGATGGCAGGAGGGTAACTTAAAGGAACACTCCACCGTTTTTTGAAATAGGGCTTATTCACATTATTTCCTACATTTAGATAGGTGGGCAAATGCATTTTTGTGTCAGTGCATGCATTGTTTTAGTTTGACTGGGTCTGCGTTAGCTTAGCTTAGCACAATGAATGGAATCCTTTGTTGCCAGCTAGCATGGCCTGAGTAAAAGTCATCAAAAAAATAAAAAAAAAACACCTAATTACTTCTTGTGGCCCGCGTATTCACAACGAGTACAAATAGCGATCCAGATTAACACTAGGCGATTTCATAGGCAGATATTGGCTTGGGACTATATTATGGGGAAGCACAGGTGAAGCACTGCTGCTTAGGCGAAGCACTGCTACTTCGGCGCAGAGATATCACGCAATACATGAAATCCCACGACTTCCGTCAACATACCGGCGTGAATAGTAGCTGCCTGGCTATTTTCCTTACAGTACACGAATGGCGATGAATAGAGTTGGGGTACTCGAACTTGGACTCGGACTCGAGTCCGGACTCGAGTCCAATTTTGAATGAACTCGGACTTGTCACGCACTCGGGTGAATTTGTACTCGGACTTGACACGGACTTGAACATTTTGGACTCGGAAAATATTCCGAGTACAGTCGAGTCCGCGTCACGTGTAACAATAAAACCAGCATAAAATTGAAATGATAAATTAATGAATGTCTCCCCTTCTGTCATTTTACTGCACCACACCGGCAGGCAGAAGTCTCCTGCTTGCAGACGAAACACACGCACCACTCACTGAATATCAATTTAGTGATGGGAAGTTCGATTCTTTTCCGCGAACCGGTTCTTTCGGACGGTTTGATTCAATAAACCGGTTGAAAAAAAAAAAAAAACAGTTCACCGGATACATAATCCATTGCGATGTATTTGTTATTAAATTAACTTACGTTTCGTCAGATTGCCCTTCCTTCAAGCCCTCGGTTTACCCGCACTCATTACATTAGCACAAAATCAGTTCAGAATCAATCACCAAAAGAATCAGTTCGGTTCAGACGCGCTGTGAGTCATTCGGCTTCATGCTGAATCACGACTGCGCAGTATCATCAGCTCCTCGGTTCTCGAATCGGACGCGTCCGAAAGAAACGGTTTTCGGTTCAGTTTACTGATGATCTGAAAACTGATACAACCGGTTCTTGACTCGAGAACGAGAATCGCTCAAAACCCGGGTAGGAAAATCTGACAGGGTAGGATAAAATGTCAGGACACCGGCACGTGCTGCAGTTCAGTATCATCAGCTGCTCTACTCGTGTCCATGTTCTGTTTACTACAAACTCAGTTTGTGAATCTGTCATCATTAACTATAAATACAGTACAGATATTTCATAAATCATCCCTTATTCATATTAAACATGGAGTCTTTAGAGTCTTAATCATTGTCCAACTTCCCTGAAAACCCCTTTGGCCCATACATAATCTACAATATACAGATTAGAAACATGTAGCCCCTATCTTAAAAAAAAAAACATATATATATATATATATATATATATATATATATATATATATTTATATATATATAGTTTTATCACACTTTCCGATGTTTAACAAAATACTTGAAAAATGACACACATGCGCAGTATCATCAGTTCATCGGTTCTCAAATCGGACGCCTCCGAAAGAAACGGTTTTCGGTTCAGTGTACTGGTGATCCGAAAACCGATGCAACCGAGTACCAGAGACAGCAGCAGCAACCAACAGATGCTGCTCAGCTCAGCATTGCAGGATTTGCAAGACCAGAACTGACCAAACAAGCAATGCAACTTTATGATGCAAGTTCTCCAAGGCAACAAGAAATTCATAATGTCATCATTAACGATCTCCTCATTGGCTGCACTTTACCTCTGTCAAATGTGGGGGAGAGGCATTAAATAACTGAAATGTCATCTTTAACTGGAGGACAATATAGTGTGATACAATAATAAAATAGGTTCATTTGTATTTTCATGCACTTGTAATACAATAAAACCTTTGAAACCTTTTTTGATAGGAAACTAGTTCTGTTGATATAAAATAAAAATGTTCAATGGCAATGACTAGATGTAACAGTGGTATTTTTCTATTACATTTTTATATTGCCATTGGTTTAATGGGTTGAAAGGTTAAAATATTAATAGAATGTAAAAATGTACAATACCAATTTATAATCTTTTTTAATTTAATTACTTTCTGGACTCGGGCGGACTCGACTCGGACTCGGCCTTTAAGAACTCGGACTTGAGTCCAACTCGGCCCCTTTTGGACTCGGACTCGGACTTGGACTCGATGTTTGTGGACTTGGTCTTGACTCGTACTCGACAAAGGTGGACTCGGACCCAACTCTAGCGATGAACATGGCTGATTTTGAGAGAGACGAAGAGGGTGACTTCTCAGACAGTCAAGAACCAGAACCATACCTATTTGAACCAGAGTTTACAGAAGACGAGCTGCGTGCTTTGGAAATAGAACGACAGTAGGAGACTGCGGTCAAGCCAGCCGCACTTCAGAAAAACACCGTCAAGCCAGCCGCGAGTGAAATTTATATGCGCGTGTATTAGTTGCGATCGCTCAACAGCCTGAGGACGTGAAGATGAGAGCCAACATGAACTGGTGGTGTGAATGTGGGGGAATATGCCAATCTATGCCGACGGAAATAGAGTGTCTGTGCTGTAGAGAGTGGGACATGTTTTTCCCATTGATGACCAGGCTCAACACGTCAGATCAAGATGAGCGTGCCCGAAGTTGTATCACATCTACAGAGGATTTCACGGCGCTGATCCATTCTGCAGTACTCTATTTTTTTTTTCCGGTGTGACAAAGTGAACTGGAAAAAACGCCCCACGCCGAATGGACCAAATGGACAGCTGTCCACAGAGTAAGTGATTATTTTAATCATGACGCATGTATAGATCGACCCATATTATACCTGTATTCACATAGAGTTGATGTTTTCATGTGTTGCGTGATTCTCTGCGCCGAAGTAGCAGTGCTTTCTTCTGTGCTTCCCCATAATATAGTCCCAAGTCAATATCTGCCTAGGAAATCGCCTAGTGTTAATCTGGATCGCTATTTGTACTCGTTGTGAATACGCACGCCACAAGAAGGAATTAGGTGGGTTTTTTTTATTTTTTTGATCACTTTTACTCAGGCCATGCTAGCTGGCAACAAAGGATTCCATTCATTGTGCTAAGCTAAGCTAACGCCGACCCAGTCAAACTAAAACAATGCATGCACTGACACAAAAATGCATTTGCCCACCTATCTAAATGTAGGAAATAATGTGAATAAGCCCTATTTCAAAAAACGGTGGAGTGTTCCTTTAAGGCCGGTGACACACTGGCTGCGTGGCGTCTCTGCTGCGTGCTAGAAGCGTGGTGGCTGCTTCGCGTTTCTGTGTCTTTACACACCAGAAGCGTGTCTGATGCGGCGCTGGCGCGCTGCTTCTGCTATAGGTGACATAGAGAGAGGCCGCCGAAAAACCAGGCTCTTGCAAAATAGAGTATGTTTGACAGGTGCAATATTTGAAAATCGATAATTATTTATTTATTTATTTTTTAATTACATTTATATCTGAATTTATGCCAACCTATAGACTTTCAAATATCAAAATGTTATGAATTCATATGTATGTGTGTACATAATGACACAAATGGCATATAAACATATTTTCCTAGTTTATTTTGCCTGGAAACGCTTCCAACACGTGCGTGTTCGCGTGAAAATAGGCGTCGGTTCTATTTCTAGCATGCACGCATTTTCCGCGCGGCTCGAGCTGCGCCTGGGATGCGCGTCTCACGCAGGCAGTCTGCAAGCTCTAACCTGTTAACATGGGAGCCGAATTAAAAACAGACACGCCACGCAGCTGAGACGCTTGCGCCACGCATCCAGTGTGTCGCTGGCCTAACGTCTCACGTCACAAGAAAACCACCAGTCATTGGATGTATCAATCATCAATTTAAAGAAACATTAACATACAGTAATAATCATGACATATTTTGATTGGGACTCGAGTGGACTCGGGCATAAGTCCGATTCCTAATATGTTCGAGTCCGAGTCAATACCGAGTCAAAATGCACACGAGTCCATGACAAGACCGAGACCATTAAAATACGGTCTCGAGACCGAGTCCAAGACCGAGTCCGAGTCTCGAGTACTCAACACTGCCATTTTCCTGATAATATACTCATTACTGATGGGACAATTGATACAGAGGCTCAGATGCTCCGAGGCAGTTTTCAAAGCACTAATGTATCACACACTGTGCCGATGCTTGTATAGAAATAACAATACCACGTGATGGATGAAACGCCATGCAGTATCGAAAGGTCGGGACAGCTGGTTTTAAAAAAATCGGCTTTTTGCATGACTCTTGTGTTCGAATTTACATTGACTTGGTTGTTATTTGGGATTCAGTGGAATAGTTTAGAATAACCTCAACACCAGACAGAAACTGAATGCATCTCACACCTCTATTGCATTTTATCATATTCTACAGGTGCATCTCAATAGACTATAATGTTGTGGAAAAGTTCATTTCAGTGATTCAACTCAAATTGTGAAACTTGTGTATTAAATAAATAAAATACAGAGAGACTGAAGTAGTTTAAGTTTTTGTTTCTTTTAATTGTGATGATTTTGTCTCACATTTTACAAAGACCCACCTATTCACTATCTCAACAAATTAGAATACTTCATAAGACCAATAAAAAAGATTTTTAGTGAATTGTTGGCCTTCTGGAAAGTATGTTAATTTACTGTACATGTACTCAATACTCGGTAGAGGCTCCTTTTGCTTTAATTATTTCCTCAATTCAGTGTGGCATGGAGGTGATCTGTTTGTGGCACTGCTGAGGTGGTCTGGAAGCCCAAGTTTCTTTGAAAGTGGCCTTCAGCTCTTCTGCATTGTTTGGTCTCTTGTTCCTCATTTTCCTCTTGACAATAGCCCATAGATTCTCTCTGGGGTTCAGGTCTGGTGAGTTTGGCCAGTCAAGCACACCAACTAATAGAGTATTTTTGCTAATACTCAATTATTAATTATAATCACACACTTGTGTATTTTATATTATTGATTAATATGTGAATCCGTTGAACGGACTATGCATGACATGATTTGGCAGAGATTCAAAACTTTGCTCCACGATGTTTTGTTAGATCTGGCGGAGAAACCAAGTCTGACCACTAGATGTCGCTAATGTGCACGATGTCAAAAGCTTCGAGTAATGAACAATTTTTTTGCACAATTTCATGAAAGCCTCAAATGGTTCAGAAAGCCTTGGTTTCCTATCACTAGTTCTCACCCTCATGCTATCCAAGATGATCTTTCTTTCTTCAGTTGAAAAGAAATGTAGGTTTTTGAGGAAAATATCCCAGGATTTTTGTCCGTAGAGTCGACTTCACAGTTACCAAACTGATAAAGCTTCCAAGGGCTCTACACGATCCCGGTCGAGGAATAAGGGTCTTATCTAGTCAAACCATTGGTCATTTTCTTAAAAACAATAACCATTTTTATACTTTTTAACCACAAATGTTCATCTTGCTCTAGCTCTGCTTGCACATGCAGGTCTTCACGTATTATGTAATGTAATCGCGTTGGAAAGGTCAAGTGCGATTAGCTCTTCCTCTGTGTACTCCGGTTCAGAAAAGTAGGGTAGGGCAAAAAACCGACATTGTCATTTTACCATTTCATATTCCTTCAACTGTGATCGTGTAGCCACACTGAAACTGCAATTTGGACCTTCAGCCCGTTGTTTCCCACTGAAGTCCATTATGCAGAGAAAAATCCTGGAACATTTTCCTCAAAAAAACTGTAATTTCTTTGCGACTGAAGATAGAAAGGCATGAAGATCTCAGATGACATGGTGATGAGTAATTGATAAGTAAATATTTATTCTGGAAGTGAACTAATCCTTTAACATCCGTTTCAGTGTTTACTAGCATGGCTCCATTTGCCCATGCTAGTAGATGCCATAGCAAGACCATAAGATCTAAAATTGGTATTACTGTCAAAGCATTGTACTCCACTGACCTGCAGCAGGAGGTGATATTTAAGAATTCTTTGGACTGGTTTCAGCAGGTAAGTCTCTAGAGGCAATGAGTGACACAGAGTGGCCTGCCTTTCGTGGAAGAAGCGCACCAGGCTCTCGTTCTTCATGCAGTCCCGCAGGACTGTTACTGAGCTGGATGGATACAGGGAGGAAGACATTTAAGCAGGGTGGTACTGGGAGACTTATCCGTTTGTCAGCTTTGCCTGACAGCACTTCATCTTATCCTGTGGTAATGCATTCAGCTGAGGGCCATGTAAATCTACAAATGCACTAACCACACATCTACAGTAAATGCTAAATACAATTCAAAAGTATTTATGTTTTTGTGTAACCTCCAGTTTCTTCCAATTTCAAACAAAAGTGTATTTTGTTCTTGCTGTAACTCTGTGTTTCACTACCATTTGATGCATGTAAAAGAACAGCCATGTAAAATATGTATAATACAAATTATTTTAATAACTGCATAGTTATTGTATTAATAAGCAACAACTAAATCTGTAAAGGTGGCTCAGAATCACCTCTAGCAGCACATCTGCTGCTACTGTACCAGAGGCCCATTGAAAACTAAGAGAGGAGCTGAAAAGTATTTCCAAGAAGTCATTACCCAAGCATTTCTGCCTCTGATATACATCTAATTTTTCTACTAGACATATCTAACACAGACTAATTGAAACCACATGACATTCATCAAAAATATCTTACATGACTATACATAACTGTGATTGATTTACACCACATGATTCTAATGATATTGTCCACAAAAATGCAACATTGTATCACTATGCACTATGCAAGTTTTCAGGGATATATGCGGGGCAATTAATATTTTTAACTTTCAGCAGATCAAAATGTTATATATAAATATAGAAAAATGTATAATTAATCTAGGATATTCTGAAATATTATTGCATATTATTTGAATGTATTTCAAAATGTCATTTATTGATTATTCATTTATAATTCATTAATTTTCAGCATCATAAAAAAAATCAGAAATACATTGTAAATGTCTTTACTGTCATTTTTGTTAAATCTTAATAAATAATAATAAAAATAATAATAATTATTATAAAATTATTCATTTATTTTACACACACACACATTTTTTTAAATACATCATATCAAAATTAGAAATATTATTCACTTACTTGGGGTAATTCATGCAGTATATGGTATAAATGTCAAAAGCTTCACTCTAAAACCAAAAAAACAACATCATAAATTGTTACAGTGATTCCAAAGATTCTCAATACATTTCATTCTATTAACAAAAGTACACCACTAACTATGGACATCAAAAAATATACAACGAGTTCAGGGTTATGAATCCAGACAAAAATATATCAGTCAGTTTAAAAATGGCACAATCTAGAGTGGCATTCAGTTGGCAGTATGTGTGAGATTTTTCCACTTAATGTTTGTGTACCAAAAATAGAAGCAGTACCAGAACAAGCCAATCAAGTGAACCCCATCATCTGCTCTGGCAATGGCCAATACACCCAGATCTGACCAGATGCAGAGTAACAATCACTGGACTACATCTGTACGAGCATGTAAACACATCTAATACTGTATGTGCTGTATTTAGAGCCTGATTATCAAGTCTAGAGGCACTGCTTGATTTAGAAAAAGTTTTTTGGTGTTGCAGAGATTATGGGGAAAAAAACTTGACTGTGAGACTCTGCAACATTAGAAATGGTTAAATTGAGCTAAACCCTCAAAATAACCCCCCGGTAATGGCTTAATCGAATGTACTCTCTGCTTCCTAGACCAGTGCTAATTGATCCTAACAGTGGCTGTTTCAGCAGGAGGTAAATACTGGGTTTTGAGACACAGCCTCAAGCGATTTAAAGGTATAGTCTGATTTTCTTTGCAGAAAGAGCCATGAGCACATTTAACCTCTCTAGCACTCCAAACAATGATGCCCTTGTCTGGTTCCCATTCCAGCCTAGTCTGCTCATTGTTGTGTCATTGTGGTGTGGAGACAAGAACGCTAAAAGTGTCTGCAAATGCACTTAGCTGACGTGTGCATGTGTTTAAAATTTAACCCGGTTTACTGATGTGTTTAGATTTAGAGAGTCCATCTGTTTGTTTTTTTTTGGCCAAAACATACCTGTGTGCTTCTGCCATACCGCTAAGCGAGGGCCCAACATTTCAAATGAACAAAACTGGATTTTCCTTAGACAAAACTCCTAGAATGGCGTGCATTAAAACACAATCTCCTTGTCTTGAGATGTGTGTATTGTGTGGAAGGAACAGGATGTATATTTTACATAGTCATGTGCTTACCCTCTCCACAAAGCACTCTGCTATGGCCGCTGCATGTGGACTACGTTCAAGATCTTCCAAAAGCTCACTGTAAAAAATATAAAATACAAATTATATATATATATATATATATATATATATATTCTAGTGAGTTTTGGTGCATAACACATATATTACTCACATATTCTCACAAAAGCATTTGCAAGCTGAAAAATTATGAGTGGCATATGAAGACCAGTTTTCTGACATGAGACTTATTCCCTTTTTGAGCAAACATCTGGACTGGAGTTTCAAGAGGACACTCTTGACAGGAATGGGCTCCAATTCCAGCCTGCGTTTTCCAAATAGCATTGATTTCTTTTTCATCATTTAGAACAAACTGTTGCTTAAATGCACACAGATGGGAAAGATCTCATTTTGGCTCCATTTCCTCCAAACATACCCCAATATCCACACAGTCAAAAATGAAAACCTTTCTACACAGTATTTCTGCATTTGGGGAATGCAGAATGCAGTGGGGAAAAGGCACTTCAGGTAGTAAATAAATGAAAAACATAAATGTTTAATTATATAGGTTTAATTTATATGTTTAATTATATCGATCAGTTACCGTGTCTTTAAGGCAATAAAGGAAGCTTGGCTTGGTTTAGTGAAAAAATCTCTATTGTAACTCAAACATGAGATGGAATCAAACGGATTTCCCCTCAGTGTTATGGAGCTGATATGATCTCTTGTGTCCGGTGGGACTTTTTCAACCGAGTGTGAGTTTTGAATGAAAGCTATATGACAGCTCGACCAGGTATGCCGTATTTCAGTCCATTAGCAAAACTACAGTCATTCCCAAGAGCCCCCCAAACCGCCAGGCTGGTCAGTCTCGAGAGAACCCTTCCTTCCATATCGTTGAAAGAAAACAACGTAACGCTTTCTAAACACTATGGACTTCCCTTCATGTGGCTGAGGGGAAAAGTACGGAAGGAAACCGCAGCACTCCAGCCTTCATCATCCTCGCTACCCCTCTGAAGACAAAATTCATTTAGTGGCTGACCTTTGTGGCAGGGGGCCTCCACTGTGGTTATAAAGAAACTTGAATTGAGTTCATGCATGCATTCTTGGATTGTCCAAAGAGCTTGGTGTTCGAGGTGCCTGTAGGGATGGGATGTTCCTGAATGATGACTTGATTGTCTTGAGCATAATAACAACATAATTTCGTAATTTAGAACTGTAAAACAATAAAGATCTTACTGTTGATTGAAAGCCACAAGTATCTGATTTCTTGTCCGAACTGTAGTAAATAAGTTGGATTCAATTAGATCTTGGCAAATCTTGTGAGGTTTTGGCCCCTTCACTCAAATCCCAGCAAAGTGTTGGCGGACCAATAGTTTGAGACTTGAAATATGTGTGCTACATTCATGCTAAATACTTTCCTAGGTTCCTCTTTGCCAGATACAATACACACAAATAAATTTTTAAGAGCGTGTGATATTATTTGAGGTAAGATGAGAGATTTAATACATCAAGACATCAGATTGGTTATTTGACGTGTCAGAATTGGATACCAAACCATGTTGCAAAACCATACAACAGACTACAATAAAAAACCAGGCAATTTTTTTTTTTGAAGAAGCCTCACTTGTCCATTTTCAGGAGTTATAACCAGAAACAGGGAGTTAACCTGCGGGAGGCCATGAATGTAAAAAACGCAATTCCCTTTGTCCCATTCAGCTTCACTTCACCCTTCCCGTTTTTTGGACTCAACTCATAAGTTGTCGTCTTGTCTCGATTCATACTGTCCTCCTCATCTCATCCATTCCTTTTGTCTTACTCCTCCCACCAGTCATCCATTAACACGGTGTGTATAACAAACAGAAGTTCACTGCATTACGGTTCCTTTCATCTAGCTCGTATTTCCCACAGCAGTCGAGCCTCTATTTTTGCTGGAGACACAGCATCCTATGATGGGGAAAATTCACACAGTCATTCTTCTTTTTTACGTAATTTACAAATCCTCAAGGCAAATCTAGCCCCATCATTTCTCTCAAATAAGATCAAAGCAGACAGTGAGCAGACACGAGGATAGTGAGATGTGTGCTTTAGGGAAAACCAGATTTGTCTTTATTAAGAAACTAATACTCCTTACTCTCAGCGTTGAGGTGTATTAGATCAAAGCATGGTATGGTGACAGACCGAGACCCCATAAGAGGACATAAATCTCACTTAATGGAGGAAATCTGTTAAATGTGTCTCTCAGTGGTCCTGTCTGAAATTGTACACTTGATGTGTATTTGCTACATGATACTATGGGGTGTCCCATTTTTATTAATCTTTTATGACCCATTATGTATGGCTTTAAAAAAAAAAGGTCTATCCTAAAGAGTCACTGATGGCACTAGTGTGCAATGTGGCTGATCCTTGATTTTTAACGCCCATTAAAAGCCACCGGAATGGGTGCGATTACAAGTGCGAAAATAAACCTATAGAACAATATGAACTGATGAGAAGGTTTAAAGAAACCTTTGCAAGACACAAGAATGAGTCAGCAGTGGGATGTTTTATAGAGAAGATTCCCAAGCCAGCAAAAACAGCCAGTTCTGTTGAAGTCACTGCACAAGACAAACGCAGCTTTCCAGTGAAAAGCACAATTTACAATGCTTCACTATAACTGGACAGATGTCAGTGGGAACAAAATAAGTCCTGTCTGCTGTCCCAGGATGCATAGCTCGCTTGGCTGCACCCTCACTTTCTGACAGGTCTTGTGTTGTTCGTTCACCACAGGGGCTGGAGCTCTACCTCAGAGCCCGGCTGCTTTGGCTAAGAGGAAAATGACATCTGTATGTGTCCTAAAGCTCTGACCGTTGCCAAGAAAGTAGACTCAACAGAAACAAGTCTGCATACAGGGCTACATTCCACAGCGATGAGCAGAAGACTTTTAAGAGTAAGAACTGACTAAGAGAGAGCTTTTGTGTCTTTAAAATCTAAGAAAGGGAGGAAAAAACAAGGCCAGTCATTCATTTTATAGTCTTAACAACTAAAGAGCTGATTTAAAGTGGTTGTTCACTCACAAATGAAAATTCTGTCATCATTTACTCACCATCATTGCCGTTCCAAACCCACATGCTGTTATTCTTTCTCCAAACACAATCAGAGAAATATTGAATAATTTCCAACTCCCGGTTTTCCATAAACACAAAGCTTTGTGGGATGAACAGACCAAATTTCAGCCATCATTCATTATCATATGATTTGAGAGCTGTGTGCTGAGTTAAATAAATGATTTGATTTCAGAGTGACTTAAATTTCAGTCTATTAATCATGTAAATATAACATGTGGCTTCAGATGAATTGGGATATATATACACTACTGTTCGAATATATGGCATTTTTTTTACAAAGGAATGAATACTTTAATTTAACAAGGAAACATTATAATTTGATAAAGTCGCTGTAAAGATATTTCCAATGTTTCAAAATATTTCTATTTTCAAATAAATGTTTTTTGGGGGATTTTTTTTTTATAAAAATGAATTAATATTTAAATTCAGCAAGGACACATTAATTTGATCAAAGTGATATTAAAATATATTTGCATACTACAAAATATTTATGTTTTTAAAAGAATTTGTTTCAAACTTCTTTTGAACTTTCTACTCATTAAATAATACAAAGCAAACCACTACAACAATAAAAAAAACTATATATCACAGTTCCCAAAATTTTAATCAACAAAACTGTTAAACATTCATAATAATAATAAATGTATTTCAAGCAGCAAATCAGCATATCAGAATGGTTTCTGGAGGATCATTTGAAACTGAAGACTGGAGTAATGATTGCTGAAAATTCAGCTTTACCATTACCGAAATACATAGCATTTTAAAATATAATCGAATAGAAAACAGAATTGCAGCCTTGGTGAGTATACGGCACTTTAAACATACAACAACAACAAAAAAAAGAGCAGAAAAAAAAAACATTTAGAGATAAATAATAATAATATTAATAAATAAAAAAAACTTGCAGACCAAAACTTTTGTAAAAGTAGTGTATATGGTCATAGTCATATGGACTTCTTATATAGGTGCTTTTTTGTCATTTTGTTGAGCTTGACAGCATGTGGTCACTACAAACTGTAAATTAAGAAAAATCTTTTATTTATGAGTGAACTATCCCTTTTAGAGTGGCTTTCTTAAAAACTAATAACTCATTCTGTTCACTACATACCAATATAATCTCAAGCAGAGGCCCAAAGCAGCTGCGATGTCCTGCCATTTTATTATAGGAAGTTTTAATAAATAAGGTCATGGGGACACTTGAGAGTTTTTAAGATTTTCTGTTTTCAACACAGCCAAGATAATTTCCCACAAGAGCTGGCAGTAAGGCACCATGTTCAATTTTGACACTGCCTAATGTCATTAGGGGGACGATGTGGAGTGGAGTTAAAAAAAAAGTTAAAAAAAAGAGAGAATTATGTAAAAGCAGAGTGTCTGACTTGCAAGTAGCAGTAACCCACCAAACTGAAAACCTCTGGGCTAGCCCATGTATACGAGTCTGAAATAAACACAGAGTGTCATTTGCAATAAACAGTGTGAAACAGACACATAACAAGACTAACTAAATGGTTCGGTGGACCATGCATGAACTTGCAGTGTAATAAACCATATGCTGCATGTCTTTTAAATGGCTTAAGTTGTGATGAATGCTGAGGAAACGTCTCCTGAAGAGTATCCCAGATCAACTTCAGCAGTAAGGGGAAAGTCTGCTGGAGTACATAAGAAATGGCGTACACTCGCTCTTGGCAGACATCTGCACATTGTCCCTCATGGTGGGACAGACCAGAACCCAGGCCAGTCATTGTGTTTGAGACAAATTCAGCAGACACCACTACCACCCAGACGGACATATCGACCACCAGAGTCTTAAAAGAAAGAAGACACCCACCTGTTAAACTCATAGATGTCCTCGATGTTGCAGAAGAGGGTGCTGACCTCTTCGGGTTTGAGAGGCAAGTCGCCACAGTCAATAATGCAGCCAAGATAGTCCTGAGAGAGAGAGAAAAGTGAGAAAGATTGAGTGTGAATGATTTCACAGAAATCATACTAGGCATTTTTACACTTGAATTTGTTTTGCTTTGTCAGTTATTCATAAAATTCCCGTGAGACCTGTGAAATTGGTGATTTCCTTTACAGTTTCCCAAAGTAAACATTGTTGATATGTGACTATATATGTGACTGTGTCGGACCATGACTATAAATGGGTCCGTCACAGAAGGCAAGACTCTCAGCCCCGACAGCAAGTATCACTGTAATGTAATTACCATGGACGTCACACTTGAGCCCCTCAATGATCTTCAGTGTAAACGTACAAAGCGGTGCAGGAAAGCAAAGCATGCAACTAATACGGTGGTTTAAAGGAGCCCCTCTAACAATATTTATCTTTTCTCTCTTTGCTCTTTCACCTCTGACCTTGAAAAAAGTCATAAGCTGGTCTCATGAGAAAACAGTCCCATCATCATGCTACGTAAAATTGACTGGTTTGGGATGCCTGCTGAGGAACAAAAAAGCTGCAGATGACTAAACGTTCTCTGTTTTCATCTTCACTCCATGTAATACTTAATAAAAGAAGTGTTCTTATCGTAATGCTGCTTTGTACACTGAGGTTACGGGGAAAGGGCTCTAATTTTGCTGTCCCAACAGCACCATCTGCTGCCAGATATTGGATTTACAGAGTTTTACATTTTCATTCAGGCTGTGTGCAGCATTTTTCTGGTCATAAAAACAAACTGAATTTACATAACCTGCTGTAAATTTTGACTCGTTGATGAAATACAAGCTGATGTGGATTCAATTATCATTTTGACTTAACCCTTTTCTTTATTTAAAGTCTGAAATGTGAGGTTTACCATTTTATGAAACTTTTCAAAGCTTTAATAGAACATTTCGTACATGCTAAACTGTTGTCAGTCGTGCAGCATCCTGTCATTTATAATCCAGACATCATTATGTGTCTGTACTTTTTGAACACATCCAGCACATTTTAAAAATACAGTACCATGATAATACTGATAACCATGATAATTTAGGTCACTATAATCATGATCAGAAATGTTCATACCGTTACATCTCTAGAAATGGACCATTCCGAAATGACCAAAAGACATAAACGATAAGCGCATTCTTTAATGGTAATTATCCAACTTTGCAACTTAAAATTGACTGTAAAATGTACTATAATCATAATAATGCTCCCGTTAAGAAGACACATTCTTGCCTTAATGAGGAAAATGCATTTTTCATTAAATTAGAGTGTTAATCACATTTTACAATCTATTTTGTGTTCAACAGAGACCAAAAACTAAAATAGTGCTGAGGCAAATGGTCTCAGGAGTGGTCTGGTTGCTGGCTGTTGGGCTGGCAGTGTTAAACAGCGCTATTTATCATCTGTATCAGTCCGTTTATCAGTGCTTAATAAGCAAGTCCTGGGACCAACTAACCAACATAGACAAACATATTCCACCAGACTGCAAAGGACTACAGTACGGCAAAGTGAAAAGAAGGCAGTTAAAATCTCCTGAGAGAAAGTACGGACACTGGAGCCAACAAAAGAAGGCCACCAGGCAAAACAAACAAACAAAAAAGATTCAAACTGAACTGCTACAATAAATGGGTACAAATAAACAAACTTTATGAGTCCTGTAAGACAGTGGTCTGGCTTTGTAAAGGGCTCTTTTTGTCACCCTCCAGCCTTCCCTGTGCCTCTGCATTCCTGGACTATAAAACTTGGGGTCGTTTTTCCTTTTCGTTTTTTTTTTTTTCCAGAGCCACAAGGCATCAGGGAAGGCAAACATGCTGAGGTGGGTGCAAAATGAGCCAGAAAATAAGGGACTGGCACTATCAGCACCTTTACAAAGAAGGGTGAACACGGACATTTTAATTACTCTGATTTACAGTCAGCCATAGAACAGAGAGCTCATGACACATGGCAAAACTGGAGAGCTAGATAAAGAGATGAGTGATGACCCAGCTACTCAGAGTAGAGTGGAAATCCAGGAGGTGAGGGGAAATCTGAGGATTTCATTGTGAGTTATGAAATGAGAGTGAAACAAGTGGGACCAGCCAAAGACAAAGGAACAATAAGTTATGTGCACACTTTCTTAGCAGATGCCGAGAGAGATTGTAAGGCCTGGTTCACACGGGACGATTTTAAAATTGTCGGCCGATTTTCCAAATATGAGAGACCCCACACACAGCGATAAAAAATCACGGATCTAACAGTTTTGGTCGTTCCGTGTGTGGTGTGCAGCCACACGGCAAAATCAACACATCACACACGAACCGATTTGACTCCCGAGCATTCCCAGGTCAGACTGGAAATCTCGCAAAATCCCTCGAGATCAAACGTGACTTTAGAGTAAACAATCATGGCGGACGAAGAGGATGCAGTGGTCATAGTTTGTGCTTTGTTTTTAACGGAAAAAAACATAAGAAAAACAAGAAAAGGCGATGGTCAAAGAGGTGGAGACAACGCGAGCATGGACTATACTTGCTATATCATAATATGGAGATAAGTTGTTGTTTTATCTCATAGAAATGTTGTTACGTACTACACAGATTAATAACCGTTGAAATAAACGTTCATATATTCGTTTGTACTCTGGTGGACTGCAGTTGTGGATGTAGTTATGCCCATCGACTTTATTTGTATTTGTTATATTATATACGCCGGCTGTTTTGATTTTGTTTCCCGGTACTATCACTGCCTCGTCACCTCGCTTTCTGATTGGCTACACCCACAGTCCACAGGCTGCGTGATTGTTTGTCCTCGGGGGACACCACAAACGAGAAGAAATCGGGCCAAATAAATCCAACATGTTGGATATCCCCGATTTGAGATCGGAGCGGTCCCGACATTCTTCCGAGCAGAGGAGAGCAGTCTTAACACACCACACACGGCAGGAATATTTGATCAGATTATTTTACGATAATCGGAGCATCCTAAAATTGTCGGAAGGGGTGAATCGGGGCTAAAATCGGTCTAATTATCCTGCCCAGTGAACCAGCCTTAACAGAAGTTAAACACACTCTCAGAGACTTTGTGAAACTAGGTCAGTTCGGAGTTTGGAACAGGAGTCGGTTCCTCTCTCTTGTAAGCAGCCCCTCTCCATCTTTGCTTGTGCCCCAGGATAGGGGCTACAGCCAAGCCCCCCTTATCCCCAGATTTCCTGTCCTATTTGGCTGAAATGCAGCTAAAACAAAAAGGGATAATCTCTGTTTTGCTCCCCTAAATGCTCCTCACATCACCGCACACACACACACCGCACCTGAATGTCACCAGACAAGACTAATAATAACCCACACAAACAAACACCAGGCAAAACAGTCCCACATAGCAAAGCCATGCACTGTGAGCTCACGCTCATCTTATTTCCAGCTAGCTTGACATCATTCTTTGTTACGCTTTCTATCAAAACCAGACGGCTCTTACTAATAGAAGCTGAGCCCGGCTGGGTATGACTCCAATCAGACATCATATACACATATCCCAGAGTCAGCACTATGTCCCCAAATCCTCCACCACTCAGCCTCCATTTTGAGACCACAGATTGATAAAACAGCAGCATTCCTCAGCATGATCCACGTCCTTCAACAACCAATTTATGGCTATTTGATCTAAAGGAATCTTTTCATAAAGCAGAATAAGCTTGCATGACTTCTCTTTTTTGCATGCCTTCTCTTTTTATTGGCTTATGAAAAGCTCAACTTCAAATAAACCATCAGCAATAGGGAAAAGGTGTAACATTTCAGGCTTTCCCCAACCTCCAGCCTATGTACCCATGAGCCTCTGCCAT
Source organism: Carassius gibelio (assembly GCF_023724105.1). Classification (NCBI taxonomy): domain Eukaryota; kingdom Metazoa; phylum Chordata; class Actinopteri; order Cypriniformes; family Cyprinidae; genus Carassius; species Carassius gibelio. The sequence goes on from NC_068385.1 coordinate 14,087,587, forward strand.
CAATCAGTCACATATACAAAGGATAACACGCACATACTTTACAGTACATACACGCACACCTGTTGATGGCTCCTACTGGCAATATTCCCATGAGTTTCAAAGTCTCTTCACAATGACCCTGTCACTCTCTCACTGCTCCAGGCCCATAAACCATATAATTTATATAATATATGCTTTAAATTAAGTTGACATATTTAGGCATATCTTTTTTTTTCAGCACTAAATAATATAGTAAGATGTGTAAACATTTAAAAAAAAAAATTTTCGGAATTTTTTAAGTGATACAAAAAATTTTAATTAACAAGTCAAAACTAACAAAATACACTACCATTTAAGTGTATGATTAAGGGTTGGTAAGATTTTGAAAATATTTTTGAAACTTTTGTTTAGCAAGGCTGAATTGATTTGATCAAAAATAAAGGAAACAGTAATACTGTATTGCCAAATATTATTACAATATAAAATAACTTTTTTCTATTTAATAGGTTACACGGTAACACTTGAATATAAGGTTTCATTAGTTAACATTAGTTAACTACTTTAGCTGATGTGAACTAAGCATGATCGATACTTCTACAGCATTTATTAATCTTTGTTAACGTTTTGCATTATTAAAATCAAAAGTTTTGCTCATTAACATTAGTAAATGCAATGTGAGCTAATATGAACTGACAGATTAGTAAATACTGTAATCATTTTTTTGGTTATTGTTTGTTCATGTTAATTAATTCATTAACATTAATGGAACCTTATTGTAAAGTGTTATGGGTAACACTTTACAATAAGGTTTCATTAGTTAAACTAAGAATGAAAAATACTTCTACAGCATTTATGATTTTCAACATTTCCTAATGCATTAATAAAAGCAAGAGTTGCTTATTAACTTATTAGTTAATTCACTGTGAACTAACATGAACTACAATGAACAAATGTATTTTTATTAACAAATTTTAACAAAGACTAATAAATACTGTAATAAATGTATTGCAGCAACTAGTACCAATGTTGTGACAAAATCATTGCCCATGTGAACAGGGCATAACCCCTGCCGGAGGTCACAGCAGAGGTCTGATCTTCCAACACCCTGTGCATGGAAATATGATGAATGTGTTGAAAAGCATCCACAAAGAGTCTCTTATATTTACAGCACACTCTGATTTGTGTGTGCAATGTTGAGCTACAGCCTCCTTATTGTCCCGGATCAGTGCTGCGCATGTCGAAAAGCAGCACAGAGATGCGTTTGAAGTGACGGTCTGAATTTATTGCTGCTTTCATCCAGTGCCATGACCTCCTTTGCTCCACCTGAATGTGTGATGAAATGCACAACAGAATCTCACAGTGATCACATTTTAAATCGCCGCTGGCACAGGGAAAGAGCTCGGCTTTCTCTGCTGTCTGTTATATGAGTCCTGGATTATATACAGGGTGGGCGGTAGGTGAAGAGATATGACAGTTGAAATGCTGATCTAGATGAACTTCCATGACTGAGCAATCCTAGAACTCTAAAGAATGAACCACCATCTGGGTGGGTCTGGACCAGCAAAATAAAATAACAGTATTCGTTCCACAGTCATTTCAAGTGTTTTCCTATTTGAGTTTATCATTCATATATATATTTCCATTTCAACTGCGGTTCTTGCCCATGTGAACTTCACACCAGCATGCTAGCGGTGATTGGTTCATATTGGTTGCTATATGGTTAATAAATTGTTCTGAGTGGTTTTTAGGTCATTTCTAGATGTTTGCTAGGTTATTTTGTGGTTAAGGTTAGGTTATAGCATTGCCAGCTGTTCGCGGTGGTGTTTTGGGTGGTTTGCAGGCTATTGCTAAGTGTTTGCTAGGTTGTTTTGGCTTGTTCCTAGGGTGTCGCTACAGTAGCTGCTCGCTTGGATGATTCGGGTGGTTTATAGGTTGTTGGCAGACTGTTCTGGCTGGCTTCTAAGGTGTTGCTAGCTGTTCACTGTAGTGTTTTTGGTTGTTTGATAATATTTTTTTTTAATTAATACAATAATTTATACTTTTGATGGTTTCTAGGCTGTTGCTAGGTGCTCGCTAGGTTGTTCTGGCTAGCCTATAAGGTGTTACTAACTGTTATTTGAGTTGTTTTGGATCGTTTTAGAGATGCACCACAATTTAAACAATTTTTGGTTTTTGGCCGAAAGAGAATTCTATGAATGTAATTTCCAATCATAAACCACTCATGCTCACCAAAAAAAGCAACGTCCACTCAAATAACGCGCTGACAGGAAAATTCTTGTTCATGTTTGAAACAGCACTACTGTGCTGTAGCATGCTGTTGGTAAAATTATGCTATGCTCTGCTCACATGCTCTGATAAAAAAAAATATATTTTTTAGGACTATTAATTATTTTGATAATTAGTAACAGTTATATCTGATTCTGTTTCATTAAACTGAATTAAATAATATAAATTGATATTTAACATTGATATATTTTCTGTCTAATTTTATTGTTATTTTCAATAAAAGTTATGTTTTTTTTCAGTATCATTAAAATTATTAAGTTAAGTTAAAAAGTCTTACAAAATTAATTTATATTATTTAATAAAATAATAAATTATTATTACAAATCAATTTATACTTCCAGAATCCAGAATTTTCATTTCAGTGCAACCCTAGTTTCTAGACTGTTGCTTGGGGCTTGCTACCGTGTTGCTACAGTACTTGTTCACTCGAGTGTTTTGGGTGGTTTCTAGCCTGTTGCTAGGTTTTTCTGGGTCGTTTCTATGGTGTCGCTAGCTGTTTTTTTTGGTGGTTACTTGGCTGTTGCTAGCTGCTTGTTAAGTTGTTTCTACAATGTTGCTACAATAGCTGTTTGCAGTCTTGTTTTGGGTTGGGGGGTTTCTAGGCTGTTCCTAGGTGTACTGAGTGTTTTGTAATGGGTTGCCATGGGTTTTCAACAAAAGAGCCCATCTTGCCTCAAGATATTTTGAAAAATGTTTTTGTAATAAAAGTCAAGGGTCCGAACAACCATTATAATTTCATTGCATGGACAAAAAACATTTTTCAAATGTATCTGATTTTGTGTTTAACAGAATAAATAAATACATACAAGTACAGACCAAAAGTTTGGACACACCTTCTCATTCAAAGAGGTTTCTTTATTTTCATGACTATGAAAATTGTAGAGTCACACTGAAGGCATCAAGGGCTATTTGACCAAGAAGGAGAGTGATGGGGTGCTGCGCCAGATGACCTGGCCTCCACAGTCACCGGACCTGAACCCAATCCAGATGGTTTAGGGGTGAGCTGGACCGCAGACGGAAGGCAAAAGGGCCAACAAGTGCTACGCATCTCTCGGGGAACTCCTTCAAGACTGTTGGAAGACCATTTCAGGTGACTACCTCTTGAAGCTCATCAAGAGAATGCCAAGAGTGTGCAAAGCAGTAATCAAAGCAAAAGGTGGCTACTTTGAAGAACCTAGAATATGACATATTTTCAGTTGTTTCACACTTTTTTGTTATGTATATAATTCCATATATAATTCCACATGTGTTATTTCATAGTTTTGATGCCTTCAGTGTGAATCTACAATTTTCATAGTCATGAAAATAAAGAAAACTCTTTGAATGAGGAGGTGTGTCCAAACTTTTGGTCTGTACTGTATATGTTTTAGAACAATATTATGATGAGTTTTTTGGTAAACTAGACCAAGGTTACAATTATTAAAAAGAAAAAAACTTTACTTTAACATTGTTTCTGTGTTACAGTATGAAACATCGTAGGAACAGAGATCAGCACGTGTCTGGTCCTTACCTCCACAATGCTCTTGAGGTCCCTCACATAGGCCTGCTCGGTCTCCACTATCTCCAGAGCCACCCTCTCCAGACGAGTGAGTTTGGGCTGCGGTGCTGTGGAGGCAGAGAGGGGACCGGCTCCTGTCAGTAGGGAGAGAGGGGTGAGGTCCAGGCTGATGTCGGAGCCATTATGCTGCGGCCCAGGGTAGGCCGGCACGGCTCCGTAGGGGAGCGATGAGGAAGAAGAGGAAGAGTGCCCATCCTGCAGCGAGACAGATGAGGCAGAGGAGCTGAGACTGGCTCCACGGTCACTGTCAGAGCACACCGTGTTAACTGAGGTGCAGCTACCACGGGACGCGCCCCCTGAGGAGGCCATGCGGCTCACAATCCCACTCAGCGAGGACACAGAGGAGGGGCGCTTGGCAGCTGCAACAGAGAGAAACAGAAACAATGTAGTGTGAAGATACTGGTAATCACTGCATAATATAGCATTTTTGGTTACTGAATAAAAAAAAGGTTTAAGACAGTAAAACAATATTATGAAAAGCAAAATCACAAATGAAATCTCTTTCATATCAATTGTTCCTATTAAGATGAGAGCAAATAGTGACTTTGGATTAAATCATCTGCTTTCTGAAGACCACAGTACGCATACATTCCAGAATACATTACAACGGTGTCTCAAAACTGTGCACGGCATACCGAAGTCTACATGCAAAAATTAAAGAATTTAAAACTTACAATAAATTTCTAATTTTCAATAGAACATTTTAATTTCTCACTAAATACCTCACTTTGTTTGTTTTTTGTTGTTGTTTTTATTAATAATCTTTAATTTAGTCTGGCATTCTCTGATTTTGCGTGTTGTGTTGTCTTGTCAAGTCAAGTCGAGCTTTATTGTCATTCCGCTACATTTGTGGACATACACTGGAACGAAATGCCATGCCTCACAGGACCATGGTGCTACATAAATACAGACATATAACAAAGAAGTAAAACAGTATAAACCTATACACAACTAACCTACTGACAGATTTTGACTATAAATATAGTATATATAAAAATGTTTACATATACATAAACTAAAAAATACAAACTATACGAATGTTTTACATAAATACTGTACCTATACACAATTAAACTACTGACAGATTTTGACTTTAAATATACTATATAAATGTTTGCCTATACATAAACTAAAAAAATACAACTATAAAATGCTTTGCACAAACATTGTACCAACAAACAGCTAACCTACTGACAGAATTGAAGAGCGTGAAGAGCAGCGGGCTGAGCACACAGCCTTGTGGGGCACCTGTGCTCAGTGTGGTAGTGCTCGAGCTGTTGTGGCCGACACGGACTGACTGAGGTCTTCCAGTTAGAAAGTCCAGGATCCGATTACGCAGGGAATTGTTAAGGCCCAGCAAGTTTATTGTGTTGAAAGCTGAGCTGAATTCGATGCAACAGCATTCTAGCATAGGATGCTTTTTTTGATGTTGAGCATGACTAACCTCTCAAAGCAATTCATCATGATTGGAATAGGTGCTATGGGACGGTAGTCATTTACACGGGACACAGGTGATTTATTTGGTACCGGTATGATTGCTTTGGATTTGAGACATGTGGGGACGACTGCCTGGCTCAGCGAGGTGTTGAAGTTATCTGTTAGGACATCTGTGTCAGCTGTGCAGAATTGTCTTTCAGTACACGGCCAGGTAAGTCATCAGGATCCGCAGCCTTGTGTGGGTTAATCCTAGATAGGGTTTTTTGAGCATATGACCATTTTGCATTTTTGATGCCACAGGACAATTCTCTCTCGCTGTTTTGAGGAACCTCTGCTGTAATCCACAGCTTTTGGTTGGCACGTGTGGTGATGGTCTTGGTGACTGTCACATCATCAATGCACTTTTTGATACAAGCACTGACAGTTTCAGTGTACTCCTGCAGCTCTGTGAGGTTGTTGCAGGTGGCTGTCTCTTTAAACATATTTCAGTCTGTGCACTGAACGCAGTCCTGTAATGTTGATTAAGCATCATCTGGCCATATTGTGATGAGGTTTCCAATGTTTTTTTAATTTTTTTAAAAAAAAGTAAGGTACAACCCAACAGTAAAGTACAAAGACAAACTACAAGTGCTTACAAACTGCTTTTTGCTAATATTTTCTCCCAGCCTCAAAAGTGTGACTGTGCAAATCTAAATCGCACTGACTTGCAGCAAACCCACAGGAGCTGTCAATCTAATGGTGCAGTGCACGTCCTGTATAGACAGGAAACAAAAATCAACTTCCTGACAGCAGTTTTCTGGACGATTAAACCTGCAAACACAGAAGTCATTCAGTCAGCCATGCCCTCAGACGACCAGAACATCTAAAACAAAACAGTAACGACCTGCCTGAAAAGCTGTATCAAAACTGAACACAACAGTCTGGTCGTCAAGGCAAGTGAACACAGGCTGGTACAGAGCGCGGGGAAGATTGCCATTGTTTAAATGCTGAATGCTGGGCTTGTTACAATGGTGGCCCAGTTACAGGGCACAAGCCGGTGGAGACGAACAATCCTCCATTTCCTCTGGCCTAGCAGCCAGGGCGACGGAGTCAACTGTTACTCTCTACACTCCCTTCCTCGCCAAGTCTGCCTATCATTCATCAAGTATTCCAACTGACCATTAGCTGAAAAAGCTTGCAGCCTTTTCTCCCATTCCCTGCATTCATACAGGGTTTGATAACAATAATACTGATGGCCTGAATTTAATTTAAACACACTCATAAAGTACATGAAGGCACAAGTTTATCTTCTGCTGGCTCTAATCCAAGATCAGCACCACGATGGCGGCAGTCGCACATGAAAAAAAAAAAAAGTTAAATGAGAAAAAGAAAAATTGTGATTGTAAAATCCTTCATGGCCAGACATAAATCAACGATATGGCCATCTTTTGCTCTTCGTTAGATGCTTATCTCAAGATCAGCTGTACTGGTTGCAAAAGCATTCAGGAAAAAGTTAAAAGCGCAGCATAAATTCAGCCAGACAGATGCATGAAGTGTGACAATGTAAATCCAGTGCATCCTCTGGAACAAAAGCAAACATACAGCGTTCTTGAAAATGAAGTCATAAGCTTTCATGTGGCATGGAAGAACCATCAGCAATCTCTATGGATTGCCTAAGTTTGCAAAAGCCTTTAAGCGAACAGCACAAGTTAGAAAATGTCCAACAGACCAAACCACCAAACCATCTCTAGACAAGACTGATGAACATGTGCATGAGCCAACACATATACTGTTCTTCAAAATTATATGATTCTTAATGGAAAATGGAATGACTCATTGAATTAATAAATTAAATAATACATTCTCATAACATAGATCTTCTAATGTAAATAATAATGTAATATTAGTCAGTGATATGTTCTGATGAGTTACAGTAATTGTAATATTTTCATCATAAATCTCATGCACACCATTCAACTCTTATTTAGTAATTCAAACTCAAATAAAGAGCCTAACAAGGCTCACCTAACAGAGAATCAGGCCTGTTATATAGATCACGGCAGTCTGTGGAAATCATTTGCCCAGACGAGTGAAAGCCAAGAGAAAGAGCACATACCTGATCCGCAAGGCACTGCAGTATCAGCTGGAATGACCACCAATGCGGTTAGTCTTCTAACTGTAGTTTAGTTAGTCCTCATAACTAATTTAAAGCAAATGGCTACCGCCGTCTTTCAGATGATTTCTGAAACTGAATCTTATTCTAGCAGAGACTGAATGGACCTCATTAGTCATAAAGCTAACAGGAACTACGTACCATATCTAATGTGCAAAAAAATGTGAGTTGGGCTGGTTGCACACTTTCTCTCATAGAGAGATTTCCTGCCTAGGTGTGTATTAGCGCGCAGGCCGCAAAACCACAGAGAGCTGCCAAACTCTTCAGTCCTTACCGGAAAATACTGAAGAACATTTATGTGTTTGAGAAACATGACAACAACATATGATGAACCACTGAATTAGAGTGAATTAAATTTGTATTAGACTGAATTTCATAAAAACATATCTAGGTCACATTTCATATCAAAATAAAGAAAACTGTATAACAAAATGAAAACTGAAGGAGGAAATACACTTAACTGTCATAATACAAATGCTTCTTTAAAAAAAAAAAAAAAAAAAAAAAAATTACATCAAGTCACTCCTGCGTGCTCTCTCTCCCTCTATATATACACACACACACACACACACACACACACACACACACACACACACACACACACACACACATATATATATATATATATATATATATATATATATATATATATATATATATATATATAAAGAAGAAAGACATGACATTTGCAAAGTATGGTAACCCATACTCGGAATTTGTGCTCTGCATTTAACACACACACACACACACACACACACACACACACACACACACACACACACACACACATATATATATATATATATATATATATATATATATATATATATATATATATTTATAAAGAAGAAAGTCATGACATTTGCAAAGTATGCTAACCCATTCTCGGAATTTGTGCTCTGCATTTAACACACACACACACGGCACAGTGGGCAGCCATTTATGCTGCAGCACCCGGGGGTTGTTGGGGGTTCGGTGCCTTGCTCAAGGACACCTCAGTCTTGGGACTGCCATCCCTGAGACTCAAACCCACAACCTTAGGGTTAGGAGTCAAACTCTCTAACCACTAAGCCACAACTTACCCGAGGGTGCTCTGCATTTAACCCATCCAAGAGCACACACACAGCAGAGAGCAGTGAGCGACCATGAACATACTCTAGTAGCATTTACATAAAGTATACAAAATACTCTTTTGGCAAGTAACTTTTTCAGCATCTATATTACTTTATACAGTGGAGTACAGATGCACCGTTCGACCGTCCATTTTTTGTTTTATTTCAGACTTTCTTCTGTTCTGTGCTTGCACACAAACTGCAGTCATTCTCCTAATTGCCATTTATGCGGGAACATTTTCATAAATAATTATGTTATTATTATAATTAGTCTGTGAACGGCTGTTAACAGGCGAGAGACTATGGAGTCGGACACAAAGAGGAGAAATACTGTAGCAGTCAGAACAAGATGACTGTTTACGATGTGCAAAAGAAAGAAAATCAAAACATTGAATTTTATATGGATGTGTTTCTGAGGTGAATGAAACTGATTCCATAAATGTTGTTTCTTTTCATTCTTTCTCTGTATGATGCATTTAAATGTGTTCTGCCGTGTTTACAGTGTAACCAAGGGAACGCTGTATCACTGTACCATAAGCGCTGCCTGCTGTCAGAGTGAATCTGCTTCTCATTCAGACCGTCTACTGTTTCTATTTCGTGCAGATGTTTTGTGTAGCATAAATTCACCAAGATTAAGTGAGATCACTCTGTTTTTGCGTCAGACTTTGAATATATACGGCCTAATAAAAAAAATCAAACATTTCACATGTATTGTTTTTTAATCAATTCATGATTAAAATGCAGTGGCTTCTTCTAATTTCAAATGGTTATGAAAAATCTAAGTTTAACACAGAGTGAAGAATATGCAAATGTTATTTTATGTATGATTTTTGTATGACCTTTGATAAAAATGTGCATTTGATTAATTTAATTTCCGTAGTATTTCTTACCTGAATAAAAACTAACTTAACCTGAAAAAATTCATATCATAGCTCTCTTTATTCTTTTGCATTTATTTGTGCTTTTGTTAGCAATTTTTTTTTTATTTGTTCTTATTCTATGATTGACTTATCGGCAGATATACAGCATTAAAGTTACATTAAAAAAACGAAGAAGAAAAAATAGACGTTATCTTTATTAACAAATCGCATAGGCTATTTGAAGTTTAAACAAGTACATTATTGTCTAAAAAAACATCTTAAAACTACATTCCGAACAAATATACAAATATATATATATGGTGGTATTTTCTATTCTGTACAATGCATATTAAAGTAGTGTTCATAAGCACAGGTACACCTTGTTTACATTACTGCGTCTCATTCAGGTCGTCTGCAGTTTTGTTCAGATATGTTTTATGTAGTAGTTTCACAAAATTTAAGCCTGACAATTCTGTTTTTGCTTATAATTTCTAAATAATATGGTCTAATTTAAATTTAAAACTACTCATGCTGCATGTATGCTGCATCTTTGTCATGATTAAAATCCAGTGGTTGCATCTAATTTTAAATGGAAAGAGCACAGACAGAGCCTTAGTTTTTTCATATTAAGAGATTTATTTCATTTGTGTGACTCATTTGATTTCGGGTTTGTTTCATATTTCAATTTCACAAATACATTTTCAGCAATACACTTATAAAACAACACCTTGTAATTTATTGTATAATGTCTTCAATCTCATTTTGTAAAAAAAAAAAAAAAAAAAAAAAAGAAAAGTGAGAAAATCGATACATAAATCTAAATCGTAGTTCGAATTGAATCGTGAATTGAGTGAATCGTTACATCCCTAATAATTATATATGATTTGTTATAATCTAATAAATATATAATATAACAATATAAGTTTGGGGTCATTTTTATCAAATTCATACTTTTATTCAGCAAGGATGCATTAAATCAATTGAAAGTGATAGTGATTTCTGAAGGATCATGTGACACTGAAGCCTGGAGTAATGATGCTGAAAATGCAGGTTGTCATCATGTGAACACATTTCATTTTAAAATATACATCTAAACAGAAAACTTTAAAATGTAATAATATTTCTTAATATTACTGTTTTTACTGTATTTTTGATCAAATAAATGCAGCTTTGACTTCTCTCATAAACATCCTTTAAAATCGTACCCCAAACATTTGAACAAGCTAGCACAAGTTAACACAAGTTAGTGGCTCAATAACTTTCTCCTCCTCCAGATAATGACATCATTTGTATTGGTAACACAACAGAAATCAGTTTCCAGAAAAATAAAATAATAATAATAATTACTTAAAGTTAGTTAGGTTATATCCTATTTTCTGTGTAGAGTTAGAATTAATAATGTTTAGATGCCTGATCTTGGCTACAGCATATATCTGAAAGTGTGGTATGCCTTTTTTTAAAAATGCATCCTAAAATTACAACAAAAGACATTCAAACTCTTTCGAAAGGTAATGCATAAGAGGAATGATTCACAAAATAACAGTACAAGATGCAGCTGAGTTCAAGCGGTGAATGTTTATCTGAATGGTCATATCCGAGTGCTAATCCGTCTGTTGAGATACTTCCTGTATGCTGTGCCAGTCTGCACCTGACGGCCCCGTCACAGGAAGTGGTGAAACCAAATACAAGTGGTTCCCTCCAAAGGTGCTCAGAGCTCAACACCACCTAGTCATCACATGCTAACTGAGGTCAGGACAACATGATTTGGGTCAAACGCCTAAAGATGTTTATATTATGACATTTTCCTTTGAAATCTGTCCACATATATTTGAAAATATATTAACAAGCATTTATGTATTAACAAGCAAGCTCTTTTGGGATGTTATGCATAGTTTATCGATGACAACTTGAAAATGTTCCAGATTCTATTTGACATAAAAATGTATTTCTAAACATAAACGTGTCTCTTGGTCTCTGTAGAATGATCAGAACTATTTAAACCATGAATTGTTTAGAGAGCCCAATCTAACCCTAAACACTTATGATTGTCAGAACGGTCTTGTTCAGTTTGTTTAAACTGATAATGCAAGCAACCATTCTTTGTAATGTAGGAGAGGCTGAGGTCCAAAATTATCAAGAGGGATACCACCTGACTAAATCGGAACCTGATAACTGTTAGCATTTCATTCCTAATATACACTCTTATCTCGGGCATGCTTGATGACTTATCTCCATTGAAAATTGTGCAATATCTCACAAAAGTTATCTTTTCCCATTTTCCCAATATTTTGTTGAATGAGCGTTTCCTGTCAGTAACTTGGTTAATTACATAATACATAATTACTGGGATATTACATCATCATGCTCAGATTTCCAAACATTGAACATTCTGAAATTAAAAGTGGCATCTGACCTTGGTAGCGGTTTTTTTTCTGGTTGTCGCGGCCCGCCCCCTCAGGCATGGTGTGATTGTATCACAGGAAGTTGAAACCTGGAAAACAAAGTGTTAAAAAAGTAAAATGTAACACTATCACTTTGCAGCAAGAATGCCTGCTGGGAAAATAAACGAAAAATCAAGTAAGTGACATCTTTGGGCAGAAGGATGTCCTGCAGTCAGCTCAGACATAAGTCAGAACATTTGAACCACTTAACAAATGTAGTGTATACTTAATTTTAGACTGAGAAAAACTACAGCAAACTAGCTCGTTCTTCATCAGTTCTACAGAGCTTTCCGCTTCTTTCACGAGAAGAGAAAGATAATTAAAAAAATCAAGAGGAAAAGAATACCAAAGGCCTGAGCTAAGGCAATTAAAAAGCTGAGACTCAAAAGACGCTGTTTGAGAAAGAGTTGGGGTGTACTGTAGCTTGCAGCCTTGCTTCGAAGGGTTTTTTTCTTGAGTTCTCTCTCTCTTACAAAAGAAGAGAAAATGAAATGTATGTAATGGTTGGCACAGACACAAAAATCAGCTCCCTTTCCCAAATGTTGAGCATGTGTCCCGCCAGTGCAATTGATGCTGGAACTTCTGGAAAAGGAAACAATCTGAATAGACAGGGCTCCTCTATGATGTGTTAATGTTTATCGTATCCCGACAAGCTGTCTCCCATGTCACCTGCCCCAGCCTTCACTCCACAGCCTCCCCCCGAGGACGGGACCAGCAGACGGGAAAGCTTGAACTATCCAACCACCCTCAGAAACTCAGTAACATTTCACAGCATTGGGTAGAAGTTTTACATACTTATTTTGCTCTAATGTCTTATATTAAAATTCACACTGCTCTTTTTCTACGCTTTGATTTATGAATTTTAATAAAGAGGTTTCTATAATCTAAAAAGGGGGGTTTAGAGGACCCAGAATAAATAGTGGTCAAACACTAACAAAAACGGCCGCCATGTTGTGCAGATGCTGTGTGTTTCGTTGTGAAAATGAAACTACTTTCTTTGGTCTTCCAAACAAGGACATAACTAGAAATCAGTGGTTAAGTTGTATTTACAACACTGCTCCAGAACAGTTCAAACCAAATATTCAGATGTGTGCAGCGCATTTTTATGGAGGATGAGGACTCTTTCCTGGGACAGTGGCCTACAATGCCCGTTTCTATAATCTTTGCAAGGAAAGTAATTTTAAAAGTAATTTTAAAAGTAATTTTAAAAGACGACATCGCCATTTGCATTGAACCTTCAGCTTCGTAACTTTGTTTTTATTTATTTTTATGCTCAAACAACAATATTACACACTAACTAATGGGGGGAAAAAAAGTCAAATTGCAATCAACCACCCCTTTAAATATCCAATATTGACCATTACAGATAAATGTTTTAAAAATCTGCAAAATTGTTCAATAACTAATATGGTACATACATATTGTGCATCCCTATCATTATATGGAATTTTATCATTTACATTCAGCATTGCTTTGTCTCTCCTGTCAAAACAGACCTGCAGTCTAATTTTTGGTCACGATCCACCGATCGACAACCGCTGATCTAAAGTTTTGTATCATATACCCCGCAGAACCTGATTTTACCAAGTGAGACATGTTTCTGGGACAGCATCTTTGTTGTCCCTGGAACAACATTGTGATTAACCAATCAGATTTGAAGAACCAGTTTATAGATTTTGTGAAGTTTACACTTAAAATCACTGTTTTTAGGGATTACTCATGGTTAAGGTTGGGTTTAGGTGTAGGGATATGGTCAAGAATATATTTTTGGAGTAAAATGTTGTTCCAGGGTCAACAAAATATGTTGACCTAGGAACACATCTAACTCAGCAAAATCAGGACGAGCCATTTACCCCACAGAGACAAATTCAGTATATGCGTGATTTAGATCCTGTTATTTAGGCAGCTCTGTTTGTGTCAATACTTCAGTTGCAATGTAGCACTCAGAGCCAAGTGTAATGATCCGTTTTGGATGTCTCGTAACCAGACTAAATTAAAAATGACACTGGCACTTTTCCATGCACTGTCCTTCCGAGTGTTTCTCACCACAGTCCCCTGGGTCCTTAAGGGCTCATTTCCAGCTCTGCCTCATTAAAGGCATCTCACTTCCTGTAACTGTCAGCATGAAGGTTGTAGAACACTACAAGCCTTTGCAGTTAAATCCCCATGTACTTTTTTGGCTCCAAAGCTTGTTTGCTTTGAAATTCCCGAATTCCAGAAATGGAATTGTGGTAAAAAATTAACTCGTTTTCCGACAACAGATTCTAATAGCGAATAAATGCTTCTGTCGGGGGCGGGGACAGCAAGTATTTTTGAGGCCGAGTGGATGACAGCCAACATCTGGTTAGCCACACAGAGGTTAGAATGAGGTTAGCAAGACTCCACTCTCCCTAAAGCAGAGCAGCCAGTCTCCATACATCTTCCAAACACCCTGACATGCCCCTTGAGCAAAATTGCAACTTTGTCATAATGAAAAATGTCAAGCGGGAGGCCTTTTTCCACCATGTAATTTTCATTACAGTTGCATCTCTCGTGGCATCATTCCAGGTGCATCTGTACGCTCGGCACTCTGACAATCATAGAAACAAAACTACCCACTGACAGAGTCCTATTACAAGTAAGCACAGCTGGATAGCTGTGTACCTGTTCTTGCCTGCATATGTGTATGTGCGTTTTGGGGAGTTTTCTTTTGCATGTCTAAAAGATTGAAAAGCTGGATGACAATTATATGTTAGTGTGAAGGAGTTCACCATTTCTTGTATTGTACGGTAATATAAAAAGAGTCAATCCCTAACAAAACACAGCAGAATGCTGAAAAATAAAGCTTGTAGATATGCCATAGAACAGGGTTTCGAAAATGCAGGGGGTTCATATGGAAGCCTGTTTTTGCAACTTTCAATCACACAACTCAGATGTTTGATTTTGCTCTGAGAAAAGATCTAATATTCTTAGTTTATATTTCAATTTTTTTTAGAATTGCAAAAGAAAAAGAATTGTAAGACAAATTTAGAATTGCAAGAAAAAAGTCTGAATTGTGAGACAGAAATTCATAATTAACTTTTTTTCATGGCAGAAAATAAACAGTCTGTTTACATTCAAAGATGTCAACAGAATTCAAAGAAAAATGTCAGAATTGTAAAAGTAAATTTAGAATTGCAAGAAAAATTCTGAATTGCGAGAAAAAGTTTCAATTACCTTTTAGAGGTGAAAAGTTGTCATATTAAAATGAACAAATGGGGCAGCACAATTTATCTTAATAAACCTGAAATTGCGACAGGGAACACTTCCCATAACACCTGATGTACTTGCTACATTGCTAGAAGAATGGCATCTACGCTAATATTAGTCTGTTTCTCTCATATATCCAGATCAGAGGGTCACTGCAGTCACCCGGATCCAGTACGTATACAGCCCAGGTGGTGGATCAGCATCTAGAAAGGACCTCTACAGCCCTGAAAGACAGCGGAGACCAGGACATCTAGAGCGCCAGATACAGATCCCCTGTAAAGACCTTTTCACAGACGACCACCGGGACAAGACCAAAGGAAACAGATGATTCTTCTGCAAAATTTGACTTTGCTGGAGCCTGGAATTAAACTGCTGGTTTCGTCTCTTTAGAGGAGAACTGCCACCCAACTGAGCCTGGTTTTTCCCAAGGTTATTCTCTATTCTGTCACCGATGGAGTTTTGGTTCATTGCTGCTGTCGCCTCTGGCTTGCTTAGCTGGGGACACTTCATTTACAGCGATATCGTTGACTTGATTGCAAATGATTGCACAGATACTATTTAAAGGGGGGGGGGGGTGAAATGCTATTTCATGCATACTGAGTTTTTTACACTGTTAAAGAGTTGGATTCCCATGCTAAACATGGACAAAGTTTCAAAAATTAAGTTGTACGTTTGAAGGAGTATTTCTGTTCCAAAAATACTCCTTCCGGTTTGTCACAAGTTTCGGAAAGTTTTTTTTCGAGTATGGCTCTGTGTGACGTTAGATGGAGCGGAATTTCCTTATATGGGTCCTGAGGCACTTCTGCCGGAAGAGAGCGCGCTCCCGTATAGCAGAGCACTGAGAGCAGAGACATTCACTGATCAGAGCGAGAGCGTCGCGAAATGTCACAAAAGAAGTGTGTTTTTGGTTGCCAGGGCAAGACAACCCTGCACAGATTACCAAAAAAAAAAAACAGCATTAAGGAACCAGTGGATGGAGTTTATTTTTACAGAGCATCAACGGAGTTGTGCAAGTGTTTTTGTTTGTTCCCTGCATTTCGAAGATTTTTGTTTTACAAACAAGGCCCAGTTTGACGACGGATTTGCGTATCGTTTATTTCTTAAGGATAATGCAGTCCCAACGAAAAAGGGTCACAATTGTGTGTTGGAACCGCAGGCGGTGAGTAAAACTGCTTAAAATATCTCTGCCTCCTTGTTAGTGCGTCCCCTCCCATGCCGGAGACCCGGGTGCGAGCCCCGCTCGGAGCGAGACGTTGCTGCTGCTGCTCTCGTTCAGTTTCAGCCTCGGGATCTGATTCTGGATCATAAATATACGGCTGAATCTGACTGTAAGCCATGGTTTGTTTTGGATGATGGTTTTTTCCTCAAGTTAATGTCACAGCTTCCAAACGCTCTCTACGCAAAAGCCTACTGGCGCTCGTGATTCTTTAGCTCCGCCCACACATCACGCCTCCAGTCGGTCGTGTTTTTCCGGGAAAAATTGGTACAGACTATCTTTCTCTTATGAATATAATAAAACTAAAGACTTTTTGGAGTTATGAAGGATGCAGTACTACTCTATAGGTACTCAAGATTAACAGGAGATTGAGTGAAAACGAGCATTTCACCCCCCCCCCCCCCCCCTTTAAACTGAACTGATGATGACATCACTGAATTCAATGATGAACTGACTTTAACTATCATTTTGCATTATTGACACACTGTTTTGCTAATTAATGTTGTTCAGTTTTTTTTGTTTACAGCACTATATAAATAAAGGTGACTTGACTTGACTTGCATGTTATGTGATCAGACAACAGTGAACATGCAAATGTGCCGTAATTAAAATATTGGGTTAAAATTTCAAGGTCTACTTCAAGTAAACACTTTTACATACCAAGGATTCAGCTGACAAAAAAAATAATAATTGGGAACCCCTGCCACATATTCCCCAAAGAACCATTTCAGAAGGTTACATTTTCTTAGTATAAATAACTTTTTAATAATATTAAGAACCTCTTTCCGCTATAAATAAACTTTTGTTCAAGGAAAGTTTTCATTGCAGTTAAAGGTTCTTTTTGGAACCACAGATGCCAATAAAAAAAACTTTTATTCATTGAACAATTTCTTGAACATGTTAGACTTATTCATTTTCTTCATGGTTGTTTTGCAACCAAAAACACAAAGTTGACGCAAAGCTTCTGGTTTTAACTACAGTATTTAAAAAATCATTAAATACTATTACTTTTGACACTGAACTTTAAAGAATTGTCAACAGATGAATTTCTTATTGCAAACAGAGCCCACTACTATAAACTCACTCACAGCCAATCCAACTTCCAACTATCTAAAACTGCTTGACAAACATAAACAGAGATGCAAGTGAATGTGTGGAGGGGTGCTAGACATAGGAATGCTGGACATAGCATAATTGGTTTAATTTTGATTTGTATGAAATAGCCTAACTTTAACCTAACATAACGTCTTGTGGTTTGATGTGTACTCTAACAAATGGGAATAGGCTAATGGTCAGAATGCTTGTGTATTAAACCTCTCCATTCTACATTCATCGCCAAGGATCGATTTTATCGAGTTACAAGAAAGGAAGGCTATTGATGTTATTATTGATCATGCTAGCTACGTTATTCGAGTCCACACGTGACCACACGCGTCCAACTAGTAGTGACAGCCTGGTGAATAATCTGCATTACAAAAAGAAGGAATCTTTAAAGGTTGTTCATGATTACGCATTACTGGCAAGGTATCTAGTCTTAACAGTGCTATATAATATTAGCAGTGTTATATGCAGCTGTTTGGTAGATCGCACTCTAATTTGTTTGTCTACACATAAAAATGCGGCAGACTTTAATGGACGGAACATCGAATAACTCCAAACCGGCACCGTAACTTCATATTGTGGAGCAAAGTGTGGAGTGGTAACTGGTGTTATACTGTGTTCTGCCTTGGTCTCTCCAGGGCTTTTCGAATAATGGTTGAGAAGACCCATTATTTTTTCTGAAAAACAACAAAATTTGGCTCAGTGGTAGAACATTGCCTAGCAGCACAAAAGGTTGTGGGTTTGATTCCCAGGGAACACATGATAGATAAAAAATGTTAGCCTGAATGCACTGTAAGTCACTCTGGATTAAATAACAAACATAAATAAAACACATGATAAAGTATGTCTTGAATGTCCCCAAAATATCAATAACTCATTTTTGACAAATATCGAAGTTACAGTCTTTTGCCTTTGCATGGCAGTATTGTAGCCCATGCAAGGGTGTCATTCCCGGCCCTGCTGCTCTATTGTCTTACACAGAGTTTTGAAAGTTGTTTCTCTTCTAGCTGACCTTCACATTTCCCTCTGGAACCGGACCACAGCACTGCCATCCACTTCTCAACTACCCTTTCAACATGTCTGCCCACTGCCAGCACCATTTCTTTTAGCCTTTTCTTTGTTCGGTTAGACAATAAAGGCTTCACAAACACAATGTCTAAAGTGTGTTTGGGGTGGTCACCCATATTTACACATGCTGGTAAGGAAATGCAGTGGGCAAGAAAGCAAACGGGCACAAATAGTTAATATTCACCAGCCAAGATGATTAGGTTCTATTTTTTCAGATTGTTCCTATTGAGCTCAATACATTTCATGCACAAATCTTGGAGCTTTGGGAATTTGGCCTACATTTTGAAATGACCCATTAGTGCACAGTAAAACAGCTGTGCATCAGTAATGAATGCCATGTGAGATCATCCAAATTTGGCCATCATCAGCTGGCCAGCAAGAGCTTTCCCAGCCGTTCACAAGATGAAACAAGGCCAGTGACCTCACAATGACCAATAGAAAGCAGTTTATATAGTTCAAAAAACCCATTTTCATGGTTTTTCAGAAATATGTCATGATTGCACATAAAAACAAATCATTCCCCAGAGAACATGTGAGGGGAAAGAGTTTTGGTCGAGAGGGCTGAAACATCCAAGTTCCTGAGGCTTAATAAAAGTGTCATCGGGTGCAGTGAAGAGTGGGGCTATAAAAAAGGGCTTGTAGCCCTGAGTTCTTGCCTGCTCCAAAAGGGAAATTCCCTTTGTCTTTGTGTATGAAACTAATTATAGAAGGAAAGCTGTGTTGCAAATGGTGTCTATAAAATAATAGCTGTCTGTCCATAAAGTTCAAGGTGACAAACTAGCATGCAGCCCCATAAATTTTTTTCAAGAGCAGGAAAAGGCGGGCTAATGTACCTTTTAGAAGCCAGGAGAAGGAAGCACTATATCATGCATATACTATAGTGTACTGAGCCTGGGAAGTTAAACAGTTTTGTATTACTAATGGGAATGTTTCTAGTGATGTGAATCTAGTGAATGATAAAAGATGCAAAAAAGACAAATGGATAATGATCCAAGCAAGGCAAAGTGCATACAGAAGGAAATACGCAGAAATGTCATGAACTTAGACCTTGATTAAAAAACATGGCAGGGGTGCAGACAAAAACCTGGGGTGATCAAAAGCCACAGAGAAACATAGAAGGGTGGGGACGAATTACTCATGGAGGAGGCAGCCAAGTGCGGTTTTGAGTCACCAGACAGAGGATGGCATTCACCGCTGTGATGCTCCAGCTGTGTTTCACACACCTGCACTTGAAAACTCTCTAAAAAGTACGCGCTCTGTCACCTCTGCAAACACAAGACTCCTTGAGGACGGAGTCAGCAAACTCCACTGTCAACAAGCTCATCCCCTCCCAAGCCATCAACTCTTTGAACCACTTCCAGCTCTTTTCTCCTCCACCAGTGTCGGAAATGCCGCTGTTTGAGGGAGATGAGTGTAAAGCTCTTGGCTGCTGAGTGACTGTTCTAGCGCTTATTATGGGGGCTTCAGAGGTCGGAGTGGTGGGGGGGGTTATGTCTGTGTTTGCATTACTACCTCCATCAAAACATCGAAGTATGTTTTTTTTTAATTTATGAGTAAAACAAGGTCTGTGGTAGTATTGTCAAAAGGCCCGGTATTTCGGTACCAAGTCTGCACTAAAAAATGAAAACGTTATAGTACTTATAGTTCTTAAGTACCAGTGGTACAAAGTACCTGGTCAACCCTTGATGCACTATTGAAAGCTACATGGCGAACTAAAGACAAGGAAATGCATCAAACAAACAAAAAATACACTAATTCAATGCTGAATAAAGTCTTAGTTTTTGCTATTTTTGGACCAAAGTGTATTTTCGATGCTTCAACACATTCTAACTGACCCTCTGATGTCACATGGACTACTTTGATTATGTTTTTATTACCTTTCTGGACATGGACAGTAGACCATACACACATTTTCAATGGGGGGACAGAAAGCTCTCGGACTAAATCTAAAATATCTTAAACTGTGTTCTGAAGATGAACCAAGGTCTTACGGTTTGGAACGACATGAGGGTGAGTCATTAATGACAAAATTTAAATTTTTGGGTGAACTAACCCTTTAAAACCAAAGTAGACTTGTGTGTTAAAGCTCAGCGTTCGCAACAAAAATACTGAGACTATAAAAGACAAAACACAGAATTCAAGCTGTCCTTTGCACCTCAGATACAGGTTGTACTGCATCTCTCCACAAAGGACATGGAGCATGGGGCTGGGAACCTCATCAGCACAAATTCTTGTAGCTGGGGTGCAGTGAGAGGAAATGGGGATTTGGTGGATTCCCTCTGAGCTCTTAGGAGGAGGGGGTTTGTCTCCTAAATTCATGGTAAACTAAGCAGCAGGACAGCATTAGCAAGGACAGTTTTTCAAGTGAATAAGTGGATTGTGAAAAGGGGATGTTGGTTTTCAAAGCAAACAGAGCTTTGCATGTTAACCTTCACATTCAAAGCTCCAAACATCCAGAGGGAGGGTTTGGCTGACTTCCTGCCTCTCAGTTCAGAGTCCATGACCAATCCTGAAGCCTATTCTTCTCTTTGATGATGAAAATGACCAAACAATACCCCCCCAAAAAAGACCCAAACGGGCGATTTTTAAGATATAGTTTTGCCCTGAGATATGCTGCAATTTCCAAACAGCAAAAACAATGAAGTGACATTTATATGAAGAGTTTTCAGAGCTCAAATCCATGTGTGCTGACATTTTCAAGAAAATGTAGACCTTGAAGCCGGTCGAGAACACATGTGTCTTGCGTGTTTAAAAGGAAAATTAACATGACTCCACAGATCTACTGACAGACGAACTTTGTGGTGTGTGTGTTTAGGTCTCAATGCACATCTACATAAACTCACAAAACAACAGCAGCACTATAATGAAACTCAGAATAGCTGGGATGCATTACATACGTTTTTGTCCAATCAATCACATGATTTCAGACGAATTTCTTCTTGAATAGAAACTGACATATTTTGGGCTTAACGCAGGCAATATTTGCTCATACAGATTCCCACGTGTTACACCTAACATCTTTTCAATGGGTTTGTATTCCCGGCTGAACTAGCGAATGAGTAAATTGAGACCAGACGGGTTTCGTTGGGAAATTTTATTTGTCCACCCAGAATAGTCAGCATTCCAGCTGCTAAAGAAAATAGTGTTTGTTGAGCAAGAGGGGGGCTAAGAGTGGTTGAGAAAGCCTGGACTTTAAATGTCTGACAAAAGATCTGATGCTGACAGCAGTCCCATCATGTTTAAGGGTTTTCCACTGCTGACTGTGAGCCAAGATTGAGGTGATACACATATTTTAAGAAATCAGTCTATACCCTGCCAGAGAGTGGGCATCTCAAATCAGCCTAAGGTAGTTAACCGGTCTGTTGAGATGGTTTTAAAGGGGTTTTGGGCACCTTCCAGGCTGGAAAACCATCTTAAACCATCTTAAACCAGTAACAAGGAGTACAGTAGAAACCTGCTGAAAAAAATCTTAATCCATTTTAAACTGATTTGCTGGTTTAATCTGGTTTTATCTGGTATCGTTTGGTTATTCTTATTACAATCAAGTGTTTTTATTTAGTTTTGCTGGTCCAACTAGCTTAAAAACACCAACAAATCCCTCTTTATCCAGACAACAGATCACCTTAACTAGCCTGGGAGACCAATTAAGACCAGCTAACCATCTTGATTTAAGACATTTTCCCCATTGCATACTATAGAGAAATAAATGCATACTGCATCTTTTATGAAAACATAATTAGGAAATGTATGACATAAATGAATCTGGAGTGAGTAAACTAATTTAAATACTACTAGACAAAATGAGTATTTGTCATACTAAACAAGAATGATGTTGCATCAATCTCTTTGTTGAATTAACTGCACTGATCTACGTTCCAGTAGTTAGACGCTAATGAATAGATATCTATATATTTTTTAACTAAGTATCTCTGACCGTGAAAATCAAAATGACAAGTCTGAAATAGTTAACAAGCTGTGACACATACCTTTACAGCTGTGCTGACCGGAGACATCAAAAGTAACGCACCCAATGTACTCACTCACTCCGTTTTTAATTAAAAGGATCAACAGTTTTCCCAGCTCGTGCGCATCACGGAGTATTCCTGCTTGCTTTGGCTAAACAACACGTCTGGAGGCTTGGCTTCATGCATTGGAATGTACTAAGCAACGCTGGATGCTCCAGATATCAGTTTCCAACTTTCTCGAGAGTCTCGCCGCTGAGTATGAGGGGTCATCCTCACTGGATTTACCGCTCGTGCGAACACAGCTCCATATATGAGTAACAGTCACGCGCCACTCAGTCCTGACGCTCTGCGCGTGCGAACGCCGAAAAACGCTAGCGTCTTCCTTTTGGTTTCTTTGTCTCCGCTATCCACCCTCACACTACATTTAGACTGAGTAGTAAATGTATTTATTTAAAAATGCTAGGAACTTGTTTGTGGAAAACTGAGAAAGTGAAGTGAGTTTGGCTACACGTGCCTTGAAAATAAGTGAGCGCGAGTGTGAGAGGAGTATTGACGTGCCCCCCGTGAACACGGACGGACTCCTTGAACTCCCTGTCAGCGTTAACTCCTACTGCTGCTGTCCTCATTCATCAGTTTGCTTTGGGGAATATGATCAGTGTCCCGCAAACCGTACAATTACGTCGGATGAGTGCAGAGATCAACAAAGCTGTTTATGTCACGAGGGCGTCTCTGTGAACTGTGGTTCATCATCTTTGTAGAGCAATTAAAATCAGCCGGAGAGGTTATGAAGTTGTTCTAGGCACAGTGCCCACATCCTCAGATGTCAAATAACCTGTTATGATTGCATTTACGTCATCTGTATTATCAGTTATCAGACCCTGATTCTGTAGGGTAGATCACACTTTTTACTTAATGCACATTTCTCAGGATGGATTATTTAGACACATACCGAAAGTCTATTAATGATATATAAAATATCAATAAAAATAGTTTTCCCTGGAATACAAATGTTGATCATTTTCCTACATCAATTGCATCCCATCAATATACATTTTCACACTGAATGGGGTAAGTTGTCACAATGAAAAAACATGTAAAGCATTAATTAAAAATAAAACAACTTATGAAACAGTCAAAAGTACACAGGGTAACACTAATACATCAAACCATTATTTTAAATGAATTTAGTACCTTTAAAACACACTTGACTACTTGCTCCATTAAAAATGTGACTGTTATCCTGAGAAAACTGCTCAACATTTCTGTTAAAATTTGCCTTCATTATATATTTTATTGGTCTACATGTAAGTTATGCCAGTGTGGTTTCTCATAAGACAAACCTGGAATGGCAAGATATCCAAATAACTTCCTTGAAACTGAAATGATGAAGCTCCATTACATTTATGTGGAATACTCAAGACATGTCATCACAAGTAATGTCTTAAATCATAACCGTAACGGATTGTCATGCGTCTCTGAGATCACCTCACACTTTAATCAAGCAAATGTTTTGGAAGAAACTAGATTGAGAACAAAAATGTATTGAGAACAAAAATGGGCTTCTGCAGTTTGTTAAGAAGCGTTTGTCCCAAATACCCAAAGCATTTATTTTTTAAAAGAAATTATTTTCAAACAATCTGACATTAACATAGTGTTGACACTTAATTACTGCACCACCATGTTTTCAGCTAATAAAATGAATGATAAGATAATGAAAAGGTCCATGCATCTCATTAATGAAATTTAATTCAGTTAAATTGTTAAGATAACTACAAAAACATAAACAGACTCATTAAATTTGTAGGGAAGGTAAACTGCGCACAAAGTATTTACAAGAGTGAAGACTGAAAGAGACGGACGGAGATCCAAGACATTCCAAGATCACATTTTACTTCTAGACAAACAAACTGCTGGATCTGAAGAGCTTCAAAGTGCATGACCTTCCACATGAGGAATGGGTTTGTTTTGCACAGATAAGGAAAAATGCAGCAAGCATTGTTTAAATGAGGCTTTTTCACCACAATGTTAAGAATTCTTGTCCTCAGTTGAAGTTTTATTGTCTTGGTGTAAACAGGCCGAGCAATGACAGAAGAATGTCATTGCTGAGATGTAGTGGAATTACTGCCAGTCACAGACAGAGACTCTATTACTGAGGAAGATTCACCGCTATATTATCTCAAAACAGGACATTATGTAATCCATCCACATGCAAATAATCAATGTATCTGCATAATAGTGAAAAGTGCATTGTCACAATAAGGTTTGGAATCTAAAAAGTTCAATTGCATAAAATATTGTTTTCTCTAGCAGTGTTTGTCTTTGTTGGTTTTGAAAAACATGTTTACAACTGTCTTAAATTACGACATTCTTGTGATTTATATCTCATAAACAATAGTTCAATAATATCACATTTTTGTAAGAAAGGAACACAACTAAACCACATGGCAAACATTAAGGCCAGATTGAACTTTGTGTTTTCAGAACAAATATATTTTTCAGAAACGTCTACTTTTCCATATTTGTAGTTTTACTTGTCGCAATTGTTTAAATTCTGCTCAAAACCTATTAAATATGTTATAATACAGATGTGTTGTAGCTGATGGCTTATATATTTAAAAAATGATCTTGTTATTTAAAGGGAAAGTTCACCCAAAAATGAAAATTACTCCATGCTCACCCTCAAGCCATACTAGGTGTATATGACTTTCTTCTTTCAGAAAAACATAATCGGAAATTATATAAAATAAATATCCTGGCTCTTCCAAGCTTTATAATGCAGTGAATGGTGGTCAAGATTTTGAAGCAAAATAAAGTGCATCCATACCCGGCTCCAGGGGTTTAATAAAAGCCTTCTGAGTTAGTGGATGCATTTGTGTAAGAAAAATATCAATTTTTAAAACTTTATAAACCATAATCTATAGCTTCCTCTATTGTGTCATACAGTGTGTGCACAGTCAGCGTTTCATTTTTGAGTGAACTACAGTATACCTTTCAATCAGCAGCTTATCATTGTGATATCCTACCGAGCTACAGAGTCATGTTATCAACAAAGGTCACAGATCCATATGTTTGATAATTTGTATTTTTTCCCCCAGAAAATTATATGCAATAAGTAGTCAAGGGATAAAAATTAACATTTTGTCATCATTTACTCGTGTTGTTTCAAATCTGCATGACTTTCTTTTGTGGAACATAAAAAAGAAGCTATTTTGAAAAATGTTGGTAATCAAATCTCGGTGAACATTGATTTATATTGTATGGAGAGAAAAAAAATTCTTAAAATAAAGGAAATTCATACAGGTTTGGAACAACGTAATAGTAAATGATGACAGAACTTCCTTTTTATGTTGAACTATCCCTTTATTTATACTGAAATATATCCCCAAAAAAAAACTAATAAAAAAATACAATTTGCTTCGGTATCCCCTATGTACACTTTACTTTCATACATAATTTCATAAAGGATTTTGTAATGGTTTCATCCAGTTCCCATAACAAAGGTCCCCTACAGGCACCAGGGGAACTCTATTCTAAAACAGGAAACTAAGAACCAGAGGTGTTTTTGAGAGAAAGCATAAAAAAAAATAAACAGCAGACACAATCAATGAATTCAGCATTTCAGCAGAAGTCACTGGCTGAATGCCGAACAGTAGTTTTATAATGTAGCTTCCCCCGCTCTGAAGATGTGATGCTCGACTTGAGGTTGTTAGATATATTTCACAGACCTCCAACATGAAAAGATTAAATGACAGGAAGCTTATAAAAGCTGTTTCCTTCTGTCTCCTCTGCATGGAGGGAAAACAATACAGACTTAAATTCAAGTCACCATCAACAGAAAAAAAACATCAGGTTAAATAGTGAAAGCACAGGGAGTCACTATCTAATGATCCAGTGTGTTAGTGTGCAAGATCCAGACGTAAAAAGCTCACAGCTGAAAGCATTTTACTAGAGAAAGCCCATAGATTAGGCTGTGCTCCCATCTAAAACCACACACATCCCAATGACCTAGATATAAGAAACAGACATTGGGCCCGGTTTCTCTACCCGCATTGCCACTGGCATGGAGAGGAGCTAAAGTGGGGGAGCATGACTAGAAAACACCAGCTCATATATCTCTAATTTCAGCAGCCTGGGCACTGGCTCTGACCTGGAGCTGTTGATCAGACTGAGATGCCATTAAACCACAATGACTGGCAACAGTCACTTAGCGCCTGCTTTCAGGAGGTTTCCACCACACCTCAGCATGAGAATTTAATGATCAAATTTTGACTAATCACTGTCTTGCACATGTGTTCATGGGAAACCAGGTAGTCAGTGATGGCAATGTTGGCAGGGATTACAGTCACCTTTAAGCATGAGTCAATTGGAGCTTGGTGGGGTCACCACAAAGAAGCCACAAGGGCTTGCACAAATGATCCATGATTCATATAAATGCAGTGGGAGGGTGCATGCAAGTGCATATGCTTTCCAGCTGTCGGCGAAGTCCAATTACAGCCCTCCCCAGGTTGAAACAGGAGGTTTTAAACATTAGAAAATGTATGTAATTTGTTCCACTCATGTTTGTCATTTGTAAAACAGCAGAGCACCAACAAAGCTATACCAGAACCTGTTAATCCATGGTGCTATGGAAGGTATGCTGTACAAATTTGAATGGATAGCTTTCTAATCATGTGGAAGCCTCAGAGTACAAAAAAGAAAAAAGCTAATTGTGTCGAAGTTACATTGTAAAATTAAAAAGTCACAATTGTGAGAGATAAATGCAAATGTGGGATATAAAGTTAAACTTTGCAGTTAGGATATTAGGAAGTTGCACCAGTTAAAAAGGAATAAAGTAATTTTTGAAATATTAAGTAACGCTTGGAAGAAATAATGTGACAATCATGAGATATAAAGCCAGAATTGAAAAAAAAAAAGTTACAATTGAGATATAGCCACAGTTTTGAAATATAATGTGAGATACAAAGTAACAGTTGTAAGATATAAAGTCACAAGCTTATGGAATATAACGCCACACTTGTTAGATATAATGTCACATAATGTCACAATTGATAGATATAGTCACCGTTGTGAGACAAAGTTGCATGTGAAATAGTTGTAATTATGAAATATTATGTAACAACTGTGAGATATAGTTACAACTGTAAGACATTTGACAATTGTGAAATATAAAGTTGCAGTAGTGTGACATAAAGCTGCAAATGATAAGAAATAAAGTTGCAATTATTAGATAAAAGCCTAGTGGTTAGAGAGACGGACTTGTAACCCAAATGTTGAGGGTTTGAGTCTGAGGTCTGGCAAGGATTGTATTGGGGGGGGGGGGGGGGTGAATGAGCTCTCTCCACCGTCAATACCACGACTGAGGTGAGACCCTCAAGCAAGGCACCAAACCCCCAACTGCTCCACTATGGCTGCTCACTGCTCCAGGTGTGTGTTCACTACTGTGTGTGTGCACTTGGATGGTTTAAATGCAGAGAACAATTCTGAGTATCAGTCTCCATATTTGGCCATACATCAATTCACTTCACTTATGAAATATGAACTCACAACTGGTATGTAAAGTTTATTTGATGTAGGAATAGGCTTATTTATGATTATTGCTGCTACTTCTTGTTATTGCAACTTCTTTCTTCTTAAATATCACGTCTATTTTTCTTCCGGTGACAACTGCATGCTGAGATGATGCGACTTTCAGTTTGAATCTCATCATATTGTTTCCACAACAAATCAGCTTGTATTAGTAGTTTAGTAGTCTTGACTGGGATTATAGCTTAATGACTACTGAAATCTGTCAAATTTGATCAAATGTGACAGTTTAAGTTGCAATCAAATATATGATCAAATATATTGATGACTAAAAAATGACTTTGTTTTTTATAAAGTATTTGACCAAACTGAGAATTTTGCCATTTGATTGTCCAGGCGGAGACAGAAGGGGAAATACAAACCAAAGACTTATTTTTGTACATAGATACCTCCACAAAACACCCATTGTGAAGCATAAAACAACACTTCTCACTCAATTCACTTGTATAAGTATCACCTTCAAAACAAGATATAATTTGCTTTGTTGTATGGCTGCCAAGCGAAGACACATAATTTGATTGTTTCTGAGAGTACAGGTCAACAGAAATGACTTGACGGTCAGCTGAACTGCAAACCATTGAACCCAAGACTATTGCTGTAAGTCAGAAAATGACCCGCAGGAAATGGCTGGAGCCTTTTGTGAAAGTAAACACAGGGCCTACATCCTGTCTCTGTCCATCTCGAAACTGGACGTGATGGCTCAGCGTGAGAGCAATGTTCTTTCTGTGGCTCGGGTTTTGATCGCTATATACCACAAGTCTCTGTGAAATGCAGGGTACGGCTCCACACCTGTTACTGAGGCAAAGGGGAACAGGGAGGTGCTGCGTGGCTGGAGATCTGTTCCCGCAGCTGGTGGCAGTAACATTGTTTGAGTCCCTTCATTTTCCTTCCTTGTAAATAGATGCCTGAAATGTTTAACCATTTAAGGGGCAAAGTACATTCTTACCAACTGACCAGCATGCCTTAACAGTATGAAAACAGTTTGTATAGAGGAATATTCTGGGTTAAATTAACGCTATCAGATGCTAAACATAATTTTCGTAAAATACTTTTGGCCTTATTGAAGTGAATGGGGCCATTTTTTTTTTAAGCATTAGACAAATGAAGCTGAAAAAGCACTTCCATTAATCATTCTGTTGAAACGTGTGTATTATTTTTGCTGTAAAGTGTTAAATCCCAGTTTTTACGGTCATTTTAGGGTTTTGATGTCATTGCAACAAAGTCATAAAACCGGTTATTTCTTTACACAGACAATCTTAGAATACTTTTTAGTTTTTTAACAATTACAGATTTGGCCCCATTTGCCTCACTGTATCCCAGATGTTTGCTTATACCAAATAAATAAAAGTATGGATGGACAAGAGGAAATTAATTTAAACATTACATCACAAATGCTGTCAACTGAGGCTAATTTGTAGTGGAATATTGCTTTAAAAGCATCTAGCCCATTGTTCATTAGGATACAACAGGCATCTTTGGTGGCCTCTAATGTTCTACATTTCCTATTCGTGCACCCATAATCCTGAAAGCTTTCTTTTGTAAGGGCAGCTGTGGGAAAGTCTACAGTCCGTGGCCACACAGAGCTGACAAGACCTGTGCCAGTTATCTTCTGTTCAATCTAAGTCTCCACCCTCGAGACGTTCATCCACGAGCAGACATATTTCTACAGTCCACTCTTTACCAGACTTGACTCAAGTAGCTATTTTTGGTGTCTGATATGCTGCCCACTAAAAGCCTGATCCTTTGTAAGTTAGATGACTCTACGGCCGAAATATTCTCAGAGAATAATTCTCAGTGAATTATGTCATATCCTCTAACAAGTAATTAAACAATACAGGAAGACTCTGTGGGAAAATATCTGGCTTTATGGGAACTATGTTTTGATTCTTTGGCAGGGAACTGTTTTGTTTCTTAGATCATCCTACCGGAAATAATTTCTTACACAGTACATCATCTTTTTGAATCCAGATCTTGAATGCAAAAACACTTCAAATATGCAACATAACACATTTAATCTCACGTTCTCTCACTCAACATCACAATTTGAGCGAAGTGGAAAGTAAAAGGTTTTATGTTTCTTTAATGTTCGTTTCAGTGCTGAGCATGTTACCCACAGTCATCTTGGAAATAACATCAAATGGCACTTCTAATTAAAGTCTGGACTTTCCACATACTATAAAAATAGTTAAGACACATTAGGCAAATTATTATAGACTAACAATTAAAAGATTTTTTCGTTTAATCTGTCATATATTAATTAAAACCTCCAGGAGACAGGTAAATAAATCCACACTAGAACAATGAATAATCACGAGAATGGACAAAATAGCAAACAGGAAGAAGACTTTAAATAAGGCAGTTGATGAGGGGAAAGCATTTTTTACATTTTTTACATTTTGGAGAATGTGTAGAGGAAATAAAATGCAGAACATGAAATAAACAGTAAATAAATAGGTTAGATATTGATTATTAATCAATCAAACCACATTATCTTCTGCTAAATGCATGAATATAAATATAAAACTTTCTACTTGAGGGGGAAGTCGTGGCCTAATGGTTAGAGATTTGGACTCGTAGTCCAACGGTTGCAAGTTCAAGTCTTGGGCCGGCAGGGATTGTAGGTGCGGGGGAGAGAATGTACAGCACTCTCTCTACCCTCAATACCACGACTAAGGTGCCCCTGAGCAAGGCACCGAACCCCCAACTGCTCCCCGGGCGCCGCAGCATAAATGGCTCCAGGTGTGTGTGTGTGTGTGTGTGTGTGTGTGTGTGTGTTCACTGCTGTGTGTGTGCACTTTGGATGGGTTAAATGTAGAGCACAAATTCTGAGTACACTGTAAAAAATTGTCCTGTAAATTAACGGTAGTATACTGGCAGCAGGGTTTCCAGCAGTGTACCGTAATTTTACAGTTTTATTACCGTTTTCTGAATTACGGCTTTTTTGTAAATTAACGGTAATATACTGGCAGCAGGGTTTCCAGCTGTGTACCGTTATTTTACAGTTTCCAGAATTACAGCTTTTCTGTAAATTAACGGTAATATACTGGCAGCAGGGTTTCCAGCTGTGTACCGTTATTTTACAGTTTTCTGAATTACAGCTTTTTTTGTAAATTAACAGTAATATACTGGCAGCAAGGTTTCCAGCGGTGTACCGTAATTTTTCAGGATCATTACTGTATTCTAGTTTTTTTTTTTTCCTAAACCGTAGAACTGGCAATTTTGCCAATCATTAACTTTATTAAAAATATCTGTATTTTAACAAATTCACAAACTGGCATTTCATTTATACTAAAAAGTGGCAGCAAATAGACAGAAAAGAGAAGACCAAGGGGGTATTTCTTATAGAACACTATTTATTTAAGTGCCCAACCAATAATTCAAATGCTTTCTCCAAAAAAAATAAGCAATCAAAATGGAAGAGTCAGTCTTTGTATGTGTTAGAGAAAGATGAGATGAAGAGAGAAGAAAATTAACCAATTTACAAAACAGACAATGTGCAAAATGAACCCTGCAGAAGTCTGTGGACATATTTAAACAAATTTAAGTTGACCATAAAAAACACAAAACAAGCAGCCATTTTAGGTCTAGCTTTGTGCTATGAGTACGACAATGCATGGGCATGGGCTTGGAGTGTACGTTCCCCTAAAAACAGCCTTTAAGAAATGGCAAACAACTTCTGAACAAGAATCTTATTTTGGTGTAATAAGTCAAAACCTGGCAAGGATTTGTAGAACAGTCCAAGAACGTTTCAGAAGCATAAAACTGTCACCAACTCTGATGCAAGTGTAGCCAGGGAGGGGTGTAGTCTGAAACATAAAAATTGAGAAAAATCCTTTTTAAGTTAAAATAACATCAGCAGAATTTTAATAGAACGTAACAAAAAACATGTATACTGCATAATAATATAAAACATTTCAGAAACTTAGGACCCTACGATTTCCACGATGTGAAAAACATGGAGGCAATCACGGAATCAAATCATGAAAACGGAATTAGGCAAATAATGTGGATTGTCACAGAATTTGTCACATTTGTGATGAATACAATAAAATAGTGTTGTACACTAACTGAAATCGCGATGTGTATTAGTGTATTAATTAATAAAAGTTGCAATACTATGTTAGAAGTTGTACTTATAATTTTTGTAAAGTTATCCAAAGGATTAATTAGCTAATCAAAAAAGGGAACACTAGATTAAAGGGGGGGGCGTGCTCACGTATAGCGAGGCTGAGCACAGACATTCCCTGATCAGAGCGAGAGCGTCGCAAAATGTCACAAAAGAAGTGTCTTTTTGGTTGCCAGGGCAAGACAACCCTGCACAGATTACCAAAAAAAAAACAGCATTAAGGGACCAGTGGATGGAGTTTATTTTTACAGAGCATCAACGGAGTTGTGCAAGTGTTTTTGTTTGTTCCCTGCATTTCGAAGATGCTTGTTTTACAAACAAGGCCCAGTTTGACGACGGATTTGCGTATCGTTTATTTCTTAAGGATGATGCAATCCCAACGAAAAAGGGTCACGATCGTGTGTTGGAACCGCAGGCGGTGAGTAAAACTGCTTAAAATATCTCTGCCTCCTTGTTAGTGTGTCCGCCTCCCATGCCGAGACCCGGGTTCGAGCCCCGCTCGGAGCGAGTCATTGCTGCTGCTGCTCTCGTTCAGTTTCAGCCTCAGGATCTGATTCGGGATCATAAATAAACGGCTGAATCTGACTGTTAACCATGGTTTGTTTTGGATGATGTTTTTTTTTCCTCACGCTAATGTCACAACTTCCAAACGCTCTCAATGCAAAAGCCTACTGGCTAGTGATTCTTTAGCTCCACCCACACGTCACATTAGTTTACAGAAAAGATAATCAATAGCTGCAGCTCTATCCCACATACACAAAAAAAAAAAAAAAATCAAGTGTCTTCACATCAATCCTTCAAAATAAAGGTTCGGTCTAATGTGATGTGATTGTGACGGAAATATATCACTTTTGTACAGTAGAATATGTCATTTTCAAAGTAATATAATAATACAAATAAGAATTATAGTAATAAAAATAATAATAATCATTAAAAATGATGTTTAAGGAATAATTACACAATTGTTATTCCATGTTTTAATTGTAACAGGAATAAAAATGGAATTTGAGAATAAAACGTATTTCTAAAATGTATTTTAACCATTAAGATGTAATTTGAAAAAGTTAAAACAAAACAAAAAAAATCATAAAACATATTTACTTAATTTCTTCGTGAGTGTTAAGTTAAATATTAAGCAGACTTTGAGCAACATTAGTGGACCAACTAAACTGATTAATAGTGTGCATGTACTCAAAAAAAAAAACAAAAAAAAAAATTCATGGTTTTAATAAAATCATTATATTATTTCAACCTCGAATTTTTTTGTGTGTTTGGATAGTTTTTGTGTAACCTGGGACTGAACAGTCGCAACAACATAGGGGTTGTAATGAGTGCGGACTGTATCCTCTTCAGGGTAGTTCTCAGTGCCACTGACGACTTTTTTTTGGGTCAAATATAGGTTTGTGGATTTTATTTATAAAACCGTTTCTTTGCTGTAAATTATTTTATTTAATGTAATGCAAACTACAGGGACGCAACGTTAGTAACCAAAATGAGTCACACCAGTCTTTTTCAACTGACTACTTTTAAATGTTGATTTTTTTTTTTGTTAAACAAGTTTAAATGTGAGAAATATTCTGTGTGTGTAAACTGTGAAATCAGTTGTATTAAGAACTGTATTTAATGAAAATGTATGTGTAACTTCACTTGCCTAGATGAAGTCCCATTTGAAGTCCATTCGATTTTTTTGTAGAGTGGCAACCTTTGGATTGACTGTAGTGGACTTCTTATTCACCACCTTCCCCGTCTTCTTGGAGACTACCTTGCCTCGGCAGGTTTTTGAGCCTCTTTCTGGGTTTATTCCATAGAATCATCTAAGGAAAGTTGCATTACACATTACCGAAGTGTATAATAACCATTTTTCAAAATTCTGATTAATTAATTTGGTTTAGAATTTAGATTAATTTTGTAAAACTTTATAATAAGTATAAAGTAATAAAGCACTTATAAATCATTTGCAAACGATCTATATATATATATATTCTGACTCGTTTGGATTTAATGTGGATCTACATGCCTTTCTCCTATTTTCTCCGTGTCTGGCATGCGTATAAAACCACATTTGACAGTGTTTCAGATGATGAACTGAAAAAACTGAAATGGAAGAACACAAGTAGAACACAGGAGAAAGGTTGAGGTAACTAGTTTGCAAATAATTTATTACTTTACTACTGTATACTTATTATAAAGTGTTACCACAGATTCTAAGAGAGTGATTAAAACATACGCAAAAAGGAAAACACTTACCTTTGAAAAAACTCTAACGTGCAACAAGCCGCCTCTTGATACTGCAGGTTGAAGATGTAGTACACAGCAAACACTGTTGCAACTGCAGTCAAAAATGTTGACTGGACACTCACAAAAAAAACAGAAAAAAAAGAAGCAATTTTAACAATTGTGCACAACAGCAATGTTAACAATTTTATATCTCAGCCATCAGTAAATGTTTCTTCTTCATCATGCGCAATGACACACTAACCCAGCAAAATCAGATGAGGATTGGCAGGTAGATTGAGTGTCTTCTCAACCTCAGATGCAGATGCTGCAACCTGTAGAGAACACACAATACACAAATAATAATATTACATAATATAATGTGGTGAAGTGGAAAGAAGAAAATTAAATACTTACATCTGCATGTGAAACCAGTCCATCTTCATGTTCCTGGAAGTGGGACATTAACGTTAGAATCTTGACAAGCAGGTGTACCATATCTATGTTCTCAACCTGGGACATCCTTCAACTTTTCATTAAAAACACTTAAAAATATTCTGTCTACTGCTCTCTCCTCTTCCTCTCTCTCTAACTCTCTCTCTCTCTCACACACACACACACACACACACACACACTCACACACTCTCTCTCTCACACACACACTCTCTCTCTCTCTCTCTCACACACACACACTCTCACACACACACAAAACTGTATTTGAGGCTGAGGAACAAGTTAGAATGTAAGTGAATGAAGTAACGTTTCCTCTGTGATATAGAGATTTGTGCCAATAAATCCAGTGCAAAATTAAAATTAAAATGTGCTCACATACAAAGCCCACTTTATTAATAATAAGTTCGCATATATTTAGATTACACTCTAACTAGTTTTAGATACGACTTATATTGAAAGACTAATGTGTCACTCCGAAAAAAACAAACGTTTCTCACCATAACGTTAACGCTACTCTTTCCATCTATCCAGTCAAGTGCTCATGCAAAAGGCGATGAGTTTATGCTTCCTAAGTAAAATTAAGTTTACAGGCCTATTTTCGATTTCCCAATATATAAGGATAATATATAAGTTACCAACTTTATACGCACCTAACTTAGCAACATTAATGCAAATAAAACAAATCCTCCATTTTAAACTACACTGGGTTGGCGCCAATGCAAAATGTAAATATAATTGTGCAAATAAGTGTTTCAGAAAATCAGGAAAACACACTTACTTCATATCCTCGTTATCTGCAATCTGTAATCGAGATTATATTTGAGATAATATCCGTTTTATTCACAGAGATTTTTCTCTGGTATCAGATGCTAACCGTTGCTCCCCTCCCCCACCGATCACGTGCTCATCTTGTTGCCAAATATGTTCAATTCATATCCAATTAAATAATCAGCGAACGCAAGTATTTTATATTTAACTATTTACAAGTTTAACATTTACAGGATTTTACACCAGGAAAAAAAAAAAAACGATGCAAATCCTTCACAAACACACTCATACACACTTAACTTTCAGGAGAAATTTGTAAAAATTGCATACATGCTAGTTCACCGTCTTGGCAAGATTTGTCAAAGGTAAATTCAAATATTGTGCCCACATTAAAAAAAACGCTGCAGTTTAAGATAAAAATGTATTCAGACTTTGATCTGCTTACCTGTAAATGAGCCTAAACTTGAGATGAAATCCATAAAACTTTGACTGAAACCATGCTCCTCCATGCGTCAGCTAGCCTTTGGTTCCCCCTCTCCCACCGATCACGTGTGCATTTACGGTAAGACACCGTAATTTTAGAAAACAGTTCAGTACTGTATATTTACGCTGTTAATATGCTGTAAATTTACAGAAATTTTTTACAGTGTATGGGTCACCATACTTGGCTGTATGTCACGTCACTTTCACTTAAAGAATTAGTTCACTTTCAAATTAAAATTAAATAACAGACTGGTGTGTAAAACTCTCAGACGTATTTTAAAGATTCTATGCCGCAAACTTTAAATATTTCACATACTTTTGAAAATCCAGTGTTTAGTTGATCCTGATAAGTGCTCATCATCAGTTGTAAACTCGGCGGGTTTCTTCTTTCGTGAAGGGCTTTGGCGCCACAGTATCTTTGTTTCCAGGAAGAACGCTAAAAAACGCATACATCTTGCAGAAATCCTGTAGAATTCAACCAATTCGATAACAACTTTCGACACTCCTGAAGTGTTTCCACTTTTGTGACCCATATGTATCAGATGTTTAGCCAAAGGTCTGTGGGCGTGACTTCTGAGGCTGAGACTATCTTTGGGATAACCTCAGTTTAGGACACACTAATTCTAATGTCTTATAGTCTAGTACTTAATAGTAAACAAATTTGGATGAGGCAAACAAGAATAGTAGAACTAATAAGAATAAGCTTAGAATTCATAATAATTAATAAGCTTAGAGTTTTTATTGCTGAGGAAAACTAAACCTATTAAAACAAGTTTTTCATTGACTTAAATATTGCATAGAAAACAATATAAATATTACAAACAACTTAAAATGTTAGAAATGTTGCACTGGCATCTATTTGAAATAAAGTTGAAGTACTAAAATACTAAAACAAAAAACAAACTGAAGTTTAAAAGGACACAACAAAACTAAAACTAATGAAAATAAAACATTAAATTATAAAAAAAAATGGTGTAGAGAACAATTTTCATTCAGAAATTAATCGTCAGTTTTGCAAATAATTACAAAGAATCTTAGTTATGCATTAGATTTAACATGGAATTTTGAAGTAGAAAGATTGAAATAGTATTTTCTTGTAATGTACAATAATCTTAAAAAAAAAATTTTTTACAGTGCAATTCGAAATATTGATAAATACTATAAATAGTATCTAACACTGTCACAAACACTAACATAAAATAAATAGATATGTTCATTCTGAACACTGACTGAAGGCCAGTCATACCAGTCGTGACCTCTTTCCCAAGAGAGCCTCTATCACCAAACATGGGAATGATTGCAGATCGGGTTTAACTCCAAAGACATTCCAGTTAAGACTATCAGCAGCTGTACATTTTTTTTTCCAACAGCGGAGTGAAAAAGTTGCAATGATAAATGCATCCAAGAGACTTTGACCTTCTATGTCACTAATTCACACCAAAACACTTCATCATGCTCCTTTTGTGGTGATACAGACCCAGACGGTGTCTCCAAGGGCTTGAATCCAAAAGGCTGTGTACACAGCCTGACTAATAAAACAGAACAACCCACCCAGCACAAAGGTGAGCACGCTCAGGATTGCAGGAAAATAAATTGCACCACAACTCGCAATTAGTGCCGTTAAATAACAAAGCATTAATGTACTCCCTTCAGTGCAACAGCGTGTGAAGCTGTCAAGACATTTCACGCATAAACAGATTTTTACAGCTTATCAGACTTATAAAATATTCTTATGTAACAAATCAGTGTTCTAGACACACAAAGCATGTCTCCGCTGTTTCTTCAAGCTAACATATAACACATCTTTGCAAAATTAAACTGCTATTTTCATTCTTGAATCAGCCCCAAACATTCCTTCCTCCTGATTTTAGCATGCAAAAACACAATGGTGCTTATGTAGAGAAGCAAGGAGAGAGAAAGAGAAAGTGAGGTTTCAGACTCTGATGACCTTAAACAACTTCGCTCATGTCTGACATCAAACCGAAGCCTCTCCCTTCTGCAAAAGATCACTCATTTTTGCATGGCACAAGTCTGTAATTCTTACTGAACCATAAATATGATTCATTGCTTATAGAGTCTGCCACACAGTCTGTCATAAAGAATACCACACACATTTACCTAACTGGTATTCTGGCCTGAGATCGTAACAATAGATACAACCGAGAGAAAACATTACAGCTGCGGTCTGGAAGCATTTAGCCAACAGATAGTTTTATGTTGGCAATGTGTCATCTGAGACAATGCAGAGGCTCCCATCAGTTCTGTGTGCAGTTGTGTTTACTTGGGCTAAGGCTTACATTTAGCAATTAGTTGTCCTGCCAAAAAGATTACAGAAATTATGGTTGAATGCCATATTTTTGCCTACCACAACATCATCGTTTTGCAAAAGGAAACTCTTCAGGCATCAATTAGATGATATGCCAGTGTTTTCAAAATAAATCCTCTTCTCTTGCATGGGTCAGGTATGCTTTAGCCCAGACTGTCTCAGTTAATCAAGAGCATAATCAATTGATTAGATGATTTAGGCTTGCCAGCACTTTGCTAAAACAACAATATTCATAGAAAGTGGGTGGACAGTCTGGGAAACTTGAACAACTTTTGACCTGTTATTTCTCTCAGCAGACTTGAATTGTGTAAGATAGACCTGGCTAACTATGAACCTCGGAACTAAAACACCACCGCATCTGAGGCCCTTACAGAAAAATCTAGTTTAGTATAGATTAATACACATTAAAACACATTTCTAATCGTTTTGAAGAACATTTATACCATTTTCAAGAAAATTTAGCTAGCAGAAGCTAGAGATTATGGTTTTTTAAGTTATAAATGTGGATATTTTTATTATAAAAACACATCAATTTGCACTTTTTTAAATAATGAATGGATGCAGTCTATTGGACCCTTAATTGGACTACCAAATCTCAGTCCCCATTCACTGCCATTATAATATATATATATATATATATATATATATATATATATATATATATATATATATATATATATATATATATATATATATATATATATATGATAAAATTAAACAAAAATTATAATAAAATAAAACTTTAAAAAAAAAAAATAATAAGTACAATACCAAACACTACAATATACTTTTCACTTATTTCGTTCTCTTAATTAGCCTTTTTTTTCCTTCATCATAAAGGTTTCTGGACATTTTTACTTTATGTCCCTTGAAATATAAAATTTAATTCATGAATCAAAAACACATTCAAATCGAATTGCATTTTAAAATGTACCTTTGATTAAATGACTAGATCTGGACAAAAAATTAATAAATGCCATATTGTTGATCCAGATGCTGAAATAGAAAAGGCTTTTGTCTTCCTAAGAAAGATAAAGATGATGATAGAATGATAAAGTAGAAAAAAAATGGGACATGTGCAGTCTAGCCACACAAACATCTCTTAAATTATCTGCCTCAACTATTTTCCATTTCAGATGCATTTTATAATCTCTGCTGCTTTTTTTCAGTGCAGGCCATTCCTCGAAACTGCCACCAGACTTCCCATTTATAGGCACGGAGACTAGTGGCATTAGGAAGGACCGAGAGAAAGAACGGACATCGCGACAGAGTGAGGAGGGAGGTCGGATTGTGTCGTGGGAACCGTGAGCTGAGTCTGGATTGCTAAAGTTTACCCTCAAGAGAATTCACAACTGCTTTCAATCTGAGATGGGGGTCACTCAAATTACAGTCCTCCTTTCCGTCAAGACCCAATAAGGTTATGAATAAGCTGGTGTGTTCCATAACAAAGACAAAAGATATAAGCATTCAAAACTTACAGTCTTTCACTTCATCAAATCAAATCTTCTGTCCAATAAATGATCTCTAGAATCCGAAGCACCTGCCCCCTACACTTTAAATAGATGCTGAAGCCACGGCTGTAATCGGTAACTTGTTTACAGAATTTGTATTTTCTGTACGGTGAATGGCACGTGGTGCACTATATAGGGGACAGGGAATGATTCAGAATATGCAGAATATAATTCAAATATGCTTTCCATTGAGGAAAAAGAAGTCTGGTTTCACACTGTGTCATGCTAACCAGTAACCACTGCACACACTCTGCTCCGGTCCAGAGGCATGATAGCACAGAGCGGATCACATGCGCGTGACGGCGCAGACCACAAAACATATTGGACATATCTGTGCCCAAATGCGGCTTTAATGAGCTCAACGGCTCTGGTATAAACAAAGACTATTGGCTATTTTAAAAAGTGGCAGGGCTACTTGTTATGCCCTGCCCTGTCTTCCTGTTTCGGTTGAAATTGAATCGGCACATAGAATAACTCTGTGTGTTTCAAAGCATTTCAAGGGACCTTTAAAGGGTTATCATATATGCGATTTATGCAGCAGCAGTATGTCTTAAATAGTCACAACACCATATTGGCGTATGTATTGGCAGTAGCAAGGTCCTGTAGTTGCTTTGCAGCAGCAGCAGCAATAGTATACGACAAAAGCTATAACCTGCAGCAAAAATTTTTGTGAAAATAAGCAGTGCATTTAACTATTTAACCATGCTTTCATTTATTTAATGCATCAAGGATTTTGAATTAATCGCATACAATAAATGCATTAATGTTAATAAGCCAATCTTTGGAATTGTAAGTACGTCATCACATACGATACAGTGGGGGGATGGGGGTCACA
The DNA here is from genome assembly GCF_023724105.1 of Carassius gibelio. NCBI lineage: Eukaryota > Metazoa > Chordata > Actinopteri > Cypriniformes > Cyprinidae > Carassius > Carassius gibelio. Next base: position 14,128,289 of record NC_068385.1, read on the forward strand.
ATCTAGGCTAGACTAGAGCAATTATTAAATATCTTTCTTGTTCCTCCTTTTTTGTTACATATACATGGCTAAAATGTGGCTAATATTTATATAGGCTAATGAAATAATACTGGCATTAAAAAAAAAATTCATTAGGCTATTTTTGGTGCCCCCTCAGCACTTGGTGCCCTACGCACAGTGCGTGATGCGCGTGGTGGGAGCGGCGGCGCTTGGTGCAGGGTCAGCTTGTTTGCACTTGGCTAAGTCCAGGGTATCGTCGGGGTGATATTGTCAGATTGTCATCCATATATTGATAAATGATAGGCCATTTTCACCTCTGTAGCTCTGATAATGTGGCCATACCAGCAGAGTTGAGTTTCCCATGGGCCTTGGAGATCTTCATTCATGACGTGTTCGAGTCTCTTGAGGCCAAGGGATTAGCGGAGGATCTTCATCTCCATACCATGGAGGGTCTGCTCATGCTTGGTGGTGGCTGGCCAGTTCTTGGAACCATACAGAGCGATTAGGCATAAGACTAGATCTTGTCCTTGAGTGGTATGGGCATATGGCAGTCACAAGGAATGTCTGTAACTTGTCGCCATTTGAACCACACCACATCCCTGGTGCACGCCAATAGTGATTGGGAACGATTCAGACAGGCTGGCAGGGCATCCGACGATGCTGGTGGTGTTGGTGTGTAGAGGAGCTGAATCCACCAAATGTACTCTGCGGGGGGTCAGCCATAGCAGAGGGGATGCCAGATGAGGTCCCGAGGCATGCGATTTAATGCCTTCTCGAGGTCAAGGAAGGCCATGTGTACTGGCTGGTTCTTCCCTGCCATCATTATCCTACTTCCGCAAACAAATCCACAACGACTGAACTGAAAGAGATGATCTTTCAGAAATGGGTATCCATTTTGCTAACTAGTAGCACCTATGGTCTCATTAGTTTGATTTTTGTACTATCTGCTTACCCCCCAGTGACATGTTTAGGGGTGGGGTTCGGAGATCGGCCTTTATGTTTTCTCTCTACATTTTTGTATTCATATGAAATCACTGTCTCGTAAAATAGATACATTTCCCTGTAAGATCCATGGCAAATTTTAACCTTATATCCGTAAACAGAGAAAAGAATGCCCTGCATTCCAAACTTCAAGTTTGATGAACTTTGACCTGCAAATTCGTATCACTTTAAGACTTGAGAACAACTGAAGAGTAATACATCATGACATGAAGAAGAACACAAACTGCTTTGCAGCTTTAGAGGAAAGTATACTGCACATTTTCAAACCAGCAGCTTTAAAATGTGTGTACTTCTTCATGCCAAGATGCATAGCTCTTCTGTTGGTCACATATTCAGATGCTCTCTAGAATTAAAACATTCCTCCACCTTGTAACAGTTACTTGCTGGCTAAAGGTAATGTGATTTTGTAGTCTGTTTAGAAATGTCTTTTCCAAACTCTCAGTAACTTGACTCAAGATGATTGTGTGTTAGGAGGAAATAGGAGGCTTGGCGCTCTTACATTCATGGAATGCCGAGCATCTCTGCAGTTAGTCGGGCAGCTGGTGTGATTGGTGAGGAGGGAGTAGTGGAGAAAGGAGGGGTGTCACACAAAATAAGCACAATTACACTTACGTGGGATGGAAACCAGATGATCACGGGCCCTGACAACATGCAGGGGTTACATAGGCCAAGGCTCAGATACACACTCAAACACAAAGGCCCCTTACAATATCCTGGAGCCCTGAAGTAGACGTATGGGGCTCTGTAAACGCAGCGTTTCCCACACTGCACTTTCGTGATCTAGTGTCAGCCATGACCCCTTCATTCCTCCCACTTTCTCAGTTTTCAAAAACACCTCCATCAAGACCTATTGATTGATTTATTTCAATGTGAATTGTATTGATCCTGGTCTAGGCAGGTTATTCATGGTAAACTTGTAATGCTTGAGACAAAGACTTTGCAGTAAGTCTGCCTTGTAAGCCAAACTTTTTTTTTTATGTTTTCCTGCCTTCATTTTTTTGCCTGTTCTGTCTGAGTGGAGGGGGTGATTTTACATGACTGGGAAATGAGCTAATCGCTCGGTCTGTATGACCTAATTTCAGAGTTCTCCTCTTGCTGAGACAAAGACAGAACCTACATTCCAAATGCTGCTCGGTGCATGAGACTTTCTCTTAACAGATTATAAATGGGGTTTACTGTGCCTGTACCCCATACAGCAACAAACGCTGACACATTCATAGCTGAAGCTGGATTTTTAAAAAGCTTATTTTGTTTTACTATACTAAGGGGGTTTATTCTTTGCCCATGCCTGGACTCTTTATTAACAGTAAAATATTGACTTGAGAATATAAAATGCACTTTCATGATTGGAGTATGGTACATGTGATATTAATTAAAACATGACAAAAATAATACAGAACTGACTTTCCTTGTTTTCCTAAAAACGTGTGCCAACATTAAATCCACCATTGCCCCCTAGTGGCTATTAAAATAATTTTAACATTAAAATGAATTAGAATGACCACTAGGGGGCAAGTATTATTATTTATTTGCATTATTTTAATTTTTACAAACGTTTATATACCTAAAACCGAATCAGAATCAAAAGTAGGTTAATTGAAAGTCAATTTTTGATTAGGAAGATATTTTTAAAGTTTTCAATTTAATTAACATTCACTCAGTTACTGCCAATTTAAAAAGGGCAACATGCCAATTATTTACACTGATACCTGTTTATTCCTTAGTAATTCCATTAATAATAATGTAAGATTTTAAACCATACATACCTGCCCCTGACATCCATGAAAAAGAAAATCCCTCCGTCATGATCTTCAAAGTATAATCTACCTTTATTACATAATTAACTCTTGCTCTAATGGTTTAATTGTGTTCACTTATTAACCCAAGGGCTATAATGGAATTTTTTTCTTGGAGGGTGAAACCTAAAATAATCCTAATTTCTGACAAAAAATGGCATTTGAAATCAACAGGCAAAATTGCATTTAAATCAACTGACTTCTTTGTTTAACTAGGACCGGTCTGCCATATTGCTTCTTGATGTGCTAACATATCAACAAATGAGCACAGAACCCAAACTGAATCAATTGCCTTTATTGTTGAAGATTTTAAAATAACAATGCTTTTTTAAAAATGCATTTTAGCAGTGGTTTAATGACTTGAATGATCGAATCATTCTCAATAAAAATTATTGTTATACAGTAAAAGCATAAAGATTAGGTTAAGATTTCAATTCATCAATCAGTTATTCTTATGTATAAATGCATACATACATATACATTTAAGTAAAGTAAGAAAAAAAAAACACTTCATTATATGCATTGTTACTATGGTTCTGACAATAAATACATCCCTGAAAGCTTCTACTATGTAGGATTCTAACCATAAAAAGTGACAGATGTCAGAGAAGGCAAAAGTAGTATTTCAACCAACTTACCAATTTTAGTGCAACATATCCCACAGTTACAAATAGAGTAGAATATCTCTTTTAAAAACTGAAACAAACTTTATTCTTAATTAATTGCACATGTCTTATGTGTGACTAATGCACACGTTTGCGAAACGTGCACATGTATTATGCTCTTACGTATGCTGATTTGGAACCGCTTCCAAAATGTAGTCAAATTGGAAGTTTAATGTAACTTAGTAGTTTTAATTCATCTGAATGTTGGAGTGCCCTGTGATGGATGTTCGTAGCAGACACTGAGAGGTCTCTGGCTTTAGCTCGATTACACTTCGGGCAGCTTCTCATAGGACACCTGCTCCTCAGGCAGTAACTCCTCCTTATCATCCAGTATGAGGGACCCCCTGTTGAAGTTTCTGCGCACTGCGATCAGGATCAAACCTACCAGAAGTAGGGCAGACATGATGGCCAGGGTGGCCACTAGGAAGAAGGCTGGGAATAAGAGAGACGAGCCATGTTACTTTTTGTAATAAAAACAAACTCAAACATTTCTTATTATTGTCAATGTTGAAAACAGTTGTGCTGCTTAATATTTTTGCTGAAAACATGACATTTATTTTGTCCCAGCACTTATTTGAAATAGAAATCATTTGTAAAGAAATGCCTTTACTGTCACTTTTGATCAATTTAATGTGTTTTTGCGAAATAAAAGTTCATTTCTTTAACAAAATTTGTTGTAAATACATATCAGGTATTTAACAATGCCTTACCTGGAGTCCAGCGGCCACGTCTGTGGTGTTCATGGCCATCAAAACGGCCTTTAGGAAAAGAAACACAACAGCATAAGCTACCAGCAAAACAAAGACACAAATGCACTACCAGAAGGAGAATTTCTGTTGTCCTCTTACCATCTTTCCCGGAGCAAGCTGCCATGCACTCTTCCTCGGTGTTGTAGCGGTTTAGGTTTCCATTGCAGCCTCCATAGATGAAGGGCTTACAAGACTGAGTGCTGGACTCAAAGTAAAACATCGGGAAGGCTGCACGGCACGGGCCAGAGTCGGATGGCACGGCACAGGTTTCTGCATTAAATTACAGGATAAAGAAAGCTTGGTTCATATTGTAGAAACATTCACCACTGCATTATTGGCAATATGTTTGAAATACAAAAATTCAAGGCAGCTGATGCAGAACAAGAGATTCCTGACGTGACTTTTTTGGCGTTTTACCTTCAAAGCTGCGGATGCTGTAAGGAGAAGTGGGAAGGACAGCTTCCTCCTTGTTGCTGGGAATGACCCTCACTGGGATGCATACACAAATAGTTATTATTTCATAGAGATTTATAGCGATGACGAACGATCAGGAAATTAACAGTCACACACAAGTGTACCTGTGCAGGTTGTCATGCATGATTCCTCAGTTTTATAATTGTTCTGGTTGCCCTTACAACCTCCATAGATGAATTGTTGACAGGTGCCATTATTGTAGTAAAAGCGTCTGAAGGCGGCTCTGCAGGGTCCGGGCTGTGAGGGAGCCAGACACTTCTCTGATACGGCAAGACGGGAGGAGAGATTAGAACCAATAGTGTACAACCGTACTCTGCTTAAAGATGTGGACAATGTAAAAACACTTAAACGTATTTCATTTAAATATTGAAAAAATAAAGTAATACCCTGGAAGTCCTCTGAAGTCATTTCAGGAAGAGGTTCAGCATCTGAGGAAAGAGATACAGAATATCTACTGTTTTATCTGTCACAAGTACCTGGTAAAATAAATAACTAAAGACAGAATAGTGTCTATCATCCATTTTGAAGGATGACATTTCTTATGTTTTTTTAATTATGAGAATTGAACAGTGCCTTGGTCCTGGACCCACATACCCACCTTTAATTAAATTTAAATTAAATTTAAAATCATAATAATTAATTACAAAAGGATCAATTAATGTATTACTATATATTATTCGTTAAGCATGGTTGTTGGGAGCTCTGACACAACTTGAGCTAACTATTTATGTTCAGTCAGATAAGCATCAGCTGTGTCATAACTACTCATGTCTGAGAACCGGTCTCACTGGTATATCCAGATAGATCTCTGATTACCCAAGTTGTTTTCAGGCATGGACATTCTGCTGCGTTGAGCGATGGAATGAGAGTCCGCAAGCACAGCCCCTGAAGAGAGCACAGAGACACTTTAAATTCCTTTTCTGTGCGTTTATATACAGTAACTATATATTTCTGAACAAGAGACATACAATACCATTTAAAAGTTGGTACACAATGAGTTTGTTTTTATAAAAAAAAAGTCTTAAGCTCACCAAGCCTATATTTGAAATCCTTTGTATTAATGCATCCTTTCTGAATAAAAGAATGAATGTCTTATATATATATATATATAAACTTACAGAGGCTAAACTTTTAAATGATAGTGTACTAAATACCAAACTAATCTTTTCTATGTATCTAAGGAAAATTAACAGTAAGGAATGTTCTATTTAAAAAAAAAAAAAAAATGTTGTGCAAGTCCCATGTACACAGTTTGCACAATTTGTAACACACCCTCACAATAATCACACCAGCCCACACACACACACACACAATAACACTGCATAACACAAAATAGCTGTAAAGTGTTGTAAGTAGAACTTTTCAGATAACTTCCTGATGACAATATTAGGATTTTGCTTTAGTGTCTCTATTGGAAGCAGATGGCATCTTTTTCCATTTAAATGCCATCTTATCTTCTAAAACTGGGAATTTCGTGGATCACAAAGGGTCATTCGGATACAGCAGGCATGAAGCACAATGATCCCATAAAGAAAACAAAATATTCCCTCCTATTTCCAACCCTCAGTCTAAATAGAAAAGAGGCAACTGGAAGTAATAAAAAGTGGAAAGAGGTTAAAAAAAAAAAAAAAACTGCAACAGCTAATGCGTTTGGCATGCCTTTGTCAAGGACAGGTAATCCATCTGCATAAAGGTCACCAAACCGGTTATTCAACAACCCAGGGTAAGATGAAACCAATTTGTTAAGACATTCAGCACAAACCCACTGAAACTCACTGAAGTTGTCCAAACTGTAGGAAAACTGGCGGGTTTCGATTTGAGCCCATAAAATTAAAACAACTAGCATAGATGTTTAGCTTTAAGACTTTACTGAGAGTAATGTAACAATACAGACTGCATGTCAAGTAACCTGACTGAACTCTACAAGTGGAAATCAACTCGACACTATTCAAATATAGCAGGACACCAACCAGCAGACTGACCAAGCGGAGCACACAGCCAACCACAAACTACAATGTGGGTACTGGATTTGTGCCCACTCCACTGGAGAACGGCTGTAATAAAAGTTGTATGGTTTTCCAAAGCTCATATTTTGGTCCCCTTCTCTAAACCTCTGTTTTCATCACCACAGACATGTTAAATCATAAACTGATATGCTCTAAAAACTTTTCCAAGTGTCTTGACTGTAATGCCAACCTTGGCCTCACGTACCAGTATGTAATCCTCAATAAAACACAACGTTCTTCTTTCAGTACAATACATTTATCTGCATTTCCTCTTGATGTCCAAAGTAAGCCTATGCAAACATTACCTAGATGCAAATGGCAGCTTGCCTCAAATCTGGGATGTGTTTATTGATTTGCATTTATTTATCCACATTTCTTGTATACTACATCTTAACAGGCTGCTGAAAGATCATGAAGTATAAATATTGGCGATCCAAAATGCTCCAGTCCACTCCAGTGATGAAAACTGTTTGTGTGCTACAACAAATCGAATAAAAGTCCTCAACTTAAAACCACACCTTACAGAAGATTCCTATTGTCTGTCATCAAATGCTGTTTTTGTCACTGCACTTCAATAGACTAACTTGTACTCATGTACAGACTTCTAAACTGTGAAGACAAAACAATGAAAAGGGCCCGACGCAAAACCTTTGCTCTAAAGCACGTAACCCATGTCAGTAAATAGTTTAAATTAATTATCGTATTTACATTGCTATTGGGGTCAGTATTTTTTAGTCTTTGTGAAAATTCACAATTTGCCAGCACAGGAATAAATAATTAAAAATATATTAAAATAAAAAACTCTTTTGCATTGTAGTAATATTTCACAGTAATACTATTTTCACTGCATTTTCAATTAAATAAATACAGCTTTGGTGAGTGCAAAAACTTCACAACCATTAAATAAACCAAAAGCAACCCTAAGATTTTGAACAGTAGTGTATGTGAAGCTATAAAAGCAGATTATGAAAGAGGAGAGAAAGAGTTACACAAGGTCAATATCTCAAAGTAAATCCATCACAATTGCATCTGGGATTATAAATCTAGTAACATTAGAGGCAATAAACCTTTTACATAATAAAGGTTTGCATGAAACTGAAGAGTTAACACTCACTAAATATTGTCTGTTATTTACCTGTCACCCCACTACAGGAAGCTTCACACTCCTCCTGGGAGTTAAAGTTGTTATTGTTGCCCCCACAGCCGCCATAGATGAACTGCTTGCATGTCTGATTGTTGACATCATAATAAAATCGTGGGAAGGCAGCGCGGCAATTTCCCACCGCACTTGGGAGTCGGCAGTGATCTGATAAGACAGAAGAAAAGGAATAGTCTTAATATAGTTCACAATTGTGCCCTAACTGTAGGAAATATGTTTCAAGTGCCAATGCAGTTGTTCATGACATTACTGCAGGTCCCTCGGTTCAAACTCTGCTCTCTCTTTGTAACATTATTATGGTACCAAAATGGTGATATCATTCAGGTTTGTATGGCATGCCGTTTTAGCTTAAATATTCCCAGAGTTACAAGTCACAATTGCATTTTTACTAGTTACAATTCAATTCAATTCAATGGCAGTTAGAAAGCTCTCAATTTCAGTTCTTTACAGTTATGATAAGGGAGCTCTGTAATTGGAAAACTAGTAAAAATGCAATTGCGACAAGTAACACTGGGATTAGAGTAGGTTAATTTGGCTTGCCATAGGTATGGGAATATGCAACTTTACCTTCCCTCCTGCAGTTCAAGTCTTTTGTTTACAGTACTGAGCTGTAAAACTTGAATTACAGGTTGCACAGGTCAGTGGACAACAATGATGCGCCACTACCTGGAAAAAGAGGAGGGTTTCTATACAGCATTGTTTTGATTTTTGGGGGGAGAGGGGGGTAAGTTTACTTAAATTTATTTAAGATCACAGATAATTATTAACAGTTTTTCAATGAAAAGATTATAAAATTACTTATAATCCTCAATTATATTCTTGAAATGCTGAACTTCCTTTTATTGTACTTTACATAAAGGTAACATATGGCCAAGTTACAAGATAAACTGATAGTTAGTCTGTGTGACGCAACTAAGACAAATGTATAATAATGTGGAAAAAAAGTTACAACTAACTGTTCATGTCAATCTTTTGTAAATAAGTTGGGTACGAGTTTATATTATTTATTTGTTTTTTCAAATAATTATGATCTTTCATAAACGTTTCCTAAGAGGCTAATTTATGTGCAATTATATTTTGCATACGGGGATTTTCCAGTTTCCCTAACCACAGTTTGTCACATAATGATTTATTATGATATACAATTTTTATCAGGCGAACTGATTTTGATTGAAGTTATAATTGTTGGAATAAGCATAGTATGAATCCCTATATTTTGGCGTTAACTTTGGTTTAAAATAGTCAATATTTGTCTGTAGGCAATTTTTATTAGCCTAACTTACCTGTGGTGTTCACAGAACGAACTTCTGCAGTGTTTTGAGATTCTTGATCAGCGCCAACCAGGATCTTGCGGTACGCTTTAAACTGTGTGCTCGGGGTCAAAACACACACGTCTTTGCCGTCTTTCACGCAGCTGACCAAGCGGCATTCCGACCTGCCGTCCGCCGGAGTCCCGATCACGGCGAGCTGGCACTCGTCTCTCTCACAGCAAGCTCTCTGACACTGCTCCGCGTCCGAAATCTCCGGCAGGTAAGCCAGGTAAGCCGCGCCGTTATCAAATGAGCTGAAATCAAGCCCCTGCTCGAGCTCTGTGTCCGGGTCCCATTTACACGCGTTTAGAACCGACAGACAACAGAGAAAACCGACGATGAACCACACCTGAGTCATTCTTCACTTCCCGTCTACCTGTCCTAGCTCTTTTCGTTTATGTCCTATACGACGGGTCGAACCAAATAAAGTTAAACGAAGTCTATGACCACACCTATGTAAACGAACCAGTGTCTTTATTTATATAGCAGGTGAGCGCCTCCTCTCCTGGGAACTAATGTAACAAACAACTTCCTCTTACGTGACGTCACTGTTTGTCTTTCGCTAGATTGTCATATCGCAGAGGCACACGCAGACACACAGGCCCCCCATGCAGCGACATAACTGCTGAGCAAAGAATATCATGAGGTCAGTATGAAAACAGTGGGCGTCAATAATAAAACATTCCCACCATGACAGAACAACAATCTGGGCGCGTGTAGGAACTGTCTGTACAGAGAGTCAAGGTAAATTCAATTGGTAAGCATGACAGTAATGACAGTAACTTCACATGATAAAGACAAATTAACTGAGGTATTTTCAGATATCAGATTAAATGAGCACTTGATTTTATGCATTTTAGAATTAAAAAATAGTTGCTTTAAAAAAAATAAAAAAAATAAATAAAAAAGAGATGCCTCTGTCTGACTACATATTTAGTAGCTATATAGACTGTGATAGTATATACTAGACTATATATTTAAATAATATTTAGTCTTAAAATATATATTCACTATAATCAGAATTAAGAGAAATAAAAAAAGAAATAGCAAATTTATTTTCTAAAATATATTCAGATATTTTCCAGCAACATTTTGAAGCCATTATTATCATAAATAGTCCTTAATAAAAATATTAAGATGTGTCAAGTATGTGAGAAATAAATAGATAGAGGGTGTCACAGATTGTGTTCAATAGGAAAACTAGATGTCTCAGAATATGATGATGTCACAAGTCATTCATCACTTTTCAACAGAATACTCAAAATTGCACTCTTCTGAATTAATTAATTAAGACCTTATAGCCTGCTGTTGTTATTTATCTCATTTGCATTTTTCTATTAAAAACATCTAAGTTATGGACAGAATCTGTGAAATATATAGCAAAAATATAAACTTTATTGTTTGTTAGTTTAAAGGAATAGTTCGCCAAATATTTAAATTTGCCATATATTTACTCATCCTCAGGCCATCCTAGATAGGTAAATGAGTTTGTTTTTTCATCTGAACAGATTTGGAGAAATGTAGCATTATCTCACTTTCTCACCAGTGGATCCTCTGCAGTGAATGGGTGCCTTCAGAATGAGAGCCCAAACAGCTGATAAAACAGTAATCCACAAGAAATCCACATGACTCCAGTCCATTAGTTAACATTTTGTGAAGGGAAAAGTCATCATTAAGTCATTTTAATGTTAAACAAGTCCATCCATAATATTGCTTTCTCAAGTGAAAAAGTTGTCTTGTCTGAATCAGAAGAGAAATGTGCACAGACCGAGCAGCGTTTGCAAGTAAAAACAGTCCACAACAGTTCTATACAAGTTGGTAGATTTTGGTTTGAGAGGACAACAGGAGATAAACCTTTTCACCGAAGGAAATACATTTTGGACTTTAGCTACCTGATTGATTTGATTATTACAAACACGCAGCTTTTCACTTCACAAAACATTACTTGATGGACTGGAGTTTTTTTTTTTTTTTTTTTTTTTTTTTTTTTTTTTTAATAATATGTGGATTATTGTGATGTTTTTATCACATGTTTAGAAATATTCAGCAAATTTTCATTTTTGGGTGAACTTACACACTATTCTCTCTAACCCCAAACATTGTAACATCTCTTTGCGGGCCTCTGGTGGTCACAAGAACCTGAGCTGACAGCGAAAGTAAGGCACTAACCTCACAGCTCTAGGACCCTGCAGCATGCTGCTCTGGAGGTGTCAGCACTCTCTCGTGCCGGGGCAGGACACCTACTCCGACAGACTCTTGATCAATTATTTGTATGCAAGTGTCTATCCAGAGGGTCAGTCTGGAGATGGCTGCGAATCGGGTGGGGAGGCGTAGTAACAATAAGACCCACTCACCGAACCGAGGCACCAGCCAGGAAGCTGGACTGAGTGTGCAGAAGAGACAAGCCAGAGTCACAGTAAAATATAACAGAAAGGAACTCCAGAGGCGCCTGGATGTGGAAAAATGGATAGATTGTGGACTTGATGAGCTGTATTTGGGAAGGGTGAGTCCTCTTGTAACAAAGAATAATATTACATGTGTACAATAGGATACAATTTAATAAATGGAATGGAGTATGAAGACTTTCAAATCATTTCTGTGAACATTTAATGACTTGGTAGCATGAAAGGCGTTGATGATAAATCTCTTCTTGATTGCTGATTATATGTCTACACTGTCAGTGAAATTAATCAATTAGTAATATGCAATAGTATTTAATAATGAAAGTTTCTATTATTGGGATGTTGATATAAAATCATCACTACCCACATGAAAAGGTGCACTTAGTCTACGTGTCCCAGTTGTGAAGCAGGTGTCACAACATAAGAATCCTGAATGGAATGTAACGTGTCTGATGGCAAAGATGGAAAAATGCGATAAGTAGCTAAGTTTAGAAATAATGCTTGACGGAGTCCCTTTGGGGTGTGCAAACCAGTGATTGTTCTGCACGTTTATTCATAAAGGGCGTGAAAATTTTCTTGGGTCATTCCACCAAACCACAGCCTTTTGTGTCCTTCATGCATAAACACTGACAAGCTGATGGATGCCAACTTTTACTGTTATTATATGCGGTTTTCTAAATGTATATTTGTGTTTTATTTATTTGTATTTTTTATAGTAATGCATTTCTAAAAAATTTTTTCTGTATTTATGTAGACTATACAAATGTATAGTCTCTTAAATGTGTAATCTCTTAATAAATTTGTGTGTGTGTGTATGTGTGCGTGCGTGTTTGTGTGTATTATACAAGCTACTTTTTTGTATTTATATTCTCTCTCTCTCTCTCTCTCTCTCTCTCTATTTATAAATGTAAATGTCCATAACTAAATAAATGGTCTTTATACTTAGTACAAATATACTAAGACTACTTGTCCTGTTCTCCTGAGAGGCTTGAAGGACAAGTAAACGTGTCTGATATGCAGAGATCCAGTAATTTTGCATTCCTGTTTCTTAGGGTATCTTTAGGGTATTTCTTCTTTTCCTTAGAGGGTCCAGTTCCCATGAACAGCGAGATCAGGCGGCCGATCTTAAATTCTTAAAAGTTGTGGTCAAGACTTGTTGTTGCACTTGCTGCCTTACATGGTGAGCTCTGGGACGCTAACAGGCTTCTGGAAAACAGTAAACATTCACAGTTACTGGGCTTTGTGATGGTGGATGTGAGGAGGGAGATGCTGGAGCTCTGACACTGGAAAGCACATGGCATCCTGCCATGGTAAAAACGCTTATGAAAAATTTTGTAGGGGAGACCAAGGGGTGTTGCAACACATTTAGTTTCGACAACTATAATTAGTGGTTTACTGCAGTATGTTTCACAACTTGAATATTTCCAAATTTGCCTGCTACTAATTAAAGTGGCATATTTTAATCTCTTAATATGTTTTGTCATGTAAATCCTTTATACACTGAAATCAGAAACCGCAAGGAACGCGTTGAATAAAACATGACATATTAATGTGAAATATTATTTTGTTGTAAAAGCCACTCCAATAATCTGTTTTATTTACAACTTCAAAAAGAATTTACATTATTTAGATAATATATTTTTAGATAATATATTTTTTAAGAAATAGGTACAAGGGCTGTCACTGGGACGTTATCCTTACACCCCTAATTGGTGTATAATAGTACCTAAAATGTACATATTAGCACCTGAAGTGTATATATATTGGTACCTAAATGCTACTTTTATTAGTACTTTTTGAAAGGGTACCACACAATTGACAACATTTAACATCATCTTTTTAGAGTACATCATAACTGGATGAATCCCAACAGTGGTCTTTTTGTAATCTTCATGATGTGATGTTGGTGCTAAAAGGAAAGTCCCAATTGAGTCTGTAATCAGATCCCTTCCTTCATTTCCTGTCAGCAGGAGACCCAACTACATCCTGCTCTTATGGTTTTGGGATTGATTGATGGTATATTTGTCTCTTGGGGTGTTTCTTGTGAGTGAGGGGGATGGGAGCTGTGGAAATGAAGACCCCATATGTCATTGTATCACACAAAGAAAGCCCTCCTGCCACTGTCCTCCACCCCCATCCTGCAAAACCACTACCCGCTACCAACTGGTCCACGGACAGGGCATCACAAGCCCCATGAAACGGGACCATTAGTCCTCTATCAAAGCTTAAAATAATCCTAGATTAGAGTTCCATAGTGGTCAGATTCATGTTTATTTGTAGTCCAGAGGCTGGTTTATCTTTTATTCCATGTCAACATAAATGGGCTAAACCTAGAATCACAAAACTTTGTGAATACTACAGATGTGACATATCCAATGTGTAATCCACAATTGAGTAATGGTTAACAGCAGTTGATCTAAACTGACTAAACCAAGCTAAATTCTAAAAAACATCTAAAAGTTTTGTGAAATGTATTCATGCATGGTTAGGGTAGCTAAATAACTAGGCTGATAAGGAAAAAAATACTTTTCGTATATCTTGATGATAATGACAGAGGTTATGTATTCAATCATAGTCTGTGGTATTTTGATGCAAATTAATCTATCACTTGGTATAAGATAGCCAAATTTGGCACATGCTAACATGGTTGTGCAGTTTGAAATGGAAGGTAAAAGAGAACTCAGACTGCATTAAATACTGGTCGGGTCGCCATTTGATCTTAATGTAAATTCAGATGACAAGTTTAGCATTAGCTGGAATTTATTATATTGTGTTATTCACAATAAAGGACACAGGTGTTAACGTTAAATGCATAAAAAGCTTTCTGATGATTAATGATGATCAGAAATTGAATGCACTTGGATGATTCGACCAAAGTGCTTATATCGGCATCACAAGGACCAAAGAGAAGAACAGCAGATGTATGAAACTGGTAGCCACAATTAGAATGTTTATAAACAAAATGACTTTTCGGTTCTTGTTCCTAATATGGTCAGCTTGTAAAGAGGTCACTGACCACAAGCTGATTTAAATCATTTATTCAGCATGCACAAATATTTGTAGAACAAAAAAAATGTCTCTTATACAGTTACAATTCCTTCAAATGCATGTAATGTAATTCATTTGACTAAACCATGTCAACTCGTGTTGATCTCACATGTACTTTTGCATTTACTGTGGAACAGCGTACTGTTACATCACAATTTATAGAGTCCTAAGGGCAGATGATGCACAAAAGATCTGACGTTTTACTCTGCTTGGATTTAATGCAGTATTACTTGCAGTTCATCATGCAAAACTACAGTATGTCCCTTTATGAAATAATTTGAATGTAGAACTACATTTTTACATTTTGGAGGGGAAAAAATTACAGGGGATTGCTGTGCACTTTCTAAATTGCTGTTCTAAGTCAGTGGTTCTCAAATATTTTGACTCCAAGGCCCCTTATTGTCCATAACAATATTTGAATGCCCCATATTTATTTATTTTTGAGAAATACTGTAAAAGGATTAAAGATAAGGATTTTTAAAAGGTAAATTTTGCTAACATTTTCTAAAATATTTTAGAGCTATATATACATTATAAAAAGTTTTACATGATAATTTTACATGATTTTTCCAGGTCTAGAAATCACTCTATTTCCATCTTGATTTCTAGTTGATTTATCTTATTTTATTGCTTGTTTTGGTTTATTTTAGACCATCTTAAAGGAATAGTCCCCCTCCTCCTCCAAAAAAAGTAAATACTGTCATTCACTAACCCTAAAGTTGTTCCAAATTTTTAAGAATGTTGGTAACCAAACAGTTCCCACTGATATCTATACTGTAGAAAAAATTCACAATGGAAGTCAATAGCTATCAGCAACTGCTTGGTTATCAACATTCTCATTATATTTTCTTTAGTTTTTAACAGAACAAAGAAACTCATTCAGGTTTGGAACATGAGTGTAATTAAGTAATTGTGTGTGTGTGTGTGTGTGTGACGAACTAGCAGTAGTTTCTAGGAGTAATCATTCTTACTTTTAGGATTCAAATACGACCAATCTACCTTTTACTGTAACTGGCAAAAAAGAAGTTAATTACAGACCTAAACTAAATAAATAAATAAATGACTGTCTTGTAAGACTAGTCAAAATGCAATTGATGGTGTCTAGATATGGTTGGTTTCACCCAAAAATGGAAATTCTGTCATCATTTGCTTTTTTACTTCCTAGCCCTGGGAATGAGCAGAAAATTAAACAATTATTGTGCCTGGTGTACCAAACACCAGTGATTCATTAAAAAAAGAAAAAAAAAAACTTGCCTTACTTGTCAGACTAGTTGTCTTGACACATAATGTTTTGGGAATAATGTTTTATTATTATTAGTCACATTCTCAGTCTTGCAGTCCATGTATAAATGCCTGCAGAAAGCCAAAGGAGATGGACTTCTGAATTGGGGTCATTGCTGTTAATAAGGCATATAAGGAAAAGAAACAGCCCAACTCAGAGAGTACAGGGGGGAAAAACACACCATTACCCATTAGCTACTGGCCTGGAATTAATAGAGACTGAATCTCAGCCCAGGGGGACCGAACTGATGCTAAACCAGTTTGAGTGATTCACTCAGCACTCATGAATGCAGTAAAAGAACTCATGTTTCATCTGAAGAAATGTTTTGAGTTATTGGGGAATGACTACAGAGACAAGCTTTAAATAAACCATGACCAATCAAAACTGACAAGAATATTTACCTGTATAAATCCTCAAAATCACTGAAGGCATTATCAGTTACATATTTGATAAGTTGTGTAGTCATATTCTTTATTTTTTTAAGGAATTGATTTCTAAAATAATATTTGATATACTAATTTTCCATTGAACGTGCAGAACTTCTATGTTTAGGAGCGAAGCGAAAGCAAAGGCATTACTGAAGGTTTGCTCTGTATGTACAGCATGTGAAGGGTTATGTTTGTTTCACAGCATTTCAGTGGCATTTGGAGATAAAAGAAAGGTCACTGATGCCCCGGTAGGGCTTTCAGCATGGATCTTTCTCTGACTGCCCTTTGAACGGTGGTGTTAGTTTCAGGATTTTGAAAGTTCTCCCACGCCAGCCCTGTTCCCTGTAGTTCTCCCTAACCTTATCAGGAAACACGCTGACTTGCATGACCAGCTCATAATCTGCTGTGTGGGTGGATGTGCATAGAATGTTAAATTGGTACATTCTATACTATGTTGTGAGTCATTTCAGTTCTAGTTAGTTCTAGTTCGTTTTTGTGATTTAATGCAATAGTTCATCTTTAAAGGAATCTTTCACCCAAAAGTAAAAATTTGCTAATGAAAGATGAGTTTGTAGTCACCAGTGGATCCTCTGCAGTGAATGGGTGCCGTCAGAATGAGTGTTCAAACTGCTGAAAAAAATATCACTTTAATCCACAAGTAACCCAAACGATTCCAAACCATCAGTTAATGTGATGTGAAGAGAAAAGCTACATGTTTATAATATACAAGGCTGGATTTATATTTTAAACTTTTAAAGATTATTACACAAAAATGTCCTTTATACATAATATTGCTTTCTCCAGTGAAAAAGTAATTTAATCTAAATCAGGAGAGAAATATTCCCAAATGAAGCACTGTTTACAAGCCGAAACAGTCCAAAACTATTCTAAACAAACATTTCGGTGGATTTTGATGTGAGAGGACAACTATTATTCCAATGAAGAAATAAACTCAACTCACATCTACATTATGGATGCCCAAAATGGAGTAAATTTCAACAAATTTTAATTTTTGGTGCATTAACTATATTGCTTTAAATCTAAAAATGTGTTGTGTTGTTTCAGACTTGTTTGACTTTCTGATTTCTGTGAAAAATAAAATAAAAATTATTGGACTGGTCCAAAATAAATAAATAAAACAGGATTCCAAAAGCACCACAGATGTATCATAATAATTGTTCATACAACTGACATCTCTGGATTCAGATATTTTCCATGAATCATCAGAACTTGTTCTGAATGTTTTGTTAATTAATCAGACATTGATACTTTTCTTACGAACATACAAATTGATTTTCAGTGAATTTGTATCAAATCATAGCCTTTGTGCTTAAGATCAAGATCAAGCACAGAAGTTATCAAGGGATCATAATAAATTATAAGATTGCCATATACTAATAGATAATATGTTGTAATGTGTTTATTTCTGCTTTGCTGGAGGGTGGCAGGTTTCAAGCTTGATTTTTGTTTTTGTAAATGATTTACTGGAGAGATCTATGAATTGACCTTGGCCTATTTTCAAAGGCACCAAGCCACAATACAAAGGGAAGTGAAAATTACATCATTTTTGAATGTATTTTTGTATTTTTTTCAGGCACCTATTGGAAATTATTTTTACACTGCAGTTACAATATTAAAATAAATGTAGATACTTAGTATCGTAGTAAGTAGTCTATCTGAAGGTGTATTTAAGGTGGTTTGAATAAAAGGAAAGGGCGGGACTTGTTAATTCCCACACAATAGATTAATGCTGAGTGACAGCTGTCTGGCCTAGATTGACAGCTGCTGAATGGAGCAGGAGACAATACTTTGATTCGAGCTCAATAAAGTATGGATCTGCATACTATGGCGCCATCTGATTTTATCACTGTTCTCATTTAGTATGACTTCTAACATTTAGAGAGAACTTAGCAGGGGATTCATTGATTTATGTGGTGTGCAGTCAAGTGAGAACACATCTGAATGTGCATAATGCACCTGTTCTGATTACAAAAGCATGTAAGAGTTGCAAATTTCTTTTATTAAGTCCTGGATTAAGTCTAATTGTAAATGCTTTGTTCACACTATTTAATAATTAATGCGTTAACGATGTATTCAGATTTTAGCATTCTTTTTCATAAGTTTTATTTATTTATTACAAATAATGAGCAGATAAAAATCCAGAACTAAATATTTGAAATGATATTTGAGGCCTGTTTGATTTAGGATATAAGTAAGGTTTAAACATTAAGATCTTTTCACACCTAGACAATTTTTATATGATAAAATGTATAATAAACCTTCCTGCAATGCTGCTAACCTGCAGCTTTAACCTGCAGTGTTCTTTTAATTCTTCTAAGAGGTCACGCCATGATGTACTGATCTTCTGTTAGACGCACATTCAAACTTCAATTTTGCAAAGCAGCCTAATGCAAAACTTCTTCACATGAGCTTGCATTTCTGTTCTTCTGCATTCTGGAATGTCACATAAGGGATATTACCCACAAATGTCCCCATACTAATTTCACAGCTGACATAAATTTTAACTAACAAACTATTTTGGTAATTGACAGTGAATAGCAGAGATTGCTTTTTTTCAATGTTTATTTGTATAATGTGTTTCATGATGCACATCGTTACAATGCAGCTTCACAGAAAAATTATGTTTCTATATTTCGATTAAGAGCAGTTTATCAGTGTTGACCAAATCAGTGATATACGTGATGTACAGTTATTTTATAGGACAAATCATGCAGTTAGTTAATGACGTATTAACAAGTATACAGTATGTTGTGTTCATAATAGTAATGTAAGGACAATGTGGTAGTTTTGTATATCGGTTCAAGGTTGGCATCATCTGAAGTCCTCGGAGGGTTGGCGTCATCTTTACTCAGGTTTTGGGTCATTTCAAATCTTCATAAGAGGCTGGATCCAGACTGATTTTGTTATTCTGTATACCATCTTATATTCTGAATCTGGATTCCCATCTTGTGGCAGAAACAGAAAAGCAGATAGAGAATAATTAACGTAGTTACTTAACATTTCAAACAAGTAATTATAATATGTGTTTGATTAGATATAACTGGAGTTTCAAGGTTTTTAGATGTATTATGTATATGCTTGGCTAAAGAGATTTGTCTTTACTCTACATTTAAACAGAGAGTTTGTCTGAGCCCTGAACAATATCAGCAAGGCTGTTCCAGAGTTTAGGAACCAAATGCAAAAATGCTGTCTTAATCGGAATTAACAAAAGAAAATTATTGGTCATCCATTCATTTATATCTTTAATACACTCTGTTTGCTTAGATAATTAAGAAATTTTAATTGGTTTTGTTGAAATTTATAGTTGAGTATCATCAGCACAACAATTTAAACTAATCTCTTCTTATAATATTAACAAAGGACGGCAAATAGCAGAGGTCCTAAGACAGATACTTGAGGCACTCCATACTTTACTGGCATAAACTGAGATGATCTCCCATTTAAAAAGAAAAAAAATGTAAATGATCAGACAGGTAGGATCAAAACCATTTTAAAGCCTGTCCCTGAATACCTGTATAGTTTTGTATTTGATCTATGAGAATATATTGATCTATAGTGTTAAATGCAGCATTTGATGCAAGAAGTAAGTAATTTGTTATTTACATGAGTGCTGTTTCTATGCTATGGTGAGTACTGAAACCTGACTGAAATTCAGTTTCAGACTGAAACTGACTGAAATTGTTTTAGACATAAACGGAAGTGCTTTCAGAAATGTCTCTCTTGTAAATATTTTTTAACTTCCTTTCTTTTCCATGACAAGTGTCATGCCTACCATTTTTCATGATGGTGTGAAGAGGCCTTAAATGTGACTGTTTCTCTCCTTACAGGAAGATGATATGCCAGAAGAAGTGAACATTGACGAGCTACTAGATCTACAAAGTGATGAAGAAAGGATGCAGAAGCTTAAGGTATCTGCTTTCTGAAACTACACATGAGGAAAACCTATTGGTCACCAGTATGGGGTTTATTTAAATAGTTAAAAGGAATAGTTCTCCCTGAAATATGGATCATATGAACTCCTTTTATGACCAATTTTTTTTTTTTTTTTCTTCTTTTGTTTGCCACATAAAATAGAAACCCATATGGTTTTGGAACCAAATTAATATATTTAAAGTACTATAACTTTAACTAGCAATAACTCTTTGGTCATATCAAACCAGCATTAACCACCCAACCATCTAAATGACAAGATCTGTGTCATGCTATTTATTAAATCTCTCAATTTCTACTTCTTGTAGGACATCCTTCATACCTGCAGAAACAACACAGAAGTATGTCTACCTACCTCTCTTTTCTCTCCCTCCCTTCTGCTAATCATATGTTATAATTCTCTCACACAACTGGAAATAAACATGACCTTTCTTTTCCTACAAAGTTGAGTAGTCAATTTCCAAACATAGCTTTAATGTTTTATCTTTAAAACGAAATAACTCCCCTGCAAGTGTTTAAGTTTATTGCAGACATAAAAGTGACTCACTGTCACAATGCAGGAAGTGACTGACGGTGTTAATGAATAGACAAATTTCTTTATCAAAAAATGTTTGTGTAATGGGATGATACACAGAAAAATATTCTATTTTTAATGCTTTCCATAGCCAGATGTAGTTACAGCAATCACCAGTAGGTCGATTGAGACATGCTAACCAACTGTAACCTCTAGAGCTGGGCTACAACCATTGCATCGTCCTTTGCTGCCCTCTGTTGACAAGATTGTAGAAGTTTAAGCCATTCATGTCTTATCTTTCTAAGTTGCATTGTTTTTATTCAAATACTGTTGACACATTTCATCATGTCTTTAAAGATTCTTCTCTGATGGTGTGGTTTTCTCCATGTCTTCATCAGGCCTTCATCAAAGAATTGGTGAATAAACTTCATGGCTTGCAGAAACAAGAAGATCTTCACAACGATGGGATTGAACAACCCCAGCTTCACATCTTCCCTGATCCCCAGGGCTCTCCTGACACTGAGAGAAACTGAGCACCTGCTCAAAAATCTACAGCTCTTCAGTCTCCTGTATCAAACATGCTTCATATCAAGGCATCAGAAGAATAAATTTGTCTTTTTAATTTGTGAAGTAAAAAGAGGAAAACCCTATAAAAATTGCTTTAGGGTGGCCTAAAGCTCAGAGTAAAACTCTGACCAACCACTGCATGGACCTATGACAAGTTGTCTTTATAATTTTTAAATTTAAAACAATTAGAAACATGTTCATTTAAATAATTGTTTCTACCTGATCCCTTAAAATTGCTTTCATTGGTATAACCCAATATAGTCATATGTGTGTGTGTGTGTGTGTGTGTGTGTGTGTGTGTGTGTGTGTGTGTGTGTGTGTGTGTGTGTGTGTAAACTTATTTGGCTTTAATAAAAAGTTAATTTAATGAATTTTAGGTCACCTGAGAAAACAATTTGTTTAGTGCATAACAGCCAATAGTTTTTCATTTGAAATACTGACCCATGTGAAGGATTTTTCTCATGACATTTTTTTAATATTTTTAATTTTTTAGATTATGCTGAACCCATGAGTTTTTCCACAAATGGACCAAAGACTTTTTGCAAGGTGCTTTTTAGATTTCAGATCCGTTACAGTAATTTCCTGTTGTGTTGTTTATGTATTGTGTTGGATTTTGCAGGATTAAATAATTTTTGAAGAAAAAGTTTTGAATTTAATATGCTTCATTAAATATGACAACTTAAGCTTTTCCCCAGTAGAAATGAAGGCTGGTTTGTGACAAAAAAATAAGGTATTGTTACTATTACTACTATATGAACTACTCAAGCTTGTCAGATTTATTGTATGTTTGAAGAAGACTCCACGTTTTGAATGAATTTTGAGTTTTCCTCTTCTAGCTCTGTATTTAGTTTGTATAATTCACCAGTATGTTTGTACAGTGGCAGAGGGACAGAATTTTTAATTGTTCTTTGCTTGTTTCCCTTGTTTGTTTTATTTTCTATTTATAATCATATAACACTGAGCAGTTTTTTAAATAAATAAATAATGGACTATTTATCTTTTGCTATCTCTTAAGTTTAAATGAAACAAAAGCACTCCAGCTAAAGAACACATAAATAAATAATGCTGTATTTAGCCCATTACATCTTTGTGAAATAAAGTTATAATAAATCTACTATATGTCTTCTGTTAATTATTATTATTATGTTTGCTAAAGTAAGTATTATGCATAAATGTTAATAGTTTTGTGCTTGTGTTTGATTCTGCAGCTTTGATTTTCTACATTTTAATTTCACACACATTTACGACTTTACGAAACAGATTTACGACTTTGTGATTTTTTATTTATTTTTTTTTTTTTTTGACAATAAATCAAGACATTTTCAGGATAAATTCTGGATATATCTATCTAACAAAATTAGTTGAGCTATCCTGTAAAAAAACAAACAAAAAACAGTATTCTCACTTTCTAAAAAAGGCAGAAGAGGGCAGTAATGCATCTGTTCATACCATGGATCTTCTTAAATATATATTTTGGTAACACAAGCTAGTACAGTTTATGTTATTGTATAACATAAATGTGTTTCATTTGACTTAAAAAAACATTTACTATTAAAAAACAGCACAGAAGATGTTTTATAATTTAATATCATCACTGTAATAGTTTCATTCACGGTCATTGGCATTAAATTTGAGCTCTTATTCAGCTTTCATAAACAACTAGTTAGCCAATCAATCAACAGTATTGCTTGCTGAAAGATGGAAACACATGAATGGCATTTTTAAACCCTGTAGAAAGATAACATTTTGTAAACACATGCAATATCAGAAGCATACCATGTCAACGGTGAGGCCTGTCAACAAAGGGATAAAAGAAACCAAAAGAAACATTACTTTTCAGATAGAGCAGTGCAAGCAATGCTTGTTCCTATGATGTAAACAACATAAATAGCACTGATAACCACAGTGGTGATCAAAGCCTCTATAGATCTGTGGGTCTAATACAATGCCGAGTCTCGCTGTAAGAAAACAAACAGACTAGCCCACGCAGAGACGGTGCAGGTGCACTCACTGACCCGGGCACGGCAACCCAGCGAGTCTGCCCTGCTTATTGCAACCCACAGTTGGGAAAACACCTTCAGATGTGTTAGGACGTTTAGCATCAATAAACACTCTCCAGACAAAAGCCGAGCGGGAATGGACTCCTACACACTCAGATCCACTACCCTCACACCACACACCAATGATGACCAATCATGCTAGTCAGAAGAACACATATCCATGCCAGTCAATAAAGAAATAAACAGAGTAATTAATTTAGTCATAGTGCCCATGATCCCAGAGGCTTAAAAGGTGGTGGGGGAAGCTCAGAGCTGGTGGAAAGGAAAGGGGATGGCCGGCTTCCTGAGGAAAAAGCATCGTCTTTTGCACTCCAAAACAACTCAGGAAGCGACCATAGCTAGCTTCGGACACACTTTCAGTTGGACGGCTGCACATGTATAGTTAGCTACTCTCTGAGTTGGACACTTACAGTAACTGTCTGACAAACTAACAGACAAACATACACAGATACAAAACCTCTGGGACACTGGGATGTCCCCGCTCTGAGTCTTTTAGGGATTTACCAACGCTTCACTGCCAGACAAGGTAAGAAGAACGTTTTTCTGGTTTGACGGGGCTTTCTGACTTTTCAAAGGTTCAAAATTGCTGAAATGACAAGTGGAGGCAGTAGTTTAAATGGCGTGGGGTTCACCTCTTTCTCTTGGGTGAAGAAGGTTTTTTTGATGTCTCAGTGCCAATGTATTACATTAATGTCAGGTATACTTCAGTCTTTTCGTACCCTTCTTGTATTAACAAAACTGGAAAGCTGTTTTGATCTTTATGATTGAGGAATATGACTAAATACATCTTGATTTATTTAGCATTGTCTATGTCCTGATGTTCACATGTGTCATGTACTGATTCTCATTAAATCACTTTCTCTGGACGTCTCGGCTCAGTGGACTGAAGTCAAAGATACCAGACTTTGTAATTTCCCTTCAGATTTGACTTTGAGCATCATGTGGGCACTTAACTGATACTAAAAATTCTAAACAACAAAAAAACAAAAATCCCCCAAATCAAACTGTCAAAAATGTTTTCATGTTACCTTGAATTGCATAGGCCTAACAATGTGCAAAATTAATTTGCATTTAAATGACACGGGAAACCATGTTTTTGTTTTTCTTAAATAAACAACAAAAAAAGTCTGAATTTATTTGAATAATAAGTGTTTTTTTTTAGTCTGGCGAATGTGTTCTTTAACCTTGTGTAGTTTCGTTCTCTTTTGATTCGTTGGATTGGATGGGATTTGTTTATTTGTTTGTTTCCACATATGCATCTGCCTTATTTGAATAGTTTCTGCTAGTTCACAAATTAATATGCCATAGAAAGGTGATTCTCAGTTGGGGGCCGGGGCCCACCAGGGGGCATCAGCAAACTTCCAGGTAATATTATGTCATATACAAAAAATAATTCAATTTGGTATATCTTAATTAAAATGATAAAAACACTTACATTTAATGTACAACACCATACTATCATGATCATTCTTAACATTCATTATATAACAAAACCAGATAAAAAAGTAATACACTGTAATTACTTAGAGAAGAAAAACACCTGTGCCAAGAGTAAACAGACAATGCTGATGACAGAAAACACATGTACTGCAATAACAACCATAAAACCATTGACAAAGCCATGCCATAATCAATCTTTCCTCACATGCTGACTGATATCTTCCCCCACAAACCTCTCAAATTAGCTTTAACCTGACCTGCTCAATGTAAAAGGTTACACTTGTGACGTCCATCCAGTCCATTCCCGCTTGCAGATGCCCACACTCCAGCGAAACGGAATCAGGATGCTACCAGCTAAAATGGGCCCTATAAAGGATAACCCCGGTTCCTCTCCTGGCATCCACCACACTGGAGTGTGTCAATAAGGCTGTGGCTGATTGCTCGCTGTGGCCAGGGCTGCTGTTGTAGTGATATGACATAGAGCACTTCTCTCAGCACAGATGCAGAGGGCTTTTCCTGTGGTCCATATGGAGCAGCACTGCAGGATGCAGGCAGCCTCTGATTGGACCATCCCCTGCTGACCCTTCACTAAGGTGCCAGCAAGAAGTTGCATAATAGTAGTGACAAACAGGGATGTGAACACACCACTTTGGGAGAGAAACTAACAATAGTGTGTTTTAATGTAATGACAGTAGGACTTCACATGCAGCAATGGACAGACATTTAAAAACAGCAGTAATGTCTTTATTTAAACGCATTTTAAATTAATGTAAATGATATAAAATATTTTTCACTATTTATAATGAAATAAATAAATATTTAGTCTCATTTAAATAAACAGGTTTTGCAGATTCAAAAATATTGTGAACTATGCCATTAAAATAATTTTTTAACACTAGATTAGATTAGATTAGATACTTATGATTATTATTAAATTATTAAATTTTTATAATGTAAAGGTATACACTTAAAATAAATAAATAAATGCACAAATATGCATTACTAACTGTACATAATAGCAGAAATAATAAATTATAAAAAGTAAATATTTTATGCAAAATACTTCATACATATTTATAACAAGTGTATTTTACCAGTATAAATGGGTCTTTATAAATTATATTTTATAAATAAATAAATACTTTATGATCTGATGTTTTAAATAAATAAATTGCATACAATTATTTTTCATAATGTTTTTATATTTAAATATAAAATAATAAGAGATAAATTATAGAATAAATACTAAATAATAGAAATGAAATATTTTACACATATTTATGATAACTGTATTTTTACCAGTGTATGGTCCTTTATAAATGATGTACAAACATTTGATATTAGATTTTAGAAAGAGAATCCCTCACAAAGAGGGTAAAAATCTTGTTTAAAAAACATTTTACATCTGAAAAACACAAAATGTGGCCAAATAAAAACATGGGCCAGATTGTCCTTTTGGATCACTTGATGAGAAATATTTGAAACTTCGCCAAGGTGAACATCGTAGGCAGAAGAGGAGCAAAGGATGCACCAGCAAACACACACAACAATGACAAAGTTAATGTTATTTGATGCTATTTCCTGCTCCCCGAGCCAAGAATTCACCCCAGTTTGCAGCTTCTCTTTATACAGTGTCTCTTTATTTAGTGCTCGTCTTAGATGTGGCGCCAGTTGTGCTTTCCTTTCCTGGTTTTGCCCAATCAACAGGAATAAGTATGTGATGTCCTCTTTCAGTTTCAGCTGAAAAATGATGCATCTAATAATTGCATAATTAGCAGAGACAAATACAAGGTCAAGGACATGAGAAAGTGCATCCATGAAGATAAGTGAGCTGCAAAAGCAAAAAAGAAGACAAATGCTTGACCTTTTTGAAGCCTGAAAGTACAATATGTAAATCTTGTAATTCCGTCCATTTGATCAGGCCAACTGGTCAGCGCTCTCATTTTTAATGTTAAATAGCCATGTCAAGTTTGTGACCTGCACAAGAGTCCCTGAGATTCACTGGAGGCGTGACATTGCAATCCTTTGTTTATGCATCAGCGAATAAGCTATTCTGTACTGTTCATCATATTGTTGAAGGAAACAGATTTCATAATACTCAATGGGCTGCCAAGATGCTTAAGACAACAAATGTTTGGAGAAGCTCACACTCCTCCAATATGCATAGTTTCTTTTATTCAGGCCTTGTTCAGTTGCAATGTGACCTCCAAGACACACTACAGAGCCATTTCTTTTGTTCAGACAAAGGGATACAAATTGTCTGACTTCTCCTTGGCACGTGTGCTGCCTGTTTTGTGAAATATAAAAATGTTAATCGAGAGGGGGAAAAGCGGTGAGGTTACCGATCAATTTTAATGACCCATGGCCCTTTAAATCGCATATACCTTTAAATAACTTTAATGAAGAATATCCTAAATACATGAATACAGTACATGATTTCAAACTATCTAAACAAACACACATGCACGCACGCACGCGCACACACACACACACACACACACACACACACTAACTCTATGTAAATCTTTTACCGTAAAAGTTTTCAAAATATATTTTAAACAACAACAACAATACTCTAATAATACATTTTAAATGAATAAAAAAAATTTTCTCAAAGTCTTTTTAATTAACAATTTTGCTGATTTCATTTTTAATAGATAAATGCGATTTATCATTATAATTTTTTTGTAAATTCTTAAATAGTTTAAATAACATTGTATTTAATTATTTTTAATTTATTATTATTATTATTTTAAATTCATTCAGTAGTTTACTGCTCTTGTGTGCTCGCGGATGAATGTGTTTTCTCTTAGTCCAGCCCACGAACTAAAGCAGAAGTGCTGCCAGCGCAGCTCCACATCACTTGCTCTGCTTTACGCTGCTGGCGTGGGTGAATTTCCTCGATAATTGAATAAACATCTCATTATTTCATTCAAATAATTTTTTACTTCTGGTTCCTGACATGAAGATCGATCGACATGGACTCTGTAAGTTTTTATTTTCCGTTTGTTATTATAAAGTGTTTAATTTCACTGGACCTGTAGAGTTCACTGTAATGAGCTCTCGTGTAATTTATAACCATGTTAAACTCTGAAGACTTCACCGCGTGTAATAACGCTGCAGTTTTTATTGTTCACAACTTTGATCAGAACTGTGTTAAATAAATGAAATATTGGCGGATTTTATTACTACGGCTATGTTGAATATTTCTTTAAAAAAATGATGAATTAGATCGGTGGATCGGAGGCGTGATACTTATAAAACATATAATATAAATATCTCATATGAACATATGAACAAAACTGAATACAACTCAATTAAATCCCCATTTACACATCTATATATATATTATTTTTCAACCTTGTCAAAAAAAAAAAAAAAACCTACTTTGGCTGATTTTAAAAGTAGCTGACTTAATACTTTTCTCTTTCTGCTTATTAAGTAAAATGTTTAGCCTTCCCGTTTTTTAAAAACGAAACATTCCATCCTCATTCACAGAAGATCTCATGAGGTAGGCTAACTTTGTTCTCCTGGTGTACAGTTAAAGATTTACTCCCAAGGGAAAGATAATATATCCTGGAAAAGCACAAGCCTTTATAGCGGGGCATACTCCAATGTCAAGATGGACGACTAAGATTTGCTAATGTTGGTTGCGTCAAAACAAGTAATCTGACCTTGTGGTACTCTTATAATGATGTGCTTGTTTTGAGTTCATAATATACTGGTGATGAATGATGGCATGAGGGACCCTTTTAACACCGTCCTCAATCACTGTTATGGCTTCAATGACACGCAAACTAAAATCTATCTATCTATCTATCTATCTATCTATCTATCTATCTATCTATCTATCTATCTATCTATCTATCTATCTATCTATCTATCTATCTATCTATCTAATTAAAACATATAGGCTATAAACAGTTCTCTAAATTTCTATTTCACATGCGTGCATTACCCCATGACTTCAGGAGCATTGAAACTTCACCTTGGGGAAAGTCATTGGGAGGTTGTCTTTGGCTTTCTCCAACATTCCAGTGCTTTTCCTTTAACCAGAGCCTGAAACCCAAAGCTATAACAGAAGCAGTGCCTCTGCCTGTCACATATTAAGAGCAGTCCTCCCTCTGTTTGAGTGTAGCCCAGCCCTGCTGTAGACTTTGAACCGTGCTGGCACTGCAGTCTGTGTCTCCTTATCATTTTGAAATGGTAGATGCAGATGAGGAGGATTATGGTGCAAACAGAGTGAGACTAAGCTTATGTGTCTTAGATTTCACAAGATTTCAGTATTTTGGCATCCAAAGCATCACTGACCCTAATCAAAAAATACAAACAATAATATAAAATATAGTCCGGGGGGGAAATGAACTGTTAAAATGCAGTAAATCCCATTAATTGGTCAACTGTTACTTATCACATACAGTGAAAAAAACTGTAAATGGTTTAAAATGTCAGTTTTCAACCAGCTTTGTATTTTTACAGTCTCTGTAGTATATAAGTAAATTAACAATGTGTATATTTTTCCCGTCCACTGAAGTCTCAATATGGGTCATCCGTCAGACTTTTGACAGCTTGATGGTTTTTGTGAAAACCACAGATCATGATTCTGAACTTTTGTAACCCCGGTTCATTGATAGTCTGTTCGAGCCCAGTGCATTATGGTCATTGAAGTTTTCCTACCTTTTTTCACCACAGTCCTTTTTCTCTGTTTACTTTAGTTATGTAGCACTGATTAAAAAAAAATGTTTCTACTGCATAGACAGCCAATTTTTATTACAACCCCATCTTGTCAGCTGTGAATTGTTCTTTTATTATCACATAATATGTAATTGTACTGTAAAATACTACATCGTTGAAAAACTGTAAAAAAGCATTCCCTGAAGTCCCGGTGTGGCACATCAAATCTGATTATATTTTATTAAATTTCTTATGTTATCACAAATGTACATTAGAGTGTTTTGTGTTACATTATCTATTTAGTTAATGTTCATTGCATTTTATTATAGTTAATATCTGGTGTTTGTCTGTTGAAAAAACATACTGTATAGGCACCAAGATGTCATCCCATAATACCTGAAACATTGTCACTGTATTTTCTATAGTGAATTTCGGACAATCACAGCTGCCAATATGTTTTTACAGTGACATATAGATTACTTGTCTGATTTCTTCTTGAATTTATCCAGTTATCCACTTATTAGATAATGCCAGGGGGACCTGTCCCTTTTGTCCCCTACCTGAATGAGACAGGAAGAGGAGTTGGTCTGGGAAAGCGGTAGTATGGCTTTTATATCTTACCCAATGATCTAACCCGAGGTTCCATGTTGGCTCCAGTGTAAGGTTTATAATTAGAGCTGGAGTTTCAGAGATTTTTTTGAGAGAGGATGATGATCTGCAATAGAACTTAAAATGCCGTAAGACATTTCAGTCACATTTTTCTTATTAACTCAACTTGTAAATCCCCTGTTAAACAGTTTAAGCATAAATGAACACTTGAGCGGTTGCGTAACTTACAGTACTTTCTCCTCATTCACTCCATTTGCTGTGTAAATTCCCTTCTTGTTTAATAATTAAATCCCACTGATGATTCAGTGATCAAGTGACAAGTCAGGTAAAAAAAATGAAACATCTCTCATCATTACTATAAGCACATGCCATTCTAAACCTGCGTGACTTTAATTCTTCTGTAAAACACAAATGTTTCAGTGTTTTTTTTGTTTTGTTTTTTGTGCATACAATGAAAGACTTTCATGGCCTAACTCATGTCTTCCAGTGTGAATGATCATGAAAGAATAAGCCCTGAATGGTAGGTGACCCATATGGAAAAATCATGCAGACATAATTATTTAGGAAGCCACAAACAATAGACCCTCTATAGGAATGTAAAGCTTGTTTGCTGTTATACAGTGAAATTGGTCTACAGGCTACTGTATGCAATATGACTTTAATCTCAGATACATATTGGTAATATAATATATATATTTTTTTGTGAATTATTTTTAAAATTGGAGAATGTCATTTTTATATCACAAGGAAGCCAGGTAGATGACTGTTAATCCAAAGTTAATCATTCATTAAGTATCATCCCTTCGTATACACACACACACACACACACACACACAAATTATCAAAACGGAAGTGATTCAGCGTTGTTCCTATCCCCTTTTGTCACTATAGCCATAAATATCCAAGAGGGCTATTCTAGTTTAGAAGCCTTTGAAAGAGGCAAATATGTTTTCTTGAAATAGACTCAGTTCATCAAGTTGAAGCCTCCTTTTGTTTATTTACACAAGATGAGTTGTGTCGTGAAATAAAGTGTCAGATATAAGTCTTGGGTGGCTTATTCTAGCCAGAATAAATGGATGTTCTCATTCAGAGGGCTGTACGTGTCATTTTTCTTCCCATTGAGTATAAAAAATATTTGATGACCCTTGCAACATCAAATGTTCTCTTCAGTATTAACCAAAGGGTGTGCTTCTGATTCTACCTATCATAAAATCATTAATCTTTCATTTGTAAACTGTCAGATCTGTTATCTCTGTTATGTAATACTGTTTTCAATGCTGATATTGCGTTGATATTGCGCTCTTTTATTTCTATGTGCATTGTACTATGTAATTTCAGATGTGTTGTAAACTGGAAAAAACCAAGGACTGTTTTCCTAAAAAGTAAAAGTGCCAGTGTACTGGCCTGTGTGGTAGTAATTTCCTGAAGATTAGATCTGTAATGGATGAACAGTTCATACTGGTAGTGGTGATGCTGATAGAAATGCATTTAACTGTTTTATCTCTCTTCCAGCATACATCCTCCCAGCGCAAACATGCCAGTCCTTAAGAACCTCCCGTCTCGGCTGAACGGAGGCAGGTTTAGCGTGGATTTGTCGACTACACATAGTGAGTTCATCCTCAGAAAAATGAGTCTTAACCTCAGTCCATTTAAGGAGCCTGGCTCAGATGAGGACTGGCCCAGAAGAAATGGAGGCTCACTTCTGGATGGGCGTGTGCCCCGGGACAGAAACCCGTTTGAGGATGAGGAAGATGAAAATGAGGCCAATGAGGTGCGGCGTGGAGGATCAGGGAAAGGAGCCTCCATCAAAGGCACCCTGGAACGCATGAAAGGAGTCTCTCCCCTCAAGACCCTGGGCAAACTGGGCAAGAACTTGCGCATGTCTGGCAGGAGCAAAGGAAAGGACACCCCCTCCCCACACGGCTCTATAGGTTCGGCCTCACCCATGCAGAGGAAGAAGAAGGGCAGACGGAGTTCAGAAGGGAGCTTACTTAGGTATTATGGGCTGCAAAGAATTTAAAAGTTCCAATTCCTCTTAATGATTCCTTAATGGTTGATTAATGAGTTCATTACTTCAAGGTTTTCTACACAAACTCTTAACAACTGTTTGGGAGTGGCATAAATGCAGTCCAACAATAGACCTTTAAAGGGATAGTTTACTCAAAATAGACAATCCAACAAGGTTATGAAAGCATTGTATAGCAAATTCATATGAATCAAGTGCCTTAATCAAAAGTTTTAGAGATTAACCAAATTCTTATGGCTTTGGAGTGACATGAGGGTGAGTAACTGATGACAGAATTGTAATTTTGGGGTGAACTATCACTTTAACTTGAAACTGCATCACACACACACAAACAATTATATATATATATTGATTACACCATTTTTAGTGCTTCATGGTCATGGTCTATATATATATATATATTAGGGGTGTAACGATACGCGTATTCGTATTGAACCGTTCGGTACGACGCTTTCGGTTCGGTACGCGGTACGCATTATGTATACCGAACGGTTCGTTGGAGTAATTAATTATATTTGAAAAAAAAAAAAGAGAGAGAGAAAGAAATATAATGATATGCGTTCAACAAGGTAGCCCAATAACCCAAACAACGTAACAGGCAACGCCCCTGACACTCCCGAAGAAGAAAAAAACACCATCTTATATGTTTATGTTAGGCTACTCAGCAGGCGCTCGCTCACTCAGTACGCGCTGAAGGCTCGTTGCAAAATAGCCAATGCGTTTAACAGACTAGAAATGAGAAGATCCTCCAATAACCAACAGGTCTGGTGTTTGGGTGCACTTTGGATTCCCTTTAAGCTATAATGGTGATGGCAAGAGAGTGGTGGATAAAAAAACAACGGTATGTCGCATCTGCAACATGACAGGGTACACCAGCGGGATTACAAAAAAAAAAAAAAAAAAAAAAAAAACCAGCGGGAATATCTGGGATATATGCGTCAGTACTATCTGGGAAAAGACGAAAAAAAGGAGAAACATGCACGCAGCAAACTATCCCTGCAGCATTTAGACACTATAGCTTACAGGGAATCCAACCCAAACACCAGACCTGTTGGTTATTTTAGGATCTTATATTTCTGGTCTGTTAAATGCATTAGACATTTTGCAACGAGCCTTCAGCGCGTGCTGAGTGAGCGAGCGCCTTAGGGGCCGTTCACATATCGTGCCTAAAAACGCATGGAAAACGCTAAGCGCGTCTTTCTCCTGAGGCGTCTGTCTTTGCTAAGCAACAATGACGTGCTCTCTCCATGAGACGCGGAAATTTCAGCGAAGGATAAATGGATTTGCAGCTCTAAAAATCGCTTGCAGTAGCTCTGCTACTGAATTTATTTCAAAATTGCAATCCATATACAACTATGATCAGCTGTTCCTTCATCTTGGCTGAGCTCTCAACGTTGTTACGGGAAAGGATGAAGCTGATTGGTTAGTTCTTGTCACATGACCCGCGGTGCGCTTGCGGCATTCTGAAAAGTTGAGATGTTTTTACATTTTGCTGTATCTAAAACGTATCGAACCGAACCGAACCGAACCGAACCGTGACATCAGTGTATCGTATCGAACCGAACCGTGAATTTTGTGAACCGTTACACCCCTAATATATATATATATATACTACAAATGGTGTAATCAAGTCTCCCTGCACTCCCCAGTTGCTTGAGTATTTATGAATATATATGTAAAATATATTAATTCTGTATATATTATCAGAATCTTTAAAGCAATACTTTTATATTACTCCAACTTTTCTCAAGTTAATCTTAATGTATCCAACGGTGGAACTAATCTGTGAATGTTCGATATAGAATAGAATAAAAATAACATAGTGTAGTATAAGCGGTAAAATAATTTTCACTACTGACCAGCTTGTTTATAATTACAGCAGTACATTAAAATAATATGGTAAGAAATACCAGTTTACAATATCAAGCAGCATAAAAGAGCTGTTTTGTTCAGCTAAGAACAGAACAGAAACTGGACACATTTAGCTTGCAAATATGTTAGGAAGGTAGATAGCAAATAACTACATAGACTAAAGAAACTTTACCAAGAGTTAGATGTCTATTTCTTAGCTGTTCTCTCTCATTTGTTAGGTTAGTGTTCTTGAGTATTATCTGGTTTCTCTCATTGGTCACATTTTCATTCCTGAGGGTGACACACAGCCAGTGTTGTGCCTGAACGTGTTCATTGAACGATAGTTCATATTAGTTCATATAGTTCATATTTTGGGCGACCGTGAACTGACCGTGCTGTATTAATGCCTGATGAATGTTACTGTCAACTCGTTCATTCTGGTGTCTGTGAACGGCACGCTCTCTCAGGTTAACTTCGTTCAATAGGGTGCCTGATTTCTATAGAGCCTTCCAAGCGAAAACCCGGCTAAAACACACCGTAAACGGGTCTTAATATGTAGCGGAAAAACACCCAATCTGGCAACACCAGCCACCAATGTCGCAGCGGCGTACGCCGCATGCGTGACGCGTCATCCAAAAAAAAAAAAAAAAAAAAAAAGCATGGAGGCGACAGCAGCATGTAGCAAGAAGGCGTAGGATCATTTAAAAATATGTGTTTTAATAAAAAATAATGTGTTTTTGACAAGGGCGGTGAGAATGGGAGATAAAGCATTAAAGCAACAATGGGGAAATGCTGTCCCCTCAATGCTAATGTAAACCCTGGTTGGATAAGGATTAAAAATTGGATATGAAGATGAAATCTGACACATAGCTTCATTGTTAAAACTGATAAAATAATTGCTGTCTGTGATTCTATATGGGCTGTTGCAATAATAAAAAAAAAATAATAGCTCGCAGCAACATATGGCGCAGCAACATATGGAAAAAAAGAACTATGAACTAGTTCATTTTTGGAACTGTGAACTTAGTGAACTTAGTTCAAAATTTTGTAGTTTGAACTATTAAACTGAACTAGTTCATTATAAAATTTGTGAATTTAACTTTGAACTAGTTCATGAGAAAGTGAACTTTCCCAACACTGCACACAGCACTGTGACTGCAGTCCGCAGAAGAACACACAGCAGCTGCTCTGTCGTTTCCGATCACTTTCTGAAGATAAACAACATGCTGTTGTTCCCTTTGTTTATCCACTTAACACAGCACACATCAAACGAAAGCACTTCCTCGCATCGAGTCTTTTCACAATTTTACCTCTTTTAACATCATTTGCAGATATTGTCAGTGCTTTTCCCATCTTTTATGTACATCTTCTCAGTTTTTCTACATTCTCTACAATATTTTAAGTCAGTTGTTGTTGGCAAGATGCAGACAAACTAAGACCAGTGTCTTTCCTTTAGTGGACTGTGTTGTTTTCTTCATCTGTGTTTCTATGGCTAGTATTTGTGCAGAAAAGAACTGCAACTCACAGCAGAAGATTTGTTTGAAGATTGGCTCATTTTAATGAGATTTAAATGCATGTTATATGTTATATAAGCTCCTCAAAAAAGACTTATACTTATGGGAAAAAAGGCAGCTGAAAAGCACTAAGATGAGAAAGAAACATAGTGAGATAAACATTTTAGGACTAATAACTTGAATCCCAATGTTTTTTTATGTGCTGATTTATTGCAAATAGGAGGTAATTTTGCAGTTACATTTGTGGCCACTAGTAGAAAAGACACTGTTCTCAACAGACTTCTCCTCATCACCTTTCTCCTTTCTATAGAATGGCCGGAAAGTGCAAAGATCGCATGGAGAGCTTTACCAATGGTGACCTGTGCTCAGAAACTGATGCCGACTCTACCAGTCGCAGACTCTCCTTCATGAAGATGGTGGGCAAGGGCAAGATGAAGAGGGAGTCCATGCAGGACCACTCATCTCAGGGGCCTGAGGAGGAGCCGGTGGAGGAGGTGCCCGAGGTCAAACCCAGGGAGCCACTCTCAGGTAATAAGTCAACTGAATATGAAGCTGTGCATTTGTAGAGTAACCATTCTGCAACTCATAGACTCATATTCCTCACGGTACATAACATTAAACAGTAAACATTCATTGGCAGTTTAGCTGTTTATTTAACAGTTGTTTTGTAATTGTAATACAGTATTTATGACTATACTTTTGAAGCCTAAATGTATTGCCCTTCTAGAAACTCTAAAGTCTCCATAACTGTGAAAGCATTAATAAACAAGGGATTATATGCAATTATAAAACTATCTTTAATGGTTGTTCCTAAACTTTTGACCACAGCTGCACTGTACCAGAGGTTGATTGATAAGCTTGTCCTGCATGAGCATAGTACATGAAAGGCAGGAATTTGCACATGATTTCATGCTCAGGTTTCAGGCGTTTTACTGAAAGACAAGGAGAGATAAGGTTCAAAACCAGCAACAACTTGCAGGCTCTGTTGGTTCAAGAAAACAAGCAAAAAGGATGTTAATGAAGGATCAGATTAGGACCGTCAACCTACAGTAACAATACCACTTGCTAGAGGTACAGTCCTGGGCTGCTTGCAAACATATCTTCAGTTGTAAGTGGTTGCTTGTTTGTGCATTTGTTAAACAGTCAACAGAGTTTAGTGGTGTTCAACCTAGAAGAATTTCTTTTCAGCCCTACTCTTACACAATTGCTCTTACATAATTACACAATCATTTTAAGCAAGACTCTGATTAGCATGTTCATGTGTCTTTGATTAGAGTTGGAACTAAATTTTGCAGAAAGACTGATAACTAGGGAACATGCCTCTCAGAGCGGCATGCATTTTAGCTGATTTTCAAGACTTTTCTGTTGTTTTCACCATACGGGCTAAAGGGCTGTCAAATTTAAAACCATCAATCTCTTCCCCTTGTGTAAATGAAGCATGGAACATGATAAAAGAGGAATCCGAGCAAAGGGGAACTGAATGTGCCCCACAGTGTCATGTTTGGTCATGTCTTTGCTTTGTTTCAGCAGGGGGGACAGGGTTAGTGATTCTTGCTGGTTTGCATGTCGCAGCTGACACAGCACAAAAAGCACTTTTTATTTGTGTATTTAGCCACATTATGTTGACGGGAAACCTTCTTGTGACCTCTCGCAACAGTCATGCGGGTTTACAAGTTAATCGTTCAGTAACTCTCAGCTGAAGAGAGTGGGTGAATAGCATTTATGTTGATGCGTTGATCAGATGCCACTACAACATTCCAACAGTGAACACGTTTTTCTTAGTTTAGTCTGCTTTTAAGTTTCTTAAGTATTCCAGGAGAGTTCTTCTGTATGAGCTTAAATGATAGGACTACTTCTCATTTATTTTGCAGACATAAGTGTTGTGACAAAAAGAAAGCATTGCACCATCCACCCAGCTGTTCTCAAGTGGCCCCACATTCCTGAGTGGCTTTAATGATTTAACTCACAGATCGAGAGCCTTTTTGAAGAATGCTATCAAACATCTTCACAATGATGCATTAAAAGAATATATGGGACATAAGTTGCGCTTCAGATAACTTGTAATGCCACACATGCCTTGTTCGCTGCACATGCAAGAAAATCCAGAAAATGGAGCAAAGAACAGGTCGGGGAATGCTGTTTGTGGAGGGTGTTTCAAATTTTTAAATGTCAGCTTCTGCTGCCAGAATCTGATTTCACTTTAGTAGGAGTTGACAAAGCATTCTCAATCCCATTGCCTTGCCAACAGGCCCCACTGTATACAGTATACAGCAAATATAGGATATTGTATATACAGTTCCACCAAGGGTACTAATCTAGGCATTTTTTTAACAACAGTACCATCCTTTCGAGGATGTCACAACAATATAATGAAAAAAAACATGTTCTTGGTATACGAAGCATGTTGCAACTTAAACTCGTTGTTTTGTTGTGTGTTAAGAGAGCAAGGTCTATGCTGCGTTCGGGTTGCTGGTATTTACCAAGACTGAAAGAATATAGTTGTCTTAGGGATTGGCAGAGTGTAAGATGACATCTAACTGATTTGATAAAGAAACCATATAGAAGGGCGTTTACCCCTCGTCCTAGAGAATGATTTCCAGAGCTTTCCAAATTACAATCCGCAACATCCAACCATAAGCCATAAAGACAGCTGAGAACCATTCTGTCATGGCCACCATGGAATCCGTATCTTGAGTGGAATGTTTGCAGTCAATGCATTCCCATTTATGAAAGCAAATATTCCTTCATGCAAATTGGCAGTCACCCGTGAAAGGAATAGCCAACACTTCCACCTCATCCAGCTATTGTCCAACATTTGGCAGGAGGATTTGTTAAGGCATCTCAAATAAACCAACATTAAGTGAGGGCAGGGTAGCACTTAGAGTAAGGTGGAGTTAGCATTTTCCAAATGGTCCAATTTAGGTTTGTTCTATCGATGTTGGCCATGTCCAATAAATTAAGAAAGGGAGTAGGACCGATCGGTCCTGAGAAGGATCATGAAGTCATTTTTGCAACCTTTGGGTCTCCAGTGGCAGGCGAGACCAGTTGTCACTTGGAAGCCACTTCATCTCACTTGACCTGGATGTTGAAACAAAATTTTAGCATGTGGAATTCCTTCAGGACGGGCTCAGTGTTGCTCGAGAGGCAGGAAATACAATCATCCTCTATTTATTAAATATTTCAATTCTGGGGAAAATATGTCTATACTGCACATGCTGAGCATTAAATAGGGGAAATGAATCAAATAAATGAGAACAGGAGTTTCTGTGGGCTGCTATTCCTCAAGTTCTTCTGTTTCTTGTGCTTCGGCTTGACAGGAGGGTTTTAACTCTGAAACACAGAGGGTTAATGGAAAATAGTCCCGAACCTGTGGCACAATGAAGAACAGATCATATTGCATTACATTCCTAGAATCAAGGCTAATCTTTTCCTTGTAACGGCTGATTGAGAGGTGTTGGTTGTGCAGGTGTGTTGGAGCTCTGTTAGAGGATATCTTGCTTAGTCAGATCTTTTCAGTCGAGTTTAAATCATCAGCCAAAAGCAAACAGTGTTATGTCCTCTTGGAAGTTGGAGTGGTGGTATTTGTGTAGCGTATGTGCCAAATGTGCCCTTAAAAGGCAATACTTCAATCCCTGTGGTTTTCATTAAGGAAGGGTGGTGACATGTCCATGCTTAAGTGAAGTATGCTCCGCACCATGAATTTAGTGCGTGAAACTCTGTGGAAACAAAGAGCTAGTGTTGTCCACTGTACAGCTCAGTGCATTTTAATGACTGTGGGATAAAACCATTTAAACGTGGATTTCAACTTCTGGATCATTGCTTTTCCAATAGTAATGTCTATCATTCCAACCAACTGCATATATATCAGTACTGTTCAAAGTGTGAGGATGGTATTTTTAATATTTCAATGTAAGTTTCAATATATAAGTATATATTATATAACACTAAACTTTGTTTTACAGTTAAAAAGTTTGCAAAAGTCGCAGGTTTTATGAGCCGTACAAACAGATTGATTCATGCACAAGGGTAAACAAACAGTTCATTGCCCAGAATGCAATTACCTGCTGAATTTCTCTGAATTGCAATGCAGTAAATTCCAATTCCTGTTATTCCCATTTGTATTCAACTTCCTCTGGGGCATGGCCACTTTTATTAATATTCTCATTTATCAGTTAAAAGGAATCCAGTTCTTTAACTCTTCCTCTCAGACTGAAGTCTACAAGGTCAACTTTTTCTTCCTCCAGGTATGAACATCAGTAGTCCGGTCTCAAAGTCAGCGAGATGATACAGTGACATGTTGTCCTTGGGTGGAGGACTTTTCACGTGAATGAGTTGCAGAGGAAATGACTCTTAAGTTTTAACAGGGATTTTTCCAGCTTGACCCCCGTCTGTGTTAGTAATAACCATGCCGGTATTGTATTTTATATTTAGATCTCCTTCCGATGGACTGGCACACTCGGGCTGTTATTATGCGAGACGCTTGAGAAGGTTGTGGGGTCTGTTGTGGCATAACATTTATTTGAAAAAAGAAAAAGAAAAAAAAAACTGTAAAAATGTACTTTATATTATATTATTGCAATTTATTTCTATTTACAGTTTTTCTATTATTGTACTGCTGTTTTTACTGTGTTTTTGATCAAATATGTCACCAATATATAATATTCACTGTGTTAATATGTAATATGAATGATTTATAAGGCTCGGCTAGTCTTTTCAGTAGATGAACTTGTAGACTTCTTGACTTTCCTTTCCATACTTGAAGCTTGTCAAAATCTATCACCAGTAATCGGATCAATTTGTTAGCCCAAGTAAATGTGTTCATCCCAAAGGAAATGAAGGGATATAATGAAGGATGGGTGTGAGCGCTGACCTCAGTGAGGGCCTGTCTGCTTCATCAAAGATTTCTTAGGAATGTCAAAAAGTGCTGCTACATGTAAGAAACACAAGTGAGATCATTATAAACTATAGCCAGCAGAGTGCATTGGCAGTCTTTTTGACCATCTGGAAGATATACTGCATTTATGTTGTAGGTTTAATGGCATAAAATCTTCTAATGGGGGAATTTTGAAGAACTTTATTGAATGGCCAAAATAATGTTCCCATATACATCCATCTTATCTAATTACAGTGGTCCTCAGGTTCAAGTTCTCATGATTTAATGGACAAGGACATTTTTTGGGATAATGCCATTTTGTTTTGCCTCGTCTTAAAGGTAGTTTGATAAATAACTTATATATATATATTAGTTATTTAAAGCCTCAGCAAACTACCTTTAAAACTCGCACTTTATGATTTTATACATACACACACATGCG
The DNA here is from genome assembly GCF_023724105.1 of Carassius gibelio. Lineage (NCBI taxonomy): Eukaryota > Metazoa > Chordata > Actinopteri > Cypriniformes > Cyprinidae > Carassius > Carassius gibelio. The sequence goes on from NC_068385.1 coordinate 14,169,131, forward strand.
AGTTCAAACTAAATTATTTTGCTCTTTTAGTTTTTATTTAACAGAATTATCATTGGTGATTAGAGCATGGTCCAGATCCCAGATTCAAAAAGAGCTTTAAGTTAAGTTAAATTTCATCCCCTTGGAATTATAAGGTTCTATCTGCATTCCGAGTAGTTTTGAGATAATGAGCTTCAAAGTTTTTGCATTACATATAACTGTGTTGATAGAACCTTATTGGGTTTTTTTAAATAAAAATCCCATAATGTATACAACATAAAAAAAAATCTATAACATAATATAAATATGTTGTCACAGAATAACAATATAGGAATAACTCAATTTTGACAGAAATGTCAGATAGAACCTTATAATTCCAAGGGGACGATTTATAAATTTCAGGTGTATGAGTTCAAAGTTTAAAGTAATTGTTCTATGGCTAGGCCTGTCATGATCATGAATTGTGTGCTTTAATTGTGATTAAATATTTAAAGAAGACAATCAGAAGAATAATGCAGAAGTGCAATCATTTCAAAAAATTTAATTATGGAAAAAGTTATAGAAATGCGCATTTACTGTAAAGAAAATGCAGTTTCATAGAAAACATATCAGCATACAGTTTGAACATGAGGGTGACTAAACAATGAAAGAATTCAGTATTCTGTCTCTGCTGTGTGACTAATGGATAACCTCTTTTTCTTTGTTTTTTCAGTATTGGAAATCCTGCAGTTGGTGACAAAAAGAGATTTGTTTTTGGCTGACACTCACATTCTGGAACTGGAGCAGGAGTGTAGAGAGGCTGAATCCCCAACAGCGGGTTGCACTGAGGATTTTAGCAGCCCCAGCAGCAAAGACAGCAGTCGGCGCAAAGCCAAAGATGTGGAGCTGCTGTACGAGGCCCTGCAGAAAGAGTTGTGGGACGTGGTGAGGGAAGCTCTGCGTTGCCCCACCGCCGGGCCCAACCTGGGCCTGGTGGTGCAGGTGCTCCAGCAGGAGGAGCAAGCCGATCGGGACTGGGCTCAGAGTGAAGGAGCTGCTCCAGGAGGCCCAAGGCCGAGGGAGTTCAAGAAACGCTGGAGGGAGGCAGTAGTCGAGTTGGCTGATGCAAACCTACCCCAGCATGAAGAAGCACTGGCAGACGAGCTCGCAGCCTATCTGGATAAGCTAAGAGTGCGTATGGTGGAGGACCTCGGAGCGGCTCGGCGTAATGTGGTGTCTGTATATCCTGTAGAATACAACTCCTTCCAAGTGTACACAGAGAGCTACCATCAGGCTGTTACCCGTCGTCTCCAATCTATCACTAATGGAGATCTGCAAATCACTGACATATACTCTTTACTAGACTGGCTCTACAACATTTACAACAGGTAAACACCAGCAGTTTGACTAGGATCGTTCACTCAAAACAATGTGATTCAAAAGCTGTGTTAGAAAAAAGAGAGAGAAAAAATTGGGGTCAATAAGTGATTTTTGTTTTGGAAGAAATTAATACTTTATTCATCAAGGATGCATTCAGTTGATCGACAGTAAAGACATTCATATTGTTTAAAAATAGTAAAAAAATATATATATTTTTTTAAACTGAGAAATGTATTACAGTTTTCACCAAAAAATAAATAAAAAAATAGCTGTTGTTGTTGCTGTTTAGCAGCTGTTTTCAACATTGATGATAGTAAGAAATTTTTCTAGAGCATCAAATCATTATGTCTGACCCTGGACCACAAAACCAGTCACAAGGGCCAGTTTTTTTTTAATTGCGATTTATACATCACATGAAAGCTGAATGAATATGCTGTCCATTGATGTATGGTTTGTTAGGATGGGACAATATTTGGCAGAAACACAACTATTTGAAAATTTGAAATCTGAGGATGCAAAAAAAATCTAAATATTGAGAAAATCTCCTCTAAAATAAAATTGTCCAAATAAAGTTCTTAGCAATGCATTTTACTAATCAAAAATCAAGATTTAATATATTTACAGTAGGAAATTTACAAAATATATTCATGCTAGATGATCTTTACTTAATATTCTAATCATAAAGACATAAAAGAAAAATCAATAATTTTGACACATAATTTTTTTTTTTTGCTATTGCTACAAATATACCCCAGCAACGTAAAACTGGTTTTGTGGTCCAGGGTCACATATTAGAATGATTTCTAAATGATCATGTGTAATGATGCTAAAAATTCAGCTTTGCATCACAGAAATAAATTATATTTTAATATAGATAACTTATAGTTATTTTAAATTGTAATAATATTTCGCAATATTACTGTTTTATTGTATTTTTAATCAAAAACAGCAAAATAAACAGTTATCTTTTGTTTTTGTTTTTTGTTTTTTTATCTTTCCATAAATTCTGAACGATATAAAAAGAAAATCCGGTGGCAATGTACATCAGCAATGGCCTGTTTGTATTTTGTATTAATTATTAATGACTGTATCCAGTTGTCAGTCCACATACAGCAACAGCAACCTTAAAACTGATTGTTATAAATAGCTTCTGGTTGATATGAGGAGGTGAAAGCCACTCTTGTACCTTCCCATTCCTGTTCCTTCATAATTCAGTGTTTCCTTATGAGTGAAGTCCAGACTCGGTTTGTGATTTGCTCTTCCTGTTGTTGCCGCAGAGATGTCCTTGGAACAGTCACCATAACAACACCCATTAACCTCTCGCAGCTCGGCCCACTGCTGCCGGCGGAGACGGTGGAAAAACTCCAGCTCGACTGCCTCAACTCAGTCAGGGTAAGAACCCAAATCCCCAAACTTCATCCCCATTTTCTGTGCACACTGAACAACAGCACATCCTGTCCACTCAGAGAGATGGCTGGTCACTGCAACCTGCACGGTCAATTAGACTGCGGCATTTTGGTGTCAAAGAATGGTTTTCCTGTCGACATTGAACACTACACAATAGGTCAATAGGTTTCCCCTTCATTCATTAAGCAACGTGAATGTTTGGGCTTTTACTAATCATTTAGCTCATCCTGAAAATAGTGACATTAGTCTAAAACAATGTCATGCATGATAACTTCGAACATACCCAATACTGGTGCCAATATTGCCGTCCCCTGTCACAGCAAGGCCGCTTTTAATGAGCTGTTGAGATGTTGTGTTTTCCAGGGGAAAGTGACCAATGAGCTGTCTCAGGTTTTGGAGGAGGAGGAAAAGAGATGGCTGGACACCCTGAATGTCGAAGAGTATCAGTTACCTCTGGCTTGCACTGTTATTCAGGTCAGCGCATGGACACATGCACCATTTATGCCCATTAATATCAAACAGGATATTGTGCTAGACATATGGTGACATCACATGTTACTTTAAATCCATTTTCTCAGTACTGATTTTGTGTATAATAGCCCACTGTTCCTGCCCGTCTGCAATATTTGAATCAGGTTTTAGACACTGGGTCTGTTGATAGAACCCAAAAAAACATAAGACATGTTGAATGTTATCCGTGCACCTCCGTGTAACAAGAAAATCGTCTCCTAGCTGGAGCTAAAATAAATAAACATTTCCCATCGTGCGCATGTTTCCATTACAGCACATTGTTTTTGCAGACTCTGTATTGCACCCTAGTGGTCATGAATGAAACTAAGCAAATATATTCCAGAAAGTAGTCACTTTGTTAAGATTATTGAGCAAGATATTTCAAGACTAAATTGAGGAATTATGCTTTTTGATTGTAGAGTCTACAAGAAGACCTTGAGAGATCTGCAGCCATAAACAGAGATTTGGGCTCACGTGTTGCTCAATGCAGTCTCAACGGACTGGCAGATTTCTTGTACAGGTGGGAAAGTGATACTTGAAATGTGACACTGACGCGCCAAAATGAATACTTTTATTCAGCGAGGATGCATTCAGTTGATCAAAAGTGACACTTAATACTTTTACAGTTACAAGACATTATTTATTTCAACTACATATGGCACTTTGTGTTCATCATCAAAGAAAAATATCACAGTTTCTAAAACATTAAGCATTTATTAGCAAATATTTAGCTGGTTTCCTATTTTTTTTCAGCCGTTTGCATATTAGAATGATTTCTGAGGGATCATGTGACCCTGAAGACTGGAGTAATGATGCTGCAAATTCAGCTTTGTCATCACAGGAATAAATAACATATAAAATGTACTTTTAATTTGAATATTATTTCACAATCTTACTGTTTTCCTGTATCTTGGACCCTATATGGGGCTCCAAGATAGGTGGCCAAATTATAACCCATCAATGACCAACCCTTTGTAATGTCGTAAATGCCTAAAGAAATGCTTTTTTCATTTATTAGATAAATATATTCCATATCTTTAGTTGGATAATTCCCAAAGAAATGTGTCAGACTATCATGCCATCCTTTTGCTGCAGTTTTCAGCGAAAGGTGGAGATGTTCCATGAGATGCTCGTAAACACCTGTGGAGAAAATGAAGAAGGTTACATCACAAAAACAATCGCGCTTGTCAACTGCTGTCCACCTTTCAGGTAGGCTTTCTCAAAGTACTTTATTTATATGATTTTAAATTATTTAAGTGTTTTTGTAATATAAACTGGTGTGTTTAGGAGCTTTGTGGAGCGTTGCGGCCAGTGTGACCCTTCGACCAGCGAGGACTCGATTCGTAGAGCCAACACAGCTCTGGACAGGACAGTCAACCTGAGTGTGAGAGTTCTGAGCGACAGACTTTTTGAACATATCAGGGTGAGGCTGCCACAGATCACCCCACACTTCATCACATAGACATGTACACACGCACATGTTTGTCAGGCGTATCTGTCCAAGAATATAAAGAATATCTTATCAGCATTTCCCCTATGGGCCGTTCTCAAGGATGTTGTTTTGCACAGCTACTCTGCCTCTGAGACACTAAAATAGCAGCGCTATGTGAAAAACACTAGATGTTTTTGGCCTGACGCCAAACAGTATTCAGTGTCTGCTGTACAGATTGGCATTACCAGCTCTCAAGGGCCACATAGTTTCGCTGCATCCTTTTTTTTCCAAGATGGGGCTCTAACAGGAAGTTAGCCGCTCTCTCTTGTCTCTAAAAAAAAACGAAAGCCCTCACATCCTGGTGAGGGCAAATATAGTACATTTTAGTCTAGTGTGTACTGTGTATGTCATTTCTAATCAATTCTGTCTGATTTCATATAGCCCTTCTTTGATAAGCTGATTAAACGAAAATGGCTGAGCAACACTGAACCTTTTGAGCAAATCGAGGCGTTCATAAAAGAGCACTTCAAGAGGTTTTGCAAGATGGACAAGCCACCTTATGAGGTAAACTAAGATGCCAGTGACATGAATATCCTCCCTCGATCGAATTAATATAATAAACGATTCTTAAAAATGTGTATTTTCACTGCTTTGTCAAGTACATTTTGATTCTTTAATCCTTGTATCCACACAGACTTTAAAATTCGTATTAGTACATCACAATTCTGAGATTAAATATTTTTGTACAATTACTGCTAAAATCTATATAGCTGTCTTTCTCAGCCTTTTCTTTTTACATAAAACAATTTCAGCCCAAATAACCTGTGTGTCTAATTGTCGATTTAGCCATATAATAGAGTAGATGATGTGCAGACAGTCAGGCATAATCCCAAAATAAACTCTTCAGGGTGAAATAAGATGTTTCTCTTTCAAATATGATTATGTTGGGATTAATGTGAGAGAAACCTCTGATTTCCTGTGTGCTCCCAGGTCCTGGTTGGGGAGGTGCACCGGCGTGTGATGACTGAATATGTGCGGGCCATCATGAGGGGCAGAATCATCTGCACATCACTCAAAATGAGGAAGAGAATGGCTGGCCGCCTTCGTGATGAAGGAAAGCACCTCAAAACACTCTTCAAAGAGTTGGTGAGTCACTTATCTGAAAGATCCTGCTGATTATCCGTTATCTCCTGCTGAACTGGGGTGCATTTCCCAAAAGCATCGATAGGTAACTGTGGTCGCAAGTTCCATTGAACTATTGGATATGCTTGGGACAATAACTGCTTTTGTGAAAGCCAGCCCTGTTCTGTTAAAAGAATGTTAGTTTTTATATTTTTATTAATATTTCGGATGTAGCTTTTATTTGTATATTTTTCGGGTTTTATTTGAATTTTTTAGTTTCTTTTTTTTTTCGGATTTTGCTTTAAGATTTAACTAATATTAGTGCTTTAACTGAAACTTATTTCAGTTACTTTCCAAGGCAAATTTTTTAATTTTTGTTTATTTTTATTTAACAATAACAACCCTGCTTTCAGCAAGATATATGCTATAAATTATGATATAATTATAAAATATGCTAGTACTGGTAAATTAAATATATTTGAGTGTGATCAGCAGAGTAAAAAAAAACATTTTGACATTTCTTTCTTCTGCTCTTATGCTATTATGATTTCCTGTTTAATCACAAACGTGTGAAACAACTTAACCACCTCATATGTTACTGTAACATGGAAAATTACTGGACCTTTAGGAAATGTAAAGTTGTTGTTTTTTTGTTTTTTTTTACTGTTTTCTGAATTATTTTAGGTAACACTTTATTTTATGGTGTCCTTGTTACACGTTACATGTACTTCTTAATAACTATAAACCATGCTTACTTACATGCAACTAACTCTAAACCATCTCCTAACCACATAGTAAGTTAATTGATATTAATCAGCACTTAAATGTATAATTACACTGTAACAAGGGACAAAGTAAATTTAAAGTATGACCTCATCTAATTTTTATTTGTTTGGCAAATATATTTTTCTCATGAAATCCTTATTCCCAGATTCATCCCACTTGCCAAAATGCCATGTCCTGTTTTTAATCACTTAAAACCCGTCTACAGCCGACAACTTTCAAAACAAAAGAGATTCTGAAGAATGGGCACGTCTGGAGCGGGCACGGAGGCAGATGGCCAAACAGGCCCTTGGCTCCAAAGGGCATCTCTGTGACCCACCCAAACGCTCCTTTCCCCTGTGCAGCGTCCGCCCCTTGCTTCAGTTAAAACATCCGTTTGTCACCTCGGTGGACAACAGGATGCCTTTGTTTATGGAAGAATGTCCTGGCCCGGGCCTTTGAAGTCATGACTTGCCTTTAAGGTCAAACTGGGAGTCAGGAAGAACCGCCTCGGTGTCGTGGGCATACAGATATTTACCCTCAATTGGAACAACATGTGCTCCTAATCCTCTAGGTTTTTATTTTTCCAGAGACAAGGGTAAAAATAGCCTTTTCTAATTGTATGTTGGAGTCATTTGGGCCCTGTGGTCTTTGGCTGTGTGACAGAAGTCATTGTACAATGCACTTTTGGAAAAAGTCTATAGCACCAGGCAGTTGTGTTTAATCTGAACGTTCATCTGCTGATAGAAATTCCAGTTGCTGATCGGTTTCGGCATATGAAGGATTCTGTGGATCCAGTGACAGATCTGATGCTATCTTTGTTTGCCCCCATCCAGGAATCCTCCGCCTCATGGCTCGACAGCGCTATTCCTCACTTATCGGAGATCATTCTCTTGGAAGACACTCCCTCCATCCAAATGGAAGTTGGCATCCTGGTACGGGAATTCCCTGACATACGGTGAGTGTCTTGAGGGACAGCATGCCCCTGATACGATCGAGTTCAAAAAGCAGAGATCTCAGGTCATCTGACAAAACATGCTCCTTCTGTTTGACAGCAAACGAGGGGCTTGTAAAAGCAAACAAGACCTTTTAGGTTTCCTGATTTTTATGGGAGACTGTTTGGTTAGCCTAGATTCGCATGAAAGGTGTACAGTTGTCCAGCTCTGGATCCTCGCAAAGACAAAGCAAAAACACAGGCATCCTGCCAGGGCCTGACCTAAAGCGCCATGGTTTAACCTAGAGAGGGCAGTCGCCTAATAAAGAGCCCTATACGGCTGCAGAATCCAGAGGAAACTCTCGTTTGTGGAATGTGTGCTAAAAAAAAGCCTGAAACTTCAAATACGTGACCCAGATGTGCTGCAGGCTCCATTGTTTAGCATTAGCAACACCTTTGGGTTTTAAAACGGTGAACATTTGGAATCTTTCCAATCCACTGTATATATCTTCACACATTTTATGATCTTGGGAAACTCTGAATGATCAGGAGCCAACTTTAAATGAGGATTCTTTGCACCGTGTTTTTTTTTTTTTTTTTTTAATATCTTTACTGCCACTTTTAGCAGTTTTGACCTTAACTTTGTCTTTTTTTTATATTCCTTTTACAGTTTGCCAAATCTATAGAATAAACTTCAAATTAAAGCTCTAGTTTAAAACATAACCTTTTTTTCTTTGTATTTGAAAAGCTTTCTGTTTAGAAAAATATTCAAAGTTATGAAAACCAAAAAATATTTTCTGTAAAAAAAATAGGCTTGTACTTTAGACAATCAAATCAAATCAAATCAATCTTTTTCAGTATGGTGTCAGTACTGACCACTCACCATGAAGTCATATTACTGTTCTGTTTAATTAATGCAATATTTTACTTATTTAGACATGTATTATTACACTGTACATTTATTGTTAATATGACAATATGCCTCATACATGAATCTTTCTTGTGTTTGGAAGGAGGAAGCATGTTTCTGCCATGCTCAATATCCGTGGGATGACCCGACAAACAGAAAGGCAAGAGATCTTGAATATAGTGAAGGACATCGAGAACAGTGACAGCGTCATGCGGGTGTCCCGTGACAGGGCTCTCTTCGCTGAGGTGCCAGTGACGTCAGAAGTGCACTGTCTAAATGTAGGCCTGAGCCGTGTCGCCCTCACCGCCTCGTCTCTCTTCTCCAGCATACGGTTCCGACGCAGAAGGACTCCAACCAGGGAAAACCAGGAAGACATGCTGTAAACCATCTCAGGTGGAGCACTCATGGAGCACTGGAGCAATGCCCATCAGCACAGCATTTGTTTCTTAAATGTTTGCATGTGCCATTGTCATATCATAAGGACAAATAGGAACATCTGAGAAAACTGAGAAAATGACACTACAGTTGGCATCACTACAACTGTTTTTGCACAACTAACTAATTTCAAAGGCTATGGAATACAGTGGCACCGAAAATGAATGTCTTTGCATTCAAAAAACTAAATATAAAAAAAATATAGAAATTATTATATTAATAAAAAGCTCATTTTAAAAGCACACTTTTCAAGAAAAACATTTAACAGAACATTTTGTGGTTGTAAAATGTTAGTGTTTATATGTCTCTCAATAAAATGTTTAAGGACCAGTTTGTTATTAAAAGGCATTGCAAAAATGTCAAAAAGACTTCTGTGAAAAGGTCTAGCCTCATTTCATGCCTAATGCAATGGAACTCATACATTCTGTGTATCTAGAAATGGCCAAACAATCTTTGGGGCCACTATATATATTTTATTTCTGGCATTGATGTGTGTTATTGTATGAATATATAGTGCAACCATCCTTAAGAAATGTCTTTTATGATCTTAAGTTGCAGGGGTCCGAGTGCACATTGTAAAAATATATATAACTACTGATCAAAACACTTATTGGTTTTGGGATTGATGTTTTTTTAATCATACCATTTATCTTCCTGACTTTTGTGACAGTAATTGATAGTTATGAAATAGTTTTTTTTATGTTTTGTTTTAGTTGCACATGACTGAAGACTGATTTTAAGGTACTATGCAACTGCAATTATCTGTAAGCTTTTTTATCACATTTAAATGGATCATTTGTGGTCCAGTCTTCTATCATCTTGTCTTGAAAGATTTTTTTTTTTTATCACTCAGATTTACCTGTGAAAAAAATCAAGAGGGAATATTTATGTATTGCAAGACTTATTTATTACACCAGTAATTTCATTGATCAGTAATAAATACTGATAAAACCACAATAATGGAAACCAATCCAACGACAAATAACTACAACCAAATCAAATTAGTGAAAATTCATGAATAATTGTATCACTTTAGAGACACTGTGCTCAATGTACTGCCATAGAAGTTTTGGTTTGTTTACCTAAAATCCTGATGGACGAAACTTTTCAAACATTTAAGGATTCTGCATTTATTTAGTTTGTCTTCCAAAAAAAAACATTTTTCATCCGTCTTGTGTTTTCAGCATATGTTTGATGAGTCTGTATATGTTGCTGTGCGAGCGCCTTTGAAAAGAAAGAAAATTTCAGTAAACTTTAGGGTACTCTACATATGAAAGACTTAAGACTTTGACGTAAACTGCTTTTTTGGTTATAGGAATATAATATTTTACAGTGTATATATATTAAACCATATATGAATAAATGACAGAGGATCAGATTTTTCAGCCTTTATTTTGTCTGTGTGTGTGTGTGTGTGTGTGCTCTTGTTTATGTGACATATCAGGACACAACTTTGTATAATTACATGAGTATGACACAGGTATTACAAGGAGAGGGTGACTTATGAGGACATGACCCATGTCCACATTTTTCAAAAAGCTTATAAACCATACAGAATGAGATTTTTTGTTTTGAGAAAGTAAAAATGCACAAAGTTTCCTGTGAGGGTTAGGGTTAGGGGTAGGGTTGGTGTAGGGCCATAGAATATACAGTTTGTACAGTATAAAAACCATTAAGTCTATGGGATGTCCCCACTTTTCACAAAAAACAAACGTGTGTGTGTGTGTTAAATACAGCACCATGAGAAAATCTTCCACTGACTACAACAGTAAGTCAGATACACTGGGAGCTTGTGTGTTGCTGTGATTCGTTGACTTTGACGTCACATCGACCCTCACGTCATCATCATCATCATCATCTAGGCTCCGCGTGTTTTTGGTCGCCGCTGTCCTTGGTGCTGAGCAAAAGTCCAAACCGAAGCAAAGACGCATGCGCAAGAACTGGAGACACACTTAATATGATTTATAACACCGTAACATTGAAGAGCACAGTAGTCAATCAGATTTTAGAGAATGGTATGTCTTTGTTATTTATTTGTTCTGTTTTATTGAACATCTGCAGTAGGCATCTATTTAAACCTTAAGCTATACTGCGATCATTCATTTAATTGAAACAGTTTGTACTAGCTATTTCGCTATAGCCATATAAGTTTTAAATAAGTCTTGCCAAAGACAAACGAGTCCATCAGTGCCATTAAACAGCATACATGTCTTTAGCTACATTCAAAATTTAAACAAACCAACTATTGATTAAAACAAATCTTGTGGATAAATAAAAAAATAACACAATTGTGAATGTTTGAGCAAACATATATCAAACCATTTCTTTGGTCAATACAACAAGTGATCCATCTCGATACTCATGAGCAGCATGCAACGATCCCCTAATTCTTGCAAAATAATACATGCAAGACTGTCATGTAATAAAATGCCATTAACATCATATATCTGGAAGCAGTTCTCCCATAGGGCTTCTGACGAGTACATCTGTCGGAGCAGATTCATTCAACCATTAACTGTCTTGTATAAAACTGTGTTGTTTTAAATCGATTTTCGTTTCAGTAATTAAAAAAGATTAGAAAAACTGCAATCAATTTAACATTGCTGGTAGTCACTGTGCACCACGTGGTTCTACTTAAAATGTAATTAAAGCATTATAATGATATATATATATATATATATATATATATATATATATATATATATATATATATATATATAATTAATATATATATATATATATATATATATATATATATATATATATATATATATATATATATATATATATATATATATATTATTAATAAATATATATATATATATATATATATATATATATATATATATATATATATATATATATATTTATTATTATTATTTTTTTTTTTTTTTGCAAGGGTAGACCTACGCTCTCATAAACTCATACGTACCTGTGAGGACATGTGATTATATATCCATGTATATATTATGTTTTATTATGTAAAATGTACGTGTATCCTTTTCAGTGTATACACTAGATGGCGCGCTTCTCTCTCTCTCTCTCTCTCTCTCTCTCTCTCTCTCTCTCACACACACACACGCACACACACACACACAACACTGACATCACATGAATTCTAAAGAATCTATTCAGTGTGTATATTTAGCTCACTATGTGATTAATAGCAGCCCTGTCATAGATGCACTTTCTTTTTACTGTAAGACACGTCCAAGTATTTAGGAGAAAGAAGGTTGTCAAGGATTTGCTGAACCTAATTAAACACAAAAGAGCTCCCTTAGCATGTCAAATACACAGCAGGGGTGAACGTGGGAAAGGGTCAATTTAATGCACCCATAATGGGTGTGAAAATAAACTATATTAAATAACAAAGCACTTTGATGATGTCTCACATTTAGGCAAAATGTGAGTTGTTTAATTTTAAGCGTCAGCTTTTGACTTGAACTTTTCACTGTCAGTCAAAACGAATGCATTTGAAAAGTATCAAAAGATTTTTTTTCTTCTACTGATTAAGTATTAACTCAATCATCACTTGATTTTATTTCAAACTTGGAAGCAACAAGTCTTTAAATAATAACAATAATAAATGTTTATCTGAAATAGCAGTTCACCCTTTTACTGGCTCTGCTTTAAAACCAGACATTTTTCATCCAGCTGACATGACTTAATGTGGCATAGATGTCTATTATAATATGAATTCATGAGACTTTTTAAGGAGTCATAAGATTAAAATAGCTAGTTCACTGCTTACCACGAGTCGTTAGCCATACTCATCAAACATTGAATAACTTAAAATGCCATAATACTTCATGCATGATCTTGTATTTCCATCAATATGCAGCCAAGCACAGATGCTAGTATTTTAATGTCAATGTCATCATATGTCCCTGCCCAGCTTCTCTCATGAATGATTCAGAAAGCTTCGTTTCCATGCTCATAATAAACACAGCTCACCAATAAAAATGTTAATAGATGAGAAGCTTGAATAACAAGTGAAATTGGGATGAATAAGCTTCCAAGATTCCAAGAAAAATAACTAGGTATTTATTTAGTGCATAGTGCAAATCTTAGTTATATTAATCAAACTTAATTAACATTAGCTACAAAACTATTCATTCTGACATGGAGAAAGGAAATTAGTGGCAACAACTTAATTTCCACTCTCTTGTAATGCCTGGTTAGATTTACCATTAGTTGTTATTGTCATGTCATGTCAGACACATGCAGTACATTACATTACACATTTTAAAAACTTAATGCACCCATAATGGGTGTGAAAATACACAAAATTATGAAGCACTTTGATGATGTCTCACATTAAGGCAAAATGTAAGTTTTTTAATTTTAAGCATCAGCTTTTCACTTTACACGGTGTGAACTTTTCACCGTCAATCAAAACAAATGAATATGAAAAGTATTTTAACATTTTTATTTTATTAAGCATCAACCCAATCATTAACTCATCAGTTAGCCAGAAATCATTGGAAATACCTATATATATATATATATATATATATATATATATAATCATTATATTATGACTCTATTATATAAATAAAATATATATGATATCATTAGACTGTGATACTGTACATAAAATAATAATATAAAGACAAATATTGTTAGAATATTGTGTGGAAAGAATACAATTTTATTTATTTAATTATAATAAAAATAATGCAACTTCACATGACAGTCCGGGAACTTCCAAGGGGACTCAAGGGAGTCTGTGGAATGGTTTAGAAAAATATGAATGAATGAATGATCTCGTTATGAGGATTAATGACAATAATTAAAAAAGTTTAAATAAAAAATAGATACATAACATATAAAAGTACAGTATTATATATAAAAAAGTAAAAATGTAACAATAGAAACTACACATTCCACATAATGATCAAATTTAGAATAGTATTTTTTCTAAAAGATCGAGAATCTCTCTAAAAGCAGTTGACAGCTCTACTGTTGAGTCAAGTGTTCTGGAGCTTTATAGAGTCCAGCACCGACTCTTTCCTCTTTCTGTCGAGTCGCAGCGCTGCCAATCGGAGCCGAGTAGAGTAGAGTAGAGTAGAGTAGAGTTGTGTCCCTGTGGCCGCCATTAAAGGATGCGACCAATGTATTCAAACAAACCAGTGAGACACAGCTGAGCACAGCACAGCCTTGCCTCTTTTAACTGTATTTTTTAACCAGAACCTTTTACTTCTATCGCCAGCGTCTCCGCGAAAGGCCGTTGACGAGCGTCCGGTGAAGACCTAGAAAGCAGCGAGTGATTTTTAGTCAAATTTGAAGCTGAAGTCTTCTGTCTTGAACTGTTTGTTGCTGCCTCGCTTAGCTTAGCCCGATGCTATGCTAAGCTAAAGGGGGAGGGCTTGAATTCACCTCCCTACTCTCTCGGACTGCTAAAATTACATATTAATTGATGTAACAAATTTTGGGGGTGAACAATATCTCACCGCGGATCATGGTAAATGCAAGCAGGGAGTTTTTAGCGCAACTGTTCCTGGTAAGTGAGTAACCTCTAGCGGAGTCGTAGCGGAGCTAAGCTAATTAGCTCGCTGGACGCGAAGCCGATTGTGTCCGAGAGACGGAGACCCTATCCAACCCCCCTCGCATTATCTGTTCCTGGGATCTGAAAGAGAGGATGGCCCGCTGGACTGAGCTTTGATGATGAGTTCTTGTTTTGTACCCAACGGGGCGAGCTTGGAGGACTGCCACTCCAATCTCTTCTGCCTGGTAAGAGATCAACTGACTGAGGGCCAAAGCCATATTTAGCTGGCCAGTCAATCAAACAAACAGAGGCCTGTTGATCTTAATACGAACTCAACCGCTGCCGGTTTGTAAATATATATTAGACATTCAGGTGTGTGTTTGTGTCGTGTAGACGGAGGTTGGCGCATGAGAAACGGCTTTGTTGTGTTATTTAGGTCGTGTTTGCCTAACGTTGGTAAACACTTGCTGAACTTAACTGGCTGGAACAAGCTGCAAGTTGTTGTCATGAAGTTATTCTTAAGTAGAAAAACAGCTTTTGGGAGACAATATCAACAGTCAAATCCAGCACAATACAGGCAAAACCATTGTTTTTTTTTTTTTGTTGGTTTTTTCATGCACTGGATAATAATTTGAGATTGTAGGATGGTTTGCTTTTATAACATGCCTTCTTTTGTTTAAGTAAAAAGCATCCAAAATTAATCTACAGTGTTCATTTTATTAACACTGTTCTATCTGCGCTTTTAGATTTCAAATGTAATATATTATTTTCTCAAAATGAGTCAGAAACCTCCACTTCAGTAGTACTTGCATACACCAACGTTGACAAACTTTTGAAGGTTTTTACAGAGCTTGTTTGTTTAATTATGTATAAATAACTCGTCTAGTTTTCCTATAACTCAATTACTAAAAACATGGTGCAAATGTGTTTAAGATGTTTTCTAGCTGTTGACTCGGTTTTCTGATTTATGGAGCGATTAAAAAGAAGTTTAGAACACAACAAGAGAAAACGTTATATTGCACATATTGTTTTTGAGATCTTCTTTTTTTTTTTTTATCATTTGTTTTTCATCATGACATTTTGTGTCAAATTTAATTGTACCAAGTCTTAAAAATATATATATATATATTTTTTTTTTTTTGACTTGGAAAAATGAAAATAGTGGCACAATAACTGACTTTCTACATTGTTTTCTTTGTGATCATATTTAGTTGGAGGGGTTCGTTTATGTATCATTTGCCTGATTTATATAATATTTTATTTGTAAAGATGGGATATATATATATAAAATTCTGGCTGTTGAAGGTGTTTTTTGATTTATGGAGTAATAAAAAGAGATCCCCTCTGTAAAGACCTTTAATATGTCAACAGAGTGAAATGAGTCTTAATTGAATGTTTAGGTTTCTGTTCTGGAAATATATGCATATTTAATTAGATAATGGCTCTTTTGCTTATTTAAACGTAACATTTAAGAAAACCTTTCATAATTAAAAGTTCTAATGTACTGTGATCAGTCAGCTGGAGAAATAACTCTTCATGTCACGTTGCATCGCTCCTGATAAGACAGTATGTGTGAACTTTGTCAAGAAAGGACAGATTATAAAAGCTATTTAACTTTGTTTTTTTGTCTCTGTCTGTTATGGACTAGTCTTATTATCGGTTATGTTCTTCTAGTAATGCTTGTTGAACTTTGTAAATGTATTGTGTGGTAATAGAAGTCTAATTTTCCTATATACACCTACGTCAGTTTCTTCAATTTGTGGTTGTAGAGTGATCTGTAAACAAGAGCCAAGTATTCATGATAAGCTTCCTGTCTAGCTGGCCTTATTTCACTTCCTTCTCGCACCAAATTCTCATATTTTTATGGACATGTTGGATAAACTACACTACTACACAAATCCAGGTCAGACTATGAACTTGATTGAAGTGATCTTTGATGCAATAATGAGTGGAAATGTCATCTCGTCTTGGTTTGGGGCTTATTCTATAATTGGGGCTACATTTCACAAAAAAGTGCAAAATCAGTATGCTTTATCAGCAAAATTACTGCTGGTTTCAGTTTATATAATTGAATTAGGGTAACAATGTCTGCTTGTTGCTCCGTGTACATGTTAACCATGTGAATTAAATTACATTTAAAGTCATCTAAGAAAAAAAAACTTTAAATACAAGATCCACTTACTGTGAAAGATGTAATTTAAGGGACATCAAAGTAATCTCAAGCACAGAATATTGTGTGAGGTAATCTGATTTTTGATTTTTGTGAAGAAAATGTAAAAAAAAAAAACATTTTATTGTCTTCAATAAACATGAAATGTACTTTAAATTGTAGGATGAATCTGGGACAAGCAAACGATGCATTTGAGATAAGTTTTCAGATACTTATCAAAGTGGTGAGAAAGTTTAGCAAAAGTCAAAGTTTTTCAGAGCTTAATGCTGACAATGAATTTCACATAGGCCTACATGTTGATTCACGTTGTTAAATGGTTAGATGGCGTCATCTTGCATTAGTCACAGAAAAATTACTTGACATGTCTACATTTATCAAAGTTGCACAATCAAATTGCCATTTTGGCTGTGCTTTTGCATAAGCATGCCTGTTAATCCTAGTGGAGGTGTCGCTTTATCACTGGTTGCTGAGCCTTCACAAACGTTCTCCCTCTCTCTTTGCTTTTAGGCTGACCTCACTGGGATCAAATGGAAGTGTTTTGTATGGCAGGGCCCCACCTCGTCCCCCATCCTCTTCCCGGTGACGGAGGAGGACCCCATCCTGTGCAGCTTCAGTCGCTGCCTGAAGGCAGACGTGCTGAGCGTGTGGCGGAGGCACCAGACCCCGGGCCGGCGGGAGCTCTGGATCTTTTGGTGGGGAGACGACCCCAACTTTGCCGAGCTCGTCCACCATGACTTATCATGTACGTCTGCTTGGATGTGAAACCGACACATCTGCCAAACTGTAACACGAGCACACACCATTAGAAATCTGTGTAGTCAGAGATGACATTTTGCTTGTCAGGGGTTAAAGCAAGGGCTTGATGCTGATTTTTGTAAATAGCAAAATTGGTAGTTAGCTTGGAGGTGTTTTTCCAGACATTAGTCATAGACTGGTTATTGATTTTGCAGTTGTTGAGGTTTGCTAACTGCATTCATTGCAGATGTGTCAAAGCAAAACTATTCAAGGATTTCAGTATGTCTGCAGTGAGACTTTATTTTTCTTAGCATACCTCATCTGCATAGCAAATAATTCTTACTCAATATATAAGCAGCAGCTCGTCTTATATGGAAGAGGAAACTGTGGTTAATGATGATTCATTCTTTTTTTTTAAGGTGCAATTTGACTCCAGTCTGAAGGGGACAAAACATCTGTTTCTCATTTACCTTTTATTACCATAATAGCTTGATCAATACTTGGTCAATGAAGAGCTAAGTGGGGTTAATTTCCTGATTCTTTGCATAATTTGTTCCTAAAATGAAAACTGACTACTGGCCTGACATTGCAATATGTGTGGTCTTCCAAAGTATCCATCTGTCTTTGCCCAGTGCATTATGATTAACTAAAAAGTCATGTTAAGGCTCTTAACTGGGCCAACAGCAGTTGAGCATGTGGATATAATCGAGTACTGATCTGTCCTCTGTGACTCACAGGTTATGAGGACGGTTCGTGGGAGAGCGGCCTGACCTACGAGTGCCGGACGCTGCTCTTCAAAGCCATCCATAACCTGCTGGAGCGCTGCCTCATGAACCGATCCTTTGTTCGTATCGGCAAGTGGTTTGTCAAACCCTACGAGAAGGATGAGAAGCCCATCAACAAGAGGTAAAAGAGAAGTTGTGCAAACCGCCGATTGAAACTGTGACTGCTATGCGCCTTGTTTAAATTCTGGAGATAACCCGGTGTGTGTTCATGCCCAGCGATGCGGATGCATGCCGTAAGCTGCAGCATTTAACAGCATGATCCTCGTTGTTTGTCGCAGCAGACGAGTGACATCAGGCTGTTGGCATTCTTGTGCGAGGAAGAGCTCCTGGAAGCCAGTGATTCTGTCACGTATCCTCGCGGGATACTCTGTTTGTTTGCATGAGAGTTGCACTAGAGCATGTCGTCATCCTAATGAACTGCATGTCTTAAGTGAAACATTCGAAAAATGTAGGGAGGGGCAAAAGGTGCGGTCCATCTAATTGTGTGTCTCATTTGCATAATGTCACTGGCTCCCTCAGGGTAGAGGTGTTGTGGTGTGGCTGTGGGTGGGAGTTTACGACTTCCTGCTGTGGCTGTGCACACTGTGTGCGCTCAGTGTCAGTTGAGGATGCAAGAGCTGGAAAGTGTGGCTGCTTCCTCTGTCTAAGTTTTAATGAAGACCTTACTCTTCTCACAAAACACTGACTATGCGGTTTCACACTAGGTAGGTCAACAGGAACCGCTATTTCACTTTCACTTGTTCAGCTCTGCCTGAGCTTGAAAAGATGTCAGAGATCCAGAGTTCTTCCTAATAAGCAGTGATACTCATGGCTGAGCATTTCTGGTGCTTTTGTTTTTTTTTTCCCCTAAGGCAGATAGGTGAGCTTGAATGATCATAGGTCACGTTGAGCTCTATATGTATATTTACCCTACTATTGAGCATTACCATCTACAATTTAATATCTTTCATTTATATATTAATATATTTAATATATTCTATATCATAGTAAAAAAAAATTGTGATGGCAAAGCTGAATGTTACTCCAGTCTTCAGTGTCACATGATTTTTATTTCAGTTTATTTATTTTTTTTTATAGAAAGTTCAAAAGAACAGCATTTATCATGCATCATTACCAAAAAGTGTTAATTTAACTAACCTCAAGCTTTTGAACGGTAGTGCATAGGGCAGTTCACATGCTTTGAAGTGCCATGTTTGTAGTGTGATGTTTGTAGTGGTTTGCTGGTGGCATTTGACTAAGAGTGCTCAACAGACGTTTGAGGAACGCAGGCTTCCCCATTTGTCTCGCTCTTTTTTTTTTTTTTTTTTTTTTTTTCTCTCATACATCCCCTGGTATTGCATAGGTTCATGTTGGCACTGTGGGTCATCACTCGATCCCTCCAGTGAGAGCATTGCGTTGTTGGCATATAGGCAGGAAGTTCTGGTTGTCCGCATTGGTTTTTCTGAATGAGAATGGGCTACAGTGTACAGGCATGCAAAGAGAGCTGCCACTGTAAAGGTCTAGAAAGTCAAATTGTAAATGCCATTACAGAGAGCATTGTTTGTCTGAAGGGAAGTCGTGGCCTAGTGGTTAGAGAGTTTGACTCCTAACCCTAAGGTTGTGGGTTTGAGTCTCGGGATGGCAATACCACGGCTGAGGTGTCCTTGAGCAAGGCACCGAACCCCCAACTGCTCCCCAGGTGCCGCAGCATAAATGGCTGCCCACTGCTCCGGGTGTGTGTTCACTGTATGTCACGTCGCACATACACTGTAGTATAAATAAATTTGAATCAGAAATAAAACCACGACTTTGAATTTTTATCATAAGGTGGTCTCTTGATGTATTGGAATTAGTGACAGATCTTTTCTTTCATATTGTGACACATTTAAGTAAAACTCATTTTTGAAAAAGGAAAAAAAAATGGTTGTAGGCAGGTGTGAATGCAAGCTTGAGGTCATTTGTAAGAAGGGGCTTGATCTTAAGTTGACTAAATGACAGAAGAACTCCAGCATACGTTGTCAGAGAAAAGGCTGTAATTTCACTGGGAGATCAAGTTAGCATTTTCATTATAAATTTACAAGGTCCAAAAATAAGTCCTTAATGATTATTAACTATTTTTTTATAGTTTACTGTTGTTTGATTGTTATCTGCTGTGAAGCATTGCATAGTTTAATCCCTTATAAAAGCATTTTAGATTTTTGCTTTATCAAATGCAAGTTTGTAATGTTATGATTATTTTAATCTATATACAATTTCTTCAGAATTAAGGCTTCAGAGGAAAAAAAAAACACAAACAAACAAACAAACTGTGGGTTCAGTTGATGTTTCCTGAATGGGTGAATTTGATCACTCATCATCTGCATGTTTGGTTCCACTGTAACAGCTGTTTACTCTTGCTTGCAGGTCACACACTCACAGGTGTTGGGTTGTTAACTTTGAGAATGTGTGCTACACGCGAGTCAGAGTGTGAGACATCCATTATGTGTTCTAGAATTTAATTCAGCACTTTATAAAACTCCAAAGTTCAAATCTCTTAACTTGTAACAGGGTACTCACCTAGTATCCTTTTCATAGTACTCCTAGACAAGATGTAACGTTCAGCCCTTTCTGAATGTATTAAAACACATGTTCTGTGTGACAAGTGTCACAAAGGTTTAGGCACTTACCCTGTAAACACACTGTGATGACCTCAGCTGTCAACGCACCATTCCCAGAGACCTCCAGGAAGTGTGCTGCTTTCTCTCCAGACCCTCCAGTAATCCTCCATTTGTTCCTACTCCTTTGCAGTGAGCACCTGTCCTGCTCCTTTACTTTCTTCGTACACGGAGACAGTAATGTGTGCACCAGCGTGGAGATTAATCAACACCAGCCTGTCTATCTGTTGAGCGAGGAGCACCTGACTTTGGCCCAGCAAAGCAGCAGCTCGGTTCAAGGTAGGAGCATTGCTGATCAGTCGACTCGGGTGAAATCTGTATGTACATTGTGTCTTGAATTGATGTCATGCTGCTGTAGTCTCAACCTCAGGACATGCAAAGGTTGTTTGATAAATATTGCAAAAAATGTATATATATAATATGATTATTATTATTTGTTTGATTTGTTTAATTGTGCATGCTTATTTCCTCTGTTTTTACTTTGTTACCTTTGCCATGATCTATATCTCACTCAAAGTTCAATTTTTAATAACACTAATGATTTATGTGTAATTTTCAGCAAATCTAAAATATAATTATCATGCTGCACATTATAATATTAGTATAATATACACTACCGTTTAAAGGTTTGGAGTCAATAAGATTTTTTTTAAAGAAATTAATACTTCTATTTAAGGATGCATTACATTGATTAAAAGTGAGTGCAAAACTGCAGACATTTTATAATGTTATGAATTTTCAAATAAATGCTGTACTTTTGAACTTTCTATTAATATAGAAAGCCCGAATAAGCTGTAATGTGGATAGTTCACCCATAAATGAAAATGTTCTGTTTATCTGCTTACCCCCAGGGCTTCCAAAACATAGGTGACTTTGTTTCTTCAGCAGAACACAAACACATTTTTTTCAACTTTTTTTTTTTTTTAACCGTTGCAGTCTGTCAGTCTTACAATGTAGGTGAATGGGAATCAAGGCTAAAGCATACAATAAAAAAATCAAAATTAAATCCTGCAGTCGTGTAAAGACACAAAACGATTGGTCTGTCCACAAACTGAACCGTATTTATATAGTTTTTTTTTTTTTTACCTCTGATGCACTGCAATGCTTGTATTGTTTGAACTGTATGAGCGACTCCTCAAAACACCTCTCTCATGTGGACCATTGACACTCCTAATTGAGATTGTAGATAGAGTATCAATGGTGCACTTGAGAGATTGGTGGTGGTAATGCACTCATAAGTCTGTGATCTGCAGTAAAGCAAGAAGACTTCTCACATGCAGGCTGTGTTTTGAGGAGGCGCTCATACTAGAGGTCTTCACGGGTCCAAAAATTCTTGCCCGAACCCGACAGAGACCCGTAATGTACTACACCGAACCGACCCGGACCCGTCTATTATTTCAAAAGCTGGACCCGGACCCGTGTAGATCCGTGAAATGCCTACCCGGACCCGACCCGGACCCGTATATTACTTGAAATCTGGACCCGAACCCGCCGGGAAGACACAGACCCGACTGGACCCGACGTTGACATATTCCACCTTAAATTGCTATTACAAGTCAATAAACCTGTTGCGAAGAATACAGCTTTTTGTCTTACCTAATTTAAAGAGCCGTGGTCTCTCTTCCTTGTACCTGACTGCCTGTGATGCATTACAATCCTCCGTCAAGAAAGTTATTCATGTTATTCCTCTTGTTATTCCAAGTCCAAGCTGAATCCACTCATTATTTCAGCTTCAAAAGTCCACTTGATGTCACGGTGACGGATGACAAATGCTACTGTGCACATGTACATTCTGACTCGAGTTAATTCGCATAATAACTTACACTGTTTGTCTTTTGAACTATAATAACGATAGCTCGTGCAATGCCATGGCCGCTGACATTATTTATTTACTATCATCTGATCTCTGTCTGTGCTCTTTGCTCTGCATCGAGTCTGAATCTGAACTAGAGGTCGACCGATATATCGCTCGGCCGATATATCGGGCCGATATTTGTCATTTTTTAATATATCGGCATCGGCCGATATCCGTGTTTAGTAGCGCCGATTTAAAGTCAGGCACGTCGGCGGGCAGCCCCGTGTTATTGGCGCGGTGGAAAGTGCTGCTGCAGCCACTGCATGTGAAGCTTTTGGAAGATTCAACAACAGACCTGGCTGCGAGATAAAGGCAGTCAGAGAATTTCACTCTGTAAATGGGGTGGAGAAGTTGGCAGCTCTTACAAACACTGCAGCGTGATTGAGGGCTCCGTTACTCCGCCCCGCTCACAGACAGCACCGCGCTCTGAGAGACAGCCGTCCTGGAGCTGCCCAGAACGGTGAATCACATGTGTTCGGAAGCATGGTTTGATGCAGACAATAACCAGTTTTCCATCCAACTCATTTGTATTTAGGGATGTCAATATTTGATAATTTCCATGATCGATCGTCGTTTAAATTAACGGTCAATCAATAACCTTAATGCTGCAAAATGCGTCTGCAGCGGTATTATTATTATTATGTGCAAAAGCCACTTGGAAAAAAAAGGCTTTCTCACCTGAATTAAAGGGGTTTTAGTATTAATAAAATGCTAGTAGCAGGACTGTAAAATGAATAAATGTGATTATGATCGTTTGATAAAATGAAGAGAGCGCGCCATACGTTTGAGATCATTTTACTTTGCTGAATGTTTTCTGTCAAGGAGACCGCTGAATGCGCCTCTTTAAATGGTTTCGTGGTGCTCGTTGTTGTATTTTGAAACGCAACTGCAATGTTTTCAAATGACACTATAGTAGTGGTGCAACGGATCATCATTGATCCGTGATCCATTCCGATCAATATCTTCAGTTCGGCATACGCGTGACCCGCGGATTGATTTATGAAAAAAAAAAAAAAGTTGCGCATGTTCAGTCCACACTCAGTGATAATGCCGAGCGGAGGAGCTTGAACGCCCCGCGCATTTTGGCTTCCCTGTCAGATATAATGATGAAGGAAAGAGGTTAGAGTGAAAAGATTGTGCCAGATCTTTATGAACAGGAGAAGAAAAAAGTTGTGGATGAACTATCCCGAGCATCCTCTGTTGCGCTGACGACAGACGGGTGGACGTGCAGGGGGACGGAGAGCTCTGTGATGATAACTGCTCACTTCATCACAGCAGACTGGCAGATGAGAAGTCCTTATTATTATTATGTTAAAAAGAAGATATTATGCCATGTGCACTAAGTCCATACGAGGACGAGCGAGCGCGGGTTTGACTAGATGTATTTGGAGGTTATAGCTCACGTCTCGTTCTGCACATATCCAAATGTTTCCATATTCGCAATGTATCTGAATGTTAAACTATAATATATTTTTTTAATGTAAACTAGACGGAAAAATCATCCTCTTCACATGAGCAAAAACGTCCTTTGCATAACAGCAGAGAGGACCGGTATAGGGTGTATTTAAACTGACCAGTGTAACTTTTTAAATGTTTGGTTGACTCTACTTTATTTGAATAATGAACAGACTGCGATGTAAGTTCGAAATTAGAATGCACTTTAGGTGTTCTGTGTCATTTATACCAAACACAAATGTTGCTGGTTGCTAGTGTCTTTGCAGCACCACTGTTATTTATTTTTTATATATTTATTTTTTTATATTTTTCAGTTTAATTGATTTTTATTTCTAAAATTGTATTTATTTAAATGTATATTTAAGTTTACATTTATGTTCCAACAAACTTGAAAAATTCTACTTGATAAATGTAAATGCTCTAAAACTTTTATGTAAATGATTGACATATATATATATATATATTTAATACTTGGTCAGTTTATTAATTTTAGTGCACTAAATTAAGATGAATGAAGAGATGGTTCAAGTCAGTGCTCAATAAATTATGATAGGTTTAGAAAAAATGTGTTGTGCATCCACTTATTATTAGTGTGACATTTTAGCATGCAAATCAAGGGGAAAACTCCAAGATATCGGCCCTAAAAATCGGCAGCACATATCGGCCATCGGCTGACCCTGACCTCTAAACATCGGCATCGGCTATAGAAAAACCCATATCGGTCGATCTCTAATCTGAACCACTAAAACTTTAAGATTAAACGGTTCATTTATAATATTATAAAAATGGGAGAAAATGTAAAACGCGGTTTGGCGGTCGAAGTGTCCCTCACTGCTTGCCATAGAAACATGACTGCACATGCGTGCTAGCTTTATCAACCTAAAATGCCTTAACGCAATTTGAGCGTAATAGAAAACATTCATGTGACAGTTCACTTCAGATTGTGTTGCTGATTTGAAATATATTAAACAGGAGTGTGTCAAGTCTGCAAGCATTACCGTGTGTGCACTTGTATTAACTCTTGAGTCTGCGAGCGAGAGAGAGAGAGAGAGAGATCACTTTTTTTGGCTCACTCTTTTCTTTTCCTAATTTTACAAGTTGCAAGCTACAAAAAACACAAGCAGTCTTTGATAACGGCCGGATGTTCTCCGAGTCCGATGACTCCGATCGGCGATCGCACGGGTATTACACACAATGTTAAACAGACCCGGGACCCAAGGTAATAGATTTGGACCCGACCCGGACCCGGCTGATGATTTAAAATATAGACCCGAACCCGTACGGGTCCCGGGTCGGGTCCTGGGTCGACGAGTCTCGGGTGCACTGTGAAGACCTCTAGCTCATACAGTTCAGGCATTGCAGTGCATCAGGTAAAAAAAAAAAAAAGTATAAATACTGTTCAGTTTCGATTGTTTTGTCTTTACATATCAGTGTATCGTCATGAGCTGCATGGTTTTGTTTGTGTATGTTTTTTTTTTTTTTTTTTATTGTATGTTTTAGCCATGATTCCCATTCACCTCCATTATAAAACTGACAGATTGCAGTGGTTTGTGTTCAACTGATGAAACAAAGTCTCCTACATCTTGGATGCCCTGGGGGTAAGCAGATAAACATCAAAAATGAACTATCCCTTTCAAAGGATCGTTCACCCAAAAATGAAAATTAGCGCATTATTTACTCACCCTCAGGGCATCCTAGGCGTATCTGACATCAGTTATATTTAAAAATTTCCTGGCTCTTCCATGGTGTATAATTGCAGTGAATGGGTCCCCCTGTTTTTGAAGCCAAAATAAAAAAGCATCCATCCATCATAAAATTTCTCCACATAGCTCCGGGGTGTTAATAAAGGCCTTCTGAGGTGAAATGATGTGTTAGTGTATGAAAAATATAAAATGTATAAACTGTAATCTCCAGCTTCCGGTTAGTCAAGCTGGCACGTTCACGACAAGGCATTCGAGCGTATGACATAGACGTAGTGGAAGGCACAATGTAAGCTCTGGGGATAAAATCAATATTTTTCTTTAACTAACGCAATCTTTCATTTCAGAAGACCTTTATTAATACCCCAGAGCCATGTGGAGCAGTTTTCTGATGGATGTGTGCACTTTTTTCGGCTTCAAAAACAGGGGCACCATTTACTGCCATTGTACAGCTTGGAAGAACCATGACCATTTTTAATATAACTCTGATTGGATTCGTCTGAAGATGCCCTGAGGGTGCATAAATCATGGGCTAATTTTTATTTTTGGTTTAACTCTATCCCTTTAAGTGTCTATGTGAAAATAATGCTGTTAAACTCATTTGTAGATAGTTTTTTTTTTGTTGTTGTTTGTTGACTCACATTAAGACACAGTTGTATTGATATACAAAAGCGGAAAGTTTAGCACTCAGTGCGACGCACATAATGACAGTAGACATGAGAGGGAATTTTACACTTTAGTGTTGAAACTCAAAAGATGACAGGCCCTCCTCTTCGTTCTGCTGTCTTTTTTGTGGTTTGTCGTTGCCCCAGCAGTCAGACTGGTGGCAAACACGTTTTCTCTTCTGTTCAAGGACACAGTAATGTCAGGCCTGCAATATGTTAACACCTCTGAGACGTTGCTTCTCTTGTGATAGTCATTATCTCAGTGTAGCCCCACTGTGGCTGATGAGGTGTTTTCCAGATTCAGTACTTCTCTGGCTTTCAGCTTTGTTACATCACCACCGTTCCCTCCAAGGTGCCGAGTTCACAAGCTCGTGTCTTGCACAGTATGCTTTACCCTTAACAAGATGCATCTGTGTTTCTTCTCAACCTGTTGTCCTATGTGGGATCAACGTCAGTCGTTAATCCACCTTTGGAAATGCTGTTTCTTTTTAAAGCAATATTCCAGGTTAAGTACAAATTAAGTTCTGATGTGTGGATAGTCATTTCACAGTTCTCATAGGGCTGAACTTGAATTAAGAGTAAAATATTTGTTTAATGGAAGTGTCCTTGTTTCAAGAGATGCTGACAAACCTCTTTATCTGAAGCTTGTTTTTTCTCCATTCTAAGTGGCTAGCAGTCACAAATTGATCGATTTTAATTTAGTTTAATTAATTTTTTTTTTATTCCAGTTGTTCTCACTGTAATGGCTGAAGATTGACTTTGGCAGGGCTTGTTCACGGGGCTTGTGTTCACTTGTCTGGCTTGTGTTAGTTCATTAACCATCTCCCAAAGGGCAACTGATGCTTATGTTAGACTCCTGTTAGATGTATTTGCAAAAGCAATAATGTCGAATGCCAAGAGCACTCATTCTTATTATCCCATCATGTTTTATTGTCTTGAACAATGGACCCAAACATTCTCTCAAGTAATACTTATCTACATGGAAATTGCTCTTTTTACTATTACTGCAACGTGAATATCTTTCTTGCTTCTAACGATTGGCCTAATACAAGCATATATGAACTCTTTGTTCATATTGTGAATATTTTTATTATTTGTACATGTATTGAGACATGGCAAGTTTTCGCTTGCCTTTTGTGCTTGGTTTGTGTTAAAGTGTCATGAAACTACCTGTGTCAGCACAGGTCCGATCTCACCACAGTTTTGAATAATGTGTAATCGTAGGTGAGAAAAGCTTCGGAAGTTGTAGGAGGAGGAGTGGAGATAATGCAACTGTTTGTGCTCCAGTCAGTTTCCTTTGCTTTAAAGGAGATGCACACTGCAATTCATGTTCGCAAATATATTATACACTTAAGAAATTCATACTTTTATTCTACAAGGACGCCTAAAATGTATCAAAAGTGACAGGAAAGAGGTTAATAATGCAGTTATATTTAGTATATATCAGGGTTAATATAAAAAACTAAAATTTAAAACCATAAAAATTATTTGAAAAAAAAAAATAATAATTTTTTTTCTAATCAGAATGAAAAATAATCTAAATATTATCTTAATGATACTTATATCACACAAAGAAACATAATTTTTTTAATTTGTTTTCATATAGAATAATTACGAGACATATGTTAACATCTAATACCATGTTTCATAATACACTTCAAAAAGAAAATACCTTTGCTCTTTATTTATTGTCCTGTTTCAGATCTAGTGTGAACTGAATTATTGACAGAGTTCATGACTTTCGTTTTATAGCTTTCTTTGTGGCCCTAAGCATTTTCGTTCTCTTTCTCTTGTTCTCGGGAAACCACGAAGTGAACAGAGATATTACCAGGAAGTATCACACTTGCAATTACATTGAGACAGTATACTGCTTGTTTTCCTCCAGTGATCCTCTCTCCGTATGGTTTGAGTGGGACTCTGACGGGCCAGTCCTTCAAGCTGTCAGATCCACCGACCCAGAAGTTGATCGAAGAATGGAAGCAGTTCTATCCCATAGGCCCCAGCACCAAGGAGGTCACAGACGACAAGATGGATGACCTCGACTGGGAGGATGACTCCTTGGCTGCTGTTGAGGTTGTTGTTGGTAAGTCAGCTGTAAATATTGAGAGTTCAACATCATCTCAATTAAAGTAAAGTACGAGTGCAAGTAATCATTTATGTTGCACAGCTGGGGTGAGGATGGTGTACCCAGCCTGCCTGGTGCTGGTGGCCCAGTCAGACATCCCAGTCATGGCTACAGTGAGCTCTTCCACCTCCTCGGGCTCTTACTCAGGAGGTCAGCACAGTCACATGATCCATGGAGATACTGGCATCTCTTCAGTCACTCTGACTCCTCCCACTTCACCAGAGGAGGCGCAAGCAGGTACCACTACCACATTCTCAGTTATTGTGAATGAATGAAAAAAAAAAAGTTTAACTTTAGTTCTACACAAGTAATTTCTTTTCCCCTCCACTTGGGGTTGTGTTAATGCAAACGTTGTGTGATTGATTGTATTTTCTTACTACAGCATTAACTGACATTTTAGATGCAGAAGAAAAAAATATTAATCATGTAATCAATAAATGATGTGACTTATCTATTTTTATGTATTTTTTTGGGCAGCATAAGAATCATTTTAAAGCCAGAGAAATTGTGAATGTGTATATGTGATTTTTATTATTAACTGTAACTTCATATAACAGTAGCAGTAGTTATTGTTGTAATTATACATTTAATGTAGGGGTGACCCCGAATAGTCAACGATTCAATGCTTCGATAGGAGGAGCCTGAGTAGACTACCAATCTCACAGTCGAATATTCATGCGGTGTTATGATCATGCCATCTTGAGTATATGGGGAATCTGAATCTGAAAAGAACGAAGCCGTAAATAAGAATCTGAAAAGAAAGAAGTTTTAAATAAATATTTTAACATGCGTGAATCAATCCAACCACCCCTATATTTAAGTTTCACTTTCCATAATCCGTGACCAATAGAGAAGCATGTTGGTGGCAGGGATTTAAATCTTTAATACGACTCCGATTCACACAGACAGTGTGAAAGACTGGATATTTTCGATCAGGTAGAGTACAAGTGACTTCAAAACATTTCAGCCAGTTTATATATATTGTGCATTATTTATCTCGTATAAGATGGATTTGGTTGAGTTGCACTGCATTAAAGCACTTCATTGTAATACTACTGTGATTATCTCTGCAGCGCGTGCAGGACAAACAGCAATGCATGATATTAATAACGATGACATTAATAACTATAACATTATGAGGAGGACACTATAATAATAAAATATAATTGTACTACCCACTGTTTTAGTGGGTGGTAGGAAAATCTGACAGGGTAGGACAAATCGACAGAACACCAGGACACATTACCCGTGTATTTTCCAGAGTGTGAAAGGGGCTTATGAGCTAAATCCCACTGATTAATAACCTGCTATCAGATGACTCATTCTACTGGTCATCTTCAGCGCACACAACTCAAAACAAAAATGCAGAACATTAATAACTAGGCTCCTGTCACATACATAACGTTATAATGAGAGCACTATTATAAAAAGGGTTTTGCTGATGTTTAATGTTAACTAGCTTTTCATCAAAAGTTTATTTTTGTCTCTGCGAGGCATCCGTGACACATTTTCCCTGTGTGTTAATGTCAGTAATTATGGCTGTCGAATGTCTGATTTGGCTCTTAGTAATGTATTTAGCCCCCGTCCTCAAACACATGATTCGACTATCAGTCGAATATTGGCAAGATTCGAAAATTCAGATTCAACTATGAAATCCATAAACCTCTAATTTAATGTAATTTTTTATGGTTTATTTTTGTTTTTATATGCATTTCTTTTTCAAAAAGTTCAATGCCAAAGACCTGGATTCTCTGTTACTGTCAAAACATTTAGTTGTAATGATTTCCCCCACTCTATTGCAGTTTCTCAGCCTGCCCAGAAATGGGTGAAACTCTCCGCTATGTCAGGCGCCTTTAGTGTGGACAGCAGCAGTCATCACGGAGGCAAGATCCCCCGCCGGCTAGCCAGCCAAATGGTGGAGAGAGTCTGGCAGGAGTGCAATATTAACCGAGCCCAGAACAAGTATGCAGCTTAACTGATCAGCCAGAGCAAATAACATGGCAATGGGAAATTTGTCGAGTAAGAACAAAGCAACTTCAGGTGTTTGGTATGGTTTGTTTTTGCAGGAGAAAGTTTTCAACCATGTCTAATGGAGTATGTGAGGAAGAAACGGACAAAGCTTCTGTTTGGGACTTTGTGGAGTCATCTCAAAGGTCGCAGTGCAGTTGCTCAAGGTATTCTCAAGCTGCACATCTGCAACAAATGACATGTAATTAACTGAAATTAATGAATGAAAGCCTGCTTGATGACAGCTTTCACGTTTCATTCCAGGCTTAAGAACCAGAAACAGCGGGCGTGTAGCACCCCCGGGCATCCTCCATCTGCTGGCCAACCTCCTCAGCCCTCTACCAAACATAAGATGGCGGAGAAGCTGGAGAAAGGAGACAAGCAGCAAAAGAGGCCCCAGACGCCCTTCCACCACCGCAGCTCTCTGTGTGAAGAACAGCCCAACTTGGAGCAGGGAGATGGCGTTCACAGGCTGTGTCTGCAGGGCCACGAGGACAGCTGCTACCCCAACCTCCACCATGCTGACGTCACCTCCAGCAAGACCCCAATGCTGCACAGCTCAACTGATGAGATGGGTGGTTCCCCTCAACCCCCGCCCCTCAGCCCGCACCCTTGTGAGCACGGAGAGGAGACTGCCGACGGCCTAAAGTCTTCCTCCTCACCCTTGCACCAACACTTCTATCCTCCTTCCTCTGAGCCCTGCCTGGTACCCCAGAAACCCCCCGATGATTCTTCACTAGACCCAATGCCTTTATCCTGCCCACCTCCGTACCCAGAGTCCCTAGAAGCCTCCGTGTACATGGGCTCTGCCATAAACCCCAACGAGGACACAACACACAACCCCTGGAGGTACTTTAGGGTGCCTGGTAGGAAGAATGCGGATTTCCAAACACCTCATCTTCCTGGGGTCACACTATTCGAGGATGGTAACAGGGCTGGAGGCCAGGATGCTGTTGTGTCAGTTACAGAGTGAGTTCTCTAGCCTTGTGCACTAAAATAGTGATATTGTGACACTAAATACCAACACATTTTCTTTTACATTCATGCATTTATCCAAAGCAACTTACAGTGCATTCAGGCTATACATTGTTGTTTATCAGTATGTGTATTCTCTGGGAATTGAACCCACAACCTTTTGCTAACGCAGTGCTCTACCACTGAGCCACAGGAGCACCTCTTCAACTTTGGGAAGTGTGATTTTAAAAATAAATTGAGTCATTCTGGCTTGTTGAACTGAATACCAACAGTTTTCTTTTGGCAGGCAGAATGGATCCTTGTAAAAAAAATAAAACTGAATTGCTGTTCAAAACAAGTGCTTGCCTTCTTGAAAAAGGAAGCTTTTCTAACTTGCCTGTGAATAGGTTAGCTTTTAAACATCTTAATTACAGACTGTAAGGCAAGTTACTCTTCCATAAAGAACATTTATTTGGCCCTTTTGCAAGTCATTTTGCTTCAGTGATTGTCAGTAACTAAAAAAAAAAAAGCTTTGTTTGGTTGTTAGTTGATGGCAGGGGCAGATGGGTTGAATTGGACCCTGTTCCTGGCCCAATTTTCTGGTGCACTCTCTGTGACCTAATAATGTATTTCCTGGAACAGATAAATAGTCAACAGTTGCTGACAGCGACTCTGCAGAGTTTACCCTGAGGTTTTTGCTACACACTTGATGTTTTGATTTAGTGGCTATGACTGGCTATAGAACAGGTTTATAACCATTATTATAGATATTATTATGTAAAATATATTTATTGATATGTGGCATTTTATATTTAAAATATAATAAGCATGTTTTAGATTTAATTTTTTTTTATTAAAATTTTTAGACCACAAATATATTAAAAACAATAAATTAAAAGTTTTATGTATATAGTTTAAGTACTAATTTCTTACAAAAAAAAAAACTACACTGATGTGTCTAAATCTTTTAGTGCTACTAATATTTAAGTGCTAAATACACACTAATAAATGTCAAAGTAGTATTTGTGTAACTGATCGGTTATCCAATATGACTTTCTTCCAGCTAGAGTGTAACATAGTGTGGGGTGTTTTGTTGCAGGTTTATGTCCTCCTCCAAAAGGCCTCTGAAAGTGTCGGAAGAGCTGGTGAAGATGTACGAGCAAAAGAAAAAACAGTATCTCTCAGCAGCTGAGTGCGATGGGGACCAGGAGCATGAATCTGACCCTTATGCTTTTGTGGAAGGAGACGATGAGTTTACTTTCTCTGATAAAGACAAAAAAACAGGAGCCGAGAGGGAGACCGGGAAGAAAAATAAGGTCAGGCAGTGATTTTTCTTAGAAAAATGTTGTGATATCATGTTTCTCAAAGTGAGAAGTCTTAATCTTATTTATTTTGTTTTAGAGGGATGATGGCAGTTTGTCATCTTCTGATGGTGAGTATTATTTCCTTACACTTAAGTTGATAAAAAATGTTTCATTGTTTCTGAAAATGTTCCTGAGGGTCATTTTGAACACACCTTTTCACACAGATGCCCAGGGGTCAGCTGGCAGTAAATCACTTCCAACCACCAGCTTGATTCACGAGACAGATCTGGTTGTGTCCATTAATGACCTGGACAACCTCTTTAACTCTGACGAGGATGACCTGACGGTTAGTACTCTAACAGTGAAGTGGAAAGTGAAAAGGCTAGCTGTCCTTATTTAAACAAAGTGTAAAATCATTATCAGTTGGATACAGTGAAATTCATATTGAAGCAAATTATGGCGCTTTTCCACTGCATGGTACGGCTCGGTACTGTTAACTTTTGGGGGGTTTTCCACTGGGAGCAGTACCTGGTACTTTTTTTGTACCACCTCGGTTGAGGTTCCAAGTGATCCTTACCCTTACCAAAACATGACATGTAAACTCTGGCCAGAGAGACTCATGACTACCTCCATCACTGAACTTGCGTCACAAACACAACAGAACCACTAGATTTAAATCAGCACGGCCAGCGAAGGAGAGAACGCAACTATTTTGAATGAGCACACCTTTTTTTTAACAACCCAAAACCCCAGTACGTTGTCTGTTGAGGAAGTACAGATGTTCCTCTCATTGGTAGCAGAGTGGATCCAGCGAGAGCTTGATGGGGCGACGCGAAATGAAAACGTTTTTTTAGGAGTCGCGACAGTAGAGGCGGCACAACTATAATGACGTGAATAATCCCGGCCACTCTAAAGCAGTACTAAACGACAGTGGAAATGCAAACCGAGCTGTGCTATACTGAGCCGAGTCGTATCACGCAGTGGAAAAGCGCCATTAGAGACCGCTTTGTTGCTGGATATCCTGCCTCATTATAAAACCTTGTAGGTGATCATAAAATTCTTTATTTGCTGAATTAGTGGAACAGTAGAGCAATTAAAGTGAACATTTCTTTGTCTTACTCCAAACAGCCTGGATCCAGAAGAGCTGCTGGTGTAGCAGAGGGAAAATTTGGTAGGAAAGAACCAAAACCAGCAGCGCCAGACCCCCTGCCTTGTATGTGCCTCAATTCATGCCCCCTGCTGTATCTGCATCATTACTGATGCATTTGTTCTAATAACTGTTATTGGAAGTGTGTGAGCAGATTGGTTTAGAATGCTTTAATGCAAGTTCATATTATCCATAGAGAGTGGGAATTTTTAAAGTTATGCTGTTAAATATGTAGAAATGCTTTATATATATTTGTACCACAATGGTTTTTGGCTGATATTGGAGTGATATTTAAAAAAATATATTAATTATTTATCATCACACATTTGTTTTTTTTTAAAATGCATTTTAAAAGTATATTTTAAAGATAAAAAAAATGTATCTGATATTGTTCAAGTTCATATTTTAGCTTCTTTCATTTAAAGTTTATTTTTTAAAACAGTAACACTTAATTGTAGTCTTGAGCAAATCTTAAAATGTTATTTTTTTGTACATTATAATATTGTGATGCTCAAATTCACTTCAAAACTCCTATTAAAATTTTCATTAATTTCATTAAAAACTGATATAAAATAGAATATAAATATTATAAGACTGAAACATCAAACTTAAATATAAAGACAAAAATGTGTTGCTTTGGCAACTAACTGATAAAAGTTTGGTGTTAAGGTACTAAAAATTAAAAATAAAAATGAAGTAAAATGTATATAATTTTAGTGTTAATTTTAGTTCTTAAAACACTAAAGTTAACTTAAATTATAATGAAAAAATATATTAATACTATAATAGTATATAAATAAAAGTAAAATAACACTGCTTTTTTTTTAAATCAATTTATTATTATTATTAGGAAATAGTATAGGATCTTAATATCTGTGCAATTCTCGAGAAGTCATGGCATGGGCTTCTACTTATTGCTCTTACTTAAAGCTACAGAATCCAAGAGCTACATGTTTTATCAAACAAAAACCATTTTAGTGCTGCACAAGTCATCACAGACTGATAAGTTAATGGCAAACATCTGTTACCTATTTTCTATTTATAGTGCCAAATTTCTGTTCCTTCATTGTGTGTGTGTGTTTATTGATCTAGATTCTGCGGACCTGCACCAGATGTTCCCAACCCCTCCATCACTGGAGCAGCACATCATCATGGGCTACTCTCCTATAAACATGGGCAATACAGAGTCAGGGGCTGGCTTCTCTCTTTTGGATGGGGCCATCAGCGGGAACTTTAAGATGGAGGTGGAGGAGGGTTTCTGCAGCCCCAAACCCTCAGAGATTAAGGTAGTACTTAATTACTGCTGTCAATTCCCAGGGATATTTTCGTGAAGAGGCATTTTGTGATGCAAGACTGTTTCTTTATTGTATTTTCAGGACTTCTCCTATGTGTTTAAACAAGAGTCCTGTCAAGCGCTCATCGGCTGCTCCCTTTACGCCCCTCTGAAGATGCTGCCCAGCCATTGTCTGCTTCCCATCAAGCTTCCAGAAGAGTGTGTGTACCGGCCCAGCTGGACAGTCGGCAAACTGGAGATGCTGCAACCAATGGCAGCCATGACCTTCCTCAACAAGGACAGGTGCAACAGCCCAGAAATTAGGGATTTTTCTTCCTCCCTAGCAGAATTATTTTGTAACGAACAAACCTTTTCAACAAACAAAAGCTTTCATCAGCTTGTTGGCATGTATGGAAGCCTAAAAGGCTTTTAATTGATTGATTTACCTTACTTGGGAGGATACATATTGAGCGGGTGGTGGTTAAAGTAAGTGGGTCAGGTTTTTAACAAGCACATGACACACTCTTCTCTGCTGTTTGCGGTCCAAGCAGCTGCCAGACCAAAATAGCAGTTCAGTATTAATGATACTGCAGCCTTAATTGAGCAATTGTCCAAAGCATTGATGGCAAGCACACTCAACTTTTACAATGTGTACCTGCATCTGTTTTCATGCAGATATGTTTTCCTGCCACTTCTGAACACCTTATTCAAAACTAACAAAAACTATGCTATTTGGCAAATAACTTATTAACTGGTGCCAAGGTAATTTTAGTGAATTGATGAAGTCCGTTCCTACAGTTGAGTACGTTCCCAGCAGAGTAACCACAGGTGTACTTTCACTTAAACTGTAAGAGAAAAAGACATTGATTCACTGTTTGTTTTTATTTAGTTTTTTGTTTTTCTCAAACGAGACTATACTACTTG
Organism: Carassius gibelio; assembly: GCF_023724105.1. Taxonomy (NCBI): domain Eukaryota; kingdom Metazoa; phylum Chordata; class Actinopteri; order Cypriniformes; family Cyprinidae; genus Carassius; species Carassius gibelio. The sequence continues at coordinate 14,205,201 of NC_068385.1, forward strand.
TGAATTTTGTGGTTTGATGCAAATAAGCGGTTTTCAAAAATGGCTTTATAGTGAATGTGCACTGTCCAAGCAAACAAAGCACATAGAATATGGTTTATTTTATCTCAAAAGCAACTAATCAAAATTCTGTCATTAAAGTGGAAGTCGTGGCCTAATGGTTAGAGAGTTTGACTCCTAACCTTAAGGTTGTGGGTTCGATTCTTGGGGTGGTAATACCACGACTGAGGTGCCCTTGAGCAAGGCACTGAACCCCCAAATGTAGAGCACGAATTCTGAGTATGGGTCACCATACTTGGCTGTATGTCACGTCACTTTTTTAACTCCGTATTTACCCACCTAATCAGTTTCTATTGGCCATTCACAGAAGACAAACACTTCTGTTGTTGGGGGTCAGTAAGATTTTTTTAAATACTTTTATTCAGTAGAAATGCATTAAATTGATCAAAAGTTACAGAAAAGGACACCCATGTTATAAAAGATTAAAAAAAGGCTCTTTTGAACTTGGAAAATCCTGAAAAATAAGTTTTCCACCAAAATATTTCCATACAACTATTTCCAACTTCGATAATTGTAAGAAATATTTCTTAGGCACCAAATCAGCTAATTAGAAGGATTTCTGAAGGACCATGTGACACTGAAAACTGGAGTACTGTGGGTAAAGACATAAAAGTGCCATTCTGCTGTTGGAGAGTGTTGTTATATAAACTACAGCAGTGCTCGTGCATTAAATCATTAACTTAAACTCCTCACTGCATCAAATAAGTAACAACTTGAACCATGAGTGTATGATTCAAACGCATTTAGAAAGTCAACTGTTTCTTTTCTACACATCATTTTTATATCCATGTATGTGGTTAGTCGAATCATATAAAACAGTAAAATCACTCAGGAAATCTGTCCTGTCTTGCATGCACTCGAGACAGTAATATATGAGTGCTGCTGACAGATTCTTTACTCCTATTGGTTATCTTTCGTGAAATTCACTGCTTATTTGCATAAAGTTGAAGAATTCTCAACTTTTGTCACTTGACTCGCATCGCTTGACACGCCCACATTCCGTCGCCAGCGGTCACTGTCGCTCGGGTCGCCGCAAGTCGCCAGCTTTCTATTGAAAACGCATGGGATTATATCACTGGCGGTGTGAATGGGGCTTAAGAGACTTCTTTCAAAAACAGAAAGAACATTTTACCAGCCCATGGTAAGCCCATTTTTTCAGTGCATCACACTCAAAAATCTTCCTTGTGCACATCCAAAGAGCCACTTAACTATGCTTTCTTAAAGCACACATAAGATGCTTTTATGCTTTATAAGAGGCTTTTATGTTGAATCTTACAAAGATTTTGGGTGAATCACTTTAAATAATTTAGTGTGCAGTGACTCAGGTATCGTTTGGGAATTGGATCATGTCTCCCTGAACTGAATTGACTTGATGAGGATTTGAGGAGGTGACTAAATATCCCACTGTGTGACAAGCAGAAAGTAGCAACTTTGTTTTTCCCCATAATTTGACAGTATTTCTATTGTTTTATAATTTTAAACCAAACAGTCTTATTTCTCTCACACTTTGGCTTGAAACGTATGCTCGTGCTGTTTATCAGCAAAATAAATGCCAGTTGGTTTGATATTTTAACCACTGTATGTGACACTTTCTCCTTTTCTTCAACAGTAACATCCCTAGTGTAGGAAGTGCAGTTGAGCAGGACCAGAGCTGCACCCCTCAGACACACAACACCTTTATGTCCAACAGCGCACCACCCAGCAATTGCGGCGCTGGCATCCTGCCCTCACCGGCCACCCCTCGAATCTCTGCCCCGACGCCACGGACACCCCGGACCCCACGCACCCCCAGAGGCCCTGCCAGCGTCCAGGGCTCGCTGAAATACGAGAACTCCGACCTCTATTCTCCCGCCTCTACACCCTCCACCTGCCGACCTTTAAATTCAGTGGAGCCGGCCACCGTGCCCTCCATCCCGGAAGCTCACAGCCTATACGTCACCCTCATCCTCTCCGAGTCGGTCATGAACCTCTTCAAGGACTGCAACTTTGACAGCTGTTGCATCTGCGTCTGCAACATGAACATTACGGGGGCAGATGTGGGCGTCTACATCAGCGATCCCAACATGGACTCACAGTACTCGAGCATGGACCCCTGCTCTTGCGGTTTCAGCGCGGTCATGAACCGTCGATATGGAAATGGTGCCGGCCTCTTTCTGGAGGATGAGCTGGACATCATGGGAAGGGGTTCAGATGCTGGTCGGGAGACTGAGAAGCACTTTGAGGCTGTACGCGTGGCCTCCCTTCAGATAGGGGCGGCCCTTAAAGAGCAGGTCCCGGATGATCTAATCCTCTTGCTGCAGGACCTGTGCACTAACCCCTTCTCCCCCATCATCAGGCCAGAACATCCCAGCACCAGTCTCAAGACCCCCATGCGCCTGGAGGAGAGGGACTATTACTGTGATTGCTACTTGGCTCTGGAGCATGGCAGACAGTTCATGGACAACATGTCTGGGGGAAAAGTCGATGAGATGCTGGTCAAGAGCTCCTCTTTACACCACTGGGCCAAACGCAGTGGTGAGTTTTTTTGTTGTTGTTCTTTTATTTTTACACTGCTCATTTAGTCCACAGTTTTTAGCAGCGGTTTAAAATCAAAAAGCCAGTGCCCACCAGGAGTCCACAAGATGACTGAGAAGAATCGAATTCATAGCAATATATTAAAATAATTTAATTTAAAATCCTTTAATGCATTAATCAAAATGTAAACTGAAATTTATTTATTCGGTAATTGTTATTTTTAACTTCTAAAGTCACAAAATGAATTGTGATGCATTCATTTAATATCAGTACCCCCAGGTTCTGTTAATAAAATAAATTTGAAAATAAGCAGCTTTTTCAAAATTACAGCATAAATACCAGAAATAGACTTGAATATGGTGTTGGACAAAGGGAGGGCTTTGAGTCAACCACTTCTGTAGAGGTCTGCTGCACAGTCCAAGCCCAACTGCACCACAGTGGTTCAGGCTTTGAGATTGTTAATTTTTAATTTATATTTTTATGGAAAAATTATCTTATTATTATTATTATTATTATTATTATGGTTCAAAACATTAACTTATTTTGAGCACAATACATATTTGAGTCCGAATTTAGCATGTAATTTTAGTCCGGTCTTAAATTCAACATGAAACAGTTTACAGTCCAATTTACTGACATAATTTTGGAATAAAATGCAATGTCTAGAGTTGATCTTGTTTCCATCAGTGATTAATTGGCTTATGAAAAGTATTTTCTTTGGTGGTTGGAGAGTAGAACTAAATTAAAAGGACTTGAAGTTATTAAATTGTGGTATTTTTTTAAATTGTTCATATTCAATTTTTTTTTGTGTATTCATTTGTATATTTATGGGGGAGCTGTTGAAATATTTTCTTTGAAATACCATGCAAAAATTTTCATTAAGTCCAGGAATGTATTAATTTAAATAGGATTCATTTTTAATTTGATCAATCGAAGACCAGCTTAAAGTCGCACTGAATTTGAAGTAGCGACAGATCATTTGTTCTGTATTTGTGAAATACATCCGAATGAAACCGATCATCGGAATATAAACAAATTTAGGGCAGGATTTGGTTTAGTCCACCAGTTGTTGATTGAATGAAGGCAGAACAGTGTTACCTGAGTGATCTAGTTATGACTATTTGTTCACAAAAAGATCAGAATGCATTTAAAAAGTAGATTTGGTCTATTTTCATTTCATGCAGACCTGTAGCAAATTCTGCAAATAAACTTGAAAAACAGCTTTCTACTAAATGTGTTAAGCAGTGAATCTGTTTGAAGTCGAATCTGGTGTGTTTGTAAAACCCTACTGTCTCTCTGTTCTTGCAGCTTTCGATATGAGCATGCTGTTCTCTCAGGACGTGCTGAGGATGCTGCTGTCACTGCAGCCTGTCCTGCAGGACACCATCCAGAAGAAGAGGTCCGTGCGCTCTTGGGGAGTCCAGGGCCCCCTCACCTGGCAGCAGTTCCACAAGATGGCTGGCAGGGGATCGTATGGTAGGCAGAACTCGACTGGCACCATCCTCTACGTCGTTTATAAATGATACAGGCACATTTACACAACTCTTTTCTCTCAGGCACGGATGAATCTCCAGAGCCCCTCCCCATTCCCACCTTACTGGTAGGTTACGAGTATGACTATGTAGTGCTGTCACCTTTCGCTCTGCCATACTGGGAGAAGCTTCTGTTGGACCCGTACAGCTCTCAGCGGGATATCGAATATTTGGTTGTGTGTCCCGATAACGAAGCCCTGCTTAATGGAGCCAAAACTTTCTTCAGAGACTTGACAGCTGTATATGAGGTTAGAATGTGCTAAAGAACTAGTGAATGCTGCGTAATATGTATTATGTCCAGCTTTATTCTCATTTTGTATTGTACACTTACTATATAGTATATAATAGTTTTATGCAAAAATCTCAACTACCTTATTTCAATTGCAAAGTAAAAAAAAAAAAAGTATTTGTGTGTGTGTGTCAATGCCCAGCTTTTTATAAGAAGTTGGATATCTATTATATCCAACTTTTTCTGCATTTGTACAGCACTCTATATATATATATATATATATATATATATATATATATATATATATAGTCTCAACCACCTGATTTAGCTTTGTTGTAAAATTAAACAACTATATGTGACCCTGGACCACAAAACCAGTCTTAATTCGTGAGGGTATATTTTTAGCAATAGCCAAAAAAAATTATCGATTTTTCTTTTATGCCAAAAATCATTAGGATATTATTAAGTAAAGATCATGTTCCATGAAGATATTTTGTAAATTCCCTACTGTAAATATTTATAAAACTTAATTTTTGATTAGTAATATGCATTGCTAAGAATTCATTTGGACAGCTTCAGATGTGATTTTTCTCAGTATTATGTTTATTTTCTAATTGTATCTCAGCCAAATATTGTCCAGTCCTAATAAAATGTACATCAATGGAAAGCTTATTTATTCAGCTTTCGGATGATGAATGAAGAATTGACACTGAAGACTGGTTTTGTGGTCCAGGGTCACATATTATGGCCCATCTTTTTATATGAAGTTGGATATATAAATATTTCCAACTCTTTAGACATACAGTATACCTGTGTTGGGCAAAATGTAGATATAAATCTAATCTGCTGAATGTGACTTGGCAAGATGTTACATTAAGATGTTCTGAACATTAATATGCTTTTCTGTAAAGCTGCTTTTGTAAAAAGCAATATACAAATAAAATTGACTTGATGGTTTATTGTTGTTCGACAGTCGTGTCGGCTCGGTCAGCACAAGCCCATCGCTAAGTCTCATGCTGATGGTATTGTGACTGTGAGTGATGCTGGAGCCAAATCTCTCACGGATCAGACTCTCACTGACTGGCTCTCAAAAACCATAAACAGCAGCAGCGAGGCGTTTAACAAACTCAAACTCTACGCACAAGTGTGCTGTCACGACTTGGGTATGTGCAGATGCAAATTAAAAGTTTTTCGATGTTGTGCGGACAAGGTAAATCTAACAGTCTTATAATATTTCTTATCTCTTTAGCATCCATTCTAGCATCCCAGTCTTTGGACAGCTCACTGCTTTCCCAACGAAACCAAACCAGCTCTACACACACTTCCAGCTCTGGTACCCCCGTAACAGCCACTCAGAATACCACCCCGTCTACCAGCTGCACCTCCAACACTAACACCACCACCACCACGTCCACCCCTTCGTCCTCTTCCTCCTGCTCTCAGGGCATAGGCCCCATGCCATCTTCTAAGCCCAATTCTCTACCTCCTTATGGAGGCTTGCAGTCCAGCCAGCCGACTGCTGGTCAGAGTGCAGGAACTCTGGATGATGGCACATCGGCCACCAGCCAACCTCAGGTCCTGTCTGAGCCCGCAGAAAGGTACCACCTTTCACATCCAAACAATCATGTTACTGATTCTCTCAGATGTGATCTCTGATCAGTGATTTATCTGTGTGGCAGCACAATGGAGAGAGAGAAGGTGGGGGTGCCTACTGATGGAGACTCCCACGCTGTCACCTATCCTCCTGCTATAGTGATCTACATCGTAAACCCTTTCAGCTATGAGGAGACAGGCCAAGGCGGCAATTCTAGCGTGTGGACAATGGGTCTTCTTCGCTGTTATCTAGAGATGCTTCAGACTCTTCCTCCTCACATCAGGAATGCTGTATATGTCCAAGTAAGAATCCATCTGATCACTGCTTTCTGATTGAAACGTCATGTTGCTTGGAACTAAACAACCTGTGTTTTTTTTTTTCTTCGCCAGATTATTCCCAGTCAGTACTTGCTGCAGCCGGTCTGGAGTGAGGAGCGCCATATATACGCACAGCACCTGAAGTCTCTGGCTTTCTCAGTTTACACTCAGTGCAGACGGCGTCTGCCAACCTCCACTAATGTCAAAACGCTAACAGGCTTCGGCCCCGGCCTGGCCATTGACACTGCACTACAGAGCAAAGAGGTACTCTTAATAATTGCCAATATATTAGGCAAAGGGTTTTCAATTTCACATTACATATATTTCAATACAGATTTACCAGTTTTTTTTTTTTTCCGGTTTCTTTTCTTATTTCGAATATTTTATTTGAAATAAAAAAACATTTGTTAAATTATTTAAATATCTTTACAATCACTTTTGATATACTTCTTGCTGAATATATATATATACATTATATACATTTTTCTTTTTTTTTTCTTTCATACCTTTCTTAATTTTAATCTTTCATACCCTAATCCTTTTGAATGGTGGGGATGTCATGTTTCCCCTCAAGCATAATATTAAAGGTATAAATCACCTATAACTTGTATGTGTATGTGACTTTCTTCTTTCAGACAAATACAATCAGAGTTCTTTTTAAAAATGTCCTTTTCTAAGTTTTATAATGACCGTGAATGGTGGTCAAGATTTTGAAGCAAAATAAAGTGCATCCATCCTTAATGAAAAGTACTCCACATGGCTCAAGGGAGTTAATAAGTTTAAGCTTTTAACCAGATGTGTATAGGTGCCTTTGTTTTAATGGAATATTTTGGGGTTTGTGGCATCAATAAATCAAAAATAGGGCAGCAAATTCAATTTGAGACAAATCATTTTCCTGGAACAACGGCCAATTTGCAGTTTTTCATAGATACAAAAATATTGAGAAATAGGACTGTGTAAATATCGTAATATTGACCTCTCGGTCCTTGTCCTCCTCAGAGACCAGAGTGTTTACATCTCTACGCACCACCGTTCGTCCTGGCACCAGTGAAGGACAAGCAGACAGAGCTGGGTGAGACTTTTGGAGAAGCTGCCCAGAAATACAACGTGCTGTTTGTGGCCTACTGCCTGTCACATGACCAGAGGTGGCTCCTGGCTTCATGCACAGACCAGTACGGAGAGCTGCTGGAAACCTGCGTCATCAGCATTGACGTACCCAACCGGTGAGCACTCAAGAGCTGGTCTTTGTTTGCTCAAGCCCAGGCCTCTGTTTTTGACTGGGGTGTGTGTGTGTTTTCACACAGAGCTCGGAGGAAAAAGGGCTCTGCACGACGGCAGGGCCTTCAGAAGCTTTGGGAATGGTGCCTCGGTCTCGTACAGATGACCTCACTTCCTTGGCGCATTGTGATTGGCCGGCTCGGAAGGATAGGTCACGGGGAATTGCGTGGTAGGTTTTTCAATTTGTTTGTTTTTTTTGGCATCATGTGCCCTTTGCCATTGATCTAACTGCTGTTTTTGCTCCAATCAGATTGGAGTATTATGTTGAGTAGGCGAAACTTGCAGTCTCTCAGCAGACGACTGAAGGAAATGTGCAGGATGTGCGGCATCTCTGCAGCAGACAGTCCCAGCATCCTCAGTACCTGTCTAGTCGCCATGGAACCACAGGCATCCTTTGTCATCATGCCAGGTAATTAATTTGGCGCTTTCACACAGAGCGGTTGTTTTGTACTTTGTCTTTGTTTACTGTATCCATTCAAACCATTAGAAACTTTTGATGGCTATTTGATGAAAGTTCATGATTTCCTTCCATTTTCTTTCTCTCCATAGACTCCGTGTCCACGGGCTCCGTGTTTGGCCGCAGCACGACCCTGAACATGCAGTCCCAGTTAAACACTCCTCAGGACACCTCCTGCACTCACATCCTCGTGTTCCCCACTTCTGCCGGCCTCCAGGCCTTCAATCCCAACAACGGTCAGACACTTCCACATCCACCCCACCAAACACTTCTTGTGTTTATAGCAGGCTGACAGTTCTCATTGTGTTTGCAGATGTCACAGATGGCATGGGCGGCATGGATGGGATCTTAGACCTGCTGTCAGAGAATGACCTGGTTGATCCTGATCTTATTAACATCTTACCCAACTCTCCCAACACCTCCCCGGTACAGTCGCCAGGCTCACATTACCACCACGGAGGAGACGGCAGCAAGGTAAACTGATTTGCTCTGACCGTTTGAAGAATTTCTACATGCAATATCAATCAAGAAGTCTCTTATGCTCAATAAGCCTGCATTTATTTGTTAAAAATGCAGTAAAAATTATGAAATATTTTAACAATTTCTTATTACATTTATTTGAATATATTTTCAAATGTAGTTTATTCCTGTGACGTGAAGCTGAATTTTCAGCATCATTTCTTCAGTCTTCAGTTTCACACGATTCGTCAGAAATCATTATAATATGATGATTTGGTACTCAAGATACATGTCTTATTTTTATCAGTTTTGCTGCTCAATATTTTTTTGGAAACACTTTTTTGATGAATAGGAAGTTTAAGAGCAGCATTTATTTGAAATCTTTCAAATGCATATATATATATATTTTTTTTTTTTTAATGGTGTACTCAATATCTTGTATATCTCTGAATATCTCAATATCAGGAACTAAGTTTAGGAGTAATGATAAATTATTTTGAATCTTACCCTTACTTTTACATGACTGTTTTAAGTGGCTGATATCATTTCTCAAAGCTGTGAATTCACCCTCTCACCGTCTCTCTCCCCTTCCTCAGGGCCAGAGCACAGACAGGATGGAGTCTCACGACGAGTCTCCCAACATCCTCCAGCAGCCCATGGCTCTGGGCTACTTTGTGTCGACGGCTAAAGCTGGCCCACTGCCTGACTGGTTCTGGTCCTCCTGCCCACAGGCAAAGAACCAATGTCCACTCTTCCTGAAGGTAAGCTGCTCAGTAAATGTATTAATCAATTCACTATAGCAATACATTACAGCTTTATTTTCCAAATCAAGTTCACAATCTAATCTATTTAACAGACCTGCACAGGTGTCATATAATGAATGTTTCTGTCTTTCTTTCAGGCTTCTCTGCACCTTAATGTTTCATCAGTGCAGTCAGATGAGTTGCTGCACAGTAAACACACTCACCCTCTGGACTCCAGCCATACCTCAGATGTGCTCAGGTATCAATATTACAGACACTCTTCCCTATATCCCATGTCTCTAATGTATTTCTGTACATGTATCAAAAATTCCCACATGGTGTAATGCTCTTTTTTTTTTTTTATAATGTTGGCAGTGTTTGGAATAATGGCGTTTAAAAGAACGGCGTTAGGTAACGACGTTATATTTTCAGTAACGGGGTAATCTAACTAATTACTTTTCCCGTCGTTACAATGCCGTTACCATTACTGAACGTTAAATGCGGTGCGTTACTATGCATTGATTTAATAAACTATGCAATCCAAACGCACCCCTGGCTCACACAGCGAGTGTGGAGGTGGGTTAAAAACGAGATAAACGATTATGATTGGCTAAAGCAGAGTCATTTGTTTCATGGTAGCCAATCAGAGCCAGTGTTTTTACACATGCCGGCACACGCACCAGCGGCGCCAAACACACACAAACACACACGCAATAGCTACACAGAGGTTCGCAGCAGCAGAAATGGCGAGTCAGGAGCAATCCGATGAAAAGTTGGCATTTTGGAGATGTAGTGGAGATATAAGCGCTACTTCAAATTCATTGTGGTCAAAGGCAGGAACGTGCATGTAATGTGTGACAAAGATAATACTTGAAGTGCTTGATAAAATTCTTGCTGTCTGCTGACGTGAAATAAATATCGAAAGTTATGTATGAACACCTGTCTGTTCTACTCATTTCAACTGACTTGTGAAAACTGCTAAAAAAAAAAATTTTTTTTTTTACAGTAACGCAAATAGTTACTTTCCCTGGTTATGAGTTACTTTTATTATAGAGTAATTCAGTTACTTTTTGGAACAAGTAGTGAGTAACTATAATTAATTACTTTTTTAAAGTAACGTTCCCAACAGTGCTTGTTGGAGCTTCGATAATTTGTGATTACAAGGATCGCAACTGATTTATGATCAAATTGGCTTTCAAAAAAGTTGGAACACCATTTCCATCCAAATGGATGGAAAGCTTATACGCAATTCAGATACATAATTCTTAAATTTACGCCTTTTATTATTAATATTTTTTGTGTCTTTTGAAAATGAGAGCAACTCTTGTGCATTTAGAATGACATGAAGATGTGTAATTAATGAAATAATTTTTAAATGAACTCTTAAATTTTTTAAATTATATATATATAATGTGTATTATATATAGTATAATGTGTATGTGTATTCTCACACATTTTTTCTTTATGCAGATTTGTGCTGGAACAGTACAATGCCCTTTCATGGCTGACCTGTGACCCAGCGACTCAGGACCGGCGCTCTTGTCTGCCTGTGCACTTTGTTGTGCTCAACCAAATGTACAACTTAATAATGAACATGCTCTAACCAACGAGGGGGTTCTGCACAACTGTTGCCATTATTTCTCCCGAAAGAGCCTGCAGAGACACAGCATCACTGCACTGCACTGCCGCCGCAGGCCTCCACGCTGTGGACACGGCTGGGCAAACCAACCTCAATCAGACCGCGCACTTACGGCAAGGCCAAGCTGCCCAGTTCATGCCAAGTGTCCATCTCACAACAACTGGAGGGAAAGAAACTAGTCCATGTCAGTGGACTCAAGTCCTGATAATGGCCTGAAAGTGCAGTCTGGGTCAGGTTTTATCCAGTTGAAATGCCTGCATATATCTTATTTATTGTACGTTTTTAAATGTCATTTCTTAATCTTTTATATTATATAAAGACAGGAAGCTGCATATTGCCTTCCTAAATGAATTAAAAATGGTTTGTCATGTATGTAATTGTCTTAATTACAGAACCGACAAGTGAATTTGCTGTTGGTTGCTTTTAGAGGAATATTTAGAGAAATATTTTCTCCACAATTTTTACTGTCACAGTGTACAGAATGAAGTATACAGGAGCTCCCGTTCTTACCTTTGTGTGGTGGGGACTTTAAGATAAGGCTGTAGCTACAGAATTCCTGTACAGCAATTTAATGTTCAAATAAGAGGACAAGAGGTACATTGTCGGATTATATATTTTATATCACAAATTTAGAGAATTGTGTGTGTATATAAATGTGTACATACAATTGTGTGCCGCTATGGATGGTGCAGCTAATGTTTTAGGAATAAAGTGTGTAAAACCTGAAACCTGTGGTCGTCATTGCACATCCTGCTTGATTTTGAACAAATATCTTGGGTTTCTAAGGAAAAAATGAGACCTCATGTTACAGGAGGTTTCATCATACTCTCCAGATATGATAAGCCCTCGAGGGAGAAACTGCAGTGTATTTATTTTCCTCAAATCCCTGTGAAATGACAAGGTGCTATTCCCATCAGGCCTGTTTGTGTGTCCTGGAGACTGGTTTTGCATGTGCTCGTTTACTGATAGAGCTGAACCAGAGGCTTAGCTGTGAATGTGTTGTGTTCGTAGTATTCTTACTGTTCATTGAGATACTGGGCACTGCATCACACATTATATTTTCATCCCTACTCTTAATGTAGTTATGGCTCTTGAGGAATTATGATTTTTTTTCTCCTTGCAGTTCATGTCAGAGAGGTCGTGTCATTTTTATCACAACCAAAGATTCTGATGAATTCTAATGAAGCTTTTTCAGAAGTTTACATCTTGAATAACTTAAGATGAGATATGAGTACTAGGGGAGAATAAAGAGGTAAATATCCCTGTGAACAGAACGTCTTTATTGTCCGTAATTTCCAGTCAAACTAATTTGGACAGTTATTCAAAACGTGTGAAAACTGAATGTTCGTTAAAGCTAGCTTTGAAATTAGCCTTGGTAGTACAGAGGTGTCGGAAATTTAATTTAAAAAATGTTTTTATAATCGTCATTTAATTTAATCTTTTAGTTAAAGTCCAAAAGTGTACACTAACTCCCAAGCTGCGTATTGATTAATGTATAGTTTTAAAATTGTTATGTAGTATAGTATACAACCCGAACAAAAACTACTTGAACCGAGTATGAGAGATTATTAGCTACATTATATATGTTTACATAAAATTACATAACAATCGCTTTTCACATTGTTCATTCCCTTTGGATAAAAGTATCTAATTAAAAAAGAACAACCACGTCCCAAAAACGTCCCAAAAACGAGATTAAAACCGTTTTAGTATTTTTTATTTTGCTATTAAAATGTTTTGAGTAGTAAAAAATAAGTGTAAAATTAATAACAACTTCATATATCCTGTTGATAATTTGGTTACCATAATAAATTGACAAAAGAAGTGCATGTTTCGTGAAGTATATTTCCTCCTGCATCTGTATGTGTCCAGCAGCAGGTGGAGCTGTCGCGCTTTCATTGCCTCCTGAAGCCGCTGAAGAAGAACTTTACCTTTCACGTGGGGAAAAAAAAACGCTATCGTCTACTGAGCAGTACACGTACATGATCTACAACATATATTTATTTACTTTATTTGAAGTGCTCCAGCTAATGCAGCAAACCTTTAACCTCTGCAACCTTATGCAACCTTACTTATGAATCATGTCTTTCAGCATTTTTTGTGCAGCATTTTCTACCTTCAGACCACTGAGAGTTGAGATGACCCAGGAGGATGGAGGATATCGACTGGGTGTCACTCAGGCATCCAGCAGACTGCTTGGACAAAACCTGTTAGGCCTCTAATAGCCAAGTTCATGGCCTTGTTTGAGGCCCGGGGGAAAACAACCTCTAGCTCTTCACCACGCCAGGGGTCTCTGAGATTAGAGCGATAGCAGAGAAGGGAGTAATCGGACTCCTGTAATTGCCTGTCGGGGCTGACATTTGTAGTTAGGGGATCTGGGAAATGGACCTCACAGACCACAGGATAACAAATTCATCATTATCTGCTCGTAATGCACTGTTACCGAGCTCGCAGAGGAATACGTTTCACCTCATAATGTGAGGCGCTTTGGTAACGAAGTGCTAAATGTGATGGTAATGACTTCTATTACACAGAGGAAACATCTGGCAGTCAAAGTTAATTTCCATATTTAGTCTCCTCCATGAGGCAGTCGAATGAATGCGTTTGAATGTCTGTCTACTCGAACGAGGTCTCGCTTTCGCCTCGTTCCTTTGGGCAAATTGAAAGCGCACTCGAGGCGCAGTTTCACCGTCCTTGAAAATCGAAGCACTGAGAAAGTGTTTTCCTCACCCTGGGCCATTGACATAACATCTGGGTTGGCATCATCTCGAGTATCCGTTTATCGCATTTCAACCCCTTGTGACCTGGTGTTAAGTTTCTCAGGAAATTGCTCTGTCTCCCCACATCAGTCAAGCGTAATGCTGGCATCGTATTGCTGATGGAAAATGAATGGCAATGAAAAAAGGAGAGGACGAATGAGAACTATAGAGGTTCGCCGTCTCTTGTGATGTGACCGAGCACTGCGACCGCCGACTCTGTTCTCCCTTGAAAGCCCTTATTAGACTAATGTCTGCCAGGCACAGACATTGGAATTTAATTAATTGCCTACACATTTTTGGGTAGAATAGATGGAAAGGCATACAGGCTTAAAATAATGCTGACGTTTATAATCACTTTTATTTCTGAGGGCCTGCGATTGTGGTCGCCTGCTGAAATGAAGGCACTTTTAAGACTTGTATAACCTGCTTTGCATGTGAGCGGGCCTGAAAAAGGGGGGTCACAGAAGACCTTTTCTCATCTGTGGCACTGAAACGAGATGTCATTGAATTTCCGTATGGAAGGAGCTCATTGGTGGAGATGAAAGAGACAGGAAGGCATGATTAGCTCGGTTTCATATGATCATAATGTAGCTGTCTGTCAAATCAACGTACAATTACAGGGTTGGGACTCTGAGAGGAGGCAGGTGGTACATTTGGATTGCCGACATGCTCGACGTTAGCCATTGTGTTTGTGTAGAGGATTTTTTATATGATATTTGAGATAAAGGCAAGAAAAGTGGCTGGAAAACTGTATTTATGCTAACACTTCCCATCTCTTCTCTTAAATAAGAGAATAAAAAGAAAGTCAAGGACCAGTTTGAAACCTCATAGCAGATGTCTTGTGGACTCCCAAGGACTATATTTAAAGGAACCCCGAGATATTTCTGGTGCTTCTGCAATAATGACAAAGCAGCACAATTTCAAACTTTTGTTTACAGAAACTATAGTCGTGGTGGAATATTAAATTATATATATTAAATACTTAAAATAACCAAATTCCATAAACCCAATCAGTGAATGTTCTTTAGACTTTTTTTTGTTTTGTTTTGTTATGGTTTAATTTTTACATTAATTTCTAGTTTGTAGTTACAGCTGTTAATTTATTTATTTTTACTCACTGTTCATGATTTCTACCCAATAAAATGTTAAAATAAATTTATATAAAAAATTAAATGCAATTTCATCTTACATCCTGATTGTTAGATGTTTTTGCTTATTTTCAAACATGTTCTGTCTTATTTTAAATTATTTTAACCAATTGTAGCAGTCAAAGACGTTCCCCCAATATTTGAAATTCTTGCACTATATTGTTAATCTTTATGAGTGAGTCACTGATGATTCACTCAAGGAATGTTCAAAAACATTGATTCATTCAGAAACAAAACACCACTATGTTGTTCAGAAACTTGTAATGATCCTGTTTTTGTTTCATTTGAGTCTTTAAAATGTGTCTAAGAAATTTATCTTTAACTTATCGTTAAATAAATTATAACTGACTTGTGTTTTGAACAAAATATCACACTAAAACGATATATATTGTAGTATATGTGAGAATCAATCTGAAATATTGTCCAGTCCACTCCTAAATTGCCAGCACTTACAGCCTCTCCCCTTAAATGAGAGAATATGAAAAAAAAACTCATATACAAGTATCCCAGGCAGCAGCAAATGTGGTTTCTCTCTGTTAAAATATAATGTTTTGTTAGCTACCTCCCAGTGGAGAGAGAAAAAACACACATTCCAGTAAATGGGAACTATTACAGTCAGATTAACGATTTTTGTCAGAAGGGATGCTATATGATATCCATTTACGCATGACCTCTGCTCGACTAATCATGAAAATGTATCTTCTATTCACTTGCAGTCCAGTACTCATGCATAAATTACTTTATCTTGGATCATGTTGTGCAGCTTATACTGTCACATCCTTCTGCAGAGCTCTAATACAGCGTTTTCGATACAGCAGTCTGGATATACTCACCGCTCAGCAGTTGGTGAGGGAAGCACAGCCCATTAACCCCAGCTTGGTCTTAGAAGATTAGGCAGGTCAGAAAGAGTGGAATTAGCTTCCCCAAGAGAACATCTGATCACAAGCCTCATCCAATTACTGCCTTATGTCTCATCAAATGAGATCCATGGGTAAACAGATACACTTTGAGGGTGTAGATTGAGCCAAGCAGTCCTAATGAGAACAGACCAGCAAATGTGTGGATTTTCGTCACAACTCAACCGATTGGTTTAACTTTTGTGTTCCATAAAAAAAGTGTGCACAAGACTTTAAGCTACCAATATGTTGAAGTGCATGGATTTTCTATTCATCGATACTACATATTTGTGAAACAAGATCATTATTGTTGCTATTGATTTGTGAGGGGCCCATCATATAGATCTTTGCACCACTAAGAGGAAGATTCAGTCTTTGTGATAGATGTCAATTTGCGGTCTAATGTGGTCTCATCTGGATTGAATCAATACTTGGATGATGTTGCATATAGAAAGGACCATCTGCTCACGCTGAGAGGATTTCTGATTCTGTGTTCCATTTTAAAGGGGTCATATGATGCAATTTCAAGTTTTCCTTACTCTTGGAGTGTTACAAGCACTTGGTGCATGAAGAAGATCTGTAAAGTTGCAAAGACTAAAGTCTCAAATCCAAAGAGATATTCTTCATCAAAGTTAAGACTTGTCCACGCACCCCTAAAATGGCTCGTTTAAACACGCCCCCACATGTCTACATCACAATGTGGGGATATTTGCATAACACCACCCAAATGTTCACGCAAAGAAAGAAGGCAGAACTTTGATTCTCTCTTTTGCCGCCGGCGCTATGTTGTGGAGATGCTGTGTTTTTCATTGTGAAAGCAAAACTACTTTGTTTGGACTTCAAGAAGAGGATGATATTTACTTCGTCATGCCTCGTCAGCTGATCCGTGCTGGTAGCTGAGGAAATACTTCAACTTCGCACTGTGAATAGCTGGATCGGCTTCCATCGTGGACAAAGCGGAGTCCAGCCCAGGGTCATCACATGTGGTTGCCTCAAGCTTCTTCGTCGAATCCCCCGGGCAATCACAAATGCAGATTCAGGATTCATTCATATGGCCGCTGTCGTCTTGCAAACATTTTGAGCTTGAGTCTGCGCAGTAGTGATCATGAGGACGAGCTGTGGTATCAAAGTCCCATTCAAACTCCCATGGACCCAATCACAAGATCACAATCATGACACCACACCCTGTTTTTAATAGCGTCGAATAACTAAGAGCAAACTTATTAGAAAAACAAACACTTAAACATTCATTAGTTTGACAAGAACTACCTATTATAACAGAAACCATCTTTGGGAAAAATTTATTTGAAGTGTCATTTGATTATTTATTTTGGCAGTTTATATGACCTATACTCCAGCCACCAGATGGCGATCAAAATGTAGTAGCTTCACTTTTCTGGTCGTGTACGCCACACTTGTAGCATAATACAGTGTTTTTAGTCATATTCATGGATCTGTGTGAATGGCGATCATTTTGACAATGTCTGCACATGAACGTTTTCAAAAACGCAAAGGAAAACCGTTTGCATTTTTTAGTACAATCATTGTCATATAAACATACTATATAATCTTAACAGTAATCATTCTTGATGCGAACGCACCTTTTGAGAATGATTTCTAGCAGCTGATGAGTGATAAAAGCATTTACAATTTATAAAATAAATCCGCAGTTCAAGTTTATAATAAACAATTCACACAATGTTATTGTGCATTGGTGTGACGCTATACTGTATAGTAAACATTCTTAGTGTAAACAGGCCTAAACTGGCAATATTGCATCTAAAATGTAATTTACTCTTTATTATCTTGTTTTTTATTGAACTGTTAGTGTCTTGTTTATTGACTGCACAATATTACAATAAATATAAAATATAGTAATAACTACTAAATGTATAATGGTATTGAACTGAAATTCATTTGAAATATTGCCCAATCCAATCCCATTAGGGAGCCCCGGTCCAATAATACATTTAGTCTTACCTCCTTCACAGCTAAAAAAAAAAAAAGAGATTGGTGACCTTTCCCATAAAAAATTAAAAGGATCTATAGAGTCAAAATATGACCCACAGATGAATAGCGGTTTGCTGTAATCTGGCCAAATGTGTTATAAAAACTGTGTGTGGGGGGACGTGATTGTCCTGTCCTGTCTTTTATTGGCTGAGATCATGTCTTATCAGGTAACTGGCAGCCATGAAGCTTGAGCATTAATGTTATCTGAGACAGCAGTTTATTTCCTCATCCCTGTTATCCTCCCCAATTCGGCTTCACCTTGAGCTGACAGGCTCGCCGAGGAAACCTCTGTGATCTCTTTTGATGGTGGCTCCTTGGAGAGAGGTGAAATGAAAAAGTTGCACGCTCGAAACGGCCCTGATAAGACCTAATCAGCCGTTGTGGCGACTTCCATTTAGCACGCGGTGTAACAAATCATCTGTCACTAAGCCGCTGTGCAGCTCATGTCATTCTCCATATTCCTCCACTGAACACATCATTTCTCCGCCAGCGCTGGATTCATATCCCTCGTGAACCCTCCTGACAGGTTTGTTATCAGTCGGCCTGGCTGGCAAACCCCAGGGAGATGGAGCGTAGCTATTAAAGGACAGGAATCAGAGTGTGTAAATGTCAAGTAAGCTGTCATCCGTGGATTTCATTGCTTCCACGGAAGTCAAAAGACATCGGCTCATCTTCAGGGTGTTAAACACGGTGACAGTTCTCACCTGTCATGAATAATTGGCTGACGCCATTTGGTGGGGCCGATAAAATCGAGAAGACAGGGGTTTTTTTTTGTGAAGGACGCCATCCTTGTCTGCACTCAGACTGAAATGCTGGGGTGCAACAACAGATTTCAAGAACATATGGAGTTATATTGACACATCAACCGTGACCATCAGCCTTGGAAACTCTATACTGTCACTGTTGTTTTTGTCTTAATTTCTCTCAGGGAGAAACCAGAGATAATAAAGCCTTTCTTTCCACTACATTGAGCATAAGGAGCCACTGCCACCCGCCATAAAGCTGATGGATGAACTTGGCTGATTCCTGGCCAGAAATGGGCACAAATAAGGGTCAATTGTTTAATGAGAGTCAAACTCAACTCTGAGTAATTCCCTCTCTGACCAATTTGACCATGGTAGTCAACTCATTCCTAAGGCTCTCTAAACAACACATGCATAGAAGTTAGTAGGTATTTCATGTGACTTTATATAATATATAATATAATGTATATATATATTTACATATACAGTGATCCTGACAACAATTGCTATATTACTAGATTTAACTAGCGCAATGACATTCTTGACTTAAGTGTCTAAATCAATGTTTATTATTATTATTTATGTACGTTTATACTATTTATTAATCATTTGTAGTAGCTTGTATTTTTATATTTTCAGTTTTCATTTGAATTTTCATTGTAAGTTTTAGTAATAATGTGCTTTTGTCATTTGTATATTATTTCTATTTATTTCATTTTAAATAACGGTTTCAAATTTAATCATTTTCAATCTTAAAACTTATTTTATTTTAGTTACATAGCATCCCATATTTATTTTAGTTACATAACATATTTTGTTTTATTTTCGGCTTTATTTAAAAAAAAGTTTGTTTTGGTCGACAATAACAAAACTGGCCTAAACACGCCAGTTGTTGTAGCTGTCAGCCATAAATAAACAAAAGTAACACTCCAGTGAATGATTATTGAATTATTAACCTGACTAGTAAGCATAACATAGTAAAAAAAAAACGGAAAATACTTTCTTTTTTCTGAATTGTCTGCTGTCTCGCTTTGTAATGCAGTGTATCTGAGCACAGTGATGGGACTGCCAGATGGTAAGCATCCCAAGGACGTTAGTGAAGCCAAGACTCATGCGGAGCCATCGCAGAATACAATTTGTTTCATTGTAACAGCATGCCAAGGCAGGCTCAGCAGTGGGGTGGTGTGCTCTATGCTCTCATAAGTATGCAAGAACAGAATGAAGCAAAGCTCCATCATACATAAAGTATGCTTATGAAGACAGATCTCTGTAGTCAACATTAAGCAGCATATGCAATGACACAATAACGGATTATGAGTCTTTTCCCCTACAGATTAACGGAAAGAGAGGTGGTCATCTAGAAAGGGTTGTTTTAACCTGGATAGGTGAAGCATCTTTGCTTTCGCAGATGGTAAGTGGAAACAAAGCATTAAGTGGTATTACATGTGATGCATAAAATATGAAGTAAATGAGTGCCAGAAATAATATTTCGTTTGTGCTCTCTCCACTGTTTATAATGGAGAGCGGTGTCATAGCAGGGGAGCAGTTACCCACAACAACCCAATTGATTCTTTCCGTTTAGAAAAGCGGAGTGCGTTGGCAGTGTTTTCCGGATCTGTCTCTGCTCTCTCCATAATGTATGAGGTGCTGGAGGAGCCCTTCATTAGTCTCTGTTGGGCCGGCTGGGCAGGCTGGAGATGACTCCCGGGGCAGTGCTGGACAGAGCTGTAAATTGGATGGCCTGCCCCTGCTGAGCCAGCAGCCAAGACTGCGTGTGTGAATTAGGGAGTGTGTGCCAGAAAGCAGGCGGCGGTGTTTGAGCTCTGTAGGGAAGCTCATGGCTGTCAATTACTCTGCGCAAATGGAGCCCCAGCGCTGGCATGGTGATGGACCAGTCCACCGCTGCCATCATTACCAGCTCCAGTGGACTCCCAGCCCTCTGCCATATGCGCCCACTCAGGGGTCTCCGTCTGTTCAGCGTGGCAGGGATCAGGGATGAGGAAGTAAATGGACCTTGAAATTGATATTGGGTGGTAGAACTCACAAGCTCCTTTATTCTCTTCCCAACATCCACAGGCGAAATTCGAAACTAATTCATGGAGGATTTTTGTCATTTTTTGCATGGAAATAGCAGCCTGTTATTACAGTAAATGATGCATAATAATGGATACTCTTCATCAGCCGCGTGTTTCTCTTTGGTTATTAATTATCAGGGGATCCATTTTCCAAAGGCAATGAGAATGTGAAGAATGACCATGCTGCTGTGCCTTTAATTGTAAATTCTGTTGCATTACATAGGAGCAGCACGCAATAAAAGTTCTGGTCCCGCTGGTTATTAAACCATGTTATTCAATCCTCATATATAATATCATATCATATCATATCAGTAGTAATTCAGTTTAATGTTTACATTTGAAATTTACAGAAAAGCATTTTATATTGAATACACCTTCTCCACTGACACTCCATTATTGGTGCTGAAATCATAAATGTGCATCATACCATATTCATAGCTAACTTTTCAACAGTACTTTTTCCAAAATATTAGATTATTATTATTATTTTCAAAATTTGAATGATCAGTTATTGGCATTTAAAATAAATATGAGAGCATTAAAAAAAAGCAAGAATGAAAAAAAAGTGATTAAATCTAAATATGAATATCTGTGAAAGATTTGGAAAAGAAAGTATAATGTACATTTTAATCTATTTTTATATTCATGATTTAAAGTCGTGTTTCCATCTCTGCAATGCCATGGTCATGGGTTCAGTTTCCAGGAAATGCAAGCGCTGATAAAAATGTATCCCCTGAGTGTAAGTTAGTTGCTTTAAATAAAAGTGTCTGCCAAATCCATAATTTTAATAAATGTACTCTACATAAAATATATATAAAATTCGTTTACACTGAGAGAGTTGAAATGGCTTAAAAGCACAGATGGCAAAGCTCTTTGAGGTGATGATATTTAAGCATGGAGAAAACAAGGATATACTGATGAACATAACCACCTATTAACAAATACAAACATTGAAAAACTGCCAAGATTAACAAAAAATATCAGAAAGGGCATAATTGGCTGCTAGCATATTATTCATTAATTAAAGCTCAATATAAAAAAAATGTATTTTCACAAAACGTATGTTTATAATGTATAACAATTAACTAGATTCAGATAAACAATGATAACTTTGTCTTGTTGATATAAAAAATAATATGATATTTAAAATTTAGTGATAGACTATGGAAGACTAAAATGTTATTTATGGAAAATAAAAAAGGTAGTGAATTTTTTATCTTGTAATATTAAGTTTATCTCTCAATTTTTTTTTTTTTTTCCATGTTTGAGCAATTAATCAGAATGACAAGATATTAACTCAGAACTGCGAGATGTAAATTCAAAGTTACCTATTATTATGATTATTTTTTATTCCATTGAAACGGGCTTCTATAATAAACCGCAAAATCTGAAGATTCCATTTCATGTCTGTCTTTGTTGGGTAAATAATCGAATTGCTCAAATGGGGGGAAATTAAAGTGCACAACCTTTCCTGTATATTTGCTTCTGCTCGACAGCAAGCGCAAGTGAACTTTAGCATCCTGTAGGATGGTGATTTCTCAGGTGGGTTTTTATCTGCGTTACACTGGGGGGCATTGTCACTGATGACATATCACCATCTCCGCACTAGCATTAATTTTTTTTTGCTAGTAATTTAAATGTGCGGAGCGGACGGTAATTTGTTCTTCATGGATAATATGACCCTTTGCTGAGCAAGATCATGGGTCGGCTGAAGTGATATTTTCTGGTAATGACGGTCATACATCATTCCTGACAGTGTGGGTTTAGAGGCAAGCACATCACTGCCACGTCCTCTGGGACTCGCTGCCATAAACAAGTAAGACACGAGCACCCTGTGGAGGGCCGTGCAGTTTTTACAAGCTTATCCTGAGCCCTTGGTGGCTGGGGGCTCAGCCTCTCACTGTCGTGGTGATTAATACCTCTGAAGTCCTCTCATCTTTCTTCATGGTCCACTACTGGGGCACTACATTAGGGCTGGATGTCCTCAAGGTGATCTGCTGCAATCATTCTCACCATGTAGCAGTTGAGGACAGCCTAGAGTTCTCTGAAATATACTAGTGCAAGAGGAGCAATAGGTTGTTAGGGGTCGTATTGGTACAGAACGGTTGTAACTCTTGTAAATAGTGTTGCAGGTTCAGAAGCTGTAGACTTAAAGATGACAAACATCAGTTATCCAGGAAGGGTTGGTTTTTAAAGGGATAGTTCCCCCAAAAATGAGCATTGTGTTATCATTTACTTACCTTTAAATCGTTCCAAATCTGCATGACTTTATTTCTTCTGTGGAACACACACACACACACACAAATATATTTTAAAGAATGTTTCATCTGCCTGTGCAATGGAAGTCATTGGGTGTAAAACACATTTTTTTGGGGGGTTAACTATCTCTGGAAGTCATGGCTGGCTTGCTTATTGTCCATCTAAAAAACCTTTGGATCAGTAAAACCCCACATGCATCTTGGAGAGTGTTCTTGCTAACAATCGTAATAATAACATAGGTTTGAGGGTCAAGATTGCTTTAAAATGCAGAGACTTGTCGGGGGGTTTCATGAGCTGTGATTTACCTCCACTTTTGAACAGACTTTTATAGAGTTGTCCTGTTATATGGCGTGAAAGAACTAGGTCAGGCTTCACAAATGAGCTTGATAAATGCATGTTTATGGGATTGATTGTCTGGTCTAAATGATCTGTTATTTCCCTTTAGACATGAACAGACTTTGTAAATTAGGTGTCGGAGTAACAACCAGCATGTAATAAAAGCTGTTCACATTATTCTTCCAAGATCGCTAATAGAGAAGGTGCCTAAATCACCCCCTGCCATTTAATCTTGGAGCCAAGGAGGAAAATGATTTGAAACCACAAGAAACATCCCATCTGCTTAAGTGTTGTCGTCATTTCTACAATTGTCTTGATTTGACAGAACAAATAGTCTAGTATATATAAAAACGATCAAAATTTATTTGATTAAGTGACTAATGAGGATAATCAGTATTAGTTTTTGTTTTGTATTGACATTGAAAATGAAAGTTAATTAATAGTTCAGGATGTAGAGATTACGTAAGCACTAGTCATTTTTCTTAGAGATGCACAATATATCTACCGATATAGAGATTTTTATTTTATTTTATCATATCGCTCAGTATTGGATTTACTTTACATGCAAATTTTGCCTATTTATACTTTTTGATTGCCTTTGTTGCCATCTCACTCAATGGTAATTAAATTAAATGATTTGCTATTAAGTTAAAAATTATCATTTGATAAAACTGTCAATGCAATCTTTATTAAATCTCAAAATGAATATCCATTTTTTTATAATCTAGGCTACATTACAGTGTCATGATGCCTAAATTGATTTATATTTAAACAAAATGTTATTTTAATATCTGTATACCATTAATTGGTTATCAGTTTTTCGGTATCAAGGCCCTTGTTTTTGCACGTGCAGCTCCCTAAATTACATGGGAATTTAATCATAATCTTTAAAGGCTTCGGTTCTAAAGAAAACCTTTTGGCTTTTGAGTTCGCCTGCACATAAACAAAGCTGAAGGAATGCACTTTGCCCCGTTTGATAGCTCTTTACCCACACTCCTCCTCCATCTGCACTCACGACTGCAGTGGGAGCCCGGCGATTATGATGGAAATCTCACAAGCCATTACCATGAAGAGGCTGGGCCCGATGCAGACAGCTTAATGGACTCATTTGTAATTGGTAGGGGGCAATGGCTAAGCTACCGTGGCCTTTGTGTGATCGAGTATAGAGGCATGCATGCAAATGTGACAAATGAATAGGAATTGAGCCTCTCAGGTTTTGTGCGGCTTTCTCCAGCTCTCCGTTCAGCCAGCGTGACCTTGAGAGGCAGTGCAGTAGGTGTTAAGAATCGTATAAAGAAGTGTTAACACTGGGCGCAGTGAACGGAAAGAAACAATTCATGAAGTCTGAAGTGGCAAATTCATTAGCTGCCATATGAATTGGTTTGGAAGGAAGCTGTTGTGCGAAGCCGCGAGGTACACATTGGTTATGAGCACTTCATAAGTGGCATCCGAATGCTCCATGGGCCTATTTATCGCCCTGCTAAGCGAGTATAAAAGGGCACTTTCTGTGCTCCCTGTATGTGCCAGCTCTGCGCAAGACCTTCAATCAAATCTCAAGACTTTTCATTCAGTGGAAAACAAGTCCCCACAGGTGATCGCTGCAGTTTTGTAAGATTGAAGATGATTTGATATGCAAGTGCATGACATATTTTAGATGTTTCCCGAAGCCATCAACGTGAGCTGCATTGTCCTTGGTGTTTTTTGTGCAGCATTGGGAAGAGAGCCTGTTCGTCACAGATGTCCAGGGAAAATTACACAAGTGCCTCATTAATGGATGGCTCAACAGTCTCTGGAGGTGGTCTCAGAGGCAGCTCTTTAATGAGCTGGGAACTCAAACACTGCCAAAGTTTACCTCGACCCTGCCTCTTGCGCTCGGGTCAGTCGGAAGAGCAATTCAATTCAGGGCCACTGAAGCAGAGGGGAATGGCCTCACGCTGATTTCTCTCGCGCGGCTCCAAAGGCAGGAATAATACACTTTTGTCACACGCATCCTGGGGAATTACAGCTCCTAATTTGATTAGGGGAGATTTGATTAACTGGAAAATGGGGATTTCACTAAAACTTTCACATGCTTAATTTATCCCTTGCCGAGCAGATGCAACATTGTGTCATCCCAATGAAAGGGCGAATGGGAACCCTATTCAGTGGTTAGACACTCTTTGAAATCCAAGAATATTGGTCTTTCGCCATGGCTCTCACAAGTCAAATGCCTTTGATTATCTCTCCCTGGAAATAGCAGCGGCTGTCATGAGAGTTTGTGTACGCTCGCTTGCGAAGACTACGTCGATCTGACAGCGCGACAGCATTTCGGTTTATGGACTAAAAACTCCTGCAGTGTGGAGTCGTTCCATTCCATGAGCTAACGGATCACACATCTTCCAGTACATTAAGATTATGTATTTCATTTCAAGGCCAATTGGCCCTTAGTAATAGTCTCAGAAGGAGCTTGCCAATACAGACCGGTGGTTATGGAGGACAGAAGATCTTCCAAAGGGCAAGTATGGAGGAATCCATCCCCATTAAAAATGATCTAGTTAAATCAGCTTTCTCTCTCAGGGCCATCGGGCCAAACGTGCTCTTTGAAATTAATAGCCAGACTGGAGCTGAAGGGCTTCGGCATCAATTTACTCCTCCTTCAGACAGAAAATCAGTGAAAACAACCAGGCCAAATCTGCACTAATGACTTTGCCTTTGAGGCGAGTATGCAAGAATCTTTCGGTGTTTAAAAGAAGACAGATGAAAAACTTGGGTGTGCTAATTCTTCATTTGATTTCTTGGTGTTTTAGGGACTTGGGGTGTGGCTAAAGCTGGGACAGATGTACGTACGATATCGTAAACCGATTCTTTGTCACAATAATTACACAAAATGATTTAGAATGAGCTACGAGTTAATACAAGCCCTCGTTCCACAACTCATCTTCAGTAATCACATCTGAGTCCAATTATCTGCCTTTGATGATGATGATAATGATACAATTTAGCAGTGATTTACTATTTTGTTAGTTGTACACACTGTGCGTTGGTAATTATGGTTTATGGAAATTACTTAAACTGTAATGGGACTGTTAAAATGTTACATTTTGTCTAAATGAGATTATGACGGAAAGTCGTGTGCAGTAATTCAATGATTTAAAACCTCGTCCCGAACAAAGTCCAGTTTGGGGGAAATTAATGTTTGATGTTATTTTTTATAAAAGCTGTTAAATACTTCGATTTGGGTGAAAATGACCATTCCTAACTATTAGCACTGGTATTGAAAATATTCATTTTGTAGTTAAAAGTAGGACCTGTATAGACAGGAGTATCCCATAATCTTTTAACTTGCATGTGATACAGAAAGGTCTATGAATATCAAACATTTTGAATGACACATTGCCATAGCCAGGATAATAAAGCACATCTATAACATCAGGCTCAGCTAGAACCAGTAGGAAGTGCATTGGCTTTTACTTGGAGCTTATAAATTATGAAAAGAGACCACCCCCAATCTTCTTCTGTTTGATGATATTTGATGGCCTGCATACGATTTGAAATCTCTCGTGTAGGTCTGTATAAATTTTTTTAACTCAAGCCCACACATCTGCCTCCAGACCCACAGATTGAGACGGATAGTCTTGCTGCCACTCGCATATTCATCCTCCTATGGGCGCCCCAGCGCGTGCAGTCAGAAGAAGGAAGCAGAAACTGTTTTTCTGGCAAGCTGAAGATCCCCATCCCGCTGAGGAGTCGCAAATCACAGCCACGTCCCAGCAGGAGGACCAGCTTCAGCTTGAACAAGGCCTTGTTTTGTTCAGGGCCTGTGAAATGCAATTAGAAACTCCCTTAGGGCCAACGGGGCAACGGGTGAATGAGACCTCCCTGCGGTCCTGGCGGGCTGTGTACTTTGAAGTCTTCTGCTATCTCCCCAAGAGAGCCCATCCCCGGTTCAGAGAGGACACCGCATTAGCAACGGAAGACATGAGGCTGAAGAGAGCAGGAGCGTTCACGTGCCTCCTGCTTCTAATAAATTATGTGATACATCTGTTGTGATAATACCCCGTCTTGTGATTTATCATCTCACCATGCCCTTTTCCCGCTGACATACACAACCCTCTGTCCGACGAAGAGTTTACGATTGGCTGATCTCACCAAGAATTCCGCAGCACGGTGTGCATGACATACACATTTATGTGATGCGTTTATACAAATGCAACTACTGCATTAAATCTCATTGTCCTTTTCTCACCCTACAGAAGAAGCAGGATGGCGTACCAGCACAGAAGCATTAATTGGAGCCGACACCGTCACCCAATAAGAGTGAAGTCTCATTTTTGAGGTGGAAGTGTCTCATCAGCATTGTGAACATGTCGCCTGTTCCCTCTGGTTATCCTGGGTCTGTAATTAAGAGGATGACTGTCTGTCCGCATGGGTTGAGCAGAGAGGAGGAGAGTGTTGTAATTGTTCTGTCACCAGGGTGCCGCTCTCAGGGCTGAGGAGGCGGTGGGAGTGTCCGCTGAGGGAGGGCTCAGGGGAATGCACGGTTCGCTACTGAGGGAGCATTCTCGAGCCGAGCTGAGTGAAGCCGGACACGCTCTGGAAAGGATCTCCTGTATGATCACAAACCTGCTTTGATTGGATTTGCGCTTAATCTGTTGGAGGTGAAGCAGCTCAAAGCATCACATTTACTGTGTTTGGAGGATTTTACTGGATACCGATTCAGTCTTTGGAAAGGATTGGCTCGGGACGGACATGTTCAACATCATACATGCCCTGATATTCAAAGGGTAAAAATAAACACTCCTAGATTTTGGAGGGACCTATCTTTTTTGTTTATACATGTAAGGAAGCAACTTCTGATACTGGAGTGACTGAACTCTGAAAAGCGTTGGATAGAAAATTGCATTATTTTGGATGACACTGAGAGGGGCGAGAGAGTTTATCATCCTCTTTTTATCGTATCATTGGTGTTTTGGGTAAGTGCTTCTAAAAAATCTAATAAACAGGTCTTCACTAATGTAAGATTTGATTTTAGGTTGGTTGTTCTTGCTGTGTATTTAGATATTACAGAGACAACTGAGACATGCCTAGAAACATTCGTGTGTTTTCTTTTTGTCCATGTGTTTGTTTCATGTTATGAAGCATGGAAAAAAATGTTTGTGCATTTGCTTTTAAAAAGCATTGGGGCTTTGAAAGAGTAAAGCAGCTCGTCAGGTTCTGCAGAGGTGAAACAATGTCCTCTTGTGGTTGATGACAGAATTTTTACTGAAAATTATTAATATTACAGGTTGCTCTGACAAATAGAGACAGCCCCCATCCCTCCCTCCAAATGAAGGTCAGTAAACCTCTTCACATTTCATAACAACCCCATTACTAAATATGCCTTTAGCATTGTGTTTATTTGCTTGATTAGTAGGCATTATATATATATAACACATATTGATAGGTTTGATAGATAGACTCAATTAACCAATGATAGTGTCATCACATCACTTCCTATTCCAATGAGTCAGAATCCTCTGGGAACCTCTAATGGGCATTTGTATGTCTACTTTTCTCTTATATTGTGTGTAGCTCTTATGTATTGGAAATAAATCTACTGACTTATGCAGCTGAACTGGTGTTGCGTTCAGTTAGATCACACGTGATTTGTGGTGCATATCTAAACTTCGTCACAAGAAATATAAACTAACCTTCTGGATGTTAAAGCTTGTCATATATTTTTAGATATCTGATAGGTGCAATTCATTGCTTTCATTTTTTCTATGCTAAGAATGTTTCCACATTTAAAGATTCACAGCATTGTGACATTTGTGTTCTGATATATGATGAATCACAAAACAAAACATATAAAAGAGATGTTATACTTGCATTAGGCAGATGGCATGATGAGAAATCCTCTGGACTGAGTGTAGGATTTAAACGCAATACCCTTAGAGCCAATTAGCCTCTTAATAACTTGGGGTGGGGGGTGGATTCAGGCCAAGTACATGCGGTTGATCGTTTCCTTAACTGGATAGATTGTCGATCACTCCCGAGCCAGCCAGCCCGCCCAAAAACAAGACATTATCTGTCATGCATTTATTTTTATAGGCACACTTACACATTTCAGTCATGAAGCATTCATGAAAACCACTTTTGTTTCTCCCTATGTCACTCATCACCATTTACTTCATGCAGTTTTTGCTTCTTAAGAGTGCTGAAATCAAATTGGAGGCACTTAAGAACTTAACCAGATTACTTTCATACAGGCCCCAGCAATAGTTAATGGAATGTATTTCTTTTAAGTCAGGGCGGCTGCTTTGGAGGCTCCTGTCTAGCACCTTTTTTGAGCATGGGCCTAGGTTTGCCACCAGTTTTCTGGACCGATGGGTCACGACCTCTGTCAAACTGCTGCTGTGTACAGAGCTCCCCATGTGCAATAAAGCTTTATGTTTAAGCACTGATCTTAAATGAAGGAATTTTTAGACTTTTATTCAGCTAAATCTGCAATATGATTGGCTGTCTAAGATAACTGAAGGATGTGAACACAAAATGTAGCAATGTTTTGAGAAGCCTGTTAAGCCTTAAGCCCTAATTTCCCTCCCTGAAGAACCACCCATATGCACTCGACTGTGTTTGGCCTTCTGTTGTTATGGCTGTGTATTGTAAACGCTAATATGAGCAGGATCGCTGAGGAGCTGAGTAATCTGTTCGCCCAACACTCGGCTGTCAAAAGTTGACAGCGTCCCTCAGCACTCACAGCCATAACATGTTCCTGCCAGGAATAACTGAACTGCTCTTCACAGAGCTGTCTTTGCTTCAGCCCACGATTCTGACCGATGTGCAGTGACTGGCCTGGATAGAGGGTTTTTCACGTTCTGGGGATGCTTGTTAAGGCTGTGTTAAGATTAAATGCTATACAGGGCCTAGAATGCATTTCACAGCCATGATCACTTTCAAAGTAGAAGTGAAACTATTCAAGGCCGAAGTATAATCTGTTCATCCCCTGTCCGTTAGACATAGGTATACATGTTAGTACAACGAAGTCTGTGAGATATGCAGTCAGAACAGAGTTGGCATTGTTCGCAGGGTAACCCGAGCCGGGACGGGCCCGAGCATCGGGGGATCGTGTTTAGCCGAGATCGGCGCTGTTGAGAGATCAGCGAGACAGCTGACTGTTTGGAGCTTTCAGCACAACTCAAATAAACACTTTGACTATCCAACTTTAGCATTCACTTTGCCCCCAGCTCTCACAGACGTCACCGCCGTGACTGACCACTGTGATAAGACTCACAACAAGCCCTTTATCATCAGTGATGTTGCGTTAAGAGTCTGAAGAACCGAGTATCTACTGTCCTCCACGCCGCTGATTGTTTAACAGGGGTTTCTCGGAAGCAGGAGGAACAACACATCCCACAGACATCAGGAGACATCCCCATCACTAATACCAGACTGAACGAAACCTGAGCGCTGAATAATGAAACCGGTCTACGCCGAGCACCACCGCCTGTTGTACTGAGTGTGGGAGAACGCAGACGTTTAGCTCACAGCATTTTATACATCCTTAGCCTGTGTCCTGAACTGGCCTTCCTCGTCATCTTTTGTGAAAGCGATTACGTTATAATAACAAGAGATGACTTGCTCAAATATGGCTGGAGTCTGTCATATGCTTTATATGGCCGATGAAATGTGGTTTTGGAGGAGGAATTGCACTTTTTTTACAAGCTATTTGGATATAAAGCTTTAAAACTGAAGAGAAAAGACAGAGGGGTGGAAATATCTGAAAATATTTTCTGAAAAAAATGAGATTATTATAAAATAAATCCATGGAATCACATATTCACTAATAATTAAAAAAGTTTTCCTGTGGTAAGCTCCTAATTTGCTGTTCATTAATAGTTAGTAAGGCAGTTGTTAAGTTTATGGGGTAGGACTAAGGGATCTAAAATATGGTTTTATAGAATAAGGCATTCTATGAGCTTTATAAGTACTAATAAACAGCCAATATGCTGGTGATATGCATGCTAATTTCCAACTAGTTAATAGTGAGAATTGGTCCTTAAAATCAAGTGTTACCAATTCCATTTATCCCAGAGGAAATACACTTTTATGGGTCACGGGATGTAATGAACATCTCGGTTGCATTCCCTTTAATAAGCAAGCCCTGAACATCTATGTGCACATATTTTAATGTTTCGCTAGAAGAAACCATTGAGACGTTGCAGAGATGTCATTTTTCCTATAAAAAGCACAGAAAACACATCATTGGCATTATGGTGAACTGTTGCCAAGTAGTGTTTATTGCTTACCTTTTTTGTTAAATAAAAATACTGAAACAAAAAAGATGTGTAGGATCCCACTTTCATAGCTAAAAATTAGCCGTATTACTGATTCCATCTATAAAATCACAGTAAGCATGAAAATCCTGTGCATACCACCCCAGTTGGCTTTCTGCTTTGATGTTTTAACTGGAAGCGAGAGAGACAGACGGATAGAGAGTAAGAGAGAGAGCCCGGCCGTAGAGAAAGTGTTGGCTTAGTCCGTGAGATACCCAACACCACAGACTGTGATCCTGCAGACAGACCGGCAAGTTGAGAATACAGAGAGATACTGTTCCCCTGTGTCTTATTCAAGAGCTGTTGAACGCCTGCTGAACGCTGCACCAGAGACAGCTCTCTAAACCCGCCAGACTACAGCCTGGACCGCCTGCAACGACACATTTCTAGTTCCTACACGATTCAGAGGTGTGGACCTATTAGAGTGCAGAAACAGAGGTAGGAGCTTTTTTAGCTGTTTTCAGTTGATGACTAATACTGAATGTAGAAGTTTGAGTATTTGTCTTAGCGCACTTCAGCGATACAAACCCACACTGATGAAATCTAACCACAAAGTGGTTTTGTCGAGATTGTTGAAGTGCCAAAGAGGTGTAGCCGAACAGATGCACCTTAGCTGAGTGGGCTTCGTTCACGGCAGGCTAAAAACTGTGTGGGAACCTGTCAGCACATAAGAACAACTGTTTCTCAGTTTGAGTCATCTGCCAACTGTGCCCTAGCAATAACGCACGTGACCCTTGATGCCACCGGATGATTTATGAGACGTCTCCCACCATCTGTGAGCGCAAACCACAGCAGGACGGCTACGGTAAACATGCTCATGGTTCGAAGATTATGAGGAGTTTTTAGGAGGGCTTACCTGTGCTCCGCCTGAGCCGTGCTTGTCTACTTTTGTATGCACACAAAGCTCCCTCAAATTCTCCTTCACGAGATTTAGAGCTTTCCCCTGGCACACTGTCAAGGACAACATTTAAAGAACCCGAGTGTTTAACCTCCAGCTAATCATGTCTTTGTGAGAATGGCGGGATTAGAGCATTGGTTTCTGCATGCCTGGAAGGGTTAGGCCAGTAATGGGCTTGATGAATGACAAAAATGGCTCGGGGAAGGGATCTGCCAACTGACACTGGAAGACAAATGTGCTGGTGGCCTGACAGCTCCGAAAAGAGGCTTAGCTTAATTCCTGACCTGCATCAAAATAGAGCATTACCGTGCCATGACACTAATTGAAAACAAGCAGTTTAAGCGAAACCAATCTTATAAACACAGGCCACACGGTTTCATTTCTTCGTTGTTATTGCATCGTCTGGTGGAAGGGAACCGCAGCACACGCTGTTCACGCTTTGATTAAACAGGATGCAAATTAGATTTAAACCCCAGTGCCATTATGACCCCAGGGTCTATTAAGGACTCTGTGCTTATTATTTAGCTTTACTCAATTAGTCTGTAACCAGTTGTGCCATGTGGCCTCTACCACTCATTACCGACTAGTCTGTTCTCCTCTCTGGAGACTTAAAGTCTCCTCCAGCATTCATCTCATTACAGATCTGGAAGTTTCTGAAGCATTGCATTCTGCAAGCTCCTTTAAACTTTTTTGGGATTCATGTTTAATGCGTTTCTCCACACATTTACTGTTCCCAGCGTTTGAATGACCCCTGCAGCTGTGTCATCCTGTTCAATACAAACAGGGATTTGGAGCGAATAAGTTGCTCCTTGTGTTTCCCTCCTCCGTGGACCCCTGGTGTTCAGGAAAGGCGGTCTACCCCTTGGAGAAGCTAGCAATCCATTATGGGCTCTCAAAAGACCTTTCACTATAGATACAGCAGCACTGGAGAAAAGGCCCAAATTGACAGCTCTACACAAAAGAGATTTACAGCTTTGCTTTATGTGCATGAGTGCTGTTCAAAAGGAGGTAATTGCAGCTTGTATAGACGGGCGAATCCTTAAGGGATTTCACCCCTTTATCACATTTGCATTCACTATTAGCGCCCCCGCCTCTGGGGGATCAATAAATGTCATGGTGAATCCAACATCATTTGCAGTATGGCAGTCATGAAAAGGCTAATGCTGTAAAAGTAGAGATATCCCTACTCTAATTTTTTTTTTTTTTTTTACAAGATCTGCTTCCCTTATTTTACACTGTTGTCTTTGCTTACTGGCCCTTACTTTTGAGTGGTATCGCTCATTGCTAATCATTGCTCATAAATGTGTGAGGTAATAGTCCGAGAAAGCTTATTATTATGTTGGTGTGAACCCATTTCTTCTACAGTGTGACATATTTATGACCTAAACAGGATATTCAGCAAGAAAAAAAATAATCAGGAATTGAGCACAAAGGTGGATACCAACATAAGTTAAAATTGCATACATTTTTTCCACAAGTGACTTTTCTTTTTTTTGTGGGGTTTAATTTGTCTTCTCAGATTGAAGTGGGCACAGAGTGTAGCATTATGACAGTGAGGTTTGCCAAGGCAATTAACGTAATCTTCTTGTACTCAAAGTGACTGAAGCGCTGTTGAGTATGAGGATTCTCTAACGATCATCTGGCCTAGTCTACCGTGTGTTGACTCAGTATTTTTTTGACCTGCAGGTCTTGCTGATGTCGCTAACACCACAAAGGCGAGAGCAGAAAACAGTGAGCACAATGCCACGAGGAGGAGACATTTAGAACCCAAGAAAGACTAAAGGAAACCTGATAGAAAAAGCTGTTTGTTATCACTTTTGGGAACTTGGAGTGCATCTGGACAAGTAAAGAAGAACATTGTCTCCAAACACCTCGACATGTTTGCCCCGACGACAGCCCTGCCTCCTCCTCCTCCCCTCTTAACAGGAAGTGCTCTGCCAGTGCCCAGTGCACCATCAACTGCTCCCTACACAGGTACAGCTGCAACAAACAGTCTGAAAAAATAAATTACATATCTTCTAGCTGTGCTCTGATTTGATCTGCCGCGTGCCCTCTAGATCATGACCTACTGCGGCAGGAGTTAAACTCTCGGTTCCTGGCCTCCCAGACTGTCGATCGAGGAGGCGCACCAGGTCCCCAGGCCTACCTGCGCACGGAATTTCACCAGCACCAGCACACACACCAACACACACATCAGCACACCTTCTCTCCCTTCTCCCATTCCATCATGCCCAGCCCAGCAGCACCACTGGTGCGTACCCCTGCCAGACAAGTGAGGAGAAATACTCATAATAATCAGGGTTTCAAAATTCTACCAGTTGCAGTGTACAAAGTTGCTAAGTTAAGGTCTCTTTATCGCTTTTCTTACAGTTTGACAAATACCCCGCTAAAGTGGACACCTTCCATAGACACAGTGTAAGTTATATTTCTTGTGCACATAATGGCCTTTGATTTGAGTGGCATTTTTCTTTTACTGAATTAATAAAGAAAAAAAAAAAAAAAAAAAACAGGTAATTGACTTTTTTTCCTCACAATTCTTTTTTTTTCTTTGCAATTCTGAGAAAAGGCCAAATTGTGAGATATGAACTTGCAATTGCAAGGGGAAAATGGTGGAATTGAGAGTTGTGGCTAGGCTTTAAAAAAATAAAAAAATAATAAAAAATGAGAATTGTGGGATGTAAACTCAGAATTTTGAGGAAAAACTGTCCGAATTGCAAGCTGTGAACTGAATTTCAAGAAAAAAGTCAGAATTCTGAGTTTAGATCTCACAATTATGATTTTTCCCCTCTCAATTACGAGTTTATATTTCATAACTCTGCATCTATATCTCACAATTCTGACTTTGTTTCTCACAATTCTAAGATGAGACAAAACCTGCAATTGTAAGAAAATTATTGTGAGTCATTACTTACCATTGTAATTTTTTATTCGGTGACAGAAGCTTAAAAAAAACTGAACTGTGAGATGTAAACTTGAGTTCAACATTGTGCTTCACTGAAATAGGGCCAATTTTGATTTCACTTTAAAGGCCAGAAACAGACATTCTTTTGTGTCCTAAATTAGCATGAACAGACTTTTGTTTCCTGACATTAATGACATTTTCCCGCTGTTTCGCTACAGTTGGTCCCGTCCTATCCGTCAGTAATGACTGGAATACCTCCAATGGTTCCACCTGCTGGACCATTCAGCTCTCTCCAGGGAGCTTTTCAACCCAAGGTTAGCCTGCCACTCTGTCTCTTAGCATTCTGTTTTGTTCAAAACCCACCATTCTTAAAAGGCCTTGACAACACTGATAGAAGCCTGTGAATAACTTGATTTTTCTTGAGTTGAGATGACCTCCCACAAAGAGCGAGCAGAAAAAATAAGTATATGGTTGAACCAGCCACACTTATTATTTGCACAAGAGAGAATGTGTACTGAGGAAGAACAGCACATCTTATGGATTTGTGATGATGATAATAATTTAAATAAATATGGATGCAGTATTCACAAATGTTGTATTTGCAGGCTTCCAACCCACTAGAGGTGGTGCCAAGACCAGGATCAGTGGCACACCAACTTTTACAGAAGGACTCCAGAGTAAGTTTCCATGGGTCAAAATCTGAGCCACACAAATCTTGAAATATTTACAGCTGTTCTGTCTAACATTGTAAAAATATAAGGATAATGTGTTTTTGTTTTTTTTTAGCTTCTTGACCCCATGTGTCCTAAACCAAAGGTAATGTTTGCATGTGATTATTCAACTTCATTATTAAACTTGTAAATCAGAAACTCAATTCTTTACCCATCATTCACTGCTTTTTTATATTTTTCTCAGAAACCTGGGAAGTGGTGTGCAATGCATGTCCACATTGCATGGCAAGTTTACCATCATCAGCAAAAAATGAAGGTAAGCACAAAATAAACGACTGTTCTTTTTCAAGATGTTAAATATGTCTAGTTTTGGTCAAGTTATCTGTAATCTGCAAGTTACCATTTTCTATTCCTGGGGTTACAGAAGCAGATGGAGCCACATAAGTTTGACTTTGGGTTTAAGCCTGAGTTTCAGAACAAATCGCCTGGCTCAAGATTCATGGGATTGCAGCCACGTGATTTACCCCGTCCCTCCACCATCCTCTCTAATGCAGGTAGGAATTACAGCATGGATCAAATCCACACTAGTCACTGTAATTTAGCCAAATATGATGTTCTTGGATCGCCAAGTTGTTGGTCCAAGAAATAACATCCCATCAACCAATTAGATTATATGGTTATGGTTTAACACTAGGTATATTCTTATCAACCTGCTCCTTTCCATTGATTTGAAGGTAGTACAGTCCTCCTGCTAGAAGGCCAATGTCCTACAGAGTTCAGCTCCAGCCATGATTAAACATCTGAGCTAATCAAAGACTTCAGGATTACTTGAAGGATTACTTCCAGGTATTTTAGGGAAGGTTGGAGCTATATTGTGCAGAACGCTGGCCCTTCGGGAACAGGACTGAGTTAGGAACTACTGTCAGTGTCAACATTAATGAATGCCCATGATATAAGCAAGCAGTGTCCTCTGATTATATAAAACATCAATTTTATAAGCTTTATAAGAGGAAGTCTGACAGAAACAGGACTGTGCTCATCTGTATTTGCATCTGTCTTGTTAGGTCCCACACACCCTTCAGTTTCCCCCTATGGATCCCCACCGCATACCCCAAACAATCTCAACAGTGTAGTCCCCAATCACGGTAAGACATTAGATCAACATTATTGCTCAAAATCAAAAATGTATTCCTTGTTGTGTAGAGTCTCTTAATAAGCCACTCACCTTTGCAGGCCTAAGTATACTGAGTTCATCTGCCTTTGGAGGACTAGGAAACCCATCAATAAGTAAGGACATCATTTATCCTCTCATGAAAGGATCTGCTTCTACTGTAGGTTTTTTTAAAAAAAGTAATCTTCCTCTGACTGATGATAAAAATCATTCACAGCACCAAGTGCAGCACATGGGACTAAAGATGGTAAAACAGTGCCAACTTCAAGCGGACCACCTGAGTCCTGGAACAGACTGCAGCAGACGCCCCCATCCTTCCCGACGCCCCCTCTCTGTTCAAGGCCTTCTGAAACTGAGAGAGCTCCCTCCATACTAGACAGAGCAGCAAATAAGAAAGATTCCCTAGAGAACAAAGATGACAAGGAAAGGTACGTACCAGCTATTTTTTTCTAGTCGGACAGAGTTTATCTTAATTTTTAATTAAATGCCTAAAAGGGCTAATTAAGATCTTCAGGATTACCTTAGGATCCTCTAGGCAAGTGAGTTTGGGCAGGTTGGAGATAAACTCCATAGGACATTAGCTTCCATTAGCAGGACTGGAGACCACTGGTCCTAAATAACCTACCTCGTCAGGAATTCTTGGAGATGACCTCCTGATCAAGAGTTCAAATAGATAATGTTTTTTTGTTTTTCAATCATTGCAGGGAACCTAAAGAGAAATCAAATGGACAGCATTCGTCCCCCATCAGAAATACTGCACTGGACAACAAACAACCAACAGAGTCCTTAAAAAGTTCCATTCGAAATGATCCCAAGGAAGAGGACCAGCCAAGAGAGAAAACACAAGCCCAAGAGCTTCCACAACAAACTCAAGAAACTGAGGAGCAAAAACACAAAGAGATCCAAAGTGACAAAAGAGAAAAGGACGTGAAAAGTGAGCAGCACCCCACTGATGACAAGCCGGCAGAAAAGGAGAGTTCATCACCCAAGCAGCAGAGAGAGGATCTCAAACGGCCAAACAGTGATAGCCAACCCTGGGAGCCAGCTGAGAAGAAGATTAGAGTCGAGTATGAAACCCATGCCAAAAGCAGCAAGGTGAGAGTGAAGGAGGAGAAGAAAGACGACCAGGACCGTGAGGTTACAACACACCAGAAAGTTTTGGAAAAAACATGGCAGGATTCCAGAGCCTCTGCTATTAACCATTCACCTCTTTCAACTATTCATTTGCCATCCTTTGGAATCGCAGCTGGCCACCCTGGTCTTGACAGAACTAGGCTGGTGTCACCTTTTCTGGGAATGGGACCATTACCTGGTGCCGAAAGGCTGCCTTACTTGCCTCAACACTGGGAGTCTATGCGGAATGTTTACCGGGGTTTAGATCTTCCTCGTAGGGACTCCTTGGGCAAGGACCTCTTAATAAGAACCGACCCCCTGCAACGTACCATGATGGGGCACCCTGCGTACTCACGAGAGCCATTTCTGCAGTCCATGGTCCTGGAGCAAAGGAGTCAAATGGAGGAACGACAACGCCTGGCCTTCCTGAGAGAAGAGAGCGAGCGATGCCGCCTACTGGCTATGCATCATACTGCACTGGATCCTCAACTACTGCCTCCAGGACTCTTCGCAGCCGCTTACCCCAGCACAGGGCTCCTACATTACAGCTCGCTCAGTAGGACTCTACCTGCTGCTTACGTACACACCCAACCACACCCACTTTTCCCAATGCTGGCAGCACGTCCAGGGTCTCCGAGACGGATGACCCCTCTCACAGACAGACCTGTTTTCCACCCGCACAGAGATACTGAGACTCGGTGAACTGGACTTCATCAGAATCTGATGGACTCGTGTATGTCAAGCACTTCATGTGAAACAAAGTGTAGTCATGAAATGTACA
Organism: Carassius gibelio; assembly: GCF_023724105.1. Taxonomy (NCBI): domain Eukaryota; kingdom Metazoa; phylum Chordata; class Actinopteri; order Cypriniformes; family Cyprinidae; genus Carassius; species Carassius gibelio. The sequence continues at coordinate 14,244,076 of NC_068385.1, forward strand.
GTGAAGGAAATGTTTTTTTGTTGAGTTTTTTTCCCCCCAAAACAAAAAATGACTTTATTAAAATGACTTCTGAGAAAAAACGACTTTACTTGTTCTTTTTGAATGTTAATGATATATTTGAAATTAAAGGGATTAAAAAAAATATATAAAAATACACAACTATTTACAAGAATAGCAAGGAAACAATGGAACAATACAGCACAATATACAAATTATTTAACAAATATCAACACAAATTAATTATATGTTAGCTATTTATGTAAAAAAAAACTCATATTGTTCTTGATAATAATAAAAAATACACGCAAATGACAATATTTTAAAACAGAGCTAGAAATATCAAAAGGTAAAAATTTTGTAAAACACTAAGAAATAAGTGCTACATAGAGCTTTCAGAAAGAACATTTTACAGATATGTATTAGACATCTGAGATCATGTAAAAAGCTAAAATAAAACACTAGCAAAATGCTAGAAATAAATTTAAAAAAAGATGATGATGCCATACATCATCCTCTAAACTTTGCATTTTAGTTTATAATAACATAGATCAAATTTAAAATGCTTAATCTACTGAGGTTAAACAGGTTGTGTATTCCTCCACAGATTATCTCTGATGAAACTGTATTTGATAGGTATGAGATTATACCACATCCATTCCTAGACCTCTAGCCACTGCAGTCAGAGCTCTAACGGCCCCTGATGGCCCACCGGGCAGGGCCTCTTCCTCTGGATCCCCACTGACTTCAGTCACAGTGTTCAACACACAATACACAGATGTTTCATCACCTTTTAATCCACTGCCGTCGGTACACTCCAGGAGCTCTGAGGTTGAGGAAGATGAGGAAGGAGACGAGGGTGAGGAAGAGTGTTGGGGAGTGCTATTCCCGCTGTCGAGATGCACTATGGGCTCCTTGGAGTGATTGGTTGAACCAGCGACCTTACGAGGGGTGCGTTTTTCAGCCATGTTTTTGATCAACTCTTCTGTAACCTCTACAGTTTCATAACGCACCATGTTGAGCCGCAGATACCCATCCTCGTCCTTCTTGTACCTGTTCAACAAGCAATTTTTAGTACACAAAGGCAAATGAATAGCTCAGAAGAAAGTAAATACACTTGAAGATACTATTAATTGAATACCTAAAACGGGAGTGTCCAGATGGCCATTTGAGTTGATGCTTCTTTCGAAGGTGGAGGGTGAGAGTGTAACACCAAGAGAAGGTCTTGTCACAAAGGTGACACTTATACCTCGGAACCATGTTGTCCTATAGCAGACAGATATCACACGTTATTTTAAGGTAAGAATAAAAAGGGAAAACCGTGAAAAACATGTTCATTACTCAAAATAAAATCTAAAATGTGTGTGTAAAAGATGATTAACACAACTGAACACATCATCACACAAAAAAGTAAACAAATGAATCATTTTTAAAATGTATAAAAGTGAAAAGGTCAGTAAGTGAAAAAAAAAAGCAGAAATGCAAAGCTTATTATTAAAGCACTAAAATAAATCAGTAAAAATATTTTGATTTGAGCTGTACAAGTGCATAAACTTGTAAATTTAAAAAACCGACGAAAGTCTTTACACAAACAAGGCCATTAAACACTATCACACTAGTTTCATACTTCGCTATGGATGTGGCTAAATTATTTCCTGTAATAATCAACATTTTGAATCAAATGCTGTCAGCAGCGCTCAAAACGGTTCCTTTAAACATGAAACATGGCTGGGGTTATGGCACCCTCTGCTGCTGGCTGACCTCATGTACTCGTCTGTAGTGCTGGCTCATGGTGTGTGCCATGCGTGAAGAGTATCCACAGCCCTCTACTGTGCAGCGGTACGCTGCTCCCTCATTGTGTGTTTCCATGTGTCTCCGCAGATCATGCTGGTTCTTGAAGCTAAAAGGAAGGAGTCAAACCATTACATGTAAGAGATCTATTCTTCAGCACTTCACTGAGTGTATGTGGACAGTGTGCGAACTCTGAGCAGCCACCTGCTCTCACAGAAGTCACATGGGAAGGGCCTCTCATCGCAGTGACGGAATTTGATGTGGATCTTTAGGGTGGAAAGAGACGTGCAGGTCATGTCACAGAGAGGACATTTGATATGATTCACTGCAAAAACACAAACAAACAAACAAAAAGGTAGAAGAAACTGAGGATTATATATAACACAACTGACACTACTGGATGTAAACAAAGCTGAGTTGTATAAAGACATTATTAATACTGTTATTTTCTATCTTTTTTTCCATGTCTATCTTTAGTATTTTCAATAATATTCAATAATTCAACTGTATTCATAACTGAGGCAGTCCATCTGTTTTGTTGTTTGTTTGTTTTTTAGTTTTTTCTGTTCATCTGTACCTTTTATTCTTTCTTTCTGTCTGTTTAACAATACTTTAAAACCATTAATAAAATAATCAAAAAAACTGTAATTTTCGTGTTCATTACTGTGAAGCTGTTTTGAATCTGTGCGGAATAAAGCACTATATAAATAAATATGACATGACATACAAAGCATCTTTAAAAAACAAAACTATTTTTCAGATGTCTATTTTTATGAAGCATCCTAAATTTAGGGATGCATGACATTCTACCTAATAATCATAAGCTGATAATTATTTTCATCCTATAACTGATATAAAAATGTCATACTTAATAAATAAAAAATAAATACAGAACATTGAAACTAAAATCTATATTTTAGAATTACATTATAAATGTACATTACATTATAATGTAATGTAAAATCAGGAAATGTGCAAGCACAACTTCATATCCAATAAATTTAAAGGGGTCATGACTTGAGAAATCTAACTTTCCTTGATCTTTTGACGTTGTTGTACTATAAAAACATCCTGTAAGTTTAAGAGCTCAAAACTCCCTCGTAAGTCCAAAAACAGCTTTTATTGAAACCAAGCTCTGAAATGAATCGTTTCAGATTTTGCCATTTTATGACGTAAGTGCAGTGAAAGACCACCTCTGACCACAGTAAACACTTTTACTGTAAAACACCAATCTGACAAGATTACCACAACATCTTAGTAACTGTGTTCATTCTAATGCTTAATCTGCGATCACTTCTATGTAATGATTCATGTACAGTCAGATGTTCTTTGTCTCAAAATCATTTATTGCTGTTTATGCGTCATCAAATCAAGCCAGTGACTACTACACACTGTTTCTCTTAGTAGCATGAAAATACTGTTATTTAAATTGAAATTAAATTATATACAGAAAACGTATCAAATAACGCTCCCTTAATAATTGCCTCACCATGCTGACGAACATGGTCTCTCAGAAGCCTCTCGTTGGCAAAAGCTTTGTCACAATGTCCACATGTAAGAGAATCTGTAATAAAATATAAAACAACTACAGACTTAAGTGATATTTAATGGACATTCTTAAACATCGGAGTTGCTATATGGTCAGTGAGTGAAGAGAAACTATCCTTAATAAACTGACCTTCTGGTTCTGCTTGTCTCTGGATATGGTCGAAAAACTTGGTATTGCTGGAGAACATACAGCCGCAGGTGGGGCAAGCGACCAGCCGCTCCTGTGTGTGACTGCGCAGATGCTCACGTAGGCGGTACTTGATTTTAAAGAAAGCATCGCAGCCTGAAAAAAAAAAAAGTAAAAATTATTGACATAGGAACATTTGAAACACTGGTGAAGCATTCCTGCTTTCAGGGCCTACCTGACCAGCTGCAGAAGAGAGCCTGCTGTCGATCAGGAAGGGGCTGGAGCTCAGTGCAGTGTGCATGCATGTCAACATGACGGTAGAACCACTCAGGGTTATTAAAGGAGCTCTGATAAAGCAAAATAAATAAATAATAGATAAACTCATTGTATAATGTCTACGTTAAAGGACTAATTCAACCAAAGATGAACATTTGCTGAAAATATAGTCAACCTCAGGCCATCCAAGATGTAGATGAGCTTGCTTCTTCATCAGAACATTTTGTAGAAATTTAGTATTATATTCAATTCAAGTTTATTTGTATAGCGCTTTTTACGATAAAAATTATTTCAAAGCAACTTTACAGAAAATTAAGTTTCTACAATATTAAGTAGTACCGTAGCTTATAAGTGGTGACTGTTAGTTTATGTGAATATGACAGGAATTTTCAGAAAAAGTAATACTTTATATTATTTTCTCACCAATGGATCCTTTGATGCGAATGGGTGCCATAGAAAATAACATGTTCATCTTTCATTTTAAACCCTCAGTTCGGGCAAAAATACCTGTACATAATCCATAATAACATTTCATCCAGTGGAGAAAGTCCATCCCCTGTTGTCCTTTCAAATTAAAATCCACTAACATATTTATTTAGGACTGATTTTGTTTGTATTCGGCACTTAAAATGTGCATATTTCTCTAATGATTCAGACATGCCTGAATTTTTTCACTTGAGAAATCAACATTATAGAAATAGGACTTGATGGATTGGAGTCGTGTTGATTACTAGTAGACTACTGTGAGGTTTTTATCAGCTGTTTGGACTCTCAATTTGACGGCACCCATTCACTGCAGAGGATACAATGCTGAGCAAGTGATTTCTCTAAATCTGTTACTATGAAAAAAAAAAAAAAAAAATATATATATATATATATATATATATATATATATATATATATATATAATTTACCTACATAATGGATGGCCTGAGCACATTTTCAGCATATTTCAATGTTTTGGTACACTATTCCTTTAACGTAAAACAGAAATCAATGTGCTACAACACTAACATCACAGTGCTGCCACTGACAGACGAATCCCTCAGAAACATCCGGGACTAGGCTGCTGCTGTGAAGGTCCTGAGTGCAACTAGGCAGTTCGGGGTGGGACTCGAGAAGCTGAGTCCCAATGTATTTCAGCTTGCTGTGGAAAATGTGGAAATGGGCATGAGCGATCAGCTCACTTTGGCTTCCCATCGCCAGGAACTCACAGCCCCTCCATAGACACGGATAATCCTCTATAACAGACAAGATATCAGACAAAATCATCCTAATACATATGCACTGACTACGATTTTAAACCAATTCAAATGTTGTCACAGACATTGCATTAAAGATCTGCCTCATTTGCCTACATATGCATGCATTACAATGTCCTACCCAGTTCCTCCATTGCATCTCCTTCCCCAAGATGCTCTTTGAGATGTAGAGACATATGATCACTCAACTCCTCCATGCTTGGACTCTTGAAAGTACATGATGCCCACTCGCATGCCACCACTATTTTGGAGACATTTCTTCTTTTTGCCATCGTTACCTTTGAGAAAGCGAACAACTACATCAATGAAAGGCTTCAGTATACTAAAGATATTGGATTTGGTAATGACAACACTCTTACCGTGCCTTTAAAACAATTAACGTGACAAGACGTCAGCTCGTACGATGTAAACAAACGTTTAATTGCTGGTGATGTAAACAAGGTCGAGTTCTTGTTGTTTACTTCACGCTACACATACTAACAAACCTCATTACAACAACGTAATACACCAGAGAGGTTATGAATGATTAAAGTCACTTACTATGATGTTAATGAGTCACAGGCTGGTTTGAGGATCAGTTGCTAGTTCAGTTTCATTTATTAACTGGTGAAGATTTAGAAGCGCGAGCACACGTTCAAGCATCAATGTAAAGGAAACTCACATAGTTTTAAAATATACTGAGAAACCGGCCTCTGTTCATTAAAACTGCTTCGTTGTTTGGAAAAGTAAATTGCCTATAACTTCACGTCCGTAGAGCGGAGAGAGGAACGCGCGTGATTTGTTTGTTTGAGAGACGCAGAAGCTCGTGACGTGTGTTTCCGTGTCAGAGACAAAATAAAAGCCTGCCTGAATTTTTTTTTTTTTTAAATTAAAAAAGCCTGCCGAATCCTTTGGCTGACATGGGGATTACAGAAATATTCGAGTAAATACAGCTTTACAACTGTGTGGCAGTGCATTGCAATGTATTTTGACAGAACAAGAAAAAACATATTATGCAATTATTAGTAGTATTACTGGAGTTCAAAGACATAAAATTAATAAAATAATGTTAATTAAAATATGATAATAAGTAGTTGGAATTAAAAATGTGACTTTTTTGTGCTGTTCTCTAACTTTAGAGCTGGGATGTTGTACATTTGAAGAGTTTTACATTAAGAGTTCAGTGGAACAACTGTGTAAGAATATTTTTTTTAATTTGGAGCTACATTGTCTCATTGTCTTCATTTTCACTAAACCACACCCAGACAGTATTGTGCAGTGACTTGAATTAGCCAACACTATGCAGAGCTGGGGACTTGAATTATTTATTGAATTTTGTGAGGATGACCGAGTAGCTGCTTGGAGTTCTGTCCATCTGCAATGTTTCTTTTCTGACAATGACAGCCGGCAGCACAACCATCCCCATCTATGTTTTTAAAGTGTAAGATTCTTACATAAACTCACATATATGATTTTATTATGTCTCTTTAATATATATATATATATATATATATATATATATATATATATATATATGTGTGTGTGTGTGTGTGTGTGTGTGTGTGTGTGTGTGTGTGTGTGTGTGTGTGTGTGTGTGTGTGTGTAGTGGATCAGTTTTTCACTAGTGTGCTTCAGCCATATGTAGAAAATTCCCTTAAGTCAAAGAAACAGTTTTTATGTGGACATATATATGTATATAGTATAGTATAGTATAGAATAGTATAGAGATATATTTATGTTTTAAATAAATAATGACAATTTCCTGTTCTTTTAAAAGATTTATATTGCATGAGGCCATTTTCCATTAAAGGATGATTTATCATCCATGAAAGTTCAAAGTCACAAACCACATTGCAAATATATTGTTTTTACGATTTTAATCAGTTTCATTCAGTGCAAGCTCACACACAACACAAGCACATCACACTTAGAATTATCACTTGGACATCTGATGGCCCTGTGTTGCTCAATGTACAGGCACTACTGTTATGGAAAGCATAGCTTGAGGATAGCACCTAGAATAGTGTGTTCAGCACGTGTAGGACAACCCAGGAGGAGCTCGGGACCAAGAGGCTGGAGATTTACACTGAGAGGGCTCTCACCGCTCCAGACCAGATTGAGTCAGAATGATGATTAACATACAGATGACTATGAAGGGCATGCTTCTGTATGTCAATCACATGGACCTCAGCTGTATGCTTAGCAGCATTCTTCCCGATTCAATCATCCATATTACAGCATATGCAAGGAAAGCAGGCAGTTTTAGGTTTACATCAGTAAATTCTCTTATTACAAAGCATGATGCATATGAGAGCACATCTGAATGTTGCTTTATTGAGAGCAGAGCAAGCTAACCTTAAATATGTCTCCATAGCATAAAGCTCTACACCACATGGTTACAATAACACTTTAAGAGAGACCATGCCTTAGTTTTTTTTTATAAATGACTGGCACTGTTGTCGAAAGATCTGAAATACTCTTTTTGATTCTTAAAAGTGAAGCTGGATCATGTTCATTTGTTGAACATGGTACTCTTGTTGACTTGTTAGGCTCCTAACTGCTAATTTCAAGTGTAACACTGTCACACAACCTTTAAACATGCAGTTTTAGATGTTAAGACATTCTAGCGTTCATTGTTGACCATTTGTGAGGAATACAACATTGTTATAATCCAAATGTGTAATGACAAATATTACATCTTAGTGTATGAGCAATGCTATTGATGCATTTAATTAGAGTGGTTCTTGTACTTTAAATACAGTCCATATCACATTGCTTGAAAGAAAATACCCTTATTTTTGCACTAAATATTTTTGAATGCAAGAAAAAGCAAAAACCTTATCTTTTATAATAAGGCATTTTGGCCGTTTGCTCAGAGGCAGCATGCAACAAGGATCCGTGAATCATCTTTGCTACAGAGAAAGCTTTTGATGTATATGGAAAGGGAGCAGACACAGGCCAAAAGCAAATATAGATTCATAACAGACTGGACAGTGGCCACACAGTCAAGACAAATCAAGCAGACAAACCTTATTCCACTACAACATGTAGGTAACAACACCATCAGAGTCGGGCCATTAGAGTAAGGTCATGAACAAGGGGATGAGAGTCCTCTATTCCATATTATAGCCTCCTCAACCCCCCCAAACACAAAAGTGCACTTAATCTTTTGTCTCAGCTAGTCTGTTGATCATTTCTTTGCTTTTCTTAGTGACCCCTCCTTCTGGCTTTGGCTCCCGGTTGCTCACTGAGGTTTTCTTCTTGTCAGCTTGACTCCCAGCGATTGGCTTCTCCTTTGATTTTTTCACTGTTTTGCTATGGCTTGTTGTCTTTTTTGGTTTGGAAAGTAATATATTATGCTTCTCCACCTACAGAAAAAAAAATTGAGACAATTGTACATTATTTCAAACTGATATATACATACATATGCTATTCCTGTTTGTTTTTAAAAAGTAAACACGAAAAATAAAAATTTACTTTACTTTTACCATATACACTACAATTCAAAAGTTTGGGGTCAGTAAAATGTATTGATTGATTGATTGACTGATTCACTGAGAGAAAACTTTTATCAAGCAAGTTGATCAAAAGTGATATTTCTATTTCAAAAATCCAAAAGATTTCTGTTTTCATTTGAACTTTCTATTTATCAAATAATCCTGATAAAATATTGCATGGAAAAATGACAACATTAGAATGATTTCTGAAGAATTGTGGAACACTGAAAACTGCAATAATTGCAGCGGAAAAGTTTTGCCATCACAGGAATAAACTGCATTTTAAATGGAAAACAGTTACTTTGAATAATAATAATTCACAATATTACTGTTTTACTGTAGTTTTTTATAAAATAAATGCAACCTTGTTGGACATAAGAGACTTAAAGTATTTGAGTTTTTGAACAGTAGTGTAATGTAATTTGTCATTTTTACCCACAAACCTTAAGCACCTTCTGACCTTCTGACGGGCCATAGAGTTAGGAAACAAATAAATAAACAGGAAAAGTGTGTAATTTACAGTCATAACACGATCACTGGCTCTCCAGTGCACACTGTACATTTACAATGTCAATAAAATAATTTAGAAAATGTGAATCATGATTCAGTTAGTACTGTGGCATCCAAGTTAGTATCTCATGACAGAAATACGTGTTAGGATGTGATTGTGGACCTTGAATGTGCTAAATGCAGATGATGTGTTTAAAACAAAATGTAATTTGTTCTACAAACTCAAAAAAAGAGATGCAGTCATTTGTGATGAAAGCTTGTGTTTAAGCCAAGTCCTTTAAAGCAAGCTATCAACATTTGTCACAAAGGTTATATAGCATATATAATATGTGACTAGTTAACCTTCACTTTCCAATTATAGAACATTTCTGTTGTTTTGCAAGGTTTCCATATTCTAGCAATGTTGTGCTTTGCACAATAGCATTACCACAGTGGTCAATGTGAGCTTAGTTTTGATACTAATGGAGTGGAGCCCTATTAGTATCTCTTGGCACTCAACCACTTCTGCTCCATGTTTCTGAAGCCAGAAACCTTGCACAAATAATTTCTATACACTTGCAATGCAAACCAAAGAGAGCCCCTCTTGATAGTGAAGATACTACCGTTTCATGCAAAAGAAAAAAAACAGTGTTCAGAAAATCCTCATTGTAAAGGGGATTTAATCAGCAATGGTCCCACTGAGGATCTCTGTGATGGGGCAGCTGTATGGTGAAATACTCTAGATCCATGCTGTCCAAAAGAATCACTGAACACACCTGACTACAGAACAGAGCTTCTGTCACTGTCAGAACAGTCCTATGAGAGTGAGAGAGGGAGGGGCTACATCAACACATTACATGCACATCAACACTAAAAGACGGTCCTAGTTTAACATATTTGGTTTTCCATTAAAAAGGAATCATTTTAACCCAAAATGAAAAATCTGTTATTTTTATTTCCAAACTAGTATTACTTTCTTCTGTGGAAGACGACTCAAGAAATTTTGAAGAATATACTACTCAGGACTAGGGCTGTAAACAAATATTCTAAATTTGAATATGTATTTAAAAAACGAATTTTGAAGGTGAAAGTTAATATTCGAATAAAAAAAAAATGTGGGAAAAAAGGCCCGCGGTAGAAGAGGCGTGGTTGTCCGCTAGCGCGCCTGAGGGTTCAGGGACAGGTCACAGCCTCAAAGGAGTTGCACTGTCTGGCACAGCATCACTGCTGAAAGTTAACGCGTCTTCATTGAAGATGCTCGCAAGTGCAGAGCCCAACTCGACCGCAGCAGAGAAAGTGAGGTAAAATTGTTGGCCCCGCGAGATAAAGTTGTATGCAAGCTATTTAAGATACAGTTAGCATACCATGCTTCGACCACTAGCAAGATGAGATCACATCTCAGAAATGTGCACCTAAATGAGCATGGCATAATGTGTGGAACTCCAGCTAAACAGTCACGTCTTGACACTTAATGTTACTTTGCATCGCCCGCCGAAAGCTCTTTGTCTGCAACATGACAAGAGGCCATAGATAAAATAATTTCGTTCATTTGTAAGGACATGAGACCGATCAGTATCACGGATGGGGCACGCTTCGGGGAGTTCTGTCAAGCAATGGATCCGAGGTTTGATTATTTATCGTTTCATGTCAAGGAAAAGTTCCATGTTTACCACAGCACAGCTCACTCGGAGCATTCAATGTCAGTTCTATATGCTGTAAAACTTCAATTAATGTTAATAATATTTGTTTCAATCACTGAATGAAGCCTGCTATATTTGGGACAACAGTCGTGACCTTAAATTGCTTGCACAAAAATTTGTTTGTTCATTTAAACCGTTATGCGCAGAGAACGTGAGGGTGAGAGAGCGTGAGGTCTGCAGTCTTGGCCATTAGTTGATTTCCTTGTTTTTGTGTAGGTAATACATTGTCATATATTTGTTTATACTTAAATACACTATCTTTACAAGTAGTAATGTCTCTTTGTATTATTTTGGCCTGTTATTGACGTAATGCGCGTCATTGACAACATGCACAACCAGATGTTCGAATAGTTTGAATATTTGTGTATTTTTTAGAGGGAATATTCGAACATCATTTTTGAGTAATTTTGACAGCCCTACTCAGGACACAAACCTTAATCTATAAATCTTAATTCTTTACTTAATGTACTGTATGTAGGATTAACACAGAGTGGTTGAACTAGGTATTGGAGTCCAAATTCAAAATATTGGAGGTTTTTTCCACCTGGCCCCTCCTCCTCATATTTGACGGAGGTTGCCAGATTGACACCAACAGGAACGAAGGCACTTGACGATGAATGAAATGAAATACACTGTGTCTTCTGCCAAATGGCAACCCGGGTGCCGAGACACAATTGGGTGAACTGCCAATGGGCGAGTTTCACAAACCAAAACAGAGACCGACTTTCAGGCCCGGAAAGCACATTTTCAAAAGAGAATAACTGCCTGTAGCATTCTTTTTCAGATAAACAAGTGTGTTAACTTAGCATGTTTCTTAAATATCTGCAAACATATTATGGTTTAGTAGAGTCAAACTTACATACAGCACCTTTAATATTCAAAATGTTTTAATGATAGAGATTCTGAATAATAAAGCCCCTGATGTCCGTTCCATGAACAAATCGTTTCTATAAAGAAATAGTTCACCCAAAAATGAACATATTTACTCAACCACAGGACATCCATGATTAAAACATAGATTTGGAGAAATTTGGAAGTTTCTTACAAACTTTTCAGTTTTTTTTTTTTTCTGAAGTTGTGGGGATTACTTGTGGATTCTTGTGATGTCTTTATCAGCTGTTTGGACTCTCATTTTGACGGCACCCATTCACTACGCCACTTTTTGTATTTTTAAGATGGAAAGTCCCATACCCATGGGAGTTAATGGCATTGCAAATAGCAACCAGTACAATTCTTCAAAATGTCTCCTAAGAAAATTAGTCATGCAGTCAGTGATGTTATTGTTAACTAAAACTATTATACATTTTTCATTAATTAAAATACAGTTTGAAATATAACAAAATTAAAGTAAAATATTAGATGAAAAACGTAAACATAAACAAATGCTTTGAAAAGAAATTTTGCCTCCACAACTAACTGAAATATAAGTTTAGATTGAAGAGCTAAAAATACTTAAAACTAAAATTAAAACAAAAATATAAAATAAAATAAAACTATATAAATTTTAACAAAAAATAATAAAAATTACAAAAGCACATTAATTACTTAGAATTAAATCTGAAAAGAACTTTAATAGTTTACAAATAATACTCAAATAGCACTGCATGGAGTGTTATGGGGTAAATTAATGGATGAACTATCCCTTCAAGACTTCGTTTTTCTATCTCAGAACTGATGGCATTAGAGTGACAGATGTTAGAGGCTCATATTAATTAAATATTTCTGAAAAATTCATAATCTTGCATTACAATTTCACCTCTCACAGTACAATTAAGTTTCTGATGATAGCCCTCATATCTGAAATTATTGAGTTCATCACTATGGTAATAAAACAGGGCACCTGAGAAAGCATCCTACCTTGCTGGACTCTTTGCTTGGTTCACTGTACAGACTTCGTATCCGACGGCGATCCAGCAGCTTGTTGTCTGTGGCATGAGGCTTGACCTGCTCTCCTTTATAGGTGGCACTGTAACTGGTCTCCAGGTAGGTCTTCTCCTCCACTAGGGGTTTGTACTGAGATTTGGCTTTGATGGGTTTCACTGGTTTGACATCTCTGTAAGCCTTGAACTCCCTCCTGGAGAAACACAGACATTTTGTAAATTAATCTTAGGCTTAAATAACTACACATAGTGTAATCATAAGTGGTTTATGGTTCATTGTCAGAAAACTAAAACAAATAACATGACTAAAGATAACAGATCAGCAACCATAAGGTAATGTATATGCTTTGTTTAAATGCCATCAAAAATTGAGGTACAGATCTATTTAAAGAGAGTAAAGTCAATATACAGCATAATTACCCAACCAAAACAGATGCCTTGTAAAGAAATCAGGACAAACTAATTGGGACATTGAGGTCTTGTATTACAGCTTCATGCAGAGTGAGTGTGCACAAAATCATCTGAAGACTCTAGAATGACTTGACATATTTTGGTGTTAAAAAAAATAAAAAAATAAAAACGCTTCAGACACCCACTTAAGAGGAAATTACACTGGTAAGTTGCTGATAAAATGCAGATACACAATGCAACAATTAAATGAATGCAAAAGAATGATGCACACAAAACTGCTGAAATGAACAGTTTCATATAATATTTACTAAAAATTAATGTAAAAGTGATTAGACAAGGACATTGTTAGCAGATGCTGAAAACTAACCTTAGGATGTTCTGGGAACCAAAAATTGCTACCTAGGAATCAGCCAATCCCAATAAGATAGATATCGCCAGATAAGATATATATTGCCAGGCAATATGACCAGGTTTACTTGACAATGACAAAATTCATAAAAATGAAACAGATTTGTATTATATCTACCTATATGAACTTCCAGATGTGACTTCCTCCTTAATCTGCCTGTTGACAACATCTGCAGCAGACCTCCTCTTTCCCTCCACAGGAACATCTGGCTGCATTTTGATCCCCTCTGACACATGCTCTTTTTTGTCTAACTTCTTTCTCCTTTCTTTACTCTCTTTTTCGTGCTGTTTTTCTTCAATCTCACATTTTTCCACACCGGTCTCAACCTCTGAAGTGGCCTGCTCCTGTTTGGAGAACTTGCTCTCCGCCTTACAAGGTGCAGCAGGAGTGGGTTGTTTGGGGATCCACGGATGATCTCCTCTTTTCGGAACGGGCCACGGTTTGTAATCTTTCTGGTACTGAGTCAAGTTGTTGAAAGGGGTCTTTGATGGCTGATACTCGTTTCTGGGTTTGCAGCTTCGTTCCGGACGCACACTCCATGCTTTGAAATCCTGGCGCATCACAGAAGCGCCTGAGCCGTCTTGAGATGCTGCTGCAGCGGCATCAGCTGCGGCGAGAGTCGCTCTGGTCAACGCCTCGTGATGAGCGCCATGGGCAGGCTGGGATTCTGTGATGACCGGCTTTTGTGATATTAATGGTTTGGGTTGAGGGTGCAGATGTTGCACCTCGGCCACATCTGAATACTTCGTGTATACCAAAGGCACTGCAATGTCACCTTTGTCGAACTCACTCCAGAAGCGGTTGATGCAGCAAGCCCTGGTGATACAGGGCCATGCCATGATCGATAACGACGAGGCGAAGCCTTGAATCTTACGAGAAACGATTCAGAAATGAGGACTACAACGCATACAATCTTTTTTTTTTTTTTTAAATCAGAACAACTATGCTGTTTCCATTAAATGTCCCTTAAAATAAGAGAAATCCGTCCAGATTGTAGATATTCCCTGTATCGTAGCGCACGCGCTTGCGCACTTCTCTCGGCGAGTAATTTCGACGCGCTTGTTTTCTCTCAGTTACGGATGTACATTTAAGATTTCTTTATAGAAACGACACCGTCCAGGCGAGTCCGTTGACAGTTGTATGACAAGACACCGCCCCGGTTCCCGTGTTTCCTCGGAAATCGCTCGTGGTCTGCGGAGAGAACTATCACCTGCAGCCGTCAGCGTCTGTCCAGCATCGGGTGGAGACGCCGCTCGTTTAACCATTTCAAGACTGGAACACCTCCACATCCACCCACGACTTAAACCATTTCTACCAGCGAACGCTACATGTTTTTGGGACTTGTTGATCTGAAGACCGGTTAATAGCATATTACATGATATAAGGGTCTAAAATTAGTTGTTGGTGTATTTCACAGCTGTGAACTATAAAAACATATCATAATACAGATACAACTGCCATAAACAATATTTAAAACTTCTATTATTGAGATACATTTAATAAAATTGAGCACATGTGCTAAAGGGACAACGGTGTCGATTTTAACAAAATGTATTACTGAATAAATTAAAAACACTTACATGTACAAAATATTCCCGCACTTATATGCAAAAGGTATGTCATATACAATATCAAATTATGATATTTTATTGTTTGCAATTTTTTATTAGGTGTTATGGGCCAATTAAACATGACATGCATGTATAGTTTTAAAATCTGGGGTGGATATCGGACCCACCCTGCATGAATGAAGCTACATCCACTTTTCTTTTGTTCTTTTCATTCTTACATGTGTACAACATACCATCTAGTGGTGCCTGCATTGATAGCAGCATGTGTTGCATGTGGATGTGTTTCCTTGTGTGTAACCCATGGGGTGGGGCCCAGTCAGCTCAGTGCATATATCAGTGATGCCGTCAGTGCTCTGCATCTAACTTCCATTGCATCCACAATGCATGGGCAAACTGTAAAGTAATACCTTATCCCAATTCAAATACCATGTCAGAAATTTCAGAAGCAGACAAAGTGGCAAAAGTGACAAATAAGAAAAAAGAACTGACGTCATAAACCTTAGTGCAAGCCTTTCTAATGGATTTCTTGGATAAGAGATTATTTGCACACATGCACAATCTGTTTGGCCTGCTGTTCTGTATCCTCAAATTTCCACTCTTTTGTCTTTTCCCCTTAATCAGTGGTGGAATGAAAAGTAAGGCAACAACATACGTAAGGCAACAACAGTTTTTTTTTTAGTTTGAGTGCTTTAAATTTGCACGCACATGGATACAAACCCTCTTGAATCAATAAGAGACCTGCAGCAGCTCCTTGGGTATTTCAGGTTTGGTACGCTCTCATTAACAAACTTACAGTATGTATTGTAATTGAACCCACCCATCTATTGACGCTAGTTAAAAATCCTATATAATTGTTTTAAGAAAATACATGCAAATGCTGCTCTCTTCGGGACCAATGTGGAATTGACTAAATACAAACCAAAAGATGTTATCCATGCACTATAACGTTTAACATCACTTTTCAATTTATTTTATGCATTTAGCTTTTGCATAGCAAACAGGATTTATCGCATTTTCAAAATATTTACTAAACATTAATAAAGACAGTGATCCCGCGAAACCGATGGTGCTCACAAAATATAACTTTTGTTTCCATACACTAGTTACCACATTGTGTAAAAATTAAACAACAGAAGACAGAATGCTGTCTGCATGAAGCAGTGCTCTGCATCTTTTGTATTTTTATGCAAAACTCTTTAGTTGGATATCTACTGGAGCAAGACTAAAATTGATCTGGTTATCACCAACAATATTGATACATGAATGTCAAATCTGTTTCAGTTCCTGTTTTTCATAGGAATAAATATACCACTACATTTCCAAAGAGTAAATGGTAATGCTTCAAGTTTCATTTGTTGAAACTGGATATATACATTAGTCAGCATGAACTAGCAATGAATAACAAATGCTGTATTAATATTAACTAATGTTAATTTCAATGTTTACTAATACATTTTTTTAATTAAAAGAAGTATATTTTGATATCTTATGGAGCTATTAATATTTAATGGACCTGAAGAACTAATAAAGAACAGTTGTATTTTTAATAAATAACACTTAAGGTGAACAAATACTGTACCAAACGTTTTCTTACTTTTATTAAATGCATATCTACAGGGATCTTTTTGTAGCCACCAAGAAAATATAAAATGGGCTAGCCGCAGTAGTGTACACCTGTGACATTAGGAAGAATTTACATCCTTATAGAAGAATGCATCAAAAGTGCTTTCATTTTATTTACACTTTGGGCCACTTTATACAAAAAAAAACTTGTATTTAATGGTTGATTTTTAAAGTTTTTCTTCCGTCATTTATCAGTGAAGTCAAGAAAGTCGAGCAAACACAAAGCAAGACCACTCTGCAAATTGCAGATGCTTAACTGGTGAATCTTTTGAAGGTCCTCACAAATGTAAAAATAGTACTATATTTCGCCAGGGGGGGAAAAAAAAAGAGAAAATAAACAACTGGCATTGTGATGAAAAACAAAGGGTAATTTCAAATTAATTACACAACTCATTTCCAGCTTAAAGATTTTTGCGGTTGAAAACTTGGAGAGTCTATACATACACACACGTTAATCACTCTCACTTTCTTCTGGGTAAGTTTTTAAATAACACTGAACCATTTCTTCCAGGTCTGTTTTTATATGATAATTGATATTCAGCACAGCCAGATTCTTACATCTTTGGTTTACCGCAGTGTCTGTGAGGTAAGCTTGTAAGCGTCGTTGGGCGGTTTCACAGTGATTCCCATCTAGCTTCAGCACTGGCAACGTGGCTAATATTTTCAAAAATGCATTAACATTAGGGAAGAACTTGACATCAGAGTGCTGAAGGGTTTTGTGAATGGTGCATGGCAAGCTTACTTCCTTCCCTCTGTGTTTCCATTTTATCCTCCAACAATGTAGTTCAGCGGGCAGTGTGTCTGGATGGGGCAAATCACTCCTGTAAATGTCGGCATGGGTCTCCTCGGAAGTATTAAACCTCATTTGGCCCATGACTGCAGGGACGAGAGACAAGCACTTGAGCGCCTTGAGTTGATTCTCAGAGAAGACGTCCTTGACCTCCTGCGTGATGTACTCCATAACCGGCAGAGTAAGATACTCCTTAAAGAACGACTCCGCCTGTATTTCCATGGTCTCCAGCACCTGTTGCTTCCGAAGGAACAACCTCGGGACTTTCACTGGGATCTCCATTGCAGTCGCCAAACTGACTGCCTCTTCAAACCAGAATTCATGGTACACTTCAAGATTGTCCAATACCTCGTGCAATGAATGAAGTACAGCTGTTAAGCTGTTGGCCGCAAAAAACACATCAATGGTTTCTCCTTGTAGGTTCTTACCAAAAGCTCTGGTAAAAGACAATGCATTCTTCAAAATAACCAACGTCACAATGAACTCAAAGTCCGCCAAGGCCTCAGCAATGGCGTAAGCGTCACTGGTGATTTGGTCATTCCACTTCAGATCCTCATTGTCGTGTATGCTGTCCATGCACAGCAGAAGCGCCTCCATCAAATCGACGGCCATCTCAAACACATTATGAAGATCAGTCCAAGTTGAACGCGAGTCCTCTTTGAGAATGTTTTCTTTTTCTATGTTTCCCTGACACAGGATGGAGATAGCATTATCAAGTTCACTCTGCAGCAACGGAGATGCTTTAAAAAACGCATTCGTCTTCTTCAGAATGGACATCACATCTTGCACTCCAGTCAGTGGCATGCCGTTAGCAAGATGAACATTGAGTGCACAGGTGGAAGTGGGCGTGATCACCGCCATGGGATATTTCTCCTTGAGTTGGCCAGCGATGACCTTCATCTTGGTGCCAAGTATACCAGATCCCACATGCGCTTGTCCTCTGCAGTGCTCCATACTCAAGCCCCATCCCTTCGTCAACTGAGTCTCCAATCTCTCAGCAACGGCGACCTCCTCTCCTTCAAACGAGAGGAACTCTATGAATTCCTCTCTAAGAGTGTTTGCCTGGTCTACAAAGCGCAGGAATATGGGAAGGTGCTCTCCTTCTGGGAACTTTACTAACGCCCCTGTGATGATGGAAAAGAAGCGGCATTCTCGGACTTGCTGAAGGATCTCTTCACGGACAAATCTCTCGCAAACCTCCAGCAGCTGCCTCTGCTGGATGACCGAACAATATTCCTCATTAACAGCCGCTGCCTCAAACCTCCTCCGAAGATATTCATCACCTGCATTGATACGGTTCTCAATTAGCGCTTGAAAGTTACTATTAGTCAAATGCCGTTCCTCCTCCTTAGAGCGCATCTCATCTTCTCTTGCATTACTGAATGGAAAGTGCTGCCTTCCTATCAAAACCATGACTTCAAAGGAAGACCTTAAGAACTCTCTCAGGTCTTTTTGCTCAGGCGTCAGCTGAGGGATGGCGTCGGCTTTCTCGCTGTCATCCTGAGCATCACAGTCTTTTTTTGAGAGCAGCTGTTCAATTGAAGACTCCACTAAAGAAACAGACACACAAATGTTCAAAGCAATGATCATTCAGAGCTACATTTTTAATCAGGTTAATCAATTGATCAGTTTCAGCTTCACAGAGTGATACACAGTGGTGCCGTAGGCAAAGGCGAATATTAAAAATTATCTGCCCGCTAAATGTTGCAACTGACCAATCAGAATCAAGTATTCCACAGAGCGGTGTAATAATCAACGATATCTTACTCACATCTTCTTTCTTTGATTTTCCGAACCTCTTCATCTGTCTGAGTAAAACAGGAATGGAAAGTGTCACTTTATCACTACCATGCTAATTTATAGTTACATTTATTAACTTATTAAGAATGTGAAATATACTTTGGACTTTGAAATATGACACTTTTTTTTCGTTAAAAAAAAAAGTTTAATAAAAACAGCGATGATAAAAAAAATTCTACCAGAACTTTGATGCGTTTGCGATGTCTGCTGTGAGGATTGCTGAGGTGGCTGGTTAAATCAAAAATCGTGGGAATAGCAGTGTCCCTTAGTACTGTCCTGTAAGGGCTCTGAAAAAACAGTAACAATCATTATGGATTTTGACAGAAAACAAGACCTTTAAAGGGTTAATCCATCCAAAAATGTCGTTGCAAACCCGTAAAAGTTTTGTTCGTCTTCGGAACACAATTTAAGATATTTTGGGATGAAAACAGGGAGACTTGAGTCCCATAGACTGCCAAGTAAAAAAACAGTGTCAAGGTCCAGAAAAGTACGAAAAGCATCGTCAGAATAGTCCATCTGCCATCAGTGGTTTAACCGTAACATTATAAAGTGACAACAATACTTTTTGGACAAAAATAAAATAAAAATAATGACTTTATTCGACAATTCCTCTCCTCTGCATCTCTCCAAATCAGTGTAGCGCCAAACTATCTTAAACTGTGTTCCAAAGATGAACAAAGCTTTTACACGTTTGGAACGACATGGGTGATTAATGACAACATTTTTGGGTGGAGTAACCCTTTAAGTCTTTAGAGATAATATGAGAAAACATTAAGGTTTCTGTACTAAGAGTAACGTTAAATGCTTATAATCAAAAACAAAACAATTGACAAATTACAGTGCATTACAGTTTTGCATATCATGGCTGGTTCAAAGTGCTTGGCACACAGTCGGTAGTGCTTGTTCAGCTGATCCGGAGTTTTCTCCTCCAGATCTGCCCGGCGACAGTTCTCCACCCACAACCTACATCTGTGCAAATAAAGTTTTAATAAATACACAATGACTCATTTCTTGTATAACGCTTTTTGTAGAAAACACTTATTCACTTATTAGCCAGGAGAACTGAACAAATGAAAAAACACTGAACACTGCTGACGTTTATATTCATATGCTTTGTTGATGGAAACTACGGTAGCTGCTACATCATGGTGTTTTTCTCTCTCCAATTTAAACACTGGATTTTGATTAACAATATATATTTGTATTACAAAGTTAGAAGAGGTGAGATCTATTCAACACCTGCAATAAAACATCATAGTATATTACTAATATAATTTATCCAAATGGTATAATATCCAAGATACACATTTCTAGTAACTGTGCAGTTAATTCTCATATTGTATTTTCAGTTTTGGTATATTTGTCCTACTGAAAATAATAATAATAATTTAATTAGAAAAGTTATACTGACCTATTAACATTTTGTTTATATACATTGTGTGTGTGTGTATAAATCAATAATTACAATTTTAAGGATATTTCAAGTATTTCAGGTGATTTGTGGTATTCTGAATCCAATTTTTCTTTGTAAATGGCAAAACGTTCATCTTACTGATTTCAAAATTAAGGATTCATTAGAATATACTGAATTTTACAAAAAACTATCTTCTTAGTTGATAATTAAGTATAGTTATTTTTGACAAAACATCCCATGTTTCAGTTGTGACAGTAATGCTTTGGTAGCGACCAGATCACATGAAAGAATTGTACCTTGCATACTAAAACATTACTAAAATACTAAACTGCATAACTGTACTGAAATTTAGCTTATTGTCCCCAAATATGAGGATTATTTGTTCCTTTTTTTCCCACTACCGACACAATGATACAGAAACGCCACCAAATGTTTCGGTAGTGACAATATCAGATCATTTTGAACTTTTGATCTCAAAGATGCTAATCAGCACATGGTTAGCTAGCACAGTTCTAAACAGTTGTACACACATAAAAATGACAGGATATGGAATAACTCTCCAAAAAGTGTGCTTAACTGCAGGAAAAAACAGTGTTTTAGAGGTAAAATTAACTTAGCCAATGGACTAAAACATTCACTGTTTCGGTGGTAACATGGAAAACGTGGGACACTTTAACACAGTTTCATAATTTACAAAGAAAACATAAAATAAATATATATATTTTGTAACTTCACATTTTAAAAGAATTAAAAAGATATTTTGAAAAACAACAATGGGAAACAATTTAATTTTCAGAAATTGAAATGAAGGGGTTATGGTTCGGGGCAGCCACCTCCCAATAGAACGTATGCAATAAATAATGATTATTTTTATATATATTAAGCTTATTAATATTTTCAATATTTAGATAAAAGAAGGATCTTAATAAACATCTAAAAACTTAAATGCTTTTTAAACGTGTTTTCTGGTGGTGGGACAGCATTTTGGACAGATTTTGTAGAATGGCCCTAATTCAAAATGTTCAGTTAAGAGCAGAAGAACAGTCTACACTATCTAAACTTCTGTTAACAAGTGATTCACCAAAAACTTTAGCGAATGACATTATATCATCACGATGTGAGTGAGAAGCCTTGTACTGATATCGTATCGTGTCGAGCACTAATTGCACTTCAGCTCTGTCCGAGAGATCTTCAGCAGCTTCAGGAAGTACTTTCATTTCAGTCGTCAGGTTTAGTAAACGCCATCTAAACACAGAACGATAATATTATGAAGCTGTATATATATATTTAAAGCCATACCTCTCCGGGTCCCTCGGAAACCTAAAGAAAGCTAAATCGGACTGTGTGCTTTTCCTGGTACAGTTCGGAGCGGCACAGAAATTTGGCATTGTGCATTTAATATCTGATGAAAACCTTTCAAATCTTTGTAGATACTCTATTAGTTATGATGCCATTAATACAATCATCTCAACATTACACAAATGAACAAGGCGCGCAAGAATGAAACACTAGTATTTGTTGGCGTGCCAACCCACAATGCAATTCGTTTCGATCCCATAATGCACCAGCCATTTGGTAGCGATTAGCGAATCGTTCATTTGAGTCGGATCTTTTCAATGATTCGGTCGAATCCGTTCACAAACCTGATTCGTTCGAAACGATTCTCGAGTGAACAGCTCTCTCTAATAATCATACTAATATCAACATCTCGTGAAGTTGTGGATTAAATATACATGGCGCTAGTATAAGATTTGTAGTGTCGGATTTACTTTGACGTGAAAACTACTACAACATAGTACAACTAAACTATTATATCATTTTAAATGTTTCTTGTACCTAGTTCTGTCTTTGTTTCTCTTGTTTGAAACACAAAATTACCTTTTTTCTACATTAACAGTTCATGTTACTATGTGTTGCATAATCTATAAGTTCGAAACTCTTTTAATCAGATGTGAATGTTTTTCACACAGAAATAATGACTACACGTTAGTTATGTTTATTTATACAGAAATAAACATTTCTGTATAGAAACCGTTATAGAAATAGTTATATAATAATAATAATAATAAAAAGAAGAAGATTGTTAAAGCAGCTTTACAGTAATCAGAATATATGTACATATATATATAACCCCAAAATACAATGCTTAATCTAAAATTCAGGTAAAAAAAAAAAAAAAAGAAAAAAAACGAGAATTAACATAGTACTCATAGACTCACTGTGCCGTTTTCACATACTTTTCTTATAGCATACTAACTACTAATACATTTCTTCCGAATGTGTAGTTTTACAAGTTTACTAGCTAATAAAACTTAAATTGTGTGTTCAATAATTCAGTGTTGTTTAAAAGATTGTCATTCCTGTTTTAGGAATATTATTTCCCCAACAAATCTAAATTAACAAACAAAAATATATTTTTGCTGAGATGTGCGTCGTGATTATGTAATGACGGCATCGCGCAATGACGTCACAACATTGTTTAGCAAAAAAATAAAAATAATTCCACCTTCCTTTAGCAACTTCCTCTGAAAATAAGTTGGCAACAATTGATTCTCTCATTAAAGCCGTGTATCCTGTAGATGGCAGCATCAGAGACCGGACAATTATAAGCTCTTAAAATAACCTATTTTCAATATTTTGAATAGTTTGTTTGAATATTTTGATGATCTCAGACATGTTTGTAGCAACCAAACCATGTCTCTGTGCAAGATTCAATGGTCATTTGTGATGTTTTTGAACATTATTTTCTCCTCAAATTGTATCTAGATTTGGCAAAATAGAATGTTACTGTTCTGCAAATATGTGTGGATCGACAACAGCCTTAATTAACACAATGATTCAACGTTATCAAATTAAACACTCGTACAAATATACAAGATTGAATAGCGGTACTAAGCATAACGTACCCAAAACGCTAACACTATGCTACATTGTTGATTTGGAGACCAGTGATTTAACGGTCAACGAGCTCTTTAAATATGCCGCGTTATTTCATAACTACGTCATGACGTAAAGAATCACTGAATCCGAAACGATTTTTTAAAAAGAACTGTTCGAAAGAATCGATTTCATGCTCAAATTATTAACAGTCTCTAGGAATAAAAATAAGTCAAACAGCTATATGACACGCGTAACGTTACTAGAGGCGTTAGAATATGCTCATATTAAATGCTACAATCACAGATTCTCTCCTGTTTTCCGTGTTGTACAAAAAAGGTTCCCTGCAATGGAGTTTAAACTATAGAAAAAGAACACTGCTCATTGTTTGCGTATTAAATAATTGTTTGTAGTATACCTACTAATCAAACTGTATTTGTATATTTTGTATCCAGAATTCATCACGGCAGATTTACACTGAACGCTGTGAGTCAATTAATTACTGAAAGAAAACTTGGGCTCGTCCGGGATTTGAACCCGGGACCTCTCGCACCCGAAGCGAGAATCATACCCCTAGACCAACGAGCCGCGCATTATATAGACCAATTACCGCAATATACACTATGCAAATTATAGTGCAAACTTGATTTAACACGTTTGTCAAATTTTTGTAAGAGCTACAGGAAGAAATGCTGAAGCAACAAGGGGGGAATGAAGGAAAAAACCAAGAGCGCATAAATTAAGTTATTTTTATATATCATACATAAGACTGTTTGAATATAATACAAAGGGCATTTTCATATACACAGCAAAGTCTTGACTAGATCTTACAATCTGTGGACACGTATCCTTTCCCCATGGTGTTGAATTACATAGCGCATGTTGCATGAAAAGGGTCAAGAATATCTGAAAAGAAAAAGGCAGAAGAATGTTGAATTAAAATCCACGATCGTGTGCATCTGTGACTGAGAAAGGCGGAAACAGACCCAGCACACCATGAGCAGCAGAAAAGGTGTGGACATACATGAGTCAGGCCTTGTGTAAAGTTATAAACCCTACCTTTTAATGTTGTCCTGTTGATGGCAAATGCCTCTGACTAAAAGCAGTTTTGGTCCAATGACCAAGTAAGACAAGAAGGGTTTAAAAAATAAAATAAACAGATAAACAAACACGTGTCAAATGTAATTGACATACCAGCAGGAGCAATGTACCGAGTTCTATACTTCCTTTATTTAAAAAAATATAAATATATACATAAATTCTATTTCAACTATTAAAAAGGGGCTGCATTTCATGTAAACTGCACTAAATCAAGTCTCATTTAGTAACAGCTGAAACAAGTGCACGCTTTAAAAGTTTCTGTAATGTTTAGATTTTTTGGAATGTTTGTGTCAACTTCAGCAAACTGCACTCGAATGTTTATGTTTATACACATTTTGAAATCAAGCTAACATTCAGGTCAACTTTTTCATTTTTTATTTTGATTACCACTAGCCACTGTGAGATTTGTAAATATACTAAACATGATTCCGACTGAAAGTGATGTCTTTGTGAAAAGGAAAAATCTGCGAATGTGAACGCTGCACACTTTCTGGCAGGATAGTGTCCCACGGTCTGTGAAAACTGCTAGATTGAAAGTGACAGCAAACAGGGATCCTTTGAAGAATTTCGACCTAAAGTTAGAAACTAGGTGGTGGCGGGGGTCTCACAACCTCAGATATAAAAATCAGAGTGAGCAAAGCTATCCTTAATGTGACTGAATGGTGACTATAAACACTTATCCTCTTCAGAACATGCATGTGTGGCAGGCGTCACCTCTAGTTTCCCTTTGAATAGTACATCTGATGCAAGCATCCAACCAATCACTTGATAACAAATTCAACTCAGACTCCGAGTTCACAGTAGCTACAGTAGACTGCCTAAATAAATAAAAGTAGCCACTTAGATTTAAAAAGGTAGAAATTAGCATGTTCATCAAATTAGGTATAAAAGGCAGCATCACTGACTGATCAGGTAAATACAAATCAAAAGACTTTTCTCTCCTCAGAATAATTTGTGATCTCTCAGCTACTCTGTAGCCTGCAGAGTAACCATCAGTGTGGCTTCCCTCCCCTTGACAGGAAAAACTAATGAAAAAGGTAACAAACCGGGGAGGTTTATCCATATATTAAACCAATTTCAGTATTTTGTTAACATCAAAACACGAAGTTCATCAAAAGTTCCAGTTTGAGAGAGTATACAGACTAATATGGACTTTGATGAACCTTGGGCTGAAGTGGTGAACTGCTACATTATTTCTTACAGACACCTAGTGCTATAAAAAAAACTGCTTTGGTATATATATAAAAAAGAAAGACTGCAATTAAAAAAAAAAAGTAATGTGTGTAAAATTCACAGCATAATTCAAGAGGAGAAAAAAAGGCAGTCAAATAAATCTCATTACATGTCTTGTGTTCAACACAAAGAGACAAATTTATGCAATGTATTTTTCAATGGGAACCACATGCTTGACGGGAAATAAAAAGAGCAAAAAAAAAAAAAAGCCAATTAATGGGATTTAATACCTTCTGTGTGAAATCCAACCTCTTCAATTCTAGGAAGTCATGTTAGGGATGTTTGAGCAAGACCCTGCAATTTGGAGTCCCCTAAATGAGAAATCTGCTAAATAAAGGCCTCTGATTAACCATTCTCCTTCACCTTCTCGAACCAATTAAGGACTCTTTAAATGTTAAAAATAGAGGACAGCCATCATCTCTATTCCACACTAAAGTCCAGCTCCTTTTCAGTCAGTGTCCAAAAGTCATAAGGCCAAAGGGTTCTCGACAACAGCCCAAGATCCATCTGGATCTGATCCGGATCTGTCCCCCTCGTCGCTCCTCAGCGCACCTCCTCCTCGAGTTGCTGTATGTAGTCGAAGTCCTCCTGTCTGGAGGACTCCAGGCCTGAAGAGTACTGCACCTGCCGGTCTAACACCCGCTCCTTCTCACCGCTGGAGCTCCGCAGCTATGTGCTCCCTCTCGAAGAGTTACACGATACAGACAACACCAAATATCACTGCAAGTTCTGCTTCCTTGACACACTACAGGTTTAAACACACACAGCTCTTTAGAGAAGTTTCACTTAAAGGGTAAATAAAAGAACGACCAGCCAAATTATAATGTCCAATGTATCACTTGCTTGAACTAAAATGTTTTGCATTGCTTCACATAAAAAAGCTGTAAGACAGCTCTCAGCTCTGAAATGCTCACTGTATTGAATGAAAATAAGGGACAAATGGAAACAAATCTCCTAGTTTCCGATGTAACAGATGGTAAATAAGTACTGTACGCAGGCGAGTGAATCGGCAGATGAATGTCTCAGTTTCACCATGGTTCTTTTCAGTATTAATAACTTATCTAGAAATACACAATGTAAAATTATGGAAATACATATACTTTTTAAATACTCTTCAATTTGTAGCGGCTCAGTGATATCTCCCCTCAGAAGTGAGCAGCTTTTATTCTCTATGCACCTTTTGAAAAAAACTGAAAAAAATAAAAGAAAGAAAACAGGAGAAAACGAAAATACGACCGTAAAAAAAAGGGGAAAACAAAATAAGAAAAAAAAAAAAAATTCACACCCATTTCTGCTAAAGTCACGAGCTGGCCAGCGAGCTCTGCTGAACACAGACTCCAGTCATCGGAGAATCTTCCCTATCGATGCCTTGTCTCATGCCCAGGTGTCCCTCTGCTATAAAGTGACCAGGTCCTGTGTTTGTGGCAACAGGGTACGTGGGTTGCCCGGCCATACCAGTCTCTTGGCGAGGATTTGAGAAGGCACCCAAACCCATTCTCATACTCCCATTTTGACTAAAGTTCAGGGTGCTGGCAGGAAGCTGGCGGAGCTGGTAAGCCTGGTGTCCTTGGTGTCCTGTGGAAGAGGAAGATGTGGAGGAAGAGGATGCTGAGGAAGACAGGGATGTCATGGACAGATGACCGTGCACCACCTCCATGGAATCCTGGGTGGAGGCGCTGTTGCTGGGCGAGTTGTAGAGTCGCGGCCGTGGTCGGGTTGCTATGACCTGTCCATGGTGATGGTGATGGTGATGGTGAGGGGGGTGCAATGCTTTGGGGTGCTGGGGAGGCACATGAAAAGTGGTTTCCTGGACTGGATGAGTTTCTACAGTGACAGGTTCTGTTCCTACGACTCCAGGCCATACTACTGGCGGGTGATAAGGCGGTCTCGCCTGTACAAACGAGGAAAAACATTGTTCAGTCATGAACGCCAAACTTTGATTTGTTTTAATTACTTGACAAGATCGACCAGGTGGGCTCACCTGAGGGCAAAGGTTGTCACAGTCTATGGCTGGCATGGCTTTGCCAAAATGACCGCCGCTGTGCCGGTGGTGATGAGATGGATCGGATCTTGCTCTGCCACTGGTGCTAGTTCCAGTCGATCCTCCTGGAGCAGAGCAAATGAACTGCGTTAAGCTTTAAATCGACAAACACACTACTATCAAGCCAGTTACATTCAAGAGCTTAGAGACCAGAACAGATTCAGTTGTAGTAAAACCTGAGCTTGAGGATGTACTAGAAGTGGTCCCTGATGACTGCGACTGCTCGAGAGCAGGACTTGTTGACACACTACTGCTTGTGTTGGTTCCTTCATCCGTGGTCTTCTTGAAGAAGCTGTGCTGGAGGGCATAGTAGGGCTGAATTCTGGTCTTGGGGTCGTAGTCCAGCATTCTGAGAATGAGGTCCTTGAACTTCAAGTAGTCAGCTACTGCGTGTCCGGATTCTCCCACCCGACGACTGCCTGGTCCGCCACATTCAACTCCCAAGATGACTTGGAGCTTTCGAGACGCTGGAGGTTTGTACTGCTCACAGAAAAACAGAAAGATGTTCTAGCACAACAACAACAAGCATTCCCAGAAAAGCTGCATTAAAACTAAATTCTCACAGCAGTGATTCTACTTTAAAATATTAATGACACATACCCTTTTTCCGTCTTTGGTCTTCTTAATACTCCATGTCCCATCTGACAACTTCTCAAAGAACTTCCTGGCTTTTGGTGCTAGGTCCATAATGTGATTGGGTGGGATCCCAAGTACTTCAACAATTTTGTTCATTTGGTCCACCTTTCATTAAAAGAATAGGCTTGTTTTATCAGACTGCATTTTTTTCTATAACAGTCCTAATGTAGAATCTGACTCCTCTTTTCTGTACATACATTAAACAATAACTTAGGGGAGGGGTTTTCAAACTGGGTTACATGGCCCATAACCAGGGGTTCTGCAAAATGATTTGCTATTTGTGTTTTCCAGACTACAAAGTTACATTTTTTATCATCTGAAACGTTGTATAATTTATATTCCAAAGTGACTTGTATAATGCATTTAATTTGTTTACAATATGCAAAATGTAAACACTTCAACCCATTATGTGTGGAAAAAGGTGACGGACGACCCATGGGTATCTCTGTTAATGCGGTCTCTCCAGAACTGCTCTGAGACACTTCATGAGCATTTGACCGTTTGATTTGATTAAACCTAATGTCATATCACATACACAGAACTGTAAAGGTATTCACGTCAACCCGTCAAAATAAAAGTCTGGCTTAGTTTAAAGACAAGTTTTTGCCAGAAATGTATTACTACTGTTCAGCAGAATGTACATAGTCTACTACTACTAAAAAGAAACAAACAAATATTATTTTAAATAAATTTAATAGTTTTAATTTTAATAGTAAATCCTCTTTGTTTACCAAAAAATAATGTTTGCTTCATTTTCAGTAATTAAAAGATAAATTAAATGAATGTTTTATGCCTTCATTTTATATCTAGAAAAATTTACTGTAAGAAAAAAATGATAATATAAGTTTTTATGCTTTTAAATAATTAGACATGCTAAAACACAAAATTAAAGTAACAATAAAACAAAGAAAAAATTTCATTTCATAGGGCAAAAATTTGGGGAAAAAAATTAATGGATTTCAGAGGGCCCTAAATGCGGGGAGGGGGTCCTTGAAAATGTTTCTCTCCTGTAAGGGGTCCCTGGTTCCAAAAAGTTTGAAAACCCCTAACTTAAAATTTAAATGTAGTTGTCACCCCTAACACTTATTTATGGAGTTCAGGGAAACAGGAAACATAAAAATTTGAATTGTTCTAATCATAAATAATAATAATAAATCATAGCGCTCATTACCTCATTGGCTCCACTAAATAGAGGTTCTCCTGTATGCATTTCCACCAGAATACATCCCAGAGACCACATATCTATGGCCAGGTCATACGGCATTCCCAATAACACTTCAGGGGAGCGGTAGAATCGACTCTGGATGTACTGGTATATCTAATGGAGAAGGAATACGGAATTAATAACTTTAAGCATTCTGTGACAATTTCCACGCATACAAAAAAATAAGACGATTCACAGTACCCTTTGTCCCAGTTGGCAGGAGCTCCCAAAGTCCACTATTTTGATGGCACTTCTCTTGGGGTTACATAGCAGGATGTTCTCTGGCTTTAGGTCACAGTGGATGATGCTGAGCTCCGGTGTGGCGAGAAACAGTAGCGCTGTACACAACTGCTGGGCGAACTTCCGCGTCAGATTCAAAGAGACACCTCTGAAGTTCGTGTTCCGTAACAAGTCATACAGGTTGTACGACAACATTTCAAATACTAAGCAAAGATGATTCCGGAACATGAAGTGCCGTTTCAAATGTACTGAGGCCAAAAAAACAAAAAACAAAAAAAAGAACAAAAAAAAAAGTTTAGATTTAAATTTGAAGCAATGCAATGTATGCAAAGATTGTGAAATTCTATCAAAGACCTGAACAGATTCCTTACCTATATAGTATTTCATCTCTGTGTCATGTTTGTTCATGAGCTCGAGAAGACGTACTTCAATCTGAGCTTGATTCAGAAAGGCCTTCTTGTTCTTGATAATCTTAATTGCTACCCACTCTTGCTCAGCTCGGTCGTAAGCTTTTACAACCTAAAAAACAGCCATCAATTACATTCATAAGACAATACTTAAGTTTGGTTTACTTCCAAGATATTCAAAATACTCTGAAATAATGAATACACAGTGCATTATTTTGGCAGCTATGGATTTTGTGTTCTAAGTCCAAAACAATAATTTAGCCTCTATTTTGTCAGGGCAAGCGCTAATAATATCCCCATTTCCTACCATTTAAAATCTTGAAATAAGTTTTCTTCCTTTCCAAAATAAACTACTTAAGAGACTCTTGACGTCATACCTGTCCAAATGACCCTTTTCCAATTAAAGAGTCAATTTCATAGCGGTCCATCCATTTTTCCCCATTCTTGACAATGTAGTCATAGTTCTCATCATCGTAGCCATCGTTGAAGACTTTCCTCTCTTTCTTGTGGCTGGAGTCCTCACCTTGACCCTGTTGATGCCGTCGTTTCTTTTTTGCATAATACACCTAAACAAAAGGAGAGCAAGCAAGCTTCACAACATTAGACTCAATACAGAAGTCACTGAGCATTGTTGTGCTCAGAACTTTATCATTTATTAGTGTTAAAACTTGCTAAAATACTTTTCAGTGCATGTCTACTTATGATCAGTTATCATAATTTTGATCTTTTTTACTACTTTTAGCTTTAATTTATACTGTAATACTGCAAGGAAAACAAAGAAACATTACCTCATTGATGTGTTTGTAGGTTTTGATCAGGTCTATGGAGAGCTTCCTCAAAGGAGCTAAAGTGGGATCACGAAAGCTCTGGGGCATGTGCCTCTGCAAAAAAAGAAGGGAAAACGTGGATTTTAAATGTGACACATATATATATATATATATATATATATAAAATTATAAATGTCACATTTAAAATCCACGTTTTTTTATTTTATATATATATATATATTTTTTTTTTATTATTATTTTTTTTACAAATCCAAATACTTTTGATTAAGAGGTAAAATAATCCAAAGGCTAAGCGTCGAGTAACAGGAAGAATTAATTTTACAAAGTGCAATAATTGAGCGTACTTCAGCCATGTTTATTCACAATGCAAAAAAAAAAAATACTAAGTGCATAAACAGGAGCGGAGCATCCAGTACCTGGCTGGCAGTGAGTGCTTGTGCCTGATCACTGTATGGCAGTACAGTGACAGACTGATCTGTACTCTGCTGTTGACAGTCACTGTACTGCTGGTGTGAATGAGGCATGGGAGCAGCCATCTGAAGACCAGCAGCATGGAAAGAAAGAGAGGGTGCAAGCCGGACAGACGAAGGTTTGCATGCTGAGGTCTCTCCCCCTAAAAAAAAGTGAAGCTAAATTAGTGTGAGTGTTAGAACTAAATTCTCCTCTCTCTCCCTGTGATCCTTTGAACCGCAAACCTCTTTCAGACTATCCTTTTCTCTCTGCTTTAGGAGAGCAAAACCATCTCAGAGATTTTTATTAGGGGTGTAATGGTACACAAACATGACGGTTCGGTAGGTACTTTGATTTTGATGTCAAGGTTCGGTAAAGTTTAAGTACAGCAGGGGAACATTTTTATTTTTATTTTTAAACAGTGGTTTACTGAACAACTTGCTCTTTCTTTATATAAACTCAGTTTTAATTAAAACTCTACAATTAAAAAATTGACCTCAGCTTATGCCCTAATATAGTGAGCTTTTTATATTAGGCCTACTTTAAGGTTACATTTAATAACAGAGGCAAAACTTAAATTTGATTGCTATCTATTTCTTTAACAAAGGTCAGAACTCCTGTTATAATGTAGATTTTTGAGGGTGCACTCTTGTCATACATTAATCTATTACTTTTCCTACATAATTTTTAACAAAAAACATTGGTAAAATATATATTTTGGAGTCTTAGACCTTTCCAACGATACATAGTTTGTTAAGATTAGATTAGATTTCATTGTAATATAGTGAAGTAAATGTAGGCATCCCATATACGGGACGGGGTGACAGTTAAAGGGTTTAAAAAAAAAATAAAAAATAAAAAGGCTTCTTCATTGCCTTTTTCTCCATCATATTTTTGAAATCATCAGAAATTATTTTTCTAAAGTAGAACTTGCATACACATTTGAAAAGCCAGAAGTAAACGTCAGTTCTGCATTAGGATGATTATTTTTATTTAATACTTAATTTGATTTTAAAGTCACCTGAAATCACCTAAAAAGTGTTTCATTCATCCAATTAAAAAATTTTAAGGTAATGATTCACATATATATTTTAAGACAATAAGTTATTTATTTTTAATTGGCTCAAGTAAAAAAAATATAGATGTTAGGGCTGAACGATATGGACAAAATGTAATATCTCGATATCGATACGATATGACTACGTGTTCTTTTGCTAAGCACGACCTGCACAACACGTCACTCTGGTTTACATCGTCTTTTCTGAATCCAAAATACTTCCAAATTATGGAAGATGATTTATGTTTTGGCACCAAGTGAGATTCTGCACTGCCACCGGCCACATTATCTCCCGCACTCATTTCTTTCTTTCTAATTTATCCACTGTCTCTGTACAGTGTGCATAGACGTTGGAACAGGGGGGGCTGGGGGGGTGGCCAGAGACAGGCGCGCTCAGAGCTAGTGCTGTCACTTTTGTGAAAAAATCATTTTGGATTTTTAAGACATAAGTGTTCATTGAATCGATTGTAAAATCTATTTTCCATGTCAAAAAAAAAAAAAAAAAAAAAAGGTTACCTTTTTCAACGTCAAATAACGGACGAACTTAAAGAGCGCTGGAAACACACAAGTCAGCAATATTTCTTATTTATTGGCATGAACTTTCATGAAGAATAACAAACGGCAACAGGAGTGCAACATTCTCGAAAAAATATATATGCAGAGGGGACGACTGCCATAACAAAAGAAAAACATCACTGCAGGCTTCATTTATGATTTAGGCAATTCAAAAATCTCCAAGATTATTTTTAATAATTCAATCCATTTAAAAACACTGTTCAAAAAATGAAACTTTAAATGGACTTGAGAACAGGCCATGCGTGTTTTTTTTATTGAACGTTACCGACATATTGTAATGCGCAAAAAGGCGCAAAATAAGGCCATAACAAATTCATTGGACAGGAAAACAAGTCGATCAACATTTTCGGAGTCCAGAGCAGAGCGTTTTTTATTCACTATATGTCCAGCTGTTTAGAAGACGTGCTCCGACCGCACTGATGTCCCAGGGACACTCAGGTACAGCTGCGCAAGGTGGGGGTATTACTGCCAATTTCCACCACAAAAGCCGGTCGCTCTCAGCTCTCAGGTCCTATTCATAACTCCTAACTCGTCTACTGCACCGCAAGACTTTACATTGAAATCATTCGCGCGAATCGCGCCAGACGAAGAGGTCACAACTTTTCAGTGTTTTCAAACACATACTGTTTATTTTAGTTTTCAAACAAATAAATTCACATAAGTACTAAAAAACTATACATTTAGAGTTTATAAAATACACACTGATGTCAATGGAAGAGGTAATAATAATCCTTTCTATTATAATTCGACACGTTTTATTTGTGTAAGTAACTTCAATGTTTACTCTATTCTATTCCCAGTTCACCAGCCACTTACTTTTAAGTATTTCGGGATAAGTGGATGAATTCACATGTTGTAAACATAGAGGTTGTAAATCCAACAGATCCGATTCTCTGAACTGCTTCTACGGCACAAACGGCGGCGCCCATCGCGCATAGAGCTCAACTAACGCGATCATTATAAAGGTGTTTAAACAACAATATACTTCCACTTGCATGTATTTGACAATCGGAATATCAGCTATTTCATGCCATAACTAACACATTTGTGAATATTCTGAATAAAAAAGGAAAAATGATATAAAAGCAGATCATCATTCATTCAGAGCTGTTGTTGCTGCAGTGTGTCACGCGACAAGCAATGATGCGTTACCATGGAAACGCCGCCCCCCCTCTCGTGTGTGCGCGCTGGCTTTAGCGGTGCATTCAAGGGCACTCGTAAAACTGATGTTTGTTGTGACTGCCAGAGTTGTATGCAGGGCGAGCGCGGAGAGGGGAAATCTATATCGTCTATATCGTTGCTTTTTTCTATATTAATATCTTGAAAGTTCATATCTAGATATAGATACGATAACGATATATCGTTCAGCCCTAATAGATGTGAATCATTACCCTAAATTTTTATTTTTTTTATTTTTTTCGGCCATGAAAAATCGTGATCGTACATACCTAAATTATTTATCAACTGAAAACTTAAAATCTCAAAATTCATCCTTTAAAACCAGACATTGCATTACCATTACATCAATATCATGTTACAAAATGTTTTCATTCATGAATTATAAAAATGTAAGTTTGGAACGTGCACTATAAAGTCTTTGTTCAAAAATGTGAGTGACAGTTTAGGGGTTTATAATATAACAAGCTACACTTGTAAATGTAACATGTAAATTACCCATAATGCATCTCATCAGTAAAGACGCTGCTTTAATTAGAAGTATATCTCCAGCACTCATTTTTTTGTCACATACAGGGGTAAATGCAATGAAGTCAAAACTTTATTGTCAGGCGTTTACAGAATTTACAAAATATATGGTAGCATATACTAGCAATATAATATTATATAATATAATTCTAACATTGTTATTATCATTCTTATTATTATATACGGTTAGCCTTTATAATGATAATAATAGCCTAATATACACAAATATTACATAAAAGACAAAATATTTGATCAATCTCTGATAATCTCAGGTTGCTATGGTCACATGGTTTTGTTTATACTCTTGGATGTTAGACAAAACTAAACCAAAGATTTCTTTTTTTTAATCTTACAGTGACAGTCATTTCTTAATTCATGCCAGGAGTTATATAAATGCAAAACGAAGTTGAGATCGATATGAAACTTGAGTCGTAAACCTTTTTAATGATGCAAGTTATAGTTTATGAAGTTAATTGCATTCTTTTACATTGAAACTATCAGTAACTCTGAACTAATGTGAACAAAAAACAAAACAAAAAACTGCCGTCCTCCCTCAAGATTTTAAACACTGTTTATACACATTTAGTTAACCAAATGAAACCATACACATTTTAATGACCATCCCTTGACTCCACCCCCACGTCAAAGCAGTGCCAGAAAGTCAGATGCGCAGAAACGTGAAGCGCAAGGAACAAAACGGTATCGCAAGCACAAACCTGACTGAAACGCAAAATAAAAGAAACGTTGCAAATAAATTAGTAGATATAACCATGGAAAATATGTATTGCAAAATCATTGCTTTTACACGGTTTCATTTATATTTTGCAGTTCTTTATTTTTGTTTGCAAAAACCAAATTTATTTTTCTCGATACTTTCGTTTTCGTTTGCAAATTTAATTAAAAAATGTTTTTTTGCATATATATGCAGCATTATATTGACTCCATACTCTGCTTCTTTTAAAAAAAGCAACAATATATAAAACTAAGTTTCCAATGAAGTTCTGCTCGTGCACTGGTTCAAACAATGCTGTATGTGTTCAGTACACATGCGTAGTGTACCAAACCGAAAGGCCTGTACTGAAAATTTTTAGTACAAATGTGTGTACCGATACACCTCTAATTTTAATGTAACAAAAATTACCAATAGGCTTGTAGCACTAAAACACAATTGAATAGAAAGTGCATATATAATTAAGTACAAAAATC
Organism: Carassius gibelio; assembly: GCF_023724105.1. NCBI lineage: Eukaryota > Metazoa > Chordata > Actinopteri > Cypriniformes > Cyprinidae > Carassius > Carassius gibelio. The sequence goes on from NC_068385.1 coordinate 14,280,160, forward strand.
TATGGATTATGAATCTTGTTTATCAAAACATAGCAAAACACATTACCATGATAAATGCCAGAAAAAAATAAAGGCACTAACAATTAAACCGGACCCACTTTATATTAAGTGGCCTTAACTACTATGTACTTACATTTTAATTAATAATTTAGTACAATGTACTTATTGTGTACATACATACATGTTTTTACATTGTACTTATATGTAAAAAAAACTACACGTAATTACATCTGTATTTAATTTCTGTAATTACATTTATAATTACACTGTTGACCCATACTTTACACCTTAACCCACCCTTAAACTTACCCATACCTCCAACCCTCTCCCTAACCTTACCCCATCCCACCTCAATAGCAGCAAAAGTGTTTTACAATACAATATGAACACAATAAGTACATTGTACTTATTTTATTATGTAAGTACATAGTAGTTAAGGCCACCTAATATAAAGTGGGACCATTAAACCATAGTAACAAACAGACAAAATGTTTATATAACTATACATAAATGGGGGGTGGGGGCAGTTCTCGTCTCACTTTTCAAATAAAAAGAGAAAGATGAACATTGCAAATTTCATGTCAAGTACAAAAATATTTGGTCAGAAATCTGTCCCTTTTTAGCTGTAAATTGTGATAATTATAAAGACTTGTTCATATACAAGCATCTCTTGCCAGGCAACACAAAGCACCACAGTCACACAGAATCCCACCACTATTCAGAATCCCAGCAACAGCACCTAATTAGCATAGCCTATCACCAAGAAGATACAGTGTGATTTGGCAAGCCCATCAATGTTCAAGCCAATCACAGAAGAGTATGCAAATAGCCTACTTTTGTTGCCAGGGCAGAGCAGCTCCCATTTTCCAATAAGAAAACAAGAAATAAACAAGAAATAAAATTGAACTTTGGCACACTTAGATGAAGCATCCACCACATTGAAGCCTGACAGCAAAATAGCAGCTCAGACCCCACTCATGGTGTAGGAGCGGAGAATGATTCAGCTGACCTAACTGAGGCAGGGCAAAGAATTCATGTGATCCACAAAATATCAGAGGATGGAAACACTTCAACAGCCTTAAATCGAACGACCATTTCAAAAGACTAAATCAATTGGAAAAAACAACAACATTAATTTACAGACATTTTAAATTGATAATGTATATACATATACATATACATACATATATATATATATATATAGTGAATAGTGAAATTACATTCAGCCAAGTATGGTGACCCATACTCTGAATTTGTGCTCTGCATTTATATATATATATATATATATATATATAAATATAACATTAAAATATTGAGATAAATATAGGAGTATTTTTTTTTTGTTCTGCTAAGGCATATTTCTCAATATGATGATTCATGTTGTCAAGGACTGCATGCCGTTCACCAAGAGCAAAACTAATGTATGTCACAGTAAAAACAGAAACAACATAACATTCTGCACCAGACTCTGCATTCAGAGTTCTGTTTCTTTGTGGTTTATAAGCAGCTTTAGAACTTAGGGGATATAAGAATTTATAGGCCTGTATAAAAATTTATAAAGTTTGTAACACACAAAATATCTGAACAAGGCTTTGCAAGTATAAACATTAACTATGACCCTCAGAGGTGTATTTCATTATTCTGCTTGTCACTCAAATTTTACATGTTGTGTACAACTAAGATAGACATTTTATTTCTAAATCTAATTCAACGTCCAAAAAGGTATATTCGTTTTTTTTCTGTTTACTGATCTGTGATTATTCTGTTTTAAAGTGAATAATAATAATATAATAAATTATAAGATTTGTTTTTAACAACCTAAAACAATACTAACAAAGACTAGTGATGTATGTTTTGTAATAGCTAAATAAATAAAAAAATACATTATCTTCAGTAGCTTTTGACATTTCATTCATATTTTTCTATGGCATGTCTGGTTCTTATCAGGCCAGGTAAACATCACACATACAACAGATTCCCTGGACTACTGTACAGTAATTGATTGTGATCATTAAACGACCTTTTCACAACAAAAACAATTATGGCTTTACATCAATTAGATTTTCCAATTTATAATAAAGCGCTGTAACACAACATAACTGGTCCTTACTTACAGTGTAATCAGTAGTGGGTCAGCTCCCTGTAATTTATGGCTTTCAAAACGGCCAGTGACACCTTCTCAAACTGCAAAGTTAAAATGTGTTACATGTCCCAGAAATTATTTAACTTATTTGGTGAGGACCACAAGAACAAAAGTGTAAAGTAGGTACAGCAAACTGAGACCAACTTCACTCAAGTTATGACCAAGCCACAAAAAGAAATAAAAAAATACTTGTTGGTTTTTTGCTACCCATTAGATATTCAACTTCAAACTAATTTCAGAGTGCCTAAATGGAGCCATGCTAAACAACGTTCAACTTAAACCATCATTTTACACAGTGACATACAAATACTGAATTAGACAAACACTACCACAGGGATCAACAGAGTAAGATGGGCATAAATGCACAACTGTTTCAGCTTCAAAACAAGAACAGATGCAAAAAAAAAAAAAAAAAAAACTAACCTGGATGCATGATATCCAATATAATTTAATTTAATCTTAATTAGTTGTAAAACGTTTTATTCACTTGTAATGAGTGTTAATAAACGCATCTCCCCACATATCAAAATCTCATTTGAGTCCTACATGAACAGAAGGGCTGCAAACAAACTGTGATGAACAGACATCACAATAAAAGAGGAACAATATAGAAAAAATACAACTCATCTCAATACTGCGCATGTAGTGCATGCATTTGTACTTAGTTTTCTGATCGCTTTTTTAATTCAAAAATGAGTCACATTGGTTTTTACAGGTAAGTCTAGGTTTTCACACCTACTACTAAACAAAACCTAATTTAACCACACATACTCAAGTGTTTAATAAGTTATTCCCTAGGTTACATAAAGTTATAATTAACCTAAATGTTGACTAATTTTCTGAACAGATAATAAAAAAAGAAGCCCTCAAACAACACTACAGCAGATTAGTTGCATTTCAGCAACAATGAAACTCCAAAATGATGTCAATAAAATGGAAAGAAAAGGGATATTGGATTGTGCATGAAGCGTAAAGAGAGAGAAAATGAAAGCGTAAGCTACAGTACAGACCCTGGTTTTGGACCCTTTTGTGCATGTAGGCCTATACTGCATATCCAGGTAAATGCATACAAGTGTGACTGAAATAAGGTTTGTGCAAAACAACAAATAAACTGCATTACAGGAAAGAAAAAAAAGCTCCTGTTAAACTAGGACCACCGTCAATCACACTTTCAGACTGCTGTGGGAGGAAGTGACATTGATCTACCTATAAAATCTCAATAGAAAAAAGGCAACAAACCATGAGACTATTTAAGAGACTTTCTCTGTGCACGATGCACTCACATCTGTCCCGGATGTACTTTTATCATGTATTTAACAGTACCAAAGCTGAACCTTCAGGTGACACTGAAGGAAAACTCTCACAAACTGTACTGTACACCTGGTCAGAGACCATTATTAATCTGGAAAAGACGAAAGCATCCTTCTGAAAGCCCTTACACTGATCAACAAACTCAAATCTGAGTAGCGTGCCATCACGGTCTTCACATTAACTACAAAAAACTTGATTAAAAGTCACTTAGACGACTAACCAGAGTGATAGTGATATGTAAAGCGGGGGTTACACGGGGTTAACGTTACCGGTTAAACGACTGACAGATTGCCCTAAAACCTGAACAAATGTTCAATACTTGGACTTCGGGAGTGTAAAGACAGATTCCGATTATCAGATAAACTATCTGGCGTATGAACAAAGATCGCTAACTAACGTAAGGAAAGTTGTTAATCGGCTAACTTAGCCATCTAGGCCAAATCAAGCTAGCTTGTAGCTTCTAGCAAAAAAAGCGGGTTGTAAACAAACTTACAAAGGCCATACGAATCGCTTAGACTTCTACAAATGTCAAATACTTACCTTTGATGGTGTGATCTTCATTTAAAGTACCAGATCCAGAAAAGTGAGGCGACTGATCCAGTTTCTCTACGCTGCATCCGATGAGACACCGCTAATGTATTGAGCCAGACTGAGCAAAATGCCTTCCTATTTCATCTGACAGCTAAAACAGCGTCTTCCCGATGCGTTTTTGCCCATGTCAGACCTCATTTCTGTAGCAATCATGGTTTGTAAGTGGTAAAGTGGAGGCTAACGGCTAGTTAGCGCTCTTTCTCAATGACTTTAACGAACGCGGCTAACCAGCTAGCGCTCGGAAACGCGCATTGAAGATTATTCGCTACTGGAGAGGCGGAGAAGCAAATTAATTGTTTTTTAAAGCAAAATTAGTCGCAAAAAATATCGACGAAGTGCAGATATGATTGAAACAGCTATGTGAAAAGGTGGAGAAAAAAACACAATAGGTTTCTTGCGTAACCCCGGTTTTCTGATAGCATTAAGTGAGGTGTCTCACTATGGGATACGCCCCTTCCGCTTATTCCTCAGAAGACCTACTTCATTACACCAGCACCGATTGGCTGGCAGACGTGACGTTGTGTCTGGGCGTGGCCTCCTCAAACCTATGGTGATGGGAAAAACGAACCATTTCGAAGCTTCGAATCAATGGAACCAATTGCTTCGTAAAATGATTCATGGTTTCGAAGCGCTCGAAACACCCGTTTTTAAGGTTTTTATACAGTCTATGGAAACACCACACGTTGGTGACGCCTGCTGGTCAAAACTGTGTAAATGCAACAAAAACACGGACCAAAAAAATGCATAAAAGAGTCATTCCTGGTGTGCGGTAACATTTTGGCTTCACAAGTGTTGGAAAAAAAGTTACATAATTTTTTATGGGTTTTTTTTGCATTCTACCAAAATAGTGACATGTTTAGCTATTAGGAATGGATATTGGTCAAGCTCGGGGACTCAAAAATAAGAATTATGGGTAGATTGTTCAGACACCTGGCAATGAAAATATTCCACCCTGTTAGGGACATATAAATAGTTATCAAAACATGTTAATAATGTAAATGCTAAACAATAATGAGCTTTTCTTGGATGGTATATGTCCCTTATGCCAACTTATTATTTTTTTATTTATTTTAAAAATAATAACAAAAATAATTATTGATCAATAGAATGTCTCTTAATTATTAAGAACAGGTACTTTTTGTGCCAATTTTTATGGAGCCCCGCACATGAAATGCAAGAAAAAAATAAATAAATTGTGTGCACGATTTATATAATTCATTCCCTCAATGTACTAAAACATGCAAACAATTACTATTGCGTTCTCTCGATTTACTATTGCGTTCCCTCGATTTGCTAAATCGGAGGAAACTAGGGGTGCTCCTATCACGATTGGCCGATAGTTAATGCGCATCTCGTCAGTAAAGCCGGTTCTCTAATCAGCGGTTAATTCCATCAGGTGCGTGATTTCACATAGAGCAGCTGTTACTACATAGAGCCGTTGTTAACTGAGAAGATGCGCAAATAAACGCTGAAAATTAATGTGGATTTGCGCATCTTCTAAGTTAACAATGGCTCTGTGTAGTAACAGCTGCTCGATGTGAAATCACGCACCTGATGGAATTAACTGCTGATTAGAGAACCGGCTTTACTGACGAGATGCGCTTAATGATCGGCTGTTTGTGATCAGAGCACCCCTAAATGAAAGGAATAAGTAAATCGTGCACACAATTTATAAATCGAGTGAATGCAATAGTAAAATCTTGTGCACGTTTTAATACATTGAGGTAACGAATTAGTAAATTGTGCACATGATTCAGCCCACGATTTTTTCCTGCATGTCATGTGCGGGGCTCCGTAAATTTTTGCCAATAGGGTTGTAAATAATTATAAAAACGGCTTGCATTTCCAAATAGTTTATAAGCAGATTGATCAATAAATATTGAATAAAGTCATTTTCTTTTCTTCACTTACAAAAAATGTTCCTGTCGCTATATACACCCCATATTGAAGATCTGCTGGCAGATGGAGTATTCTGACAACAATTTTACATACCTTTTATTGACCTCTGTTATTTACTTGGCATTCTATGGGACAGTCTCAAGCCTCCCAGTTTTCATCCAAAATATCTTAAATTGTGTTCCGAAGACAGTTTTTTTTTACTGGTTTGGAACGATATGGGGGTAAGTGATTAATGACAAAGTTTTAATTTTGGGGTGGAGTAACCCTTTAAGCTTTTGTGTCAGTTTTCACAAAATGGCGCAAGTTCCAAACCTGCGCAGCAGACCAGTCTCCCGGACCCGAGACAGACTGAATATATTTCTGACCTTCCGATTCTTTGTCCCAGTGTTGTTTTCAGACTTTCCAAAATTGTCACTGCTACAGGAACATGACTGCATTATTCCGGCGGGAAGCAAAAACATTTGAAAGATTAAAAAAGCAACTAACAAAATTTCAACAGCCTGGTCTGTTGCTATGGCAACTGTCAATCAAGCAGTTGGGTGCCCAGATGTTCAAAGGACATTGCAAGTTTATCTTGATATGGTGTTTTGTCAGTCTTACCTGGCTGCATGAAAAAAAAAAAACTTTATGTAGGCCTACAATATGACTTTTCTCAGGTCTCATTATTTATCACTTTTCAGGCCTATTATTTTTTACAGCCATTTGATTGTCTGGGTAAAAATGCATTTATTGTGATTTGAGGTAATATTGATTTTGTTTTATTAAACCTGCATAACTCAGCTGCATATATGAATCTTCAGTTGGTCATTACAGCACCATGGACAGCAACAGCTGAGGAATAAAATAAAAAAAAGAGACTGAAGTGGTAACCATTGGAATACATTTCTACCATTCTTGAATTTATATAAAGAAACAGTATACTTTACAGTGAACTAAATCCCTAGCGTCCAGCTGTCCTCGCCAACTTGTTTTCTATGAGCCATCAAATAATGTGGATGACAATATCAAAGTGCCTTAACTTTTCAGATGAGATGGATTTGGATTATTTCCAATCCTTTTTATGGGATCATTATTATGGGATTATTATGTCTGATCCTGATGGCATGGAACAATTATTTTAAGGTACCCAACCATTTCTATTGCTCTTTCAACTTATAAGTAGCTCTTTCCTTATAATCGTCTTCTATTTTCGTCTTTGTAACACTGCAAAATAAAAATTAGCATGGTGTTAAAAAATATATTTATCAAGATTATTAATACTCTCACTACTTGTAATGTTGTCAAACACATCTACATTCAGTCATGAATGGTGAAGAAATTAACAACCTTTACAGAATTTAAGAAACATTTTATATTGTCCAATTTTAAATGTAATTAAATATCCATCAATGATAATTTTGTTGTCATTTTATTTAAATAAATGTTTAATGTCTGAGACCTGGATGGGTACAGTTGAATTTGTAAAGTTACATGCTTTGATCAATATTGATGTAATGTGATGAGTGACAACTGAGCAGTCAAAACCTAATGGAATAAAAACTGCAGTTGTGAAATTACAGGACAAACAATGATCATAATTAATCAAAAGTTACAATAAATAAATTCATAACGTTACAAAACCTTTCTTTTTCAAAGAAATGCTCTTTTTAACTTTCTACTCATCAAAGAATCATGGAAAAGGTATCTCACAGTTTCCACAAAAATATGAAGCAGCAAAAACAGTTTTCAATATCAATAATAATAATAATAATAATAAATATTTCTTAAGCAACAAATCAGATTAGAATGAATTTTCGAAAGATCATATGGCACTGAAGACTGCAGTAATGGCCGTTGAAAATGTAGCTTTTCATCACTGGAATAAATTACATTCTAAATTATCTTAAAATAGAAAAAAGTTATTTTAAACTGAAACAGTATTTCGCAATAATCCTATTTTTAAAGCATTTTTTGATTAAATAAATGCAGAATTGTTGAGCACAAGCAACTTTTCAGAAACAGTGTAAAACTGCAGTATATAACAGAGCATACAAAAGAGAAAAAATAGTAATTTTCTAAAAATGTACACTTTATTGGAACTAAGTGTACAAAACAATGGTCAGTATGTACAATACTTGCATGGCCACATTTAACCTCTTTGGTTTTGACAGTGAAATGCAGGTACAATACACTGAAGTGTGGAAATGCAGCAACCACTATGCAAACTGAAAGCTTGAATTTAAAATCTGCAAGTAAATACCATTAATTGTACTGTAACATTCAACAGCAACAGAGGTATATATATATATATATATATATATATATATTGAGAAAAACTTACTAAAACTAGCTGATTTAATGTCAAAACACTGGCATTTAGCTAAACCTCAACAATATAAATAAAGCAAAAACAAAAAGAAGTTAACCATATTTACAAGTAATGCATGAACCAGATCACATACAATTTAGCGGTGAAACAATGAAATATCAAAGGACACACAGAAACAGGTGATAATCTGAGAAAAGAGTAAGTGTCAATATATACATTTTTCATTGTCCTGAAAAAAGGCAACATAGGAACACAAGTGTGACAGTAAGAAACCAATTTAACATGGTTTTAAGTCTTTGAAATCTGTATGGTATTTCCAAGCAAAGGGCATAGTTTTCATTAAACAAGCATCCGTTTCTGCAATATTCTCTTACCTCAGAAATTACAAATTATGTAATGTCCCATTTAGACATTTTAACTTCAAATTGTATGTCACAGTATTTATTAAAATCCACATAAAGTCTAAATTATAGTAAATAATGGTCTTCTAAATCCAAATAAGTGCAATATTGGCATATAATTTTGCTCACTGACTGACTTGAATACTAGCCAAGTGCTCCATATAAACGTGAATATCATGCTCCACATCATGCCACAGATTATGTACTGTGTGTAATTAGGGCTTTTTCCAGACGGTTCAAATATGAAACCCACTAATATGAATGAACACTTTACAGACACAGGTTTCTGAACAGGCTTGTTCAGAATGCATAAGATTCACATACTTTACAACATACAGTATTAATTAAATCCCTACCACAGGGGAGGCACAGCCACATTAAGAAAAGATGGTGGATATGTAACTGACACAGCTACTCTGGTCCTCCATTACAGCTTCTGATTATTTTTCACAGATTTCACCAATTTTTCACTCCTTCTAGTGGAAAAAGGGATTTCATTCAAATGAATCCTAAGGGAAGACAAGATTTATAAATATTTAAAAATATACATATGACCGGAAGGTCTATAAAAATGTATATATGTGACACAAAACCAGTCTTAAGTCATTGGGATATATTTTAAACAATAGCCAAAAAAACATTGTATGGGTCAAAATTATCGAATCATTAGGAAATAAAAAAGTAAAGATGACGTTCCATGAAGATATTTAGTAAATTTCCTTGCTTAAAAATCATTTGGACAATTTGGAAGATGATTTGTTTTTGTATTTTGATTTTTTTGCACCCTCAGATTCCAGTTTTTCAAATAGTTATATCTCTGACAAATATTGTCAGATCCTATTAAACCATACATCAATGCAAAGCTTATTTATTCAGATT